>NC_084842.1:81356951-81995701 GCF_033115175.1 Lepus europaeus | reverse complement strand
GTGGAGGATTAACTTAGCGTGCCACAGTGCTGGCCCCCCTTTGTGGTATTTTTAACACAGGTCATTTTCTCTATTTTCCGGAGATGTTAAATGAATATCAAAGGCATGAAGTATACCAACTAGCAAGTGGGCAGCAGAGAACCAAGAATTTATTCTCTCCACCTCTGGCCTATTCTTGTTTTCACTCTTCTACATTGTCATTCTTAGATGTACAGGGATAAATCTATAGATGATTGTGAAACTTAGCCACAACAAACTCATAGCTTATTATCTAGCTCTCAGACACCATCTTTTTACCACATAATAAAAAGTTTCAATCTCCTCTAAACCCATATATTCCAGTATCCATTATCCAAGCCAATGATTTCTGCCTGAGGAGAAATAAATAAGTCTACGTTTTGAAGTTGAACATTATGATAATAATATGATAAACTTTTAATCTCCATATTATAATGTAGTTACCTTTTTATATTAATTTGTGCCAAAAATGACTAGGAGAAGAAAATAGTATGCAGTTATCAGTAGGGCTCTTACAATTCAATTAGATGGATTGACAAGTGAGGTCAAAATTAGAGGGAGAGGGGCCAGCACAGTGCACAGTGGGTTAATCCTCCACCTGCAGCTCTGGCCTCCAATATGAGTGCCAGTTCTAGTCCTGGCTGCTTCTCTTCCAATCCAGCTCTTTGCCATGGCCTGGTAAAGCAGTAGAAAATGGCCCAAGTGGTTGGGCCCCTGTACCCACATGGAAACAGGAAAGAATTCCTGGCTCCTGGCTTGAGGTCGGTGCAGCTCCAGCAGTTGCGGCCATTTGGGGAGTGAAACAATGGAAGAAAGACCTTTCCCTCCATCTTTTCCTCTCACTGTCTGTAACTCTACCTCTCAAATAAATAAATAAAATCTTTAATAAAAAATTAGATGAAGAATATGAGTCATCTATTAAGGAATATAGAACCCAAAGGTAGGTTCACTGAGTGCTATAAGGCCATTAGCACAGATCTCATCCATTAATTTGACAATAATTTTATGAGTTCAGAAAAATATTTGGAATAGAACATGGAAGGAAAATAGTTGGATATGAAAAGTAATTCACTTGGGGCCACAGGACATAAATAGTTTTATGGAAAAGTGGTTAGGTGCATTGACTTTGGAGTACTTGAATGAGTTTAAATGTGGATTCTAAATCTTCAGTGTGGAGCCTAGGTAGAACTGAAGAAAGATTAGAGCAAAAAAGGAAAGTGAATTCAATTGCCATTAATATTTACAAAAATACCTCATGTTTATCTCATTAGACTGTCTCAGCAGTTCTTGAAGTGGTACAGCAGGGTTGTAAATTTCCTGTTAGAGAGGAAGAATCACGTTTACTTGTTTACATCACTCACAGAAAAGAGGAGCAGGCTCTCGTACCCATCAGTTCTCTACCCCTAGCCTTGGTATACGGCAAGACCACTACTAGAAGGATATAGTCTTGGCCCAGCCTTTTGTCCTTCTTGAGATATCTTTCCAATCATGGCAAGGCAGTCACTGCATTTTGTAGTACAGTGTACAAATTATCTACATACAAATATGGGTTCTCATTAGAATACTTTTGAAGTGATTTTCACTTTGTCTTATTATATCTCCATCAGCCACGTAGAACAGAATAGGCATCTGACCCATGAGCTGAATAACTCATGAAATCTGAAATATGATATGAGAAAATATTGTTCTATCAGATGCTGTGTTAGGGTTTTCCATAGAAGCAGAACCAATAGGAGTGGCAGAGATGATAGATAGAAAGATAGAAGATTAATAGATAATAGATAGATGATAGATACACAGAGATTATTGATAGTTTGAAAAATAGATAGATAATATATATTACAAAACATTTGGTTAACATGATTATGGAAACTATGGGAACTCACCATCTGTTGTATGTTCACTGGAAGCTCAAAGAAACTTGTAGTATAGTTCCAGTTCAAATCCAAAGACCTGAGAATGAGAGGAGTCAATGATATCTCAGTCCAAGTCCAAAGGCTTGAGAACCAGAAGTATCAATATACAAAGGCAGAGATGGATCATCCACCTCAAAAAGAGGGAATGAATTTATCCTTCCTCCACTACTTTGTTCAATTCCAGGCATCAATGGATTGGGTAATGTCCACCCATGTATGAGGGCAGATCTTTACTCAATCTCCTGATTCAAATACTAAACTCTTTCAGAAATACTCTCGTAGACACAATTAGAAATAATGTTCTACCCATTGACTAGTCACCACTTAGTCGTCAACTTGGCACATAAAATCAACTATCACAGACACCTCACTTATTAACTTAATATAGAAAAACAGAAGTGCCAATGTAAACAGTAATACAAGCAAAGGTCACATGAATGTATGTAGAGTGTGATAGGAAGAATCAAAGTTGCAGCATGCAGAATAGGTACACAAAGCCATGGGTGAGACAAAGTTAGTAAGAAGAGGGAACAATCTAAGAATCTCAGCTGGTAGACAGATAAAAATAAAAGTATAAACAGAGAGAGTCATACACTCTGCATAATAATATACTCTTCTTTCCTTAATTTATATACAATGTCATGAATCACACATTATGTGATATTAACAACCCTGTTTTAAAGAAAAAAATGGCATATGTATATACCTGTAACATCTACATGTGAATTGATTATACACGAGAAGCTCAGAAAAGCTTGTGACATAGTTCCAGTTAAAACGTTAAAAATTGTTAAATTAAAAATACTATTATTTTAAAAGGAATAGAATCTTCATGGGAAAGAGAAGAGGAATCTAATCTGTCTTAAATTATGGCATATTTTTTTAAAAATATAGTTTAAAAAAGGTGAAAAATCATAAAACCCTGATTCATCATTTGACAATATTCTTTTTTTTTAATTTTTTTATTAAACTTTTATTTAATGAATATAAATTTCCAAAGTATAGCTTATGGGTTACAATGGCTTCCCCCCTCCCATAACTTCCCTCCCGCCCGCAACCCTCCCCTTTCCCGCTCCCTTTCCCCTTCCATTCATGTAAAGATTCATTTTCAATTCTCTTTGTATACAGAAGATCAGTTTAGTGTATATTAGGTAAAGATTTCAACATTTTGCCCATATAGCAACATCAAGTGAAAAAACTACCATTGGATTACTAATTATAGCATTAAATAGCAATGTACAGCACATTAAAGACAGAGATCCTACATAATTTTTTTTCAAATTAATTAATTTTCTATGCCATTTCCATTTTAACACCAGGTTGTTTTTTTTTTTTTCATTTCCAATTCTCTTTCTATACAAAAGATCACTTCAGTATATAATTAGCAAAGACCTCATCAGTCTGCGCCCACACAGAAACGCAAAGTATAAAAATACTGTTTCAGTACCAGTCATAGCATCACTTGGCTTTAGACGACACATTAGGGACAGATCCCACATGGGGTGTAAGTACACAGTGACTCCTGTTGCTGACTTAACAATTTGACACTCCTGTTCATGGCGTCAGTAATCTCCCTAGGCTCTAGTCATGAGTTGCCAGGGCTATGGAAGCCTTTAGAGTTCGCTGACTTTGATCTTATTCCGATAGGGTCATAGTCAAAGTGGAGGTTCTCTCCCCCCTTCGGAGAAGGGTACCTCCTTCTTTGATGGCCCCGTTCTTTCCACTGGGATCTCACTCACAGAGATCATTCATTTAGGTTTTTTTTTTTTTCCATGATATCTTGGCTTTCCATGCCTGCTATACTCTCATGGGCTCTTCAGCCAGATCTGAATGCCTTGAGGGCTGATTCTGAGGCCAGAGTGTTGTTTAGGACATCTGCCATCCTATGAGTCTGCTGTGTATCCCACTTCCCATGTTGGATCCTTCTCTCCCTTTTTGATTCTATCAGTATTAACAGATACTTGTCTTGTTTGTGTGATCTCTTTGACTCTTAGACCTATCAGAGCTATCAATTGTGAGCTGAAATTGATCACTTGGACTAGTGCGATGGAATTGGTACATGCCATCTTGATGGAATTGTGTTGGAATCCCCTGGCACATTTCTAACTCCACCATTTGCGGCCAGACCGATTGAGCATGTTCCAAATTGTTCATCTCCTCCCTCTCTTTTTCCACTCTTAGATTTAACAGGGATCACTTTTCAGTTAAAATTTAAACACCTAAGAATAATTGTGTGTTAATTACTGAGTTCAACCAATAGTACTAGAACAACAACAACAACAACAAATACTAAAAAGGATAAAGTATTACATTGTACATCTAAAGTCAGGACAGGAGCTGATCAGGTCATTGTTTCTTATAGTGTCCATTTCACTTAACAGGTTTCCCCTTTGGCGCTCAGTTGTCACCGATCAGGGAAAACAAATGATATTTTTCTCTTTGGGACTGGCTTAATTCACTCAGCATGATGTTTTCCAGATTGCTCCATCTTGTTGCAAATGACTGGGTTTTGTTGTTTCTTACTGCTGTATAGTATTCAATGGAGTACATGTCCCATAATTTCTTTATCCAGTCTACTGTTGATGGGCATTTGGGTTGGTTCCAGGTCTTAGCTATTGTGAATTGAGCTGCAATAAACATTAATGTGCAGATGGCTTTTTTATTAGCCAAATTAATTTCCTTTGGGTAAATTCCAAGGAGTGGGATGCCTGGGTTGTATGGTAGGGTTATGTTCAGGTTTCTGAGGAATCTCCAGACAGACTTCCATAGTGGCTTAACCAGTTTGCATTCCCACCAACAGTGGGTTAGTGTCCCTTTTTCCCCACATCCTCTCCAGCATCTGTTGTTGGTAGATTTCTGAATGTGAGCCATTCTCACCGGGGTGAGATGGAACCTCATTGTGGTTTTAATTTGCATTTCTCTGATGGCTAGTGATCTTGAACATTTTTTCATGTGTCTGTTGGCCATTTGGATTTCCTCTTTCGAAAAATGTCTATTGAGGTCCTTGGCCCATCTCTTAAGTGGGTTGTTTGTTTTGTTGTTGTGGATTTTCTTGATTTCTTTGTAGATTCTGGTTATCAATCCTTTATCTGTAGTATAGTTTGTGAATATTTTTTCCCATTCTGTTGGTTGCCTCTTCACTTTCCTGACTGTTTCTTTTGAAGTACAGAAACTTCTCAATTTGATGCAATCCCAAATGTTAATTTTGGTTTTGACTGCCTGTGCTGTTGGAGTATTTTCCAGGAAGTCTTTGCCTATGCCTATATCTTGCAGGGTTTCTCCAATGCTCTCTAATAATTTGATGGTTTCAGTTCGTAGATTTAAGTCTTTAATCCATGTTGAGTGAATTTTTGTGTAAGGTGATAGGTATGGGTCTTGCTTCAAGCTTCTGCATGTGGAAATCCAATTTTCCCAGCACCATTTATTGAATAAGAATACGTATTTTGAAAGTAAACTAACTTGGAGTTGGTGCTATAGCTTAGCTGGTAAAGCTGTTTCCTACAGTGCCAGCATCCCATATGGGCGCTGGTTTGAGTCCCGGCTGTTCTACTTCAGATTCAACTCTCTACTATGTCCAGGGAAAGCAACAGATGGCCCAAGTCCTTGGGCCCCTGCACCTGCATGGGAGACCTGGAAGAAGCTCCAGGCTCCTGTCTTCAGATCATCCCAGCTCCAGCTATTGTGGCAATTCAGGAAGTGAACCAGGGATGGAAGACCTCTTTCTCTCTCTGCCTCTCGGAAACACTGTCTTTCAAAAAAACAAATAAATCTTTTTCAAAAAAAAAAAAAAAAAACGAAAGTAAACCAACTTACCTCTTAAGTAATATTCATGTACCTGTTAGAAAATAAAAAAATATAAGAGGAACAAGAAGCAAATATTTAAGCATAAAAACTGATATTTACTCCTGAGTTTTCTAGCAGTTAGAGCAGAAAGAGAAACAAGCTAAATTAATAAATTTTATTATCATTATTAGAAAATTCTCAATGGCCCAGAGAATTTGAGACAGGACAGGAAAAGTCTTATTTCAAAGTTCAAAATAGATCACCACCTGGGTCATTCTAATGGGATTACTTTGTGGTATAGCAGACACCATCCTCCATGAAAGTTTCAGGAAAAATGCAAAAATTTTTTGAAATGATCAATAGTCTTAAAACATAGCTAATTGAAAAAAAGTTGTGAGGCTCTCCTACGGCATAGGTTTGTAACAATCTGTGGCTATACCTGAAATTCGGTGCTCTCTGAACCGCAGGCGAATTCCCACTTCATCTCTTCCAGTTTCTGTGCCCCAGGAGCAAGTGGGTGATAGTATATAACGCTCAAGTTTACATTGACTTGTTTCACTAGCTTCTGCATGTTCATTCCTAGAATAAAACCTGCCTCATAATTGAAACTGAGTAAATATCTATGTAGATAACATAGAGTGACTCAATCAGATTTCACTATATAAAGTGTAATAGTCTTTGTTCATTGTCCCATGAAATGCATTTCATTCACTGTTGAAATTGCTTTCTTGATGCTGACCATTTTGGAAGACTATAAACTCTCTGAGGGCAGCACTACCTCCGATTGTATCCCAGACCAGGTGCAGAATCTTGCATTGAAAAAAGTGTTTAATATATACATGATGAATGATTGATGATAGGAATGAATGACCCATGAGTCAGAAATTAAATCATGTGATGCAGACTCTAAATTCAATGCTATTAGGGAACTTAAAAAAGATTGAAGAGTTCCTGAAAGTAAAGAGAGGGGCTATAGTGAGTGTTGAAGGAGGATAACTATGAGAAAAAGGAAGATTCCATCCATAGCATCTCATTTGATTTCCCCAATCCTGTGAAGCCAAGGTTATCACTGGGCTCTCAAGGAAAGTGCCTAATGATCCAATATTCTAAGTAAGACACATTCAATAGATTAAATTGAAGATAACATAGGCTATGATTTTTAAACTTTATAGTCAAAGAACAACTGCATCTTACCACTGGTATAGCTAACTCAGGACCACCTGTTCCACCCGACTAATGAAGGTCCAGAGAGATCTCAAGTTTGCTTGAGTGGCTGTATAGTTTTACAAGTGGCTCTTCAAAACATGGTGAAAATGGTCTGCAATTTGTTTAAATGAGAGCCTTTTGTAAGTTGGTGGGACCCATAGCAGGGGTTGGTCAGAAGGAGGTGGGGAAGGCTCTTTTCACATCCTGTCCTTTCTCTTTAGAGTGGTCTTGTCAGTCCTGAGAAGCACCTTGAGGTCAAGGGCCTAGGGAGTGTGATTCACCTCTCCCTCTGCTAATTAACTCCTGCTAATGACCCAGAAGGAAAGACTTGAGGAAAGAAAGCCAAAGGTCAGGTCAGCCAAAGCCCAGACAATAGGCTGACTTTTGCAATGGCAATCAGACTCTGCATGGTGACCTGTAAAGGTTTCTTCTGAGCTGGAGTGACACTCGGGCAAGCAGTGCTGTGCCCAGGCTGCAGGCACCCTAACAGGTGGATCCACTTGCCCTTTGTAAACCAGGTAGCCATCCCACACTGACACTCTGCCAGAATCACACTCAGAGTCTGCGGTAAGAGACCTTCACTCGCTGAAGAAATTCGGAAACTTGATCAACACAAGGATTCAAGAAGATAAACACTGAAGTGCTGTACCTAGAAATAGCAGCACTCTCTGAAAAATAAAATTGCTCTGTCACATAAGATATTGTTCATACCCCTAAATGTTACAGTACAAGGCTGTTTGCTTCTGTGTATGCAATAAAGTTTCCTTTTATAGCAAAGGTTTTTGGTAGATGTCAATGTATCCAACAAATTCTGAGTGTAATTAATTGAAACAAAGTGGAGATCAGATTATTTCTGTTAAACTCCCTTATTTCTCAGAAATTTCTAGAATGAACTTAATATTAAGAACTACTGGTGTCAGACAAATATCTCAATGGTCTGTTTGCTTGTATGATTATTTGCTGAGTGTCTATCCATCCCTAGAATCTGATTTCCCTTTCAAGGTCATAAATCAGTTATGCTTTTCTCCATGTGCATTACAGGGAACTAGTATAGTGCTCAAAACAGTGTGTGAGATGGGATGTGGAAAAATACTTTGAAAATTAAAAAAAAAAAACATAAAGGGCTTAAGCTAGAAAGGATAGTCTCAATTCACTCATCAGAATCTATTTTCAGGAAGCAATTATGTTCAATAGAGTTGAGAGTGTTCTTTTGGTAAGTTCACCGGCTCCCAACAAACAGGGAGCTACTGTTTGATGGATGCCTGACAGACACTCACAATGCTTCTCCAGCCTATTGTTGCTTGTCAGCATTTTAAGAATACCCATCCCTCTCACCAGCTCCGTGTTCCACAATTCATTGTCTGTGAGGCATCCATTGTCTCCGAGTTCTCTCTCAAACACTTGCATTAACTCCTTTCAAACTGCCATACAACAGCAGAATATAATTGCACTTTCATCTTCCTTAGGTATCATGTCTAAAGAAAATCTGTGGTGGGCCTATTCTTTTGATTAGATGGGCATGCCAGTAACAAAGTAAATTGAACCTCTGTCTTTCTGTGAAACCCAATATTTCACAATATACTATTTGACATGGCTCAGATTGCATCGATCTGAAAGGGAGCATTGTAGCACACTGACAGACTGCTCCCCTTTTCTATGTTACATGGAAAAAAAGGGTTGAAAGGCCCAAGGCACCAACAGAATGGTAAGCCTTCATTGCTGCCACACTGACATACTGGATATTAATTAAATTTTCAGAAAATGTTTGGTCCATGAATTGAAGTTACAGAATGACAATGATTCATGATGCTTGTGGAGCACCTTATAGGTCATGGGGCGTAAGATATGGATTGGAGAATTGGTTAGACAGGACTCCCTGCCTCATGGCGAGACAGACACCCCAACAAATTCTGCCCATGGTCATTCTTCCCATAGTGGTACCCTTCAATCTACAGAGGGCAATAAAATCTCCATAAGCATAGAAACCTTTAAGGGAGCCTATAAGTGTCCATTTACTTCCCTTGGTGGAATCTGGGAGAAGACATTCCAGAGACCAGAATGTGTAATTGAGCAAGGTCAAGGTCTCTCAGGTCTCTGGTTTGCTATGTTCCTCCAAAAGGCAAATAGAGATAGAGCCCTTTTCATACTGTGTCTGTCCACTGTGCAGAACATGGGAGTGTGACTATTAGACCCAACATCACCGCTCCTCTAATGCATTGATTATGTGTCATCAGGTACATCCTCAGATACTTCTCCATGAACATCCACCTGGTCAGGGTTCTCCCTTCTTGCACTTAGGAAATTAGTTTGTAAACTTTTCTCATGAGTATCTGCTTAACTGTTTCTTCTATTTTAGGCCAGCATTCATGTCTCTGGACGTCTTAATCTGATCACTTTTGTTCATCATTCGAGCTACCAATCCTTCCCTCTTATGCCCTACCAACAAACTCAGAACAACCTATCTACATCTCTATAAAAATTCTCTATCAAAAGCTTGTCCCAAAGGTGCCCAGAATAGTGCTGACAAAGAAATCACACAGATTTGTTTATTAGCACTCTCTGTGTAAGAGTCAGTTTTCATGCTTTTTTAAAAACATTGTTTATTTTAAATGATTTGAGAGAAAGACAGAGAGAAACATAGAAAGACGTCTCCCATGCACTGGTTCACTTCTTAAATTCCCACATCAAGTGAGATTGGGCCAGTGTGATACAGGATCCAGAAACTCAGTCCAGATTTCTCCCAAGGGGTGATAAGGACTCAGTGCCTGAGACATAATCTGCTGCTTCCCAGAGAAAGCCACCATCGATGATTGTGATTTCTACTATGACTCTTTAATCATGTATTTTTAGCCAATGCAGTGCAATACAGTGAGAAAAACACCTGAGAATGAGACAATATCTATTTTGTGTTCTAACTCTGACAGTTGCTGTGTTAACAGAGGCAAGGTATTCGTTCTGAGTCTCATTCCTAGTCTCCAAAACTAGGATGAAAATGACTTCTGTTGAGTAGTTTGAAAATTTACTTCACGGGGCCGGAGCCGTGGCACAGTAGGTTAATCCTCCGCCTTCGGCTCTGGCATCCTATATGGACACCAGTTCTAGTCCTGGCTGCTCCACATCCAATCCAGCTCTCTGCTATGGCCTGAGAAAGCAGTAGAAGATGGCCCAAGTCCTTGGACCCCTGCACCCACGTGGAAGACTGGGAAGAAGCACCTGGCTCATGGCCTCGAATTGGCGCAGCTCTAGCTATTGCAGCCATTTGGGAGTGAGCCAACGGAAGGAAGACCTTTCTCTCTGTCTCTCCCTCTCACTGTCTGTAACTCTACCTCTCAAATAAAATAAATTAAAAAAAAAATGTGGTCCACTGATTCTAGGTACCTGGTGTCCAGTAGGAAAGCAGATACACAAATACCTATTGATGTCCTTGCTGCTACTACTACTAGTCCATGACTAAAATAATCAGAAGAGAATGTGACTAAGATTATGATTAAAGGAAGAGCATGAGATAGTACAAACAGTATACCTAAGAAGTGATAGTTGCCATTAATAAAATGGTTTCTGAACAAATATATCTCTCAGTGCCCCTGTTATAGCCATGCAAAGCTATTTAAATATCTGAGCAAATGAGACTACTGTTTATTGGGAATTGCTGTGTTCAATTTTCACATGAGGCATTGTAGGGGGAAATAAAATGCAAATCCTAACCCCAAGGAACTAATATTCTTATGTAGGGTGATATTTGTCAGATGTAAATGTGCTCTAGTCAATATAGTCACCACATGGTTGTTACAAAAGAAGTGCCAGTGATGTTCAGTATAATGGCAGGGGATAAAGGAGAAGGTCTCCAGTAGTGCAAGGCCCTGTCATTTCCTTACAGAGAAAGACTTTGAACTTGGCCTGCAATAGCAGCAAATATGGACCTAAGGAAGTAAGGTTTAAGGTAGATTAATGTCTTCAATTGAAGGCTCTAAGACGCAAAGAACAATACATTTTTTTAAAAAGATTTATTTATTTTGCTTGAAAATCAGAAGTCAGTTATCCAGAGAGAGAAAGAGAGGCAGAGAGAAGTCTCCCATCCGCTGGTTCACTCCCCGGTTGGCTACAACAAACGGAGCTGCACTGATTTGAAGCCAGGAGCCAGGAGCTTCTTCTGGGTCTCCCACACGACTGCAGAGGCCCAAGGGCTTGGGCTACCTTCTACTGTATTCTCAGGCCATAGCAGAGAGCTGGATAGGAAGTGGAGCAGCCGGGTCTCAAATTGGCTCCCATGTGGGATGCCAGCACTGCAGGCAGCAGCTTTATCCACTATGCCACAGCACCGGCCCCAGAACAATACACTTAAAGAGGCTTTCTTAAGATAAAAGAAAAATTTGTTGATAATATGCATAAAGGAGAAATTGAAATTCCATGCTTTAAGAAATCCAGGAACCAGGGCCTATCTGGAGATATCAGTAGCAAAAACATTCGACTCTTCTCTCTAGGACACAACCAAACACTGCCCAGTTCTCTGTCACACAAAGCTGGCACGTCTGTTCTACATTCAAATTCTCAAGAGAGAATCAAATTGCCAAGTGCTTACTCAGCAAAATAATCAGTGTGGGGAGGGCATAAACAGTAGGAATACCTTTGTGAGCAGGGCAACCATCCCAATGTGAGTTGACCATGAGACAGGGTGAGGGAACACATTCCAGGGACAGGAATCCTGGTGAACTACATGGCATGGGGGTCAAAAAACACAAGGTGTGTACGAAGAATAGCGTGAAGCCTGGCTTGACAGTAGGAAGTGAAGGGAGGGAATAGGAGACGAAAATTAAAATCTCCAGAAAAAGAATGAGTATAATATGAGACGAGAAAGGAGAAAATGGCATAGGTGAGCTTAGTGCAAAGGAATGATCTCAATTAAGTCTGCTGGAGTTGGGACTGAACACTGGTTCAAAACCCACTATGGGAGTACTGCATGGAGCAATCAGAATGTGTTCAGTGTGATTCCACAGTGCACATTGAGTGCCACCCAAAGTAAAGAACAAAGTGCTTCAAACAAATTGAAAAACATTTTATAACTGAATGAAATTGATTTTAAACTGAAAAAATCTATTGAAATATTTGATTTGTTTTCAAATCTGGCCTAATTCTCTTTTATTCACTCAACACTTTCTTTGGAGAGTCAGAACATCCACTGACTGACTTATTAGATGAGTCCTGTTTAATTCAAGATGGGGAATATAATTCCTACCTTTACCTTTTTTCTGTACTGAGCATGTACTTATTAAAACTCAAGAGGGACCAAAAGGAAAACATTCATGTAAGAAAATAAAAGACTGGATTAGAAGGAGTCACTACTGAAGACAGTGTGACGATTTCAGCACAAGAATTTCAGCAATGATTACAGGAATGAGTTAAAAGACAAACTTTCAGATACAGCAGGAACTCAAAATATTCCTCAAGGAAGCTGCAGAAAGGAGAGGTGATAACATCCTAAGAACCCAGAAAAGCCATGCACTCAGGATTCATGGAAAATGGAAATGAGAAATGGAGATGAACATAAGGGAAATATTAAAGGTAGATTTACTGTGTCTGTTCCCCTTGCGTAGAACAGAGATAAACTGATGCTTACCTGTATCTGTCAAATTGGATCTATTATATGAAGAAACTGAATAAACCATGTAGAAAAGCTACCACTTTTTACACAGGTGTTACCCAAGAATCATCACTTTTTCAAACTTTAGTTAGAGTCCAGCAGGCAGTATATCTTTTTTTATATTAAATGGTTGTAAAGCAAAGATGTGCACTGAGATCTCCTTTCCACCTAAAGGTTTTACTTGGAGTTAAAAGCTAATAGGAAAAAGTGAAGATAACCCCCCAAAAGGCTACTCAGGTCTTCATGAATATAATCTAAGCTCCAAACATCACTGAGAATATAAACATCAGAAAAGACAAAGAATGAATAAATGAGGAGTAGACATCATTGAGAGTAAATAAAACTCAGCCAGAGAAAGGAAGAGAACTAGAAACCTCCAATTTTATCTTCATGCAATTGGAAAACACAGTTCTATAAATCAGGGACAAAATGAAATACATGAGTAGAGAATAAAGATTATCTTCTATAATAGAAAGTGACAAATGAAAAGATGAAGGAGGAGAAAGGGAAAAGGAGAAAGAAAGTAGAAACCAGGAAAATAAAATTAAGAAAAATTTCTAAAATATATAACAAAAATGCAAAAGAATACAAAATTAAAGCAATAGAAAAATATAAAAAGTTATTACATAAGGTCTTCAGAAGGGAGTCTTAGTTAAGAAAAAGGGAGAAATTAAGAAAAGTAAATGCAGTTCAGAATTATCTCCTCCTTAATATACTAATACACTTAATACACCACCCCTCAAATAATATAAAGGATAAGTGGTCCTCTCAATAGATGCTGAGAAAACATTTGATAAGATTAACACCCTGGGGCCAGCACTGTGGTGTTGCAGGTAAAGCCACAGCCTGCAATTCTGGCATCCCATATGGACACTGGTGAGAGTCCCAGCTGCTCCACTTCCAATTTAGCTCTCTGCTATGGCCTGGGAAAGCAGTGGAAGATGGCCCAAGACCTTGGTCCCCTGCACCCATGTGGGAGACCTAGAAGAATCTCCAGGCTTTGGATCAGCGCAGTTCCAACCATTACAGCCTTTTGGGGAGTGAACCACTGGATAGAAGATCTCTCTCTCTCTCTCTCTCTCTCTCTCTCTCTCTGCCTCTGCCTCTCTATAACTCTACCTTTCAAATAAATAAATTTTAAGAGAAAAAAACAACTAGAAATATACTTGCCATATGATCCTGCAACCCCACAACTGGATATATATAGCCAAAAGACTTGAACACATTGTATTAAAGAAATACCTGCACCACTGTGTTTATCATAGCACTGTTCACAACAGCCAAAATCAAACAAGGTGGATTTTAAAAATATGGTATATATACACAATGGATATTATTCAGCTAAAAAGAATGAAATTCTACCATTTGCAGCAAAACAGATGCAACTGGAGGACATAACATTGAATGATGTAAGCTGGACACAGAAAGAAAAATACCACATGTTCCCGATTACATGTAGGAGCTAAAATTTAAAAAAGAAAAAGAAAAGAAAAAAGAAAGAAATGTCTGTGTGATTCAGTATTGCTTTATGGTTTTGTGAAACCAATAGTTAAGAATGTTGTACTACTATAATTTTATTGATCTGTCATTACTTTAGAATTTAGTGTATATGGGTGAAATGGTCATTTTCCCATTCAATTATTATTTACAGTTGTTGTATATATTCCCACTAAACTAGGGCCTTGTTGCTTTTTACTTGTTATATTTATTTGGTGAAATATTAAGGTTTTTTATTATAATATAAATTTCATTTATTTTTTTAAATTTATTTTATTTATTTGAGAGGTAGAGTTACAGACAGTGAGAAGGAGAAACAGAGAGAATCGTATTTGTTTTCTTTCTTTTTTGCCATTTTAATTCTCTTCATATTTAATTCTCTTCATAGCCATATTTAAATTTTTTATTTTTGCTATTTGTGAGGGAGAGATAGAGAAAGAAAGAGACTGACGGGTAGTTCCATCTGCTGGGTCACTCTCCAAATGCCCACACAGCCAAGGCTGGGTTGGGATTAAAGTCAGGAGCAGAGAAATTTTTTTTTTTAATTTATTTGACACGTAGAGTTATAGACAGTAGAGAGAGAGAGAGACAGAGAGAAAGGTCTTCCTTCTGTTGGTTCATCCCCCAAATGGCCACCATGGCCGGCATTGCACCGACCCAAAGCCAGGAGTCAGGTGCTCCCTGGTCACAGAAGAGAGCTGGACTGGAAGGGGAGAAACCGGGACTAGAACCCGGTGCCCATATGGGATTCCAGCACCGCAAGTGGAGGATTAACCAAGTGAGCCACGGCACCTGCCCCGAGAATTATTTTTTTAAACACATTTATTTGTTTATTCAAGTGGTAGAGTTACAGAGAGGGAGAGACAGAGAGAAAGGTCTTCCATCCACTGTCTCACTCCCCAAATGGTCATAACAGCAGGAGCTGAGCAGATCTGAAGCCAGGAGCCCAGAGCTTCTTCTAGGTCTCCCAGGTAGGTGCAGTGGCTGAAGCACTTGGGCCATCTTCCACTGCTTTCCGAGGCCTTTAGCAGAGTTGGATCAGAAGAGGAGCAGCTAGGACTCAAACCAGTACCCATATGGGATGCCAGCTCCCCTACATAGGTTTTTAACTTCTGAAAAGCTAATAGTAAAAAAAGCAAGTAATTTATCCAGTAATAAAAGAATGCATATTTAATCATTGTGCTTGTTTTGTTAAGATGATCACATCTCTTTTATTTTTTTATTTTTTATTTGATTGTTTATTCAGTACTTGCTTTTAAGCATTATTTACATATTGTGGATATACATATTTTATATATTTTTTATTTTTTCTCAGAATTTCTTTTGTTGTTTAACTTTGTGTTTGGAGGCTTTTGCCAAACAGAATATTTTTAATTTTTAAGAAGTTCTGCTAATGAACTTTTTATGCCTTCTCATTTGTCTTTGTGAAGAAGGCTTTCTAGTTCCAAATTATAAAAATAATTTACTATATTTTTCTAATGTTTTTGCTCTAGTTGTTTTTTTTTTTTACATTTTTATATTAGGATATTGGGATTTATTATGTGTATGAGGATGTATTCTGAATTGGCTTTTAATATTAATCAAATTTCCTAAGGCCATTTATTAACAAGTTCATCTTTTTTTAATAAATGTATTTAAGTATAGAAAGAGTACAGATTTTATGTATTTCATATGTACATCTATAAAGACAATGATTTTTCACGTCCTCCCTCCTCCTTCCTTTCTTATTTATCTTTTAATTTGGAAAATAGCATACTTTCAATCTACTTCATCACATTTAATAGTGACTTGAAATGATGACTTTATCACACACTAATCTTCACAAATAAGCATGAGTCTAACTCATTGGTATATTTATAGATTATATGCAATACTACATTGTATTAATTACTACAGTTTTGTAGCCTGCATTTAATCTCTGTTTGAATAATTGCTTTTCTGTTTTGTCTTAGATTACTACTTACAGATTAATTTTAGAATCAACTTATTCCAGATATTATAGGGTAATATCTCACAAAATATAAGGCTAACACATACAAATGAATCATATTTATTTAAACTATAAATGATAAATCAAACCAAAATTCAAGACATATTCCATTTACAATCACTCTAAAATTGAAATACTTATATATTAATCAAACAAAACACAAAACAGTATCTATCAGTAGAAAATAAGCAAATAGTATGTAAATAAAGAGAGAAATACCATGTAAATGGATTGGAGGATTTAACATAATAAATCATAATAATAATTAATAAAACCCAAATTAATCTATCTATTTAACACAATTCATATCAAAACTGCACCAAACCTTTTATAGCTACAGATAAGATAATTGTAAATTTCATATAGAGAAGGAAAGAGTAGCAAAAATCATTTTGAAGAGGAGGAGCACAGTTTGATGTGCTATGTTACCCATTTTTAAGATTTACAATGTAACAGCAACAATCAAATGGGCATGGGGATTAGCAGAACGATCAACACACAAATTAGTGCCACAGCAAAAAGAAACCCAGAAATAGATCCAAGAAATAAGCACTAATCTGAGTTTTTGGAAATTGCAAAGATAAGCCAAAGGCGTAAAGTTAGTCTTAACAAATGGAATTAAAACAATTGGACAATGATAGGCAAAATGTAAACCTCAAGCTAAACCCCATACTTGCTACAAAAAAAAATCACTCAAAATGACTCCAGATGCAAAATTATAAATTTTGAAATTAGAAGAGAGCATAAGAAAGTATTTTAATCTCGGGTATTGTGCAAGGAATCCTTAGAGAAAGTTCTTCAAGAAATTTAAGAAATTAAAGTAATCAAAAGTTAAAATATTTTCTTTGTAAAAGACTCTTAAGCGAATAAAGACAACCTCTTGAACGGGAAAACTTATTTCCCAATAACCTATATGATAAAGGACTTTTATCCAGAACATTTAAAAACTACTCAAATTTTGAATCAGAAAATATAGAATCCAATCAGAAAATAAGAAAAAGACTTAAAACACCTTATCAAAGCAGATATGAACACTTGAAAGGTGAATAAGTATGTGAAAATATGTTCAACATGACTAGCCTTTGTGGAAATGCAAATTAAAACCATGTTGAGGACCAGATGGCTTCACTGCTGAATTCTCCCAAACATTTAAAGAACTAACACTAATCCTTCTTAAATTATTTCAAAAAAATATAGGAGTGGAGGGAATTCTTCCAAATTCCCTTTATGAGGCCAGAATTAAATACTAACAAATAAAATTAAATACTAGAGCATTCAAAAGATCATCCACCAAATGGGATTCATCCCAGGAATGTAAGCATGATTCACATATACAAATCAATAAATGTGATACAAAACATCAACAGAATAATGGACAAAAAATACTATACTCTATATCAATTGACGAAAAAGGCATTTGGTAAAAGTCAATATCCCTTCATGATCAAAACTTCCGATGAAAGGTATAACGTAACAATCCATTAGTGCTCATATTCAATAGGGGAAAGCTTGAGTCTTTCTTATTTTTCAATATTTATTTTATTAATTTGAAAAACAGAGTTACATAGAGAGGTAGAGACAGAGAGAGAGAAAGGTCTTCAATCCACTGGTTCACTCCTCAAAGGATCTCAATGACCAGAGCTTGGCCTATCCAAAGCCAGGAGGTGGAGCTTCTTCTGGGTCTCCCACGCTGGTGCAGAAGCTGAAGGATTTGTGCCATCTTCTACTGCTTCCCCAGGCCATTGCAGAGAGCTGGACCAGAAGTGGAGTGGCCAGGACTCAAACTATTGCCCATAAGGGGTCCCAGTACTGCAGGTGGTGGTTTTAGCTGCTATGCCACAACGCTGGCCCCCTGGAGTCTTTCTAAGATCTGGAAGAAGATAAGGATGCCTCCTTTCACTACTCCTGTTCAACATGTACTGGAAAGCCTAGCCAGAGCAGTTAGGTAAGAGAAAGAAATAAAGGTATCCAAATTAGAAAGCAGGAAATGAAATTGTTACTTGTTTGCAGGTGGCATGATCTTTTATATGGAAATTTCCAAAGACCACCACAAGCCTGTTAGATCTAATAAAGTTGCTGGATACTAAGTCAATGTTCAAAAATCAGTAGCATTATTACAAACAATGAATCATTTGAAAAAAATCAAGAAAGAAATTTTATTTCAAATAGCTACAAAAAATGCCTGGAAATAAGTTTAATTAAAGAAGTGAAAGATAGCTACTATGAAAACAATATCTTATTGATGAAAGAAATTGAAGAGAACACAATGAGGCAGACATCCTGTGTTCATAGCTTGGAAGAATCAGTCTCATTAGAAGATGCCTAGTATCTGTAGGAATTTACAGATTCAATGCAATTTCTATCAATATTATAATTACACTTTTCACAAAACTAGAATGAACATTATTAAAATTTTTATGGAGACACAAAAGACTCCAAATAGCCAAAGCAATATTCAACTTTAAAGACAAAGTAGGAAGTATTATAGTTTCTAACTTTAAAATATATTACAAAGCAACAGTAATTCCAAAGCATGGGGCTGGCATAAACACAGACCCATAGACATAGAAATAACCCACATATATAAAACCAACTGATCTTTGACAAAAGCACTAAAAATATACATTGGGAAAAGGACAGGTTTTTTTAATAAATGGTGCTGGGGAAAGCATATATCCACATGTAGAAGAATGAAACTAGAGTTCTACCACTCCACATGCATAAAAATCAACTCAAAATGGATTGAAGACCTAAATGCAAGATCTGAAACAACTATTCAAATAAATAATAGGTAAAACAGTTCAAGATATTGAAATCGGCAATGATTTTTTGGATCATACTCCAAAATCACAGGAAATAAGAACATATATAAAAGAGATTTCATCAAACTAAAGAGTTTTTGAACCACAAAAGAAACAACCTATATCTTACAAAAGATTATTATCCAGAATATATAAAGAACTCAATATCAAAAAATAATAATCCAATTTTAAAAAGTGCAGCAAATTTTGGGGGGATTTCATTTATTTATTTAGATTTTTGGTGATATGACATATTCAGTTTTGAAATACTCACTCCTTGTTAGACATCAATATAGATAAGCAAAACAATAATAATCTAAACTTGTCTCAGTGCTTTGTCAGGTGTATTGTATCTAAGCTGTTAAAATAGTCAACTGGTACATAAAAATGCTTAACTTGACTAATCATCAAGGAAATGAAAATCAAAACTACAATGCAAACTCACCTCATTCCATAAGATTGGCTATTATCTAAACAACTGAAGACAACAAGTGTTGGCAAGGATGTGGAAAAAAGAGAACCTTTGTACACTGACAATGGGAACGTAAATTAGTATAGCCATTGGGCATGAGGGTTCTTAAAAAACTAAAAATAGAGCTACTATATGACCTTATGATCTAGCAGCCTCTCTACAGACATTCAAGGGAAATGAAATCAGTCTATCAAAGAGACGTCTGCACGCTCATGTTTATTACAGCTGTACCCACAGTAGCCAAGAAATGGAAACAACATTAAGTCTCCATCCACCGATGAATTGATAATAAAATGGAGTACCTATAAACAATGGTGTATTACTCAGCCATACAAAAGGATGAAATTTTGTCATTTGTAAGAACACAGAACTGCAGGTCATTATGTTACATGAAATAAACTAAGTACACAATGACAAATATGATTTCACTGATACTTGGAGTCCAAAAAAAAAGGTGAGTTTATAGAAGTTAAAAATATAATGATGGAGGCTGGTGCCATGGCGCAGTAAGTTAATCCTCCTCCTGTGTTGCCAGCATCCCATATGAGCACTGGTTCTAGTCCTGGCTGCCTCTCTTCCCATCCTGCTCTCTGCTATGGCCTGGGAAAGCAGTAGAAGATGGTCCAAGTGCTTGGACCCCAGCACCTGCATGGAAGACCTGGAAGAAGCTCCTGGCTCCTGGCTTCAGATTGATGCAGTTCCAGCCATTGCAGTCATCTGGGGAGTGAACCAATGGAAGGAAGACCTTTGTCTCTGTCTCTCCCGCTCACTGTCTGTAACTCTACCTCTCAAATAAATAAATAAAATATTATATATATATATATATATATATATACATAAAATGGTGATTACAAGAGGCTGGGGTGGCAAATGGCAGGGAGAAAGGGGGAAAGGTTGATTGATGGGTACTAAATAAAGCTAAATAGGAACAGGGATTCTGGGGTTATAATGCATTAAAAAGTCAAGATAAATAATTTAATTTACTCTGTCTTTCTCTCTTTAAAAAAAAAACTAGGTAGGATTTTGGAGGCATTCACCATAAAATGTTAAATGTTTGAAAGAATAAATGTATGCACTCTGGACATTATACAATATGCTCATATAAAAAAACATTAGATAGTATCCTACAAATATGTACAAGTTTTATGTCTCTCTTGAATTTTAGAAAGCATGATAAGTTACCATGAAATACCTATTGTAAGACTAAGATCATGCTGACAGTACCAACACTGGAAATGTTGATAAACTGATCTTTCTTATACTGACAATGCAAAATGTTAGAGGCTTTCTTTTGTACCTAAACATACAGTTGCTAAATGACCCACATGTTTTTACTATAGTCTGGATTATTACAAATACCACTGCTATGAGCATTGTGTCCATAATTAAAATACCTTTTCACAAAAAGGCTTACAAATATCTACAGCAGCTTTATTTGTAATAACCCCAAACCATATTTTTTTCTGTGGTGGGTGAGTGGTTAAACGACAACTGTGATATGCATCCATAAAAGGGAATATCACTACAACACAGATAATTAAGTTATTGGATGGTTGCAAATCAAGAATATTATGCTAGATAAAAAAGGTTAATCTTGAAACATCAAGTACCCTATTACTTCACTTAAACTTATATAACATCCTTAAAATTATAAAAATATTTAGAGGGTAAATTGATTACTGATGGCCATGGATTATAGGAAAGGTGTGACTGTTAAGGTATAACATGAGAGGCTTTCTATGTGGTCAAGAAATATTCTTGTATATTGATAGTGGTGATGGTTATCAGGATCCATACACATGACAATGTTATAGAAATTATACATATAAATAATAAACCTACCAAAAATGAGTACATGAAAACAAGTGAAACCGAAGTTTCATGGTCTCATTAGTTGTATTATGCCAAATGTTAATTTCCTAGCTGTAACAGTGTATAACTATAATTATGTAAACTGTCATTACTGAGGGAAGCTCAGTAATGGTTACCCATTAGACTTGGCTGTACTCCTTTGACGCTTCTTATGAGTTTACAATAGCATCAAAATAAAACAATGTACATAAGGGAATTATATTACATGTATTCTGTAACTTCTTGACAACAATTTATATAAACTTCATCCATGAGATTGCCCATAGCTCTTATTTACCCATTGCTACTACTGTACAATGCTTCAATTTATAAGTATTCTGTTATTTATTATTCACCCTTTCAATGGCATACATTTACCTTGCTTCGCAGAATGTTTTTTTCAATACTGTTGATTTGTATTTACAACAGCAATGCTATGAACAACTTTCTGTACACATGAGAGCATTTGGATCTTTTCCCTAGGACTGAAGTACGGGATCACATAGGATGGACATTTTGAAATGTATTGATAAGACTACTGAGCTCCAAAGTAGTTGTTCTAATTTATACCACAACAAGGAGTTTCAAAAATTCCTCTCATTCTAATTGTGATATTTGTCAGGCTTTCCAGTTGTTTCCCAGTCTGATGAAGGGAATTGATATCTTATTGTGTTTTTTTCTTTTGCATTGTCTTCATGATGAACAGTGTTTCGAGTGTTTGCTGGTTTCCTCTGCCTGCCTCATCAGTGTTATTCCCCATCACTCAAGCCCATTACTAACTGTCCTCTAATTATACTCTGGTAACCCTGGCCTTCTTTTATCTCATTTATCACTGTTTTAAATTTTTAAAAATATTTTACTATTGTCTAAAGCAATTGAAACTATCTTCATCATTTTTATGTTTAATAAGTACTTACCTCACTCCATTTCTGGAATATAGTAATCTTTTTGGGAAGATTGACATTGTTTTTATTACAACTCACCCTGTTCCTTCAGCAATGAAAATTAACAGAAAATTAATTCTAAGGCTTAGAATAGCTACAGATATGTTGGAAGACTGGAATGTGTAAAATTTTGTCGGCAATATTAGAGTATGAATTTACTTTTTTAGGATGATGTTAACATTAAGGAAAATTAGAAACAGCACACACAACTCTATTTATACAATAAGTCTTATGAAAATCTCCTCCATGAGGTGTAAATACTAGATTTCTTATCATAAACTTGTTGTCTGCTTCAGTTGACCTATGGAAACACTGCACACGGCTGTTCTGATTCAATTCAGCTTCCCAATACTAATTTGAAGCCATTGTCTGAGGTTCCACATCATCTTCTTGGTTGTTTTTTCCCCTGACATATATTAGCAAGTGATTTCCATGAAAATATATTTAAAATAGAAAAATTCAGACTAATGCATGTACACTTCTGCTCTAATTTTACAGTTTAGAAAAATATCAAATGCACTAAATTGTTTTCAATAGAAAATCAGTCAAAATTATTAGAATTCACCATCAAAAGGAAGACAACACTTAGTCCTAAATTGTTGAGATGGTCATAAATGCATTTATTGGGAAACATGAAAGAGAATAAATGTTGTAGCTATCCATTTCCATGTATTAGAAAGCTAGAATAAGCAACAGAAATGAAAGTTTAAGACTAGAAACAAAATCCATCAGGATAAAAGAAAACACAAATAATAAAACCCAAAAAGAAAGTAGAACATAATATATGTTGAATTTTTTTAAATAAAAAGCAAAACAATGAGAGAAAATTCTCATCATACATTAAAGAGAAAAAACACAAAGTAAGGCATATTGGAATAGGCAAAAAGTTTTCTAGCAACCAAGGAAAATACTTCTAAGTTACTTAAAATAGACCAATGGGATTCTATCAAACTAAAGAGCTTCCTTGGGGATCAGCATTGTTTCATAGTGGATAAAGCCACCACCTGCAATGCCAGCATCCCACATGGGCACTGGTTGGAGACCCAGCTGCTCTGCTTCCGATCCAGATCCCTGCTAATGCACCTAGGAAAGCAGCATAGGATGGCCCAAGAGCCTGGGTCACTGCACCCAAGTGGGAGACCTGGAGGAGTTCTCCAGCTCCTGGCTTCAGCCTCACCTAGTGGCCATTTGAGTGAATGGACGTTTCTCTCTCTCTCTTGAATGTCTTTGCTTTTCAAATAAAATGAATAAAAAAAGTTAAATGTTTGAAGATACACACACATACACACACACATACACACGCATATATTTACCCTGACTATAGCACAATATATACATATATCAATACATCACATAGCGACCCATAAATATGTACAATTTTATATATCACAATTCTATAAATAAAAAATTTAACTACTTTAAAATTACTTATATAATGCAAATAAGTAGACTGACTTCAAAAAATACACTGTATGCATTTTGACACCCAAATCTGAAAGTATATTTTCTAAAAGATTATAGAATAATTATAAAAATCCATTGTTTATTAATCTGAAATGAACATAGCAATTAATTTAAATAAGTTGTACAAATCATATTCTCTAATGACAATGCTGAAAATGTGCACTCTAAATATTATGTATAAATATATCTACAAAACATAGATATACATAAGCATGGATTCCAAAATTTTGCTCTCCAATAAACTTACCTTTTAATTTTATTTTCCACAAATTTTTGTAGTATCTCCTAAAGCTCCACATAGACATTTTAAAACATTCTAAATACTTCACCTAAAATCACATGCAACTTTATATCAATTACATTAAAACCTGGATGGCATTGACAGTTCTCTTAGCATATAAAAATTTCTGATGATTCGTAAATGTAATTGATCTCAAAATCCTGAGCAGAAACTGCTTAGAGTAGCTGGAAGTTTTAGTTTCTTGTCATAGTCCCAGATCTGCAGAATTTGCCATCCTTGTGTCATGATAAAAAGGAAGTTCCATTGTGCACTTCAAAGTGGTTCTTTTGCTTTCAAGCACTCAGCACAAAAATTCCCAGTGCCTTTTGATCTCTCTTAACCAAGGATATGAGTCTGTATCATCCTCTTGACTTCTCCATGTTAGGGGCAAACCATTCTTCCCCACTTTTTACACTTCTTTCTTTTTGTATAATTGAGCAGGGAACTCTGCATAACTTGGTGTTCAGAAAGTGCAAACCACTTTCTCATAGATACAAGTTTCTATCTACAATGTCACATTTATCAATAATAAAAGTGATCTTTGATTGTTCATCTCCCCCACAAAACTTGTTTCCTTTTTAATAGATTCAGCACTTGAATAGAAAATGGAGATGTGCATTGAGTATTCATAAACTCTCAATACCTGCTGCTACCATAAAAGCAATAAAGGAAGAATTTTCAGTGCCTGTCTTATTGAAGAAGGCGAATGCACCCTTTCAAGTCCCAGGTGGGGAATGGCTACTTCACCCAGCATCTGAGGATGCATCACCAGCCAGGATGGAAAAAAGCTAAAACAACACTGGAGACACTGTTACATAAAGAGAACAGATTTCTATTTATTTAAGCCACAGGACATTTGAGACTGTATGTATCAGGAACTACATCTTAATCTTAACAAATGTACCCAGGTAATTAAATTATCCTTCAGCGAGAATTGCAGCTTCAGAGAAGTGTAATGAATTCCCAGACTTTCTTACAGAAAGCCACCACAGAAATTATTTTATTTCAAGACAGGTGTGTGAAAAGATGTTTAATTACCCTTTTATTTTCTCTTAAAAGGTGTGTAAAGTAAAAACAAAAGTGTGGGAAATATGCAGCATTTAACAAAGAGAGTCCAATGAATAGGGTGCTATGTGATTTCCCCAGAAGAGACAAGGAGAAAAAATTTTAGCAATTGAAAGTTTCCACTTTTGAAATTAATTAGTCTTTCTCAATGTTAGGCTTATTCATACGATGGACAGTGCTATTATTAACATACAGAGAGCTACTATGAGAAGCACATTTTTAGGCTAACTACCTACTTAAATAATCCACATACAATCAAGCCATTAAATTTATGCATTTTTAAAGTTGGCCTCACAGGTACCGAATTTCTTTACAAATTAACATGTGTACGGAATTTTCCACTATTTTTATGTTGATATGGCTCTGTGGACTCTTTGAAATGTATAAACTCAGAAATCATGGAGACCTAACAGGACTCATTTAGTTTTATTGGTCTGATTTCTAGAGAATTCTGTCCGACTTCACCAAAGATTTCAATAATCCGTAACATCACCCAGCTAGTAACCTTTGGCACTTCAAACAAACATCCTTACCCCCCTTTTTTTTATGTCAACCAAGCTAATCAATGACAGGAGAGAAGGAGAAGGCAGTAAAATTTGCTGAGTAAATGGAGGTGTAGAAAAATCTTGCTTTGAAGGCTAGAAATTTGAAAATAAAAAGACAAGAGTTCCCTTTTCCTTGAAGCCATTGAGATTGGCAGCTTTGTTGATGATTCCATCATACCCAAGCAAGATAGTGTTCAGGAAAAAATGATGGAGATAGGCAAAATGATGAATATGGAATTGTAGCCTGATTGGACACGAGAATTTCTCCAGGCATCCTACCCTCACTTTACACCCTCCCCTCAATCCAGCTACTCTTCTTCCCCCTTCCTTGCTGTCATCTCTAGATCACACGGCTCTTTCTTGCTCCTGCATTGAGATCATTGAACACCTGTTACCCCAATGTTCAAACATTCAGGAGGCTCCCCTTGTTAACCCCACCCTGGTATGGCTTACAGATGACAGCTGTCTACCATCAAGGCATCAAAGGGGCAGGATATGCTGTGGTGCCAACCATTGACATATTTAAGACTGGGCAACTCCCTCCCAACACTACTAATCAACAGGCTAAACTTTACGCCCTAACCCTTGCCTTGATGCTGGCAAAAAATAAATTTATCACAGTTTATATTGACTCCTAATATGCCTTCCACATCCTCCTATCCCGCTTGACTATCTGGAAAGAAAGGGACCTTTTCATCACAAAGGGAACAGCCATCTCCAATGTGATTTACATAACTTCCCTCTTAGAAGTGGCTAATCTATCAAAACTAACTGGAATTTTCTATTGCAAAGCTCATCAAATTGATAATTCCATTGTCATGGCAGGTAACAATAAGGCAGAAAGGGCGGCCTGTCAGACAGCATTTTCTCCCCTCCCTTCCAGCTCATCTTTTGCTTCACCTACTGTCCTAATAAATTACTCTCAAGACCAGCATCCCCAGCAGTCCTCCACCCAGGCCATTCTATTTTACCTCCATTCTCTGTTTCATCCCCAACTTCCTTCCTTACTATTGTTTGTCAAGCAATCTTCCCTTCTCAAGCCACAGGATACCAAGTGTCTTCAACAACTCACTTCATGTTCTGTTTGTCAACAACCCAACCCTAATTCTTACTTCTATCCTCCACCCTTCTCTTCCCATCAGGCCACAGGACATCTGCCACTCTGACTGGCAAATTGACTTTACCCATATGCCCCAAGCATGATACTTTCAGTATCTCTTGGTGCTGGTGGATGCCTTCTCTGGATGGGTAGAAGCCTTCATGACCACTAACAAGTAAGCACAAACAGTATCCTACATCTTATTTCAGAAGATCATCCCTGATTTGGGGTCTCAGTTTCCCTCCAATCAGACAATGGTCCTGAATTTTCATCGCAAGTAACTCAACTACTGAGTAAGCCACTCAACATCCCCTGGCATTTCCATATTCCTTATCACCCCCAGTCCTCAGGGAAAATAGGAAGGACAAATTGTACATTAAAAAACATTCTAACCAAATTCTCCCTTGAGCTTTACCTAGACTGGACTAAACTTCCCCTTGCTCTGCTCCATATGAAGACCCTTCCAAAAAGGGCTCTCAACCTCTCACCTTTTGAACTAATGCATGGATGTCCCCTGGTTCCTATGGCCATATACCCACAATCTCCACTCTTGTCACATCATCTACTCTTGCCTTGCCTCAGGTATCTCCAAGCAGAGTTATGGAAATATACAGATACCTACTGCTCAGCTCCAGGTCCATCCATCTTAGACAGCCTCCTTCCTATTACAGTAGGAGATGAGGTCTTCCTGTCCTCTTCACATCCCTCCTTGTCCCCTACTCCCACTAAGCACAGGCTAAATGAACTGGACCTCACTGGGTTTTTCTCACTACTCCTACTGCAGCAAAGTTACAGGGAGTCCCCCGTTGGATCCACTTCACCCAGTTTAAGTGTTCCTCATTATACAGTTACTCCCACACGGCCACTCACAGCCAAGTTTACACAGACTCAAGCTCCACTACTAATGGTGCCTGGAAACCCAGACTCTTCCACGTTTGATGAATCCGCCTCTGGAAAATGGTGACCACCAAGCCATCTGACACTTTCAACACCACATAAGTGCTGATCCTCTCTTATATTGCTACCAACTCTTCCTACAGCTTCCATGGGAAGAATATCAAACACACTCCCTGCCCATCCGCCCCTCCTGGCTCCTTTTAGATACTGAAGATTTGTACCTCCAGGAAACTGTCTCAGACGTCACTCCTCTTGAGAGCTACACTTTCCCTTATTTCTTGTTACTATCTCCCTCTTCCATACACCATGATAAATGTCCCAATAATCTCATCCCTTCTGCTCTTTTGTGTCTGTCCTGCATCTGCACTGGCCCCAGGAACATGTTACATGTGGCAATTTCATTCTTTTGACAGGTAGAGTTATAGACAGTGAGAGAGAGAGAGAAACAGAGAGAAAGGTCTTCCTTCCATTGGTTCACTCCCCAAATGGCTGCTACGGCCGGCGCTGCGCCGATCTGAAGCCAGGAGCCAGGTGCTTCTTCCTGATCTCCAACATGGGTGCAGGCACCCAAGCACTTGGGCCATCCTCCACTGCCCTCCCGAGCCACAGCAGAGAGCTGGACTGGAAGAGGAGCAACTGGGACTAGAACTCAGTCCCATATGGGATGCCAGCATCGCAGGCAGATTAACCAAGTGTGCCAAGGCGCCAGCCCCGGCAATTTCATTTTTATATCACTTCCACTTCTGCTTGATTACTTACCTCTCCCTCTGCTCTTTCATGGGCTGTGCAGACTGTATCACTCCATACTTTGATTTCACGAAGGCCTATTAACATAACTGCTTTGACTGGACTAAATATACTTTATCTCAATTAAAAGGAATTCCATATTATCTCTGCCTAACCAAGGATAACACAGGATCATGTCATGATGCTTATTCGAAACGTTGCCATCATGGTCCTATAAGTACTACTATACCAACCACAGGTATGGCCTCCCAGGAAAACTCTCTAAGGTCTTGGCCCAAGATGATGACATTCTTGAAGACAGCCAGGCCCAACCTCATTTAATTTTTATTATAACTGACCACACCTTCAAATCTGGCAAGATGTAGTTGAGGAATCCATCACTTTATATACAGGCTCCAATATGGCTGATCCACACAGAATCAAAAAAACTTATCAGGGCCTATACTCAGCTCCTTACAATTCCTATGGATGTGGTGGTTGGTATAGTGAGGGAGTCCTCCAAACACCTGTCCCAACTAATTGACCTCGTCAAACCCCCTTTAACATGGCTACATCTCATTAGTCTGTCCCTCACCCTACCTTATCAGCTGCCCAATTCTACTTTACCCACTGCCCTTCACCAAGGACAATGTTGTGTATGTGCTCCCCTTCAGGAACCTCCCATTGTGGATACTCTGCTCACTAATGTTTCTGCTTTTACAAATTCCTGTACCCCCATACCATCAGGGAGTGGCTTGTCACCCCGTGCCACCAAGAAGTAGCTCCAGAAGATAGATCATTGTCTCTATTCCCCCTGGACTTTTGGGGCCAATGTAATTCCATATAATGCTTGGTTTATAAAAAACAAAAGTGGAGACTGTAATGAAAGGACACCACAAAACACACCAAACACTGGAGTAAAAGGAAAGATTGGTTGTCAGCTGACAAGGCTGCTTCTCTGTGCACAAGAGAAAACAGTGGCCTGTACAGCAGAATAGGTCTTACAGAGCTTAGCAGAGATATAGAGGTAAGAACAGTAAATGCCATTGAGTGAAGTAAAGGCAACACGTGTGGTTGGGCCATTTGGCCACCTGATTACTGTTAAACCAGCTTGGACTTACAAAACTGAAACTTATCTCAGAGAAACTGAAACTTTAGGGTTCAAGATGACGACTGGACAAGAGCCAAAGATGGCACAAGAGAGTTAAGATGGTGCCTCAGATAAGACAGAGCCTGTTTCGCTAACACTTAGTTCTTATGTCTTTGGGCAGAATAGTGTATCAGCTATTTTAAATGAATTTTCCCTGTCTTTGAAGTTCAGTCCATAAGTGTGCTGTTGCCACAAAAGAAAATACTTAGATTTGCATTACTTGAATACTTGAAAACTAAAATTGATAAGATACATTATGTAATGAATTAGGTTTTTATTTTGAGATAAAATTAGAAATGAAATAGGCCATACCAGCAGAGTCAGCAGCCGGAGCAGCCTGTGCCCTCTCCTGCCCGCCCTCTACCCGCCCTGGGTCTCTTTCCCCTCTCTTCCTGCTCCTCCCCCATCCCCCACTTCCTCCTCTGCTCCCCTGTGGGGTCTCCCTCCTTCCCCTTCTCGCCTTCTGGATGTCCCTATTGTTCCGCCCCGGGCCTCCCTTTCCCCTTCCTGCCCGCGCCCCTTCCCCCACCCCCCACAGTCACCTCGCACCTGCAGTTTTGGCTTCACCCCCACCAGTGACCAAAGACTTGACCACTCAGAGTCCAGCTCCCAAGAACACCACTTGAAATGGACACCGGTGTGATTGAAGATGGATTAAATGTCACTCTCATTACTCATGGCAAGGAAGTTGGCAGTATCATCAGAAAGAAAGGAGAATCTGGTAAGAAGCTGCACGAGGAGAGCAGTGCACGTATCAACATCTCAGAAGGGAATTGTCCTGAGAGAATTATCACTTCGGCTGGACCCACTAATGCCATTTTCAAAGCCTTTGCTATGATCATTGACAAACTGGAAGAGGACATCAGCAGCTCTATGACCAATAGTACAGCTGCCAGTAGACCTCCGGTTACCCTGAGGCTGATGGTTCTTGCTAGTCAGTGTGGCTCTCTCATTGGAAAAGGTAGTTGCAAGATCAAGGAAATATGAGAGAGTACAGGGGCTCAGGTGCAGGTGGCAGGGGATAAGCTCCTCAACTCAACTGAGCAGGCCATCACTATTGCTGGCATCCCGCCCTCCATCACTGAGTGTGTCAAACAGATCAGCGTGGTCATGTTGGAGACTCTCTCCCAGTCCCCCCCGAAGGACGTGAGCATCCCGTACAGGCCCAAGCCGACCAGTTCTCCGGTCATCTTTGCAGGTGATCAGGACAGGTATAGCACAGGCAGTGACAGTGCAAGCTTTCCCCACACCACCCTGTCCATATGCCTCAACCTTGACCTGGAGGGACTACCTCTAGAGGCCTGTACCACTCAAGGACTGTATGCCATTCCACAGCCAGATTTGACCAAGCTGCACCAGTTGGCAATGCAACAGTCTCATTTTCCCGTGACCCATGGCAAAGCCAGATTCAGTGGCATTGAATCCAGCTCCCCACAGGTGGGCAGGTCTGGAGGCATCTACTCAGACTACTTCTCATGAACTCACCATTCCAAATGATTTGATTGGCTGCAGGTCAGGCGTCAAGGCGCCAAAATCAATGAGACTCGTCAGATGTCTGGGGCGCAGATCAAAAAGAAGGATCTACTGATAGGCAGGTTACAATCACTGGATCTGCTGCCAGCATCAGCCTCGCTCAATATCTAATCAATGTCAGGCTTTCCTCGGAGACAGGTGGCATGGGGAGCAGCTAGAACAATGCAGATTGACCCATAATACCTTTCTGATGTTCACCACCACCCATGATCCATCTGTGTAGTTTCTGAACAGTCAGCAATTCCAGGTTTAAATAGTTTAAATTTTCAGTTTCTACACACTTTATCATCCACTCATGATTTTTAAATTAAAAACCTTTTAACTCCTTTAAAAAAAAAAAAGAAATGAAGTAAAGATTTGAACTGCATAAAGGATGAAAATAATTATAGTGCTCATAAGCACTGTGAACCCTTTTTTGTTTGAGTCAACTAAAATTCAAGTGTGTACTAGATTTTTCTCCTAAATCTTGCTCTTCTTTTCTGTGATTCATGCATTTACTCTTATAATTGATGTTGAAAAACATCAGGGTTAAGTTGTCTTTATATCTGAGTTCATAACGAATCCCATCGCTTTTCTAGTTATGAAAAAATTAGTCTAAAAATACTCTTGGTGTAATTTTTGGTTAATATTTTACCCACTAATGATATTTTAGATATCTTTAATCATTTCAATAGGTGTATATTAGAATTTAAAACATTACCTATTGTATTTGAACTAGTTAGTGAAGAATAAGAAAAAGAAGCTATTTTGTTGAAGCTGTAGATGTTCCATTAGTTAAACTTCAAAAATGTTAATAAAGGAACTTTCAGAGATAAAGATCAAATGGATATGATGGTATCCATTAAACTAATTCTGATGATGTGGAAAGGAACCCTGGAAGCCATGGAGGAAACATGAGGGCATTTCCTTGCCATGGCTGTGGTTGTGGTGTGCTTGTACTTAAATACAGGCAGTGACACACCGACATTTTTGTTGCCAAAAAATAAGGAGTAGTGTCCTGCATTTATCAGTACTAAAATAACCATGAATTAATGAATCAACAAAGAATAAACCTTATGAATATACTGTATTTGGGAGATTTTGTATGGCTAGGTAAAGTTTCCATGATACAAAGCATTTGGATTTTAAAATTACTACTATAAGGAAGAAGATATGGTGTTATTCTATGTGCTTAAATGATAACTTGCTTATTGAGTTTCAGAAGAAAAAATATAAAATGAGTAATTGTCATAGCATTAGCTATAATGTTAAATTGGTGAGTGCTGGCATAAAGCTTAAATCTGTGTTTCCAAATGTGAACCATAGTAGTCTAATACTGCTTTGTATATACTGTAAGCGCTACAAATAGTCTCAGCACTGGAGATGTATTGATACCTCTCAAATGAATACAACCTTTGACGTAGGTGTTTTGATATGCTTCAGAATGTATCTGAGTGTCTGTGAATTTGTTAATCTGTTCGGTAATGAAGATACTTCCTGTTTTTTGTTGTTGTTCCATATTTTCATCTTTAAATTTGAATTTTTACATTTTTGCTACTATTAATTTAAATACAATTTGTTCAATCATTAAAATGGGGTTGTCAGTGAGGAAACTTAAAAACAACCTCATTTAGTAACTGCTTAAGTAAAAACATTTTGTGTTGTATGTTTATACATTTTTAATGATCTAGATTTCTGTTTGAATACAAGTGTTGATATTTAGGCTTTATTTCTGTTTGATAAGGCTTTTTACCATTGATTAAATGAAGGAATGTATCTTTTTGAAAAGATTTATAGGGACTGGCGCTGTGAAATAGTGGGTAAAGCTGCCACCTGGAATGGGATGCCGGTTCAAGTCCCAGCTGCTCCACTTCTGATCCAGCTCTCTGCTATGGCATGGGAAAACAGTGGAAGATGGCCCAAGTCTTTGGGCCCCTGCACTCACATGGGAGACCCAGAAGAAGCAGCTCCTGGCTCCTAGTTTTGGATCTTCTCAGCTCCAGCCATTGCAACCATCTGGGGAGTGAACCAGCAAATATAAGACCTCTCTCTCTCTCTCTCTCTCTCTCTCTCTCTTTCTCTCTTTCTACCTCTCTGCTTCTGTCTCTCTGTAACTCTCCCTTTCAAATAAATAAATAAATAAATCTTTTAAAAAATGAAGTGATTTATATTCTGTAAATAAAAACTCATTGAAACAAAAGAAAAAAACAAGAGGAGAAACAAGGTTCTCAGAATAGCATCTTTTTTTAATCTTCAACAAAAAAGCATTATTTCAGAAATTAAAAAAAAAATAGAAGGATGTAAGGAGAAGTGAGTACATGTGAGAAACAAAACATGCTCTGTAACAATCTAGTCTTATAGCAGTTAATGCAGTCCCCAAAGAGCAAGAACTCACTCAATCTTACAAGAATTATCCCTGTTATGAGCAAAGCACCAATCTGCCCATGAAAGCAGAGTTCTCATGACTGAAAGACCTCTTAAAGGTCCTCTCAACACTGTGAAATTGCAGCTGAATTTCAATATGAATTAGAGAGGACAAACTACATTCAAATCAATTCTTCACCCTTCAAGGGTCTCAATGATATTAGGATAACTACCCACTAATTTTTAAATCTGACTTATAAGATTCTCTGCAATCTGAACTTTATCTACCTTTCTGATCCCATGTGATGCTACCCATCCTGAGTTTTTCCATAAAGCGCATGTGAACTGTATTCTATTGTTCAGATACTCTATGAGTTCCTCATCTTTGCCTTTCTCTCCAACTCTCTGTTCCTTCTCCTCCATTTTAAATAATTCCCATACATCTTACATATCTCCAATGTCTTTTTACAGGGCTTTCCCTGACTCTATGAAAGTGTGGTTCCGTGCAGGCCCACAACTCCAAGTACTCAAGAGTCAATCTTATTGAAGTTACTTCATATGTAGATTTGCTTAAATTGGTTTTCCTGGTGTTTAATCCCAGCAGAATTACAGTAAATGTTGGTTTGTTACTGAATAAATGATTAAAAACTTGAGATTAACCTGGAGATTCAAAACTTGGAAGATACCCTAAATGAGGAAGCTCAAAATGGAAGAAGAAATTAGACTTAAAGTTGAATTTTCTGTGCCTTGTGAATACATTGGTGATTATTTTTTGAGGATGCATTTTTTCACTAGCTTGTGAGCTTTATAGTTAAGGGGACAACATATAACTCATGTCATAGACCTGATGAATAGACATACATCTGGTCTGGAAAAGATAATACATTTGTATTTCCTTAATTGACAGTGTTTACCCACTGAATATTAACAAAGTAATCACACAGTCCAATGGACACTATTACTGTCTTTTCCAAAAGATGATTCACATTGATTTTTTTCAGTGAAATATCCATTGCCCAGAGTGAAGGCTACCTGCTTGTTCTGTATAAGGTCAGTTGAGTAATTTTCCATTTCCAAGACAGTGGAGTTCAAGCATTTTTAAAGGGCAACCTCCTCTCTCTGTGGTTTGGAGTTCTCTTTGTTAGTAAAGATCTACCTAAAGAAGTAATGACTAGGGGGCTGGTGCTGTGGCGTGGCGTGTAAAACCACCACCTGTAGTGCCAGCATCCCATATGGGTGCCAGTTTGAGTCCCAGCATGGGAAAGCAGTAGAAGATGGTCCAAGTCCTTGAACTCCTGCACCTGTAAGGGAGGCCAGGAGGAAGTTCCTGGCTCCTGGCTTTGGATTGGCACAGCTCTGGCCATTGCAGCCAGTTGAGGAGTGAACCAGTGGTTGGAAAACCTCTCTCTCAGGGCTGATGCCATGGCTCACTTGGTTAATCCTCCACCTGTGGCTCTGGCATCCCATATGGGCACCAGGTTCTCGTCCTGGTTGCTCTTCTTCCAGTCCAGCTCTCTGGTGTGGCCTGGGAGGGCAATGGAGGATGGCCCAAGTGCTTGGGCTCCTGAACCCTCAGGGGAGACCAGGAAGAAGCACCTGGCTCCTGGCTTCGGATCAGCGCAGTGCCGGCCGTAGCAGCCATTTGGAGAGTGAACCAACAGAAGGAAGACCTTTCTCTCTGTCTCTCTCTCTGTCACTGTCTATAACTCTGTCAAAAAAAAAAAAAAGACCTCTCTCTCTCTCTCTCTCTCTCTCTCTCTCCCTCTCTCTCTCTCTGCCTCTCCTCTCCCTGTGTAACTCTGACTTTCAAATAAATAAATGAAAAATCTTAAATAAAGAAAAGAAGCAATGACCAGGTTTCACTCCATTTCAAATAGGATATGGTTTGTAAAACCCATGGTACCATAACAATGTGAAACTATCCTGTCAGATTTCCCGGAGGAAACTATGTTGCAGCTTAATAACAAAGATACCAGGAATACAACTTATTAGCCCATGGTTTTTCTGTACACAGTAGCCTCAAAGAGACAGAAAACAGCAGACCTAGGAACTAAAGACTCAAAAGGCACTGTGATGATGAATGAGATGTCAATGAGATGAATAAACAATAACTCTTCCATCACATTCAATACTCCATTTTGATCAAATGAATGTCATTATAGAGATACATCATCTGAGAATCATTGAGTTGGAGAGGACCTTTGAGATATTATTAATAGGAATAGCCAATACTCATTCAATATTTTCAAGGGAATTGACAATTTATAAAGATTACCATATATAGTCTCCACAGAAATACTATGATACAAATTTATTCCATTGTTATATACAGTGTTTCCAAAGCAAAGAGAAAAGACATAACCTGTCCAAGACTCGTAATCACCAGGTGGCAGAACAAGTATCTGTGCCTATATAGTACAATACCAGAACTTTTGCCTTATGCTGTAGCAATCCCTTCATCATAGATAAAGAAAATCTTATCAGCATAGCTATAATTTACTGAATTGTTAACATAAGTCTTTTCTCTACTTAAACCGCATACACTCTTTATGTTGTTTATTTCCCAAATTAACATTAAAAATATGAGCTTAATGACCCCATTTTACTAGTAAGGAGGGGTATTCATAAAAATCACTTGATCAAATAGTAAGTGAAATGTCCATGATTCAAGTGTGCAGACCGAAAAACTTAATCATGACAACTCATTATTATTCTTCATGAGTCAGAAAATAATATGGGTAATCAGTGAAAATTTCAGGTGAGATCTCAGCTAAAAGGATGGAGTGGTAGGAAGAGCACTGAGAAAATCCTAGTACCACCATTAACTTGTCTGAAGATCTTAGAAAAGTTACATAATGTATCTGGCTTTCAATTTTATCAGTTGTAAAATGGAGTTGAAAATACCTTACTGCAACATCACTGTCAAAATTCAATAAAATGTATGTAAAGACCTGACATACCATAGAAATTTAAAGGATGCTAGTATCCTTCAAGAAATATGGCAGGCCGGCGCCGTGGCTCAACAGGCTAATCCTCCGCCTTGCGGCGCCGGCACACCGGGTTCTAGTCCCGGTCGGGGCACCGATCCTGTCCCGGTTGCCCCTCTTCCAGGCCAGCTCTCTGCTGTGGCCAGGGAGTGCAGTGGAGGATGGCCCAAGTGCTTGGGCTCTGCACCCCATGGGAGACCAGGAGAAGCACCTGGCTCCTGCCATCGGAACAGCGCGGTGCGCCGGCCGCAGCGCGCTACCGCGGCGGCCATTGGAGGGTGAACCAACGGCAAAAGGAAGACCTTTCTCTCTGTCTCTCTCTCACTGTCCACTCTGCCTGTCAAAAAAAAAAAAAAAAAAAAAAAAGAAATATGGCAGTACACATGTGCATTTAAATCAATGTTTTCCCATACACTATTGAAATAAAGGTATAAACCAACAAGCACACACACACAAAAGAATAGGAAAGGAAACAGCAGTGGGTGATAAGTTTCAACAAATTTGTGAAGGGTCAGAAGCCACCAGATAGAGTTGAAGCCTTAACACTTGGAAGGTGAATAATTATGAGAAGAAAATAAGTTAAATCAAAAGAATAAGAATTGTTAAGATTGATGGGACTATGCCATGTGGAAAATCTGGATGAGACCTGGTATTTAAATTGGATTTAGCATTCACATTCCCTCCCCCACCCATAATGAACCAGCTAACTGCTTTCCCCCTGCTTCTGTAGGACTCTAGAACTCATTCTTTGGAGAAATGCAAATGAAAGATATCCTAAAAGCAGATTCATCAAGGCTGGTGGAGATTGAAAGTAACCACTGAATATGCACCACCTAAAAGCCTGCATAGCAAATATGGAAAACCCACACGTCTTCCTTCATTTCCAAACACTAGCACGATGCAGAGCATGGAATGACTCCCAAATGTGCCTGGACCAGTGTAGCCCCATTGGCCATGACAGCCAAGCTGATGTTGCCACCATGACCTTAAACCTGAAGAACTGTGAGCTAAAGAAACCTTTTTTCTTTATAAAGTTGTAATTTTGAACATGAAAAACATGCCATGCTTCTAATTATCTTTCTAATCCTGTGGATTCAATGCTCCAAGACAACTAAGGCAAAAAAAACCTTGAAGCCCCCCTAAATGTTTAGCCCAGACTAGAACAGCATCACTTCCTCCAGGCTCCATCAGTCAAAACAGTCACAAGACAGCTATGATTTAAGAGAAAAGAAACACATCCCATCTCTCCAAGGGAAGAGCATCACAGAATCTGTGGCCACTGTTAGAGATCTGCAGTCCCTTCTACCCACAAAATCATTTGCCATTCCTCCTAAAAGCAATATACACCTCTCTCCCAAGACTTTCTAAATATCATCCTGTTTCACTACAACAATGGCTCAAAGGCCAAGATCTCAACACATAAATCATCACCAGTAGAGGTGGAGGCTCTTCAAGGAAGGTTCCTTGAGTGCAGTTTCTCTCAATCTAGACTTGGGACAGAGACACAGTCGTGTTGGCCTCTGCACCCCAATATTCAATGTTGAAACAAGGGAAGGTGCCCCATCATAAACACTCATTTTTAAAATGGGAGAGGTTAAGTGGCATGTTGGAGTCATTGGTCTAGACACATTTTTAAATCTAGGCAAATATATGGTGCCAGTCCTTTTGCTAGATTTGTCTTGGTTCTTGTGAAAACTTTCTGTGAATTTTAGTTTTGTCCCTTGAGTTTTTTATTCTATCATGAATTATTTTGCATTTTCCATAAGAAATATATTAGTTCAAATATCAACTGATTCTTGGGTAGACATTGGAGGCCCCGAGAACCCATCTGTTTCTGAACTCTTTCTGTCTCTTTTCATTCAAAGTTACTCCTATGTACACCAATCAATTAATTTGTAAAAAACCTACATGAATTTCATCTGGACCTTGTTGGGGTTCACTGCATTGGACATATTCACAGCGATATATTTTTCTGGCAAAGGCTCTTCTCCCTCTTGGTTTGGCTGGGAAGTGGCTAAGGGGCAACACTGTAAAACTTTTCAAAGTCCTCTTCCTTAGCAAAGATTCTACTTCATTTTTTTTTTGAGATGTCATCAAATGGTCTTATCACCACATTCTGCTTCTGTTGCCCTGAAAAGTAGTACTAGTGTCATGGATTTCATCTTTGTGCTGTGACATTTCTTACTTTATCTTTTTCTGGCTGTACACAGCTAAAGGATGTAGGCTTTTGTTTGTTTGGATTTCGTTTCAGCAAAAAAATGTTTTACTCCATGGGGAGATGTTCATGATACATTATGTGAAACAAAAGTGGGAAATAATACATTATAATACAAATTTTCTAAAAATAAAACAACTGATCATGGTTAAAAATAATTCAAATGTGAACTATCTTTTTCTTGATGATGATATGGTACAGAGATTTTCATAGCTTCTTTATATTTTTCTATGCAAAAATATATACATGAAATTTATATATATATAAATATATATTTAAAATAATGGCATGTTTTTCAATTTTTTATTTATGTAAGGTAAAAAAGATTCTTGCATTTCACCTATACAGATTTAGGAGCATAGTGATACTTCCCACCATATTCCCTCCCACTCTTGCAGCTATCTTCCCTTTTCCTTCCTTTCTTATTCTTTCTTTTAATTTTTGTAATAACATGCCTTCAGTTTATTTTATAATCATAAAATTAACCCTCCACTAAGTAAAGAATTCAGCAAGTAGAAAAGAAACTGTTCCTAAACAATAGAGACAAGAGTCGTAAACAATAATAATCTCAAAATGTCAATTTGGCTCACATCCATTACATTTTTTTTAATTAAACTTTTATTTAATGAATATAAATTTCCAAAGCACAGCCCATGGGTTACAATGGCTTCCCCCTCCCAAAATTTCCCTCCCACCCACAACGCCCCCCCGCTCCCTCTCCCCTTCCAATCACATCATGATTCATTTTCAATTCTCTTTATATACAGAAGATCAGTTTAGTATATATTAGGTAATGATTTCAACAGTTTGCCCCCATATAGCAACACAAAGTGAAAAAAAATACTGTTGGAGTACTAGTTATAGCATTAAATAAGAGTGTACAGCACACTAAAGACAGAGATCCTACATAATTTTTTTTTAAAAAATTAATTAATTTTCTATGCCATTTCCAATTTAACACCAGGTTGGTTTTTTTTTTTTTTCATTTCCAATTATCTTTATATACAGAAGATCGATTCAGCACATAATTAGTAAAGATCTCATCAGTTTGCACCCACGCAGAAACACAAAGGGCAAAAATACTGTTTCAGTACCAGTCATAGCATCACTGCACATTAGACAACACATTAAGGACAGATCCCACATGGGATGTTAAGTACACAGTGACTTCTGTTGCTGACTTAACAATTTGACACTCCTATTCATGGCATCAGTAATCTCCCTAGGCTCTAGTCATGAGTTGCCAGGGCTATGGAAGCCTTTAGAGTTTGCTGACTTCGATCTTATTCCGACAGGGTCATAGTCAAAGTGGAAGTTCTCTCCTCCCTTCAGAGAAAGGTACCTCCTTCTTTTATGGCCCCGTTCTTTCCACTGGGATCTCAATTGCAGAGATCTTTCATTTAGGTCTTCTTTTTTTTTTTTTTCTTGTCCATGGTATCTTGGCTTTCCATGCCTACAATACTCTCATGGGCTCTTCAGCCAGATCCAAATGCCTTAAGGGCTGATTCTGAGGCCAGAGTGTTGTTTAGGATGTCTGCCATTCTATGAGTCTGCTGTGTATCCCACTTCCCATGTTGGATCCTTCTCTCCCTTTTTGATTCTATCAGTTAGTATTAGCAGAAAATTGTCTTATTTGTGTGATCCCTTTGATTCTTAGACCTATCAGAGCCATCGACTGTGAACTGAAATTGATCACTTGGACTAGTGAGATGGCATTGGTACATGCCACCTTGATGGGATTGTATTGGAATCCCCTGGCACATTTCTAACTCCATCATTTGGGGCAAGTCTGATTGAGCATGTCCCAAATTGTACATCTCCCCCCTCTCTTATTCCCACTCTTAAATTTAACAGGGATCACTTTTCAGTTAAAATTTAAACACCCAAGAATAACTGTGTGTCAATTACAGAGTTCAACCACTAGTACAACAACAACAACAACAACAAATACTAAAAAGGATAAAGCATTACATTTTTTAAAAAATCCTATTTGATTAATGACTATTTTTCCTCTTCAAGTGCACTCTGTTCTTTGCTGAGATCACCAAATACTTTTTCTCCACCTAAATGGCTACTTTTCCTCCTTATTTTGAAGAGCTAGGCCAAGGATATTTTTTTTTATTTGACAGATAGAATTAGACAGTGAGAGAGATAGACAGAGAGAAAGGTCTTCCTTCCGTTGGTTCACCCCCCTCCCCACAAATGGCTGCTACGGCCAGTGCTGTGCCAGTCCAAAGCCAGGAGCCAGGTGCTTTATCCTTGTCTCCCAAGCGGGTGTAGGGGCCCAAGCACTTGAGCCATCCTCCACTGCCTTCCTGGGCCACAGCAGAGAGCTGGACTGGAAGAGGAGCAACCGGGACTAGAACCCAGCGTCCATATGGGATGCCGGCGCTGTAGGTGGAGGATTAATCGAGTGAGCCACAGCGCCGGCCCCTCATTACATTTTTTTGTACTGCATAAGTACTGCATAAGAACACTGCATAAGAACAAATATCAGTAATATTCCTTGTAGTTTTAAGGCCGTGAAACATTGAGGTTGCACGAGTCCCTATAGCAAATATTTGATATTGTATAGTTTCTCTTATCAGGTCTTGTGATTCAGTTCGGGAAAGAAAAAAAAAAAAAAAGAGAGAGAATCTTAAATTATATTACTGCTTCTATTACAATTTTGCTGTTGATTAAGTTTTCTAAGCTTGCCAGTGACACTGATAGCCATTTGTACTTACAATGATTGCCATTCTGAAAGCCTTTCTCTCTCAAGAGTTTTACCTCAAAGTATCACAATTAATACATATGACACATGTGAGCAGTAGATATAACATCTCAGAAGAAAAGAGCTACTACTCAAGCTGTGTTTATCTGGAATATTGGCACTTTTCTGCCTCTTTGGGTCTCTGGCTTTTGTGAATTTCTCTCAGGTGACCCATTTATGTCTGAAAATCCAGTAATATTTGCAATGGTGAGAAGTAGATATATGAACTTACTCCAGAAAGTCTGTGGAAATTGGGTGTAAAAATCAGGGTTTATTTTGCTGCAGAAAAAAATTAAAACCCATGCATAGTTTTTAATAACATACATTTTCTACATATTATAAAAAATTATTATAACTCTCATAATAGAATTAAAATTGAAAGATAGGTCAAGGAAGAGAGAAGACAGAGAGGGATATTGGGGACTTGGACCCTATGTACCTGATATTACTTTGAGTCTTTGTGTGGCACTATTTTGTCCTCACACTAACTTCATGTCTATCTATCAATATTTATAGTCATCTCTCCATGCAATCATTATGTCACTGAAGGAAAGGCCGTGGAAGCTGTGGCGTTCTGTCTTCATGCAAGAAAGAATTCAGGTGTAAGACAGAGAGTGAAGTAATAAGGCTTTGTTGAGAATAGGGCATCTGTCAGGATGGAAGGGACAGAGAGATTGCCTAGTCGCTGGGACTGGGGGAGAGAGAGGTTACATGGTTGAATGGAGAGAATACACCTGGGCAGGCCAGGGGGGCTGCTCAGCAGAGAGGCAGAGGGCTGAGCACACAGTCTGTTTGGACTCCCTAGGTTTTTAAGGGAGTCTGTTTACCCACCTCGCCCTCTCCTCCAGGACAAAGGATGGGGAGTTTATTGAGTGAAAATTAGCAAATCTGTCCCAGATGGACAGAGTAGAGGGGCTTCCCTTCAGACATCTGTGAAGGTGTTATTGCCCTATGTTACCAGGTAACCCATTTGGTCCTGAGGAGAGAGAATTCTCCTGGGACCTTTCCTTGGGGGAGGGGCTGGGAGGTTATCAGGGTCTGGGCAAGACTTTGAAGTGCAAAATACTGGGCTTCCAGAGCTTCTACAGTATGTGCTGGTCTTCAGGCCTGTGTCATACACACATAGGCTAAATTTCTGACTTCCTACCTAACAATTAGACCCTCCTAGTGGCACACATAGGAGGTACCATAGGAGATAAGGTTTAGTTAACATCATTGTTAATGTTGATCATGTGAGCATTTGGGTGGTTTTATTATCATTTTCTCTTTGTACATTTTTGTTGTATGAATGTTTTACTGAAAAATATGTTGTTTTCATTGTTCTTATTATTCAGAATAGTAATCTAAAGAACCGTAGGCAACGAGGGCTCTCCAGAAGCAGATCCTGAGACCAGGTTTCACAGGCAGGAAGTGGTGGAGGCAGGGGAGTGAGCAGGTGAACGGACACAGATCAGAGAGCCTCAGGAGACCCACCAGATGGTCTGGAGCTGCCATGCCAGTCAAAATTTTCTTTCATGGACTAAAATTGATATTGGAATTTGGCCCCCTAAAATATATATGAAATGTGGCCTCTTAAATTTCCCCAGAGGCCCCATCTGGGGTGCCACATATGTTATCGGAATTTGGGGTGCCATACGATATCATGATATGCTTATTAATAATCCCCAATGTTAATAAGCCCAAGTGGGTTCTTGCCTAATATTTAGAGGGGAATTCTAAATACCAGCATAAATAAACGAAGCAGCATGGTCCATTTTAAGCTTTTATTTAGTGTGAAAGATGCATAGGAGAGTGAGAGCTTTATCTAAGAGAGAGGGGTAAATCTGGGTTTATACCGAGTACCAGGAACTAGCCACCCGAAGGAGCATCTAGGCCAGGAAGCATAGGGCGGGTGGCCCGAAGGCCAGGCACCTTGGAGGCACAGGGCTGCAGCCAGCCCCATACTGGCAAGACGCCAGGGCAAAGAGAAAGGAGGAAAAAGGCCCAGACACACCCTGTCCCAGGCTTTTAATCCACTTTCAAAGGGGAGTGGTTAATTAATCTGATTGGCCGATGGTGCTCAGGTGTGGCCAGGTAGAGGCATGAGGTCACTTGGGGCATGGTGAAGGCGTGGTCTTCCAGCTCACAAACCTAATCAACTTTAACCTGTATGCCTGCCTTCTTCAAAATAACTAGCCCTTTTTGTCACTGCTAATCAATTGGATAGTGTTCTCCCCAGGAAGTTATGTGACCTAGAATGGGAAAACTATGCCACTGAAGCTATTCCCTAGGGATTCACAGTGAAGGTTAATCTCTGGCAGCATTCATTCAACCTGTTGCAACAAGTCCTTCCTTAAGGGGGTAGCTGGGTGGCATCAACACCTTATTTATTGGCTTATGATCTCTGTCATCACACAGAGATTAGAAGGGCCCATGGTTGGCTCAGTGCTGCTGCTGTTGTCCTGAAATTCTGAATAATTTTTAATGTTTATTTTAATCTACCTGAAATGTAGAGGGAGAGGGAGAGAGAGAACAGGAGAGAGAGGGAAAGAGGGTGATATCTTCCATTTGCTGGACCAGTTCCCAAATGCCAGGACCAGACTAGGCCAAAACCTGAAGCCCTGAACCCCATCCTGGTCTCCCACATGGGTAGCAGGGATGCAAATGTTACTGGTGAATGGCAGGGTTCTTGTCTTCACGCAAGAAAGAATTCAGGCGTGAGACATAGAGTAGTGGAAAGTAAAGTTGCTAAATAAAGTTTATTAGGGCAGGGACATCCATAAGAACTGATGGGCACCTCTCCAGACAGAACCTGAGAGAGAGTGCCCAGTCGCTCGGACTGGGGGAACGAGTGAGGTTACATGGCTGAGTGGAGAGATTACACCTGGACAGGCAGGCGGGCAGCTCAGCAGAGAGGCAGAGGGCTGAGCACGCTGTCCGGTTGAGGCCGGGGGGGTTTAAGGAGATGGGTCTTTGTCTTCACACATCTCCTCCTGAAACAAAAAATTTTATGGATGTAAATATTAAGAAGCTCCTATCTGAGTTTTCCCCTGAAGGTATCAGACAGCAGGAAGCCTAGCTGGCACCAACCTAACCCAGGATCCGGAGCAGGGTATTTGGAATGCAGATACTGGGCTGCATCTGGAAGATTGTGGAAGATTGTCAGGCAGAAGGGGCAGGGACCCCCACCTGGCAGGTTATCGGGTAGAAGGGGGCAGGGCAGGATGCGGATATTGGGCTGCCCCTGAAATGTTATTGGGATGACTTTGAGATACAGATGCAAATGCTGGGCATAGATACCTTTTCTTTAGGCCTTTGTCACACACACATAAGCCCCTATCTGACTTCCTGCCTAACACAAACACTTGGAGTATCTTCTGCTGCTGCCCAGATTGTATAAGTAGGAATCTGGATGAGAAGCATAATAGCGCAGGACTTGAACGGACACTAATGTGGAATACAGGTGTCACAAGAAGCTGCTTAACTGGTTGTAGCACAGTGCTTTCCCCCTTGATGGTTTTTAGATAATCCCTGAAGTTTCATTTTGGACTAGACCCTGTGAATTTGGTACCTGTACTAGAGGACACATCTCTGTATCCACCACAGTTCCTTCTGTTTGACATTCTGTATAACCTGAGAAGGTGATCCACACATCAAAGATGCACTTCCAATGGGAAACAGTGTTAGTGCAGGCTACCCAACAGCTATGCTGATGTAGAGTAAAAACCTAGAAATCCACTAAAATGGAATTAAACACCCACATGATTTATTTAGGTAGGTCTAAGTAAATGCAATTAGAGGTTCCTAAGTGAAATTAGGAAAGTCTGATAAAATAAAGTATCATGATTTGTTTTTCTTCCTCTTGTCGCATCTTCTCTGTAAATGTTTTATCATGGTGGTGAATGTTAAATAGATTCTGTACTGATTTCTGGGTATTGTTCCTATCCCATTATTTACTTAGTTTGTTGGTAACAGACGCATAAATGAAACAGATTATTAGAACTGGAGGCTCTCCAAGCCCAGCCTTTTATTTTGTAAGTGAAGAAATGAAGCCCTAACTAGCTCATTGTCCAAGGTCATGCAGCTTCTCAAAGCCAACCTATGAACTAGAAATAGGTTATTTTAAAGTTTATGTAAGGAAATTTCCTACTGTGTTTCAGATAGTATTTTTCTCCATGTTACCTTACTGATGATCATGACATTAATTCTCTGATGAGAGGTATTTCGTTCGATGCTTAATTTCACGGTAGCTTGAAAATCTTCTAATAAGTCAAGGCTAAATTAAAATCTGCACATCAAAAGTGGAAAAAGAGATTTATGAGATGACTCTCATGCTGTCCATGTTGTCATTTTCTCCAATGAATTAAGATTTGTCAGTCACTGCACCTGGAAGGTTTTGTTCCAAATGGTTGTAGTGAATTCCTTTCAAAGTGCTACCTGTTCGTTTTTTGTATGAGAAGAGTTGTCAAAACAGGAAGTCTGATTATAATGGGGTCACAAAATCAGCCAGAGGCTGTATTTGCACATCTGGTAACTTCGTATGTAACATCCCCAGAGATAAGAATCTTCATAAAAATTTAGAGGGCAAAAGCTGATTTGCTTTCATAGACAAAATGTGTTGATGGAAGGCTGATGGTTTGAAACAAAGCCAAGCATCAAAATTATTTCAAATAGCATTGCTATTGGGGTTGCTTAAAAAATGAAATAGTTGGGGCAATGATTCTTTCCTAGAAGTTAAATATATCTGAAACAATGGAATATAATGCAAACCAGAAAGAATTACAGATCTTTGGATAGTAAGTAAAAAGTAAACTATGCCTCTAGCATTTCAAATAATCAACAACCTCAGGTGATGTTGATGTACTGTTTCTCTGGTCTTTTAAACTTGAGTACCTGTGCATTTTGGCTTGACTCCTGCAGATATTCATGTTTACCTTGATCTTCAACTAAGGAAAAAAAGGAAGAAAAGGAATTTCTGCCTCTAATCAGCATTGTTTAAAAATAAGAATGAGATCCAATTAGAGGCCGGTGCCACGGCTCAATAGGCTAATCCTCCGCCTGCGGCACCGGCACACCAGGTTCTAGTCTTGGTCAGGGCGCCGGATTTTGTCCTGGTCGCTCTTCTTCCTGTCAGCTCTCTGCTGTGGCCTGGGAAGGCAGTGGAGGATGGCCCAAATCTTTGGGCCCTGCACCTGCATGGGAGACCAGGAGAAGCACCTGGCTCCTGGCTTTGGATTAGTGCGGTGTGCCGGCCATAGTGCGCCGGCTGCAGCGGCCATTGGAGGGTGAACCAACGGAAAAGGAAGACCTTCCTCTCTGTCTCTCTCTCACTCACTGTCCACTCTGTCTGTTCAAAAAAACAAAACAAAACAAAACAAAAAGATCCAATTAGACCAATGAATCAGACTGAGTACTTAATAATCTGTGCCCTTCCCACTCTTTAACTTTTGGAAATTCACATTTACTCAATTCAGACCAATATTTTAAAGATAAACTAAACCTGTTTCTATAAGTGAGACCTCTTTGTCATGAACCAATCAGCATAATCACGGTTCTGGTCATAGTACTAGATTTGAATGTGGAGTCATCACCTAGTTAGAGCCCCTGATATGCTGTGGCTTCTGCTGGAAGAGAGTCCCCTGTGTTATTGTAGTCGTGATAGTGATAGTGATAGTGATAGTGATAGTGATAGTGATAGGATACAAGGCCACCAATAGATGAAGCAGGCTTTGAGGAAACCAATACAGAAGGAGGTATACGTAATAAGCACCTATGACACAGTTTGAGACATGAAGATCATGCCATCCCTTTCCCCTTTTCAGTTCCCAAAATTCCATTTCCAATTCAGCCAATATGAGTTTGTGTTTCTATTAATTACCTGTCACACTCCAGACGCTTTATGTAAACCCATCTCCCCATCAAAGTTTATTTTTTATATCAATAGCATTGTTTTATTTTGTTTTGAAATAGAAAAACCACTAATCCTCAAGAATATAGGCAAGGGCTATCAATAACAATCAAATCTCAAAATGTCAATTTTGCTCATATGCATTAAAAAATTTTTGGCACTCTGTATACTAGTTACCACAAATCAGGAAAAACGTACGATGCTTGTTTTTTGGAGACTGGCTTATTTCACTAAGCAGTTGCATCCCATTTTGTTGTGAAAGACAGGATTTCATCCTTTTTTGTGGCTGAGAAGTTTCACTGTTGTTTGTCCTTTCCTTCCAACATTCCTTCTTCAACAACTCTCTTGACTATTTACTAAAGAATTCAAACTTCATTCAGACACCCGGAGTTGATAATTCTCTTTGGTTTGCATTTCCAGAATGTAGTGAAGCCATTCTTCCTTGGCAAAGGGTCAGTGTGGAGACTTTGAAACCACACAACATGGCTAAGAATAAGAGACTTTCTGATCTGCTCAATGAGACCTGGGAAGCTTGTATATCTCTCTCCCAGCCTCCCCAAAGAAGGAGGAATTAGATTGCACTGATAGTTTCTCCCAGTGGCCAAGGGTCAGTCCAAGAAAGATTGTGGTGAGGAGTCAACCTATTTCTGCCCAATACAAAGAAAATGATGAGCAAGTTGTAATGAGAAAACTTCCTGGAAGCCAATGAACATCTCAGTCTAGGCTCAGTAAGTGTAAGGAACCTCCTCAGCCCCGTATCCCCCTTCTCTCAGACTGCAGTAAGTCTTTGCCTGGGAGATCTTTCCCCCACTTTCTGAGGCATGAGATCTATATCAGGAAATGGGATGAGCAGATGGGAAAACAATTTCCTGATTGTCGGGCTTGCTTATTTCTTTTGCTTTACTTTTATTATTTGCTTGTTTCATAGAGTATGGTAGAAGGAAATGAGATTTATTACCCTAAATGATATAAAGCATTATAAATATTGAAGATATTAGCATTATGATAATCAAAATTTCAAAACTGGGTTCCTCTCCTGTTTTGGAAAAGATGAAGAAATTATAAATAAACAACACAAGCACTCATCCACAACTTCACTGCTTGAATTCTACTTCAGAATAAGATAATGTCTCTACCTAAAAATATAATTCAGCAGCCATTGCTTTCTTGATAGATTTCAAGTTTCTACGTCTGATATTTTAAATTTTCTAAGATATTACTCCAAATTATATCCCTTGATGCCTGACATGACTCTGAAAGCATATTATCTGACCAACCCAAATGACTAGTTGTTATTTTGGTATGGCATAGATCTTCACATATTTCTTACTGGATTCTACTTTAATTCATTAATGGGCAAAATTTATCCATCAAAGCCCAAAATTGAATGTCATTTTCTCTGTCAATTCCTTCCATACTGCCCTTCCAGATGGTATAAAGCCAGTCTGTGTTTGAGTACAATAGCTATTCTTTGCCTATCTATATCTGTTCAAACTCATAGGTACACTGTGCAGTCTGAGAAAGTTCAAGCCATGCTTTTCTCCTCTGATATTCTAAATGCCCTCATAGAGAAAGCAATTCAATATTTATGATATAAAGGAATACATGAATGAAATCATAAATACTGAAATGTAAATGTTAAATCTGCATTTTTGTCCAAATATTTCATTTAAAGTTGAAGAAAACAGAGACACAAAATAGCAGAACCTGATTAAAAAGAGAAAAAACTCCCAGAGTTAGCTGGAAGGGAGGAGATATGATTACAGCGTTATGGCTCTACACCCTGGTACAGCCCTTTCTACTCAATTAGATTTCTTCTGAGGGTCTGTGAACCCCACACTTATGATGGCACCCTTCAAGTAACACACTAAGGAGACACATGGAACCAGCACTGAATAGTATTTTCATTATAAAATAGAAAAATTCAATCATTCAAATGCTTGTCTGGGATTCAGTAAGACTATATCCTAATGCTATGTTCTATTCCCAGGCTTGTCTATCTTGTTAGTCTATTCCTACTATGAAATAAAATGGTTGTAAGAGTTTAAATTCAAATGAAAAAATAATATATATATATTTATGTATATACTCTACTTGTATACATACATACACATATGCAAGCATATATGATGAGAAAAGAAATACATATATACTTTCCAGATCGAAAGAGGTACTGTTGGTTTAGAAATTTTCAATTGCATCATGCATTTCTTATTTGCTCATAAAATTTTCATGATTGACATATTTAAATTTTGATGTATGAGAAGCATAATAATAAATTTCCAGAGAAAATGCTAAGTTGCTTTTTAAAAGAATTTTTGTACCCTATTCCCCCTTATAAATAAACAAGAAGTCCTTGAGAAATATTTCCAAAATAATCCAAAATTTATTATTTTTCCTTCTGGGCTTTCACTTCTCTATGACTAGATTATCACCAAGGTCTAATCAAGCAATAAAAATTTTATGGTTGCAATAAAGTGCAGAGTAGAATATCAAGAGCCAAAAATGCATGCTCCAGAGACCACATGTGAAGAACAGTCAGGAAGGAAAAGGATAATTACTGCCTGAAGTCACAGAGGCCGGCCCCATGGTGGATGTGGGACACAAGCTGGGTCATTATGGCAGTTAACTGGGTGGGAGTTTGTTGTTGTTATTGTTTTCTTTTACTATTGTTGTGCAGTATTCACTTTCAATTGCAATTTTTTTTTTCTTTCTGAACCTACTCCAACATAACTTTGCCCATTTGGTTTGAGCTGGACTAACTCACTTACTATCCTCAATTCATGGGTTAAGTTCTTGCCTGGGGTTTGACCAATCAGAATTATATAGAATTGTTCAAAACATATAATTATATGGAACATTTCAAGATGTACAACATATTGTTCAAGAGTTATTATATTATTAGGTCAGCAGAACAAGACATCAAACTTGTGTTAAATCATTTGGGAAGAAGCAAGTTTCTTTCCAACTGTAGGAGCCAAGCTGCTATGATGAAATTTGACTATAGATCTATGAATGGTAATTTTGACAGTTCACAGGGGAAATCTAGGGATGGAGAATCAAGATGAAATTCTTAACCTGCTTCATCAGCTATTGGATATGATTGTGTCTAAAGAATGTTGACAGCCCTCATGGACTTTCACTTATATTATTAGCAATTTCCTTTCAAATTTAACCAAATTTGAAGTATTTCTGTCCCTTGCAATCAAGAGTGCCCCAGTTAAAACAAGTATGCATGTTGCTTGGATTAGATAAATGAAAAAAGACAATGAAAGCAGGGCCAGCACTGTGGTGTAGCAGGCTAAGCATCACCTTGTGGCATCAGCATCCCATAGAGTCACTGGTTTGAGTCCAGGCTGTTCCACTTCTGATCCAGGTCCCTAATGATGGACTGGGAAAGCAGTACAAGATGGCCCACATACTTGGGCCCCAGCTCCAGCATGGGCGACCTGGAAGAAGCTTCTGGCTCCTGGCTTCTGTGGAAAAAGCTCCAGCTTTGGGGGCACTGGGGGAGTGAACCAGCGGATTGAAGACCTCTCTCCCTGTCTTTCCCTCTCTCTTTATCTGTAACTGTGCTTCTCAAATAAACAAATATTTTTTTAAAAAAGAATGAAAGCCTTCCTAATGAATCACCACCCATGATGCTCAAAGGTCACAGGTAACATCATGAAAAGATGTATTTTATCAAATGTTTTCCCTGAATCTATCGAGATAACCACATGATTTTTATTCTTCACTTTATTAATGTGATGTATCACATTGATTGATTTGCAAATGTTGCACCATCTCTGCAAATACTGTCTCTGCATCAATTGAGATAATCATATGGTTTTTGTTATTCACTTTACTAATGTGAGGTACCACATTGATTCACTTGTGAATCTTGAACCATCCCAACATACTAGGGATAAATCCCACTTGGTCCGCATGAATGATTTTCTGATATTTTGTTGGATTCAGTTGGCTAATATTTTGTTGAGGATTTTTGCATCTATGTTCATTAAGGATATTGGTCTATAGTTCTCTTTCTCTGCTTTGTATTTTTCTGGCTTAGCAATTCAGATAATGCAGGCTTCAAAGGAGGAGTTTGGGAGGCTTTAATCCCTTTCAATTGTCTTGAATAGCTTGAGAAAAAAATTGGAATTTGTTCTTCTTTAAACATCTGGTAGAGTTCAGTCATGAAGATATCCAGTCCTTTGTTGAGATGGTCTTTATTACTGATTCAATTTCCATTTTCTTATTGGTCTCTTATGTTTTCTATGCCTTCATGACTCAATTTTGGTAGATTGTATGTGTCTAGGAATCTAATTCTTCTACATTTCCCATTTTGTTGGCATACAGCTCTTTGTAGTAATGTGGTAATTCGTGATGATTCTTCCTATTTTTGTGGTGTCTGTTGTTACATTTCCTTTTTCATCTCTGATTTTGTGGATTTGGGTCTTATCCCTCTTTTTTGGTTAGTTTTACCAATGATGTATCTATTTTGTTTACTTTTTCAAAAAACCTTTTCATTTCACTCATTTTTTGTTGTTGTTTTTGGCTTCAATTTTGTTTATTTCTTCTCTAATTTTAATTATTTCTTTCCTCCTGTTTATATTGGGCTTTGTATGTCTTATTCCCCTAGCCAGATTCAAAGTCTTTGGGGAACTTGGGTTTTTCTTTCTGGTAGAATCCCTGGGTCACAAGCAATCACAATACCAATCACCATACACAGCCCTACTACTTTCAGACTTGTGCTGGGTGGGTACAAGAGTCCCCACAGGTGGCACTTCCCATTGGTGGGGATGGCTCTCCATCCACACACATTGCCAGGGGGATGCAGTGGAGCTGGTGGTGTTGACCTGATGACAAGGTAGGGACAAACCCCACCAGTTGATTGGAACTGCTGTGGTTGTCCTTCCCAACAGTCCCCACTAGCTGCTGGGTGCATACAGAGAAATTGGAGCTGCTATTCCTGTTTATGTTGAAATGGCGCCAGCCTTCTCCCAGCTAGTTAGCTGCAGGGGGCTGGTGTGAAGGAGGAGGCAGTGGAAAGAGAGGCACTCCCCACCACCGTCTGCCCTCTGTGAGCCTTCACGCAGTTCTCCTGAGGGTTCCAGGTTGGACTCGGACATGGTGCAGTACTAGACTGTCCCTCCAGTTGGATCAACAGTGATACCAAGGGCCGACACAGTCTGATCTCACCTTGCTGAACAGGGTGGGCTGCTGGTTCTTCTGTGTTCATGCTCCGTGCTTGTTGCTGCATATCTGTGCCTTCCCCTTATACCCAGGTCATTTCCCCTGCTTTCACAAGTTCTCCCGCTGCAGTTTTCCCTGCAACTTTCCCCTGAAAGAATAACTTCTCCACTTTTTTTTTTCTGCTAAGTTCACAGAGCTTAGAGCAGACCTCTCTGTCACGATTCTGCTATCTTGTTTCCAGCCGCTTTCATATTCATAGTGCACTGAAATAGTATATTATCTTCAGTTTTTCAAAAGGACAATGCCTTTCAGGACCATAGCATTAACACACATAGTCTTCTGTCTGGACTCATCTCTCCAGTTCTCTTCATCCAACTAATATTGTGTGCTGTGCTTTGAATGTGTCCCCTAAACATTCATCTGTTTAAATTTAATTGTCAGTGCAGCAGTATTGGGAGGTAGGGCCTAGTGGGAAATGTCATGAATGGATTAAAGTTATTCTCAAAAAAATAGGTTAGTTCTCAGTGCGGTGACTTTGTTATACTCTCAAAATTGAGGCCTGCCAACTTTTCCACCATGAGGTAACACAGCATGGAGCTATTGACAGACACTGTAGCCATACTCTTGGACTACCCAGTCCCATGATTGGAAGTTAAATGAACTTTTTAAAGATCTATTTATTGATTTGAAAGACAGAGATACATAGAGGGAGCAGCAGAGGCAAGAAGAGTTTTCCATTTGCAAATGGCTTGCAATGGCCAGGGCTGGGCCAGACTAAAGCCAGGAACCAGGAGCTTCACCTGGGTCTCCCACATGGGTGCAGGGGCCCAAATATTTGCGCCATCCTCCACTGCTTTCCCAGGCAAATCAGCAGGGAGCTGGATTGGGAAGTGGAACAGCCAGGACTCAAACCAGTGCCCATGTGGGATGCCAGTGCTACAGACTGGCCTTACTCACTCTGCCAGAGCGCCAACCCATAAATAAACTTTTATTTATAAATTATCTAGTCTGTGGTATTCTGTTATAGCAACAAAAATCAGACCAAGACACTATTGGTACCTCTGTCCTTGGCTTTCTCCTCAGTCTTTCTAGACTTTCTTTTACAATCCCCACTTCCATATAATACAGGAGCCACTGTTATAATTTCTAATAGCACTATAAGTATTTACTTCAAATGTCATAATAGTTTGCAATTGTACATCAACTTGTGTAATTGTCGTTTAATGTGACTTGTTCCATTGACTCTTATTCCTGTGAGCTATGAGAACTGGGGCCATTTCTGTTTGGTCCCTGACTATATTTCAGAATTAGAACACTACCTCATAGCAACCTTGTTGTTGAGTGAACAGAAAGGAATAAATGCAATTTCTACTTCTGGAACCATAACTATACCCAAGACTATTGTATTCTGTCTTACAGGAACATTGTAGGTACTATTAAAAGTATGTGATAGTTTCACAAAGATAAAACATAAGCATCTGCTTTCCTCTGCCCCCTCTTCTTTAAATTGGGTTTCACTGCAGCCAAGGGTTGTGGAAAGGGGGAATTTGTTAAATACCTCTGTCTCTTTCTACTCTGGAAAATAATAGGAGTCTCTCATAATAGAAAGATACTTTTTTACTTAACACAGTTAGGTCATGAGATTTATTGTTCAATGGTAGAGAGAAAATGCTGATTATTTTCTTCATTTCCCTTGTTATCACTAACGTTTTTTAGCACTTGTAATATGCCAGAGCATGGTTCTTACTCTTTACATGCACCTATTGAGTAACTCTTCACAATATCCCTAAGAAAGGCGTTCCTATTCTTGGTCAATTTTCAGATAAGGAAAGAGTTGCAATGCAGTTAGCTCATGTACCTCACATCACACTATCAGATGCAGAGTGAGGACCAATTCCAGAAGTCCAATTGATAGAGCTGCACCACTGCACCGCACTACCTAGTCCATCACCAGCAGGGTACACAGGGTACACTAGCCATGGAAGCACAGAAAGACTTGCCATGCATGTGGTGCTGATGAAAGACAGCTGCCTTGAGGCGACAGGCAGGGCAGAGTGATCAAACATAAGAACTCAGTCTTCATAGTTCCGGGATCCTCCCTCATTTCCCAAAGGGCCCATATGACAAGGAAGTTCTAGTAACTGCCAAGGCACCTAGCAGGACAGGCTACAGTGACCCATCAGCAGAGCTGGGGAGAAGCTAGGAGCCTGTATGGAGATGTTACAGGGAGTCAGATGTTGCATCCCGTAGATGCCAAAGTGAGGCCGAGTAGTCCAGAAAACCCTCAGGGCTCTGACCAAATAGACAGAGACCAGATCTGAACTAAAAACAATCACATGCTTCAGCTACCTCAGGGAGCTATGTAGGCTCCATTAAATACTACCTGTCTTCCTTCAGCATTAAATCAATTTATAAATAAGACACATATTCATAGATTAAAAAATTATAGCTTCTATTGTTTTACTAACACAAGATTGGAGGCCCAATTCAGTGAGAGAAAAACCAAATGGAGCCTGCTTAACACCTTCCTGGGGGGAGATTTTCATTGGCTGACTCTCACTCATTTATCTAACTGAGAAATGTTATGAAAGGTAACTGTTCTCCCTTCAGAAGAAAGAGCTGAAAGAAGAGAAAAAGAGAGAAATGCTTAGAAAAATATCAGGAGTGGGGACATAAAGCAAGCAGCAACCAGGAGGAAAAAGAGAGGGAAGGTGGAAAACTACTGCTCCTTAAGAAATGAAAATCTGTTGGAGGTGGATGACAGAGATGGTTGCTCAACACTGGCATGTTCTCAATGCCACCATACACTTAGAAATAGATACAAAGTCTTATACTGAATGTTTTTAACAGCAATAAAAAAAATTCTCAGGGAAGAAGAGGAAGAAAAGGGAAAGGCGGAGGAAGAGAGGGAGAAGGAATAGGAAGAGGAGGAGGGGGAGGGGGAGAAAACAACCAAGTCTCTTGGAGCCTGGAGGATGTCTCAGTCCAGCTCCCCATATACCCTAGTGGGAAGAGTGAAGATGGAGAAAGACTATCCCTGGAGAACCAGAGGACATCATCCCAGGAAGACTGCTGTAAGAATTGTGTGACATCATGATGTTCAGTAGAAACAGCAGATGGGATTCCTGGATGGTTTTAAATTTTCAAAAAGCTAAATTACTTAAAAGTAAAAAAAAATGAAATTAATTTGATTAATATATTTAACCCAAATAGTCAACCTATCATTTTAACATGCAATCAATATGAAATTATTAACTAGTTCTACATTATTTGGTCATGCAAAGTCTGACATGTATTTCATATTGATAGTCTATGTCCATTTGGAATAAAAAAAAATTTCAGTATTCAAATAAGAATATGTCGCTACTGACCACATTATTGGAAAGCACAGGTTAAAGTACTGAACTGACTAAATTTAGAATGGACTAAAATATTACTTTTTTCTAGACACCAGTGCATAGGACTTAACAGGAAGACTGGTGCAAACATATCACATAAAAAATATTGCATCCTGTCTGCATATCTGAGTTATCTTGTAAGTTAACATTTCAAACCCTCAGAACTCCTCATATTTATAAATCATTTAGCATAGTGCCTGACACAAACTAAGAACTCAAGGAGAGTGAACTATTTTTATTATCATTATTATTAATAGCAAGGACAAAATAGAGGACTGGGTTCTTGACTTCTAACCAAATGCCCTTTCCGAATCCCAGGGGGCCTTTCATGTTAGAAATGCATTTAGTCTAAGAATACAATGTCATGGGTGGCTGCCAGCATTATTAAAATTGGCACACTAGAATCCTGGTGCTATAAGATCTGAGACACTTCAAATCACCTGCTTGCAAAACAAAGTACTGAAAAACAAAACAATTTCTTCCTAGACTGACCTTTAAATCCACACATGCCGCCTCTACAGTGCAGACCTGGCTGCTAAGCACCCTGATGTTCTTATAAAAGCTGCATGATACAGTTTGCTAGCAGGATGCTCGGGATGCCTGTCATGGGAGAGAGTCAGCATTGAGAGCCTGAGTTTTATGTGAATGCACTCCCATCACTGGAAAGACTTGATGAAGCTACACTTGAGCTACATTCCTGCCTAATGAATCAACTGAGAAAATAAAGGCTAAAAATACTTCCAGGCTATGTTTTAGTAACTTTCACAGAACAGACAATTGGAAAAAAATGGATTTTCTTAAGACAACAGTGTCTTGGGAGCAACCACAGTAACCAAATAAAAGCCAGATTATTACAGAGAGGACAGAAGATAATAGTGAAAGGTTAAGTACCTAATTAAATCTATTTTCTAGACATGAATTCCCAGGATACACTTGTTGTTCCTACTCACGAAATATTTTTTAAAGGTTACTCAATCTCTAAGGAAACCTGTCTTGGTATTAATAATTCACTGAATGAGAGACATCTAAAAATGTTTATGACCACAGATGTGACAGAATCACGTCTAACCTAAATAGGACCCACACATACATTCCCTCTACAGGTAATATGCAAAATTCATACCTCCTCACTCTGGGCATAAACATGCCGTGGATCAGAGAGTTGTTCATGAAGCAACAATGGTAAGTTACTGCTTCGTTTATCACCATGTATTGATGCATCCACTATGGTCCAATAACTATGCTAGGTACTGAGTAAAGAAGACAACTTTAGTTCTGCTTGCATGGAAGTTGTGATCTTGTGGAGGGGAAGGAATACATCAAATACTTACGTGGACCTCCCTATTGGGTGTATATCCAAAGGAAATGAAATCAGCACATGGCAAAGATGACTATACTCCCATTGTTATTGAAGTACTTTTCACAGTAGCCAAGATATGCAATCAAGTGTCTATTAGTCAATGAATAGATAAGGAAGATGTCACCTATAGGCATGATGAAATTCTATAGAGCCATAAAAATGATGAAATTCTGCCATTTGCAAAAACATAGATGGAACTGAAAGACATTGTGTTTAGTGGAAATATCAAGCATAGAAGACAAATAACACAAGACTTCACACCAACATGGAATCTAAAAAAGTTGATCTCACAAAAGATGAGAGTATTATATTAGTAACCAGGGCCTGCGGAAAATAGTAGAATGGAGGAGATGTAGAAATATCGGCTAAAGGGTGCTGAATGACAGGAAAAATAAGTTCTGATGTTCTATTGCACAGTAGGATAAGTATAGATGATGATAATGTGCTGTTTATTTCCAAAAAGCTGTAAGTGGCCGGCGCCGCGGCTCACTAGGCTAATCCTCCACCTTGCGGCACCGGCACACCGGGTTCTAGTCCCGGTCGGGGCACCGATCCTGTCCCGGTTGCCCCTCTTCCAGGCCAGCTCTCTGCTGTGGCTAGGGAGTGCAGTGGAGGATGGCCCAAGTCCTTGGGCCCTGCACCCCATGGGAGACCAGGATAAGCACCTGGCTCCTGCCTTCGGATCAGCGCGGTGTGCCAGCGGCAGCGCACCTACCGCAGCGGCCATTGGAGGGTGAACCAACGGCAAAAGGAAGACCTTTCTCTCTGTCTCTCTCTCACTGTCCACTCTGCCCATCAAAAATAAAAAAAAAAATTAAATTAAATTAAATTAAAAAGCTATAAGAAAGGATGGCAAATGTTTTTCATTACAAAAAAGTGTTTGAGTGAATTGATATTTTCACCCTGATTTAAATATTTCCTATTGAATACATGTATCAAATAACACATGGTATCCCCCAATAAATATATTTTTCATGGATCACTAAAATAATTTTAAAATAATAATTGTATAGAGTAAATTCATTTGACTGGGTTATTTCAAAACTCTTCTCCTCTAGTTCAGAAATTCTTTCCTCCACTGTGATTATTACTTACAGCTCTTACCTGTATTCCTGTGGAACTATGATCTTTTTAATTTTTATTTGTTGAACTCTTTATGTAGGGAAGCATTAAGCCTTTGACTATAATGTAAACAGGCCATCAAAGAAGGAGGTACCTTTCTCTGAAGGGAGGAGAGAACTTCAACTTTAACTATGACCTTGTCTAAATAAGATCGGGGTTGGTAAACTCAAGAGGCTACCATAGCCTTGGCAACTCACGACAAGAGCCTAGAGTGATTACTGACCCCACAAACAAGAGAGTCAATTGTTAAATCAACAACAGGAGCCACTGTGCACTTATTCCCCATGTAAGATCTCTGTCCTTGAGGTGTTATACTATGTGGATTAACGGTATAACTAGCACTCAAACAGTACTTTATACTTTGTGTTTCTGTGTGGATGCAAACTGTTGAAATCTTTACTTAGTATATACTAAATTGACCTTCTGTATATAAAGATAATTGAAAATGAATCTTGATGTGAATGGGATGGGAAAGGGAGAGGGACATGGGATGGTTGCGGGTGGGAGGGGGGTTATGGGGAGAAAAAGCCGCTATAAATCAAAAGCTATACTTTGGAAATTTATATTTATTAAATAAAATTTTAAAAAAGAATAAAAAATAAAAAGAAGAGGAAGAATAAGAAGGCTGAGGAGGAGGTAGAAGGAGGAGAAGGAGAAGAAGAAAGAGAAGGAAAGAAGGGGGGAGAAGAAGAAAAGTGCAAGAGGAGGAGGATAGTGAGCAGGAGGAGGAGGAGACTCAGGTCTACGAGGACAGAAAAACGGAAACAAACTCTGCATTCCTAAATAAAAAACACAAATCTGTTTTCCTGGGTCTATTCACCCGATATTGCAGAAAAACAATCCAAGCATTCTCTATTTTCTTTTCCAATATTCTCTTCATTAAGGTGAACAACACACATTACAAAGAGTTTTAGAAAATAATTAACTATATAAAATTAGTTGAAATAGATTGGGCATTTTATTCCAGGATCTGTAATCAGTACTGCACATATATTATCCAATGTAATTTCCCACTTGAAATGTATAGCAAATAATAATAAAGAATATGCTACAAAGGAAAGAAACATGAAGCGATGTTAGCACATAGTAGGGAGTTTTAGCCAATTTTAGAGATCAGGGAGGGAAAAATGAATGGAGAGCATCTGGTAATGTTTAAATAACCAGTTTCCAGGGAAGAGTGTGTTGTGTAGCAATTGCTCATTTCTGGGATATAAATACTGTTATCGTGCTACTAATGTGAGATCACTGAAGATGGAGTTGGAAAGAGATGTGCACAATCACCTCTCAGGAACACATGCGATCTTGCTCCAGCATATCATGGCAATAAACTAATATTTATCGAGAGAAAACAAGCAGCCTATTGACTGGGTCCTGAATTCATCTACTAGCAAAATACCATAGACTGGGTAACTTAAACAAAAGGCATTCACTGTCTCACAGTTCTGGAGGCTAGAAGTACATGATCAAGGTGACAGAGAGCTGGTCACTGACGAGAACTCTATGACTTCCACATGGTCATGTTCTTGTCTCAATGTTTCCTGTTTTCACTTACATGGAGAGAAGTATCTGGTGTCCCTCTATATTGTTATAAGGACAGAAATTCTTAGATTTATTAGTGCCCCATATTTTTATGGTTTAACCTTAATTACTTCCCTTGATGCTCTATAACCAAATACTACCATGTTGGGGGTTGAATTTTGACATACATCTTTGGGTATACACAATTAAGTTCTTATAGAACATGCTGAACTTATACAAGTGAAGAGAAGAAAGCTATGTATGCTAAGCAGAGGCTAATTCCAAGTGGCAATATGGCAGATTGTGCATAGTATAAGCTCTGAGGTCAGGCTGTAGCTTTATTTTGCAGTCTCTGTTTTCTCACTGGTAAAATATGAATACTGTCTTTTGCATAACATACACATAAATTATAAGGGTATGTTAAAGGTGGAAATAAAAGATAAGTTTATTCTGGCACAATTTTTTGAAAGCCTTGGCTAGTTATTGCCTACTAAGTAGTTCTATGAACTTTTCAAAGACTGTAGATAAATGTGAGCAACTTCTCATATCAATTTATTAGATTAAATAATAGAATTCATTTAAAATATAAGTGAAAGTGAGCTTTTTCACATTCCTCCTCAAAATTTGAGAGCAACTTTCCCATAAAATGGAGGAAGAGAAAAATCCTGACACTATGCTGAAGGAAGTGTGAAATGACATATTGTCTGGTTTGCTTTGAAATTCTTCACAGAAAAAGAATAAATTGGGAAAGCGCATTTAGATAAAATTAAAGTGACAAGTTCTTCAACTGTAAAATCTATGAATACATGAGTGTTATTGTACTATTCCTTTTACTTTTTTGTATTTCTGAAACCTTTCATAATGAGATGGTTTCACAGTAATCTAAAAACAAAAGAAACACAAAGTACTTCGAAAAGGTTGAGGAAATATATTTAAAATATAACTTTATTCTAACATTAAAGAATTTTGAAATCCATGGAACCTAGGACAGTCTCTAATCCTTAAGCAAAATGTATAACAAAACGTGATAAACAGTGCTGCAGAATTCTGTGCTTACAGAAAAGGCTTTTCTGGAAACACCTGAGATTCTGTACGTGAAGGACCATTCAGAGAACTCTGCGTTCAGTATAAACTTCTATAAGAGGCTTTAGTTCCTCAGCAACATATCCTGCTAGAATGATAGGAAAAATCTAAGACCTGTTGATCCAGTAATCTCTGTGTTGTCCCCCCAAGGAATCCATAAAAGAGTGTTACTAATTGCACATTAATATGCCTAGTATGTACTACACACTGGTCTAACAATCAGCAAACGTAACAGACACAATCCTTACCTTCTGCTACAACAGAAGACAGGGATACCAATGTCCTAATTGTTAAATGTTTGCCATAAGATTTGCTTCATGGGGAGATACAGCAAGATTGCATCTAACTAAGATGCTCCAGCAATCTCTCCACAGAGACACCAATTTAAACAGCTATTCCACTGAAAGTCACCTTCACAAGAGCCAAAAAAAAAAAAACCAAAAAACAAAAACAAAAACAAACAAACAAACAAACAAAAAACCCACAGGTGAGAGACCACAGCGCCTAGTTTTGTTACATTAATAACAAAAGATACATTGAGTAAGACAAGAAAAAGAGTTTCTATGCCCCCCACACCCAGTTCAAGGTATCACAGTATGGGAAAAGACACCTCCTACTTAGAGACAGAACAGGGAATAAAGTCCTGACCATAGACTTGAGTTCAGTACCAGCCCTGCTATGGTGAAAATTCAAGTAGGTTAGGGTACCACAGCTTCTGCCCCCAAGCTAGTGCACACTGAGTCACTGGCCAAGGGACTATCTGCACCACCACTCTAACCTCTGTCAGACAATGGGTAAAAATTGCAGCTTCTGGGAGTCACAGGAGAATATGAACTTAGGGATTCATCTTGAAGCTCAGAGCTGAGATGGCTATGGTGGGACCCAGCACCCCAGGCCTCCGTCTGCAGGACAGTGCTCACAGATCTGCCCCAGAATCAGGCAGAGCCCTGAGCCCCGGTAGGAGTGATTCTTTTGGACTGTATCAGGGCCAGGATGGCACAGGCCTCATATGTACTCTGAGACTGTGCAGAGCCCAGAGACTGTGAATTAGGGTCTGCCCCAATTTAGTGTTTGCCTGGGTGATGGAGGGACTCTCTACACAATGTCTTCTCCAACATCAGACAGACCGTGAGCAAGAGAATTTCAACCACAGAGGAGTAGGATAGGAAAATGAGTTTAAGGATTTGACTTGAAGCTAGGGTCTATACCAGTATGATGAGACCCAGCATCAGAAAGAGTAGAAGCCCCTATTCCCAAACCAGTAAATGCAGAGTCTCTAGACCTGCCCTAGAATTAGATGTAGACCTGTACCTTCATGGGATAGGTAAGTTCTTCAGCCTGAATCATACCCAGCCTTGGAAGACTTGGCACGCATTACCTAACCATCACAGAACCCTGGAGCAATGAGATTCAGGTGCAACCCAGCTTAGTGTCAGTCTAGGTATTTAGGTATCTGAGGGATTGCTTTAATCATCCTTCCTCTAACAACAGGGAGAAAGCAAAAAATAATAATAATAATAATAATAAAAATAAAAAAGACTTCAGTCGCTGGGAGACAAACAAGAAAGCAAGCACAGGACTTTGTCTTGGATCTGGTACGACTATCATTGGATAGATACTAATGGGTGCTGTCATCAGGTCAGCACCTGAAGATAAAGGCCCCTAGACCAGCCCAGTCCCCAAGTGGCTGTGCCCCCCAGTAGGATTTATAGCTCAGTCAGCGTGACTTGTGTTTGTAGTGGCTTTCAGTGGCAAGCCAATCTTGGCACCAGAAAGCCCAGAGCAAAGTGAGCCTCAATCCTACCTCACGCTGTGCTGGTCTTAGGGAGATGTCGATTCTGGGTGTGCTTTAGCATTGCAGTGTTGGTAGCTTCAGGATTGCTTGCTCCATCCCTTCCCAACACTGGGCAGAATAGCACAGACAGAGTAATTGTCCACTTGGGGGAAGAAAAGGTAGGTGGGTGCCAAGACATTGCATAGAAACTTCAGACTGGCACACTATGGAGTCTTGTTTGCCCCTGGTGGACATTGGTCTGGTGTTATCATATACCTGACTGAACACTGGAGAATGACCATGACCATGACCTTGCCCCTGCCAATGTGCAGACCTTTGTGCCCCTCCAGGACTCTGGTCTAGCACTTCCACAATCTCAGCAACAGTGTGTTGAGTGCCAGCACCTTACAGTCTGGTACTGAGTATCAAAATCAGTGCAGATGCTGCCTCTAAGAGTGTCCCACGCCCTGACTGCTACTGCCATCAGTTACTGGGAAAAAGATAAAGGGAGACTATACCTCATTTAACTGGAAGTAAAGCCAAAATAGCCTGCCAAACTAACACCTGAAAACACATCTTCAGAAAAAAAGCCTCTTCCTATGAAATCCACTTGTTTAAAGTGATATAAATAACTAATCTCCCAGGTGTGCAAACATCAACGTAGGGACACAGGAAGTATGAAAAACCAGGGCAATGAGGCCCCAAATGGGACATAACAAATTATTAGTAACAAAACCCTAAAGGAGAGGAGATTGGTGAAATACCTGAAGAGAATTTTTAAAAGTGATTATAAGAAAATATAGGCAATTGGACAGCCTTAAGAAATCAAAGAATGATATTAAGAGACAGAGGTTTGGGAAATGAAGGACTCACTAGTTCTTCTAAGTCAAAGAAATGCAGTTGGAAACCTCCACCAAATACTAGATCAGCAGAGGAAAGAATATCTGAACTACAAATAGGTCAGACAAGAAGAAAACAGATAAAAAGAACAGCATTATCCAAGATCCGCAGGACACAACTAAACAAAATTTGACGGAGGGGATTCCTGAGCACAAAGAGCAGAAGCTGAGTAAAACCATTCAGTGACATAATTTCCCATCTGCAAAATCATACGGGCATCGTACACATGAGGCCCATAAGACCCAGAATAGGTATGACCAGGAAATACCTTCACCATGGCACATAATGGCAAACCATATTGTATACAGTACAACACTAATCCTAAAATTTCCGAGAGAAAACACCAGGTCACTTTTAAAGGAACTGCCATTCGATTAAGAGATTTTCAACAGAAACCTTAAAGGCTTTGAGGGAATGGAAGGACATATTCCAAGTTCTGAAAGAAAATAACTGTCAATCCAGAACATCTTACCCTGTGAAGTTATCTTTCTGAATTATAGGATGAATTAAGACTTTCCCAGACAAGCAGAAGCTGAAGGAACTCATCCGCACTGGACCAGTCTCATAAAAGGTGATGAAAGGAGTCCCACAAACAGATGCAAAAGACAGATGAAAGCAATCATGAAAGCATGGGGAAGCATAAACCCCACCAGAAGCAGAACAAAGGGTACTGAAGATATACACAAAAAAATTATTGAGGTTTTAAGTTGCTGGATGTTAATCCTTTGTCAAATAAGTGGCTTAGATGTTTCTTTGTTCTATTGATTGTTTCCCTTTCTGTGCAGTAAGTTCTGAATTTAAAATAATCCCATTTGTCTAGTTTTGCTTTTGTTGCCTGTGCTTTGGGGATCTTATCTAAGAGGTTATCACCTACACTAACATATTTAAGTGTTTACCCTATATTTTATTCTAAAATTTTCATTGCTTTGGATCTTAAATTTTGGCCTTTGATCCATCTTGAGTTGATTTTTGTATATGGCAAGAAGTATGGATCTAATTCATTCATATATACATACATACAAACATATATACATTCAATTTTGCCAGCATCATTCACTAAAGACATTATCCTTTCTCCAATGTATGGCCTGGGTACTTCTGTAAAGAATTAGTTGGCTGTATGTATGTGAATTAATTTCTGGGCTCTCTGTTCTGTTCCACTGATCTAGTGTTGGCTTTTATACTATTGCCATGCTGTTTTAATTACTATACCTTTGTAGTATGCTTTCAAGTTAGTTATTTTGGTGCTTCCAGCTTGAGTCTTTTGCTCAGGATCATTTTAGCTATTATGAATAATAACTTTGAATATAAGTGTACTAAATATTCCAACTAAAAATACAGACTTAAATCATTTACAGAGTTGAACTATATTGTGGATGAAAATAAAATTGCTACAATATGAAGAAAAAGAAATACAGACTTGTCATATGATATTCTGCCTACAAGAAATTCAATTAACTAGTAAACACACACAGAGCAAAAGTGAAAGAACAGAAAATGAATTTCATGTAAATAGAAGACAAAAGCAAGCAAAAACTTTTATATTTACAGCAGAAAAAAATAGACTTTAAGAAAAAAAACTAAAAACAGACATGTCACTATGAAATGGTCAAAAGATCAATTGAACAATAAGATATGATGATACACTTAAAACTGATGTATCCAATTTCATTAAACAAACACATTATATCAAAAGGGAAAGATGAACTTCAGTACAGTGGAGAACTTCAACAGCCCACTTTCACCAATGGACAGATCATCCAGGCACAAACTCAAAGAAGAATTCAGAGTTAAACTACACTGCAGATCAAGTGGACCTAAAATGTTTGCAGAATGAATATTCCATCCAATAGATGCAGAATACACATTCATTTTATAGCACATAGAATATTCTTTAGCATATACCACAAATTAGGCCATAAAAAGTCTCAATATTAAAAAATCAAAATAATGCTGTGTATTATTTCTAACTACATTGTAGTAAAACTGGAAATAGGCAATGAAAAAACTTGAAAATTGTACAAATAGACAGAAATTGAACATCTTGCCCATAAATTAATGAGTTATTAAATAAATCAAGTGGAGTACTAAAAATTCCTTGAAATTAATGAAAAATGGAAATACAGCAAACTAAACCATGGGATACAGAAAAAAAGAAATGTTATAGGGGAAGCTTATAGCATTAAATATCAGCATCAAAAAGATGAGAGAGAGAGAAAGAAAGATTATACATCTCAACAGCCTAGAAAAGCAAAAACAATCTAAATCTAAAATTAATAGAAAGTAACAATAAACAACAAAAAAGAAATTAAATAGAAATCAAGATTGAAAAAGTTCAATTCAATTAAGTCTTTTTTCTAAGATAAAATTGATAAACTTTTATCTGAATTAAGAAGAAAGAAGACTCAAATAAACAGAATCAAAAATGCAAAAAAAGAGCTATTACAATTTACACCACAGAAATACCAAGGATCACAAGAGACTATCATAAACAACTATATATGTCAACAAATTTGAAAATCTAAAAGAAATCTATAAATTTTTGGATACATATAACTTATCAACAAAGAACCACAAAGACATAGAAAATCTGTACAGACTGATAACAAATACTGATATTATGTCAACAATCAGAAGTCTCTCCAAAATTAACATTCTGGTTCCAAATGTCTTTACTACTGAACTCTACCAAACTTGTAAGGAAGAGTTAACTACAATTTTTTTTTCAAACTATTCCAAAAAATTGAAAGGAAGGAAACCTTTCCAAAGTCTTCCTATTGAAGAATAGATTCTACTGATTCCAAAACCCAACAAGGAGACAATAAGCCCTGCAATATTCCAGATAAAAATATATAGTAAAATTCTCAGCAAAATATCAAAATATTAGCAAATTGAATGCAGCAGAACAAAATCATTCATAATGATGAATAGGAGTTTATCTTAAGGATTCAGGGATGTTTCACAATACGCAAAAAAATGAATGACACACACCACATCATCATAATAAAGGATAAAAATCATACAATCATGCTAAGAATTATTTCATCAACTTAAACATCCATTCATAAGAACTATGTACAAATGAGGTATAGAAGGCGTATACCTCAGCATAACAAAGACTGTATGTGACAAACCTACCACCATCATCATATTGAATGGCTGAAAGCGTTTCTCTTAAGATCTGTAACCAGACAAATGATGGCAACTCTCATAGCTCTTATTCAATATTGTATGGGAAATTTTAGCCAGAACCGTTGGTCAAGAGAATAAATAAAAGGCATAAATAGAAAAGGAGAAAGCTAATTTATCCCTGTTTACAGACAGCATGATTCATATAGATTAAAAACCTACACACTATACCAAGAGACTAATTCAGTAAAGTCATAAGATAAAAAGCAACAAGAAAACTGGCAGCATTTTTACTCAAAAATATTTAACTTGCTGAGAAAGAAATTATAAGGTCAATTTTATTCATGAAAACTACAAAAATACATTACAACAAATTTAGTCAATGATGTAAAAGAACTCTATAATGAAAATTTCAACATAATGATGAAAGTACTTGAAGACAATACACAAAAAATGCAAAGATCTCCCATACAATCCTCATCAAAATACTAATGGCATTCGCCACATAACTGGAAAAATTATCCTAGGTGATCATAAAACACTCTGTATAAGAAATAAAATGAACAAAAAGAACAAAACTAAAAGCATCACAATACCAGATTCCAAGTCATATTACAGAAGCATTATAATCAAAACATCATACTACTGGTATAAAAACAGGCAATATAGGACAATTGAGCAGAATAGAAATCCCAGAAATTAATGCATGGATCTTTGACAAAGTTGCCAAAAACATACGCTAAAGAAAGAATAGTTTCTTGGCTGGCACCGTGGCTCAATAGGCTAATCCTCCGCCTTGCGGCACCGGCATACCGGGTTCTAGTCCCGGTCGGGGTGCCGGATTCTATCCCGGTTGCCCCTCTTCCAGGCCAGCTCTCTGCTGTGGCCAGGGAGTGCAGTGGAGGATGGCCCAATTGCTTGGGCCCTGCACCCGCATGGGAGACCAGGATAAGCACCTGGCTCCTGCCTTCGGATCAGCGCGGTGCTGAGGGTGAACCAACGGCAAAAGGAAGACCTGTCTCTCTCTCACTGTCCACTCTGCCTGTCAAAAAAAAAAAAAAAAGAATAATTTCTTCAGTAAGTGATGGTAGGAAAACTGGATATCTATATGCAGAAGACTGATGCTTGAACTCTGCCCACAATGTACAAAAAATCAGTGGAAAATGGATCAAGATTTAAACTTAAAACCTAAAACTATGAAGCCACTAATAGAAAGCATAGGGAAAACACTTCAACATATTGGCATAGATAATTTTTTGGATGAGATACCAATATCACAGGCAATAAAATAAAAATGGAACTATACCAAATTAACAAGCTTCTCTACAAAATAATAGTCAACAGAATGAAGAGAAAACTGACAGAAAGAGAGAAAATGTTTGCAAAGTATTTATTTGATAAAGTATTAATATCCAGAATATAAAAACCACTGAAAAAAATTCAACAAAAATGGGTAAATGATTTGAAGAGATCTTGCTTAAACCAATCAATTTAACTGGCAAACAAATTTACAAAAAAAAAAAAAGATTTGACATCATTAATCATGTTAAAAGTCAATGAAGGGGCCCGCACTGTGGCTTAGCAGGTAAAGCCACTGCACGCAGTACTGGCATCCCATATGGGCACTGGTTCAAGACTCAGTTGCTCCACTTCCAATTCAGCTCTCTGCAATGGCCTGGGAAAGCAGTAGCAGATGGCCCAAGTTCTTGGGCCCCTGCACCTGTGTGGGAGACCTGGAGGAAGCTCCTGGCTCCTGGCTTCGGATTGGCACAGCTCTGGCCGTTGTGCTTGACTGGGGAGTGAACTAGGGGATGGAAGTCCTTTCTCTCTCTCTCTGCCTCTCTTTCTCTCTGTGTGTAACTCCAACTTTCAAATAAATAAATTAATAAACAATATTTTTAAAAATCAATGCAAAATCAAAACCAAAATAGGGACTCTCTCTATTCAGTTAAAATGACTATCATCAGCAACACAAAAAATAATAAGTGCTGACAAGGAGCAAAAGGAGCTCTCATAAACTGCTGATGGGAATACATACTATTAAACCCATCATAGAGATTTCTCTAAAAGCTAAAAGTCCTATCCTATGATGCAACTAACCTATTTCTGAGTATATGCCCAAAGAAAATAAAATCAGGATATGATAAAGAAATACCCACATTCACATGTTCATTGCAGCACTATTCACAATAGCCAAGACAGGGAATCAATCCACATGCCTTCCATGAATGATTAGATAAAGAAAATGTGTCCTATACACATAATGGAATATTACTCAGCCAATCAAATACTGTAACAAAATAGATAGAACTAAAATCAGAAACAAGCCAGATAAAAGAAAGACAAATAATGTATATTTTTCTCCTGTGTGGAAATTCAAAAAGAGAGTAGGTGATATGAATTTAGAATAGTGATTACTAGAGATTGGGAATCTTGGGGCAAGACAGGATAGGAGTTGGGACAAAGGTTATGAAAACAGTCAGATAAAAGTGACAAGTTCTAGTGTTCCTTAGCACAGTGTGGGGAATATAGTTCACAGTAATACAAAATGTATTAAGAACTTGGAGAAAGGAGCTGGTAAGCTTTGAATAAGCATACAAGCAAAACATAAAGAAGTGGACACTCTTGTCATCTGTTTTGATTGGTTTATACAGTGACTATGTGCTGAAATATTGCACTGTACCCAAAAACTGTACAAGTGTTATTGCAAGTTACCACAAAAAAATAAAAATTAAATAAAAATATTTACTTCATGTACCAATGGTCTGTTGTAAGATTTCTTTTAAAGAAAAGATTTTGATAAAGACAAATTGATACTGTTCATAAATAACTGGTCTGTTCTAAGCCCTGCTTTTAAGATGAAAATTTTATGGCCCAAAGAGAGAGAAAAGCCTGAGGCATCTGTGACAGGGCTGAAACCAGCACACAGGCTGCAGGCTCCCAGGAGAAGGCTCTTACTGCTCTCTCACGCTACTGGACCAGTGGGGTTTCTCAGATTAGGAGTTTGAAGGCAGGAATTGGGATCCCAGATGATCATTTACATTTTCCTGTACCCTAGTCTCTTCTTCCATAATATGAGGATACATGTGGTTTGGGAAATCAAATGAGCCCAAGTATTTCATGCACAATCATTAAGCTATAAAATATTACACAGATGTTAACAGTTACAGTCTGAGCCCTTAGGTCTTTTTATTTGTAATCCTCAAAGCAAAATAATTTAAAGATGGAGTAGTAATAGTGAAATAAAAGGAAAATAAAATGTGACACTAGTCCAAATTGTTATAGTAGAAGCAAAAAATAAAATTGAAACTATGTAGGTTGAATCCTGGCATTGCTGTTTCATTTGTAATGTCAATTCAGAGAAGCCCCATGTTAGGGAGAATTGATTTCTAAAAAGCCAAACAAAACCCTAAGTGATGTAACTTTTCCAAGTCTCCACTTCTACTACTGTAAAAATGGAGATTTTAACATTGGAACCTATTTCATTGTGCTTAAAGCATATTGCACAAAGTCTAGCACATAGTTGATGCTCAGTAATGGTTCTGTTTTTATTATAAAATATTGATAATAACTACTACATCAGAGAACACCCATGAGGATTAATTATAGAATAGTTTGCAAAAACAGCATTTACTGAGCCATATTCTCAGGTACATGCTCTAAGTCCATTTCTCTAAGTCAGCGGCTCCAAAATGTTAATGCATGTCAGACCCTTCCAGAGAGTTAGTTTTTTTTTTTTTTAAACGGATCTTTAATTTTCCTCCTATGAAGAGGAATCTTGAAAATTTGACTTTTAATAAATAATTCCATTCCAAATAACATGAAGGACAGATCAACATTTCCTGAGTGGTTCAATCCTTTGTTACTCAATGGGTACCTCTTGTTCCACCAGCAGCAGCATCCACCCTTGACTTGCTGAATCAAAGACATAATTTTTAAAATTTTTGTTTCATCTGAAAGGCAGACACACACACACGTACACACACACACACACACACGAGAGAGAGAGAGAGAGAGAGAGAGAGAGAGAGAGAGAACCAGGATGTAGCATATACTGGTTCCTCTCCCTAAATGCTGCAGGGCCAGGCTGAAGTTAGGAGCCCGGATTTTGGTCCCTACACTGGCAGCAGGGACGCAGCTATTTGAATAATCACTGCTGTCTATTGTAATATACATCAGCTGGAAGTCTGAATCAAAAGCAAAGCCAGGACTAGAACTCAGGCAGACCAATGTGGGATGGGGTTATCCAAGCAGCGTCTTAACTGCTTTGTCAAATGCTTGCCTCCAGAGACACCATTTTAACAAGATCCCAGCATGACTGCTGTGTGTACTGCAATGGGGAATTGTTGGGTTAAACTCTAACCCAGGAAGTTAATCAGTTCTATTGGGTCTCATCCACTTTTTATTCAAGAAATTATCTTTATCGCATTTCACTACCAATGACAGCATTATAAAAGAATGGCAGGAAAAAGTGGACATATTTAAATGTCATTAACATCTGTACCGAATTACTATCAGGGGCTTCTTTATTATTCAAATATTGTTGAATGTCTCTTATTTAAAAGACTGCATGGTAAATGAATTTTAGAATGAAAAAAAAATTTGGAAAAGTACCTATTTTCTGATCATTTTAATTTTAAAAAATGGGAATGCAAAATCGTTTTTTCCACTAGCAACTAATTCAGAATTAAATTTGATATTCAACTATAGTAACTCTATTAGCCTAGGTATTGTGCATGTTATTTGCCCTCTCATTAGGATACTTGTGGCTTTTCTATTGCTCTTGTAAGTATTTTTCTAAACATTTATGTAATTAATATACTGTAAAGTGCACAGTGCAATAGATTTTTGCATGAGATTGTGACTATGTAATCACCATCCAGAACAAAGTATAGAGTTTTTATTCCTACTCCATATCTTATTTTGCACCTTTTTTCCATCAATACTCCTAAGCCTAACCTCATTATTCTGATTTCTGTCATCATAGTTTTGTCCATTTCTGGACTTCCTATTACCTGAGCCACATGGCCCATAGTATACAATCTTGTGTCTGCTTTTTCTTTTTCAATGTAATGTCTTTAAAATCCACCCAGGCTGTTGTTGTATGTAGTAGTTTGTCCTATTTCTGTGGATATGCCATTGCTTGGATATATCACAATGTTTTTAATGATTTATTTACTTATTTGAAAGACAGAGTTACAAGTGGATGGGGGAGACAGAGAAATCTTCCATCTGCTGGATTACTCCCCAAATGACCACAATGGCCAGAGTGGGCTGATCCAAAGCCAGGAGCCAGGAACTTCTTCTAGGTCTCCCAAATGGGTGCAGGGGCCCAAGGATTTGGGTCATCCTCCGCTGCTTTCCCAGGTGTATTCGCAGGGAGCTGGATCAGAAGTGGAGCAGCTGAGACTTGAGCTGGCACCCATATGGGATGATGGCCCTTACAGGCGGCAGCTTTAGCTGCCACACCCAAAAACCAGCCCATATCACAATATTTTATCCATAACTCTACTGGTGGGTCTCTGGGCTTTTTATAGTTTGAGGGGATATTACCAAAAAAATGGTGGCATGAGCATCTGTGCATAACTATATATTTAGGAATGAATTGTCCCTTTAATAATTTGCTGTGTGTATGGATAAATCCTTTCAGAGTATAGACAGAGTATTCATTAGACTTGAAAGGAAAGATGAAATAGAAAAAGGACAAGAAGGAAGAGGACAAGAGAAAAGGAGAATAAAGGAGAAAAATAGATAATGGTATTTCAAGATCCGATTGTGCAGTTGCATGAGGGGAGAATGCTACTTTATCCATCTTCCATCCTGGAGGAAGCATCCTGAATGCTTCTACTTCAGCCAAGTCATTTCTTCAACCAGGAGGTTAGTCAATTCATCCAAAATATGAATTAATAGACTGGATGCCCTCAATGATCCTTTCCAGGTTGATAATCTAAGAATACAAAGAGAAGTTTTTAACAATGAAGTGTCTGGCTGCTTGTAAAGGGAATACATTGAGGAGTCTTCCGTGGCTAATAGGCTCTGGGAGAGGAACTGCTTAACTTTTCCCTCCATAATTAATGGTTGTTCTTCATGCCAGGGTGATCTCTCTCTACATCTCCTGGATCCCCCTCTCAGAGCCTTGGATTCACTGGACCACATGTCCAGTAGGGCAGGCTCACTCTGCCTCCCGGTGCAGGAACTCAGAGTGTCTATCTCTTCCTGATCCTGAATCCTGATGCAGCAATCCCTCTGGGTGGGGACTGGCCATCTGTTATCTCTCCTTTTTGCACCACAGGTGCTTGGGTGGCTAAATGTGCTCATGGAATTTGGTGCTCATCTACATGTTCATCATCCACAGTCATGCTTTAGATCATGAGCCCTAATATTTAAATTTAGGGCAACAAGATACCCTACTTCACCCCCCACTGTATTACACTCTTAATTCACAATCATCAGAGATTATACATTAGTGGTATCTAATTCTTAGCTATTAGTACATCATTGTCTTCCAGTTGAGGGTTTGTATGTTTGTTTCCTGATGGTTAACATTCCCTTAGTCCCAGAAGGGAGGAGGAAGAAACAGTGGTGTCATGAGTCAGACTCCCTCTAGGGCATCAGAGAGATCACGGAAATCGTGTACCCAGGGCTGCCAAAGATTGTGCCCAAAAAGTGTATTGTTGAAACAAGGAGCCCTAGGGACAACTTTGGCATTTTCTGCAACTGCCAGAGTGCCACATTCCACAAACATTGAAACCACAAATCCCACAGGCACAGATCAGGAAGGTTGCTGGTATTGGGATCCAATGGGAATAAAAGCACCGGAGAGAGGTGGGAGCTCCAGGAACAGCACATTTCCAGAGCTGCCTGCAGGAGGACCTGAGCACATCAGGGAAACACTGGTCTAGACACCTGCCCATGGCCCACCTGAGTTTCCTCTTTACATAGTACATTTCAATGCCCCGCACATCTTATTAGTTAGGGTTTTATTTGCCCTAAATAATAGATGTGAAAAAGAAATGTTTAGGATGATTAAGTTGCCTGCTCTAGCACACACCCTATATAGTGAAACCCACTTGAGAATTTGTCTGACTACAAAACCCCTAATACGTTTGCCGTGATCACTAATATCCACTTATTCCTCTACAAGAAGAAATTAGTCTCAGACAGCCTTTGCCAGATGTCAGAACTGGCCCTGAAATCTGGGACTCATGACTCACCACTGCATCAGCTCCAGTCCTGCTGCCCTGTCTGTTTAGATCAGCCCTGAACAAAACCCTAAGTGGCTTTCAAAGCATTTCCTGAAATGTCATGAAGGAACTGCGCAGCCATTTTGCTTTTATAGTAACTGGTACTGGAGTTGTAATGGCCTTGGTTTGAAGTCTAACTCTTCTGTTTGGAGCACAACATGGACAATTTGCTTTTCTGTGCCTTAAGATCCTCATCTATAAAATGGGGGGAAATAATTTTTCCTTTCTATGGGGTATAATAAAGACTAAATGAGATAATCCATGCAATTAGTCTACCATCATATTGGACATGTAATAGCTGCACCATTAAGAGTAGCCATTATTATGATTCCTGACTCATAGGCTGAAAACCGATTCCCATTTCCATTGGAAGCCTAGGGACCTGGAAATGACATGGATGACTTTGCAGTCTCCAGGGAGCTCACAGATCTATGCAGCTACACTGTCCTAGAGACTTGAACCAGACCTATGTTTTACATCAGACCAAAGAAACCGCCTATGTCTTAGCTTTACAATCACCCAACAAATTAGCTCATTACAACTGCCAGACTCTAAGCTGGGTCCCATGACTCCAAACCTGAAAAGAACGGATTACCTTCCTCACTGTTCAGTCATGGAAAGGGATATCAACGTAGGAAGATAGTGTAGTGTTACACGTTCTGCTGTGTCAAGGAAGAGGAGAGAACTACTCAGTTTACTGAATTAGCCCCTCAGATAGGCATCTCGACTTGAGAAATAGAAAGATCCTCTGGGAGGAAGGGGAGATAATGTTCCCAGATTGAAAATCAAGCCTAGACACTTGGGAGCAAGACCGAGGAACAGAGAGAGGATTCTTGACCCTGAGCAAGGCTCTTCTCATCTCTGAGCCTCTGACCCCTCCTCTGTAAAATGGGCAGATTACCTGTTCATGTTCCCAGAAATATTAAAAAGAAACTATTTTGGCATGTATCAAATTAAATAGTAACTTAATAATAGTGATAATATATTACAGGGTGCAGAACAGAGTGATTCCATTAAAATGTTTTCTGAATCAGATCTGGTTTAATTTGTTTTAAGAGCATAAAAAAGTTAAAAGAAAATACAAAATCTGAAAGTGTAGAGTTCTGCTAGATAGACAGTTCTAACCTTAGTGAAATGACTTCCTCCCACCCAAAACAGCTGTACTGAGTATGTTTGGGTAGCAGTACCTGAATTTGATCCAAGACACAAACAGCAGCTCTGGCTATGGCCACAAGACAGAGAACAGATATCAGTCCTACAATTTTCAGAACACTCGCGGATCACTGAGGAGCGTATGTAAATCTTCAGGAACCCTAAGAGAGGAAGAAAAGTTAATGGATTAGAAGAAAAACTAATGGATTAGGATTACAGGAATCTTCTGAGTGTGAGCTCAGATTCAAAGGTAATTTTTCCATACTGTGGTAATATCCTTACCCAAATCAGTATAGCTTAAGGAAACAAGTTTATGTGTGTGTTTGTGTGTGCGCACTTCTCTATAAATGATATATAGGATAAAATATCAAGAATATCAAAAGACAAAAGATGCAGTTGGCCCCAAGAGACAGGGATAGGTCAGAGAATGAAATGAGGAAGCATTTTACAAGGTAATCACTTTGGACCTGCAAACACCAGCAGACCACTAATCATGCAGAGCTAATCCATCATTGTATTCCAGCATCTGCCACAACGATTGGCACATAGCAGGGAGACAGTGAAAACTACCTGAAAGGATAGATCAACAAAAGGCAGCAGATGGGCATCTCAGACACAAGTAGGCAGACCCAGGAGAACATCCTCCTCTTTTTTGGAGTCTAACAGACAAATGAGATTAAATTCCATTAAAGTAGATGGAACTGCCTGTGTGGTAATTTTTTATCTATATCTTCTTAAAGATTTATTTATTTATTTACTTGAAAGTCAGAGTTACAGAAAGAGGAGGAGAGACAAAGAGACCTTCCCTCCGCTGGTTCACTCTCCAGATGGCCACAGCCAGGGTTGAGCAAGATTGAAGGTAGGAGCTCCATCCAAGTCTCCCACGTGGATGGCAGGGGCCCAAACACTTAAGCCATCTTTCACTTATTTCCTCAGGCTTTTGGCAGGGAGCTGGATTGAAAGTGGAGCAGCTGTGACTCAAATCAGCATCCATATGGGATGCCAATGTTGCAGGTGTCAGCTTTACCTGCTGTGCCACAATGCTGGCCAATGTCTGCATTGGTAATGACTAAGAAATATAAAGATATGCAAAGGCAAAGCTCTTTGTTAGAGAATATGATAGCGTCTTTACCTGCCACTCCACTTATGAATTACCACCCAATCACAGGTGGACTGCCTGCCTCCTTAGGGAAAGTACCCACCATTTGTATTCACCAAAGGGGGAAGAAAGGAAAAGCCATTCCTTTTGAGGGCTGCAGGTACAGAGGAACAGTAATATGTTGTTTGTGAGGATGCCACTTGTAAGTGAAAAGTCCAAAGGATGCCCAGCTCCTTCTCAAAAAAAAAAAAAAAAAAAGTCTGCCTCTTGGTAGAAGCAGGAAATGAGGAGGTAAAGGAGAGGAAATTTGATTATAAGATGAGCCAAAGGCCGGCGCCATGGCTCAACAGGCTAATCCTCCACCTTGCAGCGCCGGCACACCGGGTTCTAGTCCCAGTTGGGGTGCCGGATTCTATCCCGGTTGCCCCTCTTCCAGGCCAGCTCTTTGCTATGGCCCGGGAGTGCAGTGGAGGATGGCCCAAGTCCTGGGGCCCTGCACCCGCGTGGGAGACCAGGAGAAGCACCTGGCTCCTGCCTTCGGATCAGCATGGTGTGCCGGCTGCAGTGCGCCAGCCGCGGCAGCCATTGGAGAGTGAACCAACTGCAAAAGAAGACCTTTCTCTCTGTCTCTCTCTTTCTCACTGCCCACTCTGCCTGTCAAAAAAAAAAAAAAGAAGAAGAAGAAGAAGAAGAAGAAAGAAAGAAAAAAGAAGATGAGCCAAAGCAGAAATTTAGAAGGAGGAGAATGGTCCTTTAGCATAGCACAGGAGAGAGGAAGATATAATCATTCTACAAGATAAAGCACAGGGCATCTGTGGATAGCATTGCTGATGTGAACCTGCAAAGGTAGGAGGAGCCAGACCATTCCATGCTAAGAGACATGGAGTTTATTCTGAAGATAAAATGATGTCATGGGAAGTTTTCTAAGGTAAAGAGTAGCATGATCAGATTTTATATTGGAAGGCAAATATTCATTCACATAATTGATATGTGGAAGTAGGCAAAAAAGGTCACAAGACCTTCCCATTCTTCATACAGACTTCTTGCTGTGTTGCTTTGTAGCTCCTTTCACCAAGAGTTAAAACACATTGTTTCCCTGGAATCTGGACTTAGCCATTTGCAATCCTTTGGTCAATAAGACATCAGCAAACATAAGCAAAAAAAGTTTGCTGTTTCTCTTGGCTGTACTCAGAATCCCAAGACCAGCATGGAAATGTGCCTGAGCGAGGCTGCTGGTGGATGAAGAGTTACACCGAGGAGATGCAGGCACTGATGAGAACAGCCTACCAACCACCACACATGTGACTGTTACTCTCCTTGGTAATCCTGCTACTGGTCAACTGACCCACTGACCACAGGTGTAAGGGCAAGTAAATGGATACAAATCAGAAAAGCTGTCCACTCATCCACAAAAGAGGAGAGTGATGATTTCAAAACAAACAAAAGGTTGTTACTGTAAGCCACTGAGCAACAGCAGCTATCAGGTGCAGAATGCAACCTCAATGTTAACAAGTCAGGACTCCTACCAGTGTAGTACTGGATACTTATAGATAAATAGAGGAAATGAACAAATAATCAAGAAATCAATTCCCATATTTATTGTATTTATGTACAAAGTAATATATGGCAAAGGTCATGTTTCAAGACAGTGGAAAATGGATAGATTATTTAATAATTATCCAAACACATCCAGTTATCCCTCTGAAGAAAACAAAACTGGATTAGCATTGCACATTAAATGAAAAAATAGTAAATAACTTTCAAAATGGTTATAATAAGCAACATGTGTGGGAGCAATAATAATAATAATGTAAACTGTGTAAACATAAAAACAGAAAATCAAGAGACCACATATGTATACAACCTAGGGGTTGAGGAAACCCCAATAAACACAAAAATCTCAGACATAATCCAAAGAATATTAACATAATTAACTATTGTGGCGGATAATTTCATGTATCTACTAAATTGGGCCACAAGGTGCCTACCTATTTCATCCAACATCATTCTAGGTGTGTCTGTGGGAGTGTTTTGTGATGAGCTGAACATTTGTATCAATAGACTAAGTAAAGCAGATTTCCCCTCTTGAGTGTGTCATGTCTCATCCAATACACTGAAAACTTGAAAAGAAAATAGAAAGATTTTCTCTTGAGATTAAAAGACAATGCTGACTACTTGAGCTCAGATGTTAGTCTTTCCTTGCTTTCAGGCTTAAACTGAAACTCCAGCTTCCTTGAGCATCAAATCTGCTAGCCAATCGATGGGAACTAAGGCCATAGTCTATCCTAGTTCTCAGCCCTTCCGACTATGGTGGGAATTACACCATCAGCTCTCCTAGGTCTGCTGCTTGCTGGTTGCAGAACTTGGGACCTCTCAGACTCCATAAACATGTGAGCCAATTCTTGATAATAAATATCTCTGTTTATCTATTTATTTCTACCCCTATATAGATGGATAGACCTCCTATTGGAGCTCTATCACTGGAGAGTTCTGATTAATACATCCACCAAAAATACTATTTGTGCCAAAAGATGACACAATGTCAACAAATGAATGAGACAACTGGCAGAAGATAACAATGCAGATGAGAGGTAAGTCTGGTATCTATAAACTCAACGTTCTACATGTTATTAAAACTAAAATAATAAAGTGTATATATATATATAAATTATAAAGGAGAAAATGCAAGTGGGCTGCAAACATGTAAAAAGATATTCACATTCACTCATAACAGGGAACAAGAGGTATTAACTTATATATTCACCTACTGCAAGAGTTAAAAAGTACAATAATGTTGATTGCTGGCAATGATGAGCAGAATGGATGTTCTCTCATATATCATTTGCAGAAATGTTGCCTATTATAGCCATTTTGGAAAGAAAACTGACATCTATTCAAATTAAAAATTCACTTTTGAGCCAGGAATCTCTTTCATACCAGGAATCTCACTCTGTGGAATCCACCCTATAAAAATTAAAAGAACCATTTGTAAGCATATTATTTCATAGGGACAAAAGACAGAAAACAAAAGATATGCCATTCAATAAAATATGTTTGAATAAATATTAATGCATGAACATCATAGAATACTGAAAGTCATTAAAAGGAATGTGATCGCCGATGCCGCGGCTCAATAGGCTAATCCTCTGCCTGTGGCACCCGCACACCGGGTTCTAGTCCCGGTCGGGGTGCCGGATTCTGTCCCGGTCGCTACTCTTCCAGGCCAGCTCTCTGCTGTGGCCCGGGAGTGCAGTGGAGGATGGCCCAAGTCTTTGGGCCCTGCACCCGCATGGGAAACCAGGAGAAGCACTTGGCTCCTGGCTTCGGATCAGCGTGGCGCGCTGGCTGCAGCAGCCACTAGGTGGTGAACCAATGGAAAAGGAAGACCTTTCTCTCTCTCTCTCTCACTGTCCACTCTGCCTGTCAAAAAAGAAAAAGAAAAAAAAAAAAAGGAATGTGATCAATAAAATCAATTTGATGGAATTTCCATTAAATACTGATAATCAAGAAAAATAAGACGTATGGAAAAATGATGTATATATGAAATAATACTGTTTTTTAAGCAAACAATGAACTCCAGCTCTCTTTATTTATGTATTTAGGAACAAGTAAATGTTTAGATGCTTGTAAATGGTTATGGAGGCATGAAGAAAATGTGCATAAAAAGTATCACTTCTGTTCGTTTGCAAGGTTTGAGGAGGAGAAGAGAGGACAAACATGTGGAAAGAAAAATAAAAGAAATCAGAAAAAGAAATAGGAAAGGAAAAAAGATGACACAATAAAATAACTTATATGGTATAATTCCAATTGTGTAAAATATAGGTACCAGTTCATGTATAAAAATTATAAAAAAATGTATTTATTTGTGTGTAAATAAACCAGCACATAACTATGTGTGTATGTGTGTGTACATACACATTGGTTTTTAGGAATATCCACCCATCCGTCCATCCACCCATCAACAAATTTTCATTAAGCACCTAACAGGTCAAATATTGTTCTGAGACTATAGGAGTACCTAAACAAAGCAGAGAGATTCTTACCATCAAGGGGTACACAGAGACAGAGTCATGAAAACATTCTACAGTATTAAACTATATACTTATGGAGCTGGCACCACGGCTCACTAGGCTAATCCTCCGCCTGCAGCGCCGGCACCCAGGGTTCTAATCCTGGTTGGGGCAGTGGATTCTGTCCCAGTTGCCCCTCTTTCTGCCTGTCAAAAAAAGAAAAAAAAAACTATATACTTGTTATATAATTATTCATAATGATTATTATTGTGATAAATTAACTGGTGCTATGGATAAAATAAGTCTTGGAAGTGAAATACAGAATGTCATGGATGCAGATTTTATTAAATGTTTATTTACATTCACCCATCTGCAAGGCAGAGAGACAGATAGGACTGGGTTGACAGAAGCCATCAAACCCAGAACTCCACCTGCGTCCTCCATGTGGGTTTCAGACACCCTACCATTTGGGCCATCATCTGCTGCCTCTGAGAATGTATTAGGAGGAAGCTTGATTGGAAGTGGGGCATTCAGGACTCAAACTAGCACTTCAATATACGGTATAGGCAGCCCAAATAGCAGTCCAACTTGCCATACGTAATCTACTCGAAGTCTTGCAATTTTAAACTGAGTGAGTAAAAAATGTGTTTACTGCAAAGATGAAGGTGATGCTGAATAAACTTGAGTGAGTTCAGTAAAGGCGGAAACAGGGAGGTCAGGGAGAGTGTAGTAATAGCACAGGTCAGAGATGGTAGTACATCAAACCAGAATTAAGACGATGAAGGAGATTAGAAGTGGTTAGAATCTAAGTGTATTCTGAAGGGAGAGCAAAACGGATTTGCTGATGCATTCAATGAGATGTGGGAGGGAAAAGGATTTGCATGCAGGCAGCTACACAATTTTTTGGAAGCTGAGCCAAGGGGTTGCTAGAATTTCCATAAACAAAGATGGGGCATAGCATAGTAGAGTTGATTTGGGGGTTGAACATTAGGAATTTCATGTTAGACACGTTTAATTTTAAAAATCTATGAGAAAAGCAAAGCATAATGATGATTATACAGTGAAATAAACAGAAGAAAATAAACAAGCCAAATTCAGGGAAAGGTCCAATTTGTAGGTCTAAATTTGGGAGCCAGCAATCTGAGATTTTTAAAGTATTGGAATTGAAGGGCATCATCAAGAGACTAAGCTGACAAGGGAAGAACACATATCCAGGGATAAACAGGATGGTAATAGCCATGATTTACTTTCTATACTCATTATATGTTCATGATATGTTATCAAATGAAAAGAAGAAAGTTTCAAACCGATATGTGTAATAAAAAAGCTAATGAAATCCATAGATTATTGCGTGTTTGCACATATACAAAAGAACCAAGGTGGGCAATAGAATGGTCCATGTGAGGTTATTATCATTGGCTGCCTCAGGGCCATGGGAATACAGTTGTCACTGTAGAGAGAATCGTTAGCTATGATTCATAGATCTTTGCATTTTTGGTTACTTTTACTTTTACTTTCATAATGGGTAGTTATAATTTATAAAACCCGAGTTTGCTTCCCCACAAAGCAGTCATTTCTGCTTTCCCTCTATTTGGGAGGAACAATAACACAAATTCTCTGCAAAGCACCAAACACTTAGGCAAATTGGAAAGAAAGGAGGTCCTTTTATTGCTCTACAAATATACATCACCTCAGCCAGAGAATCTTGGGGAGGAAGCTCGTGTTGAAAGTTTGTCTTAAGCAAGAGCTCAGTTCCAAGGAAAACTCAGCTAATCTGTGTAGTTAACAGAGCTGTAGAAGAGCAGCATCCATTCTGGGAGGAAAACTGAGAAAACCATAGCCTGTAGGTAGGAATGTTAAATGGAAGAAAGTACGAAGGAAAAGACGCAAAAGGAGGACTCACGAGCTTGAGTGGAACTGGAGGAAGTGTGTAGATTCACATCAGTTTCAGAAATAACTACTGGACTAGAAACAGGTATCAACTACACAATAAGACCAAAAAACAGTGTTAGATATCTATAGGATACTACCAAACAACCCAATACATGGGTCTTAGGAGTTTCTAAAGGCATAGCAAGAGAGAAAGGATTAGAAGGCATCTTTAGTGAAATAATGTCAGAAATCTCCCCTAATTGGGAGGAAGACAGGGAGGTCCAAGTGGAGGAAGAACTTAGAACTCCTAATAGACATGATGAGAACTGATCCTCACCACAACACATTGTAGTCAAACTCCACAGTAAGACACAAAGAAAAGATTCTAAAATGCACACAAACGAAATGCAGGATACTTGCAGAGGATCTTCAATTAGACCCACAACTGACTTCTCATAAGAAACCCTACAGCCTAGGAGAGAATGGTGATATATTTCAAGTCTTAAGAGAAAAAAAACTGTCAACCCAGAATACTATATGCTGCAAAGCTCTCATTTATTAATGAAGGCGAAATAAAGACCTTCTATAAGAAACAGAAATTGAAAGCATTTGTCTCCACTCATCCAGCCTTACAAAAGATGCTTAAAGATGTGCTACACACAGAAACACGGAAACATAGTCATCATTATGAAAGAAAGTGAAGGCAGAAAATCTCCCAGTAAAAGCACAAAGGAAATCCAAAGTAAATAGTAACAATATTTCTGAAAAAAAATGTCAGGGCCAAGTCGTTACTTATCAATAGACACCTTGAATGCAAATAGCCTCAGCTCTCCAGTTAAAAGATACAGACTGGCAGAATGGATTAAAAAAAAAAAAAGATCCATCTATTGGCTGCCTACAAGAAACACATCTGACCAACAAAGATGGAAACCTTAAGAAGCTGAGTATAGAAGGCACATGCCTCAACACAATCAAGGCAATTTATGACAAACCCGTAGCCAGAGTCCTATTGAATGGGGAACAGTTGGAATCATTCCCACTGGGATCCGAAACCAGACAAAGATGCCCTTTCTCACCATATCTACTTAATATAGTCTTGGAAATTTTAACCAGAGCCATTAAACAAGAAAAAGAAATAAAAGGGATACAAATTGGGAAGTAGGAAGTCAAACTATCCCTATTTGCAGATGACATGATTCTATATATAGAGGATCCAAAAGACTCCACTAACAGACTATTGGAACTCATAGAAGAGTTTGTTAAAGTGGAAGGATATAAAATCAACAGCCTTTGTATACATAGAAAATGCCACAATTGATAAAGAACTTCTTTTTTTTAAGCTTTTATTTAATAAATATAAATTTTGAAAGTACAACTTTTGGATTATAGCAGCTTTTCCCCCCATAACCTTCCTCCCACCCACAATCATCCCATTTCCCACTCCCTCTCCCAGCACATTCTTCATCAAGATTCATTTTCAATTATCTTTATATGCAGAAGATCAACTTGGTATATACTAAGATTTCAACAGTTTGTACCCACACAGATACACAGAGTATCAAGTACTGTTTGAGTAGTAGTTTTATTGTTAATTTGCATAGTACAACACATTAAGGACAGAGCTCCTACATGGGGAGCAGGTGCAGAGACTCCCGTTGTTGATTTAACAATTGACACTCTTATTTATGACGTCAGTAGTCACCTGAGGCTCTTGTCATGAGCTGCCAAGGCTATGGAAGCCTCTCGAGTTCACAAACTCTGACCTTATTTAGACAAGGCCATATCATTTAAGTCTTTTTTTGTTTTGTTTTGTTTTGTTTTGTTTTTTTGCCACAGTGTCTTGGCTTTCCATGCCTGCGAAACTCTCATGGGCTTTTTAGCCAGATCTGCAGACAAAGAACTACTAAGATCAATCCAATTCACAATAGTTCCAAAAAAATCAAATACCTTAGAATAAATTTAACTAAGGATGTCAATGACCTCTATATGAGAATAAGAAAACAATAAAGAAAAACACAGAAGATACAAAAAAATGGAAAATCTTCCATGTTCATGGAATAGAAGAATCAATATCATAAAAATGTCCATAGTACAAAAAGCAATTTACAGATTCAATGGAATACCAATCAAAATACAAAGGGCATTCTTCTCAGATATAGAAAAAAATGATGCTGAAATGCATATGGAAACACAGGAGGCCCCAAATAATTAAAGCAATCTGATACAACAAAAACAAAGCCAGAAGCATCACAATACCAGTTTTAAAGGCATACTACAGAGCAGTAATAATCAAAATAGTGTGGTACTGGTACAAAAACAAATGGGTCTACAAATGGAACAGAATAGAAATGCCAGAAATCAATCCATGCATCTACAACCTACATATTTTGACAGAGGCCCTAAAGCCAATCCCTGGAGCAAAAACAGTCTCTTCAACAAAAGGTGCTGAGAAAACTGGATCTCTACGTGCAGAAGCAAGACCCCTATCTTACATCTTCCACAAAAAATCCACTCAGAATGGATTAAAGACCTAAATCTATGACCTGATACCAACAAATTATTAGAAAACATTGGGGAAACCCTGCAAGACATTGACATAGGCAAAGTGTTCTTGGAAAAGACTCCAAAGGCACAGGTAGTCAAAGCCAAAATTAACAAATGGGATTACACCAAATTGAGAAGTTTCTGTAGTACAAACACTCAGCAAAGTGAGGAGGCAACTGGCAAAATGGGAGAAATTATTTGCAAATTATGCATCTAATAAAGGATTAACAACCAGAATATATAAAGAGATCCAGAAACTCAACAACAACAACAAAACAACCAGTTAAGAAATGAGGCCGGCGCTGTGGCTTAACAGGCTAATCCTCTGCCTTGCAGCGCCGGCACACCGGGTTCTAGTCCCGGTTGGGGCGCCGGATTCTATCCTGGTTGCCCCTCTTCCAGGCCAGCTCTCTGCTATGGCCCGGGAAGGCAGTGGAGGATGGCCCAGGTCCTTGGGCCCTGCCCCCGCATGGGAGACCAGGAGAAGTGCCTGGCTCCTGGCTTCAGATCAGCGAGATGCGCTGGCCGCAGCGGCCATTGGAGGGTGAACCAGCGGCAAAAAGGAAGACCTTTCCCTCTGTCTCTCTCTCACTATCCACTCTGCCTGTCAAAAAAAAATTAAAATTAAAAAATAAAATAAAATAAAACAACCAGTTAAGAAATGAGCAAAATACTTAAATAGGTATTTTTCAAGAAATAAAATCCAAAGAGCCAACAGACAGGAAAAAATACTCAGGATCAACAAGCCATCAGGGAAGTGTAGATCAAAACCACAATGAGATTGCACCTCACCCCTGTTAGAATGGCTCTCATACAAAAACCAACAAACAAATGTTGGTTTGGATATGGGGAGATCCCCTAATCCACTGTTGGTGGGAATGTAAACTGGTAAAGCCACTATGGAAGATGATATGGAGATACCTCAGAAACATGAATATAGATCTACCATATGACCCAGCCATCCCACTCCTGGGAATTTACTCAAGGGAAATGAAATCAACATATGAAAGAGTTATCTATACCCCCATGTTTATCGCAGCTCAATTCATATTTGCTAGTATATGTTCTCCCTGACCTGTGATAACCACTAGAGCACCTAAAAGGCAATCTGTGGAAGTGAAATTGACACTTTGAGAATCAATGACTTCAAACAGTCCCTGTATCGATTATTGAGGAACAGGCTTTTTTTTTTTTTATTATTCATACCATTTGTTGAACTCTTTACCTGACATAGACTTAATCATACATACATAAAGTTAATTGAAAATAGATCTTAGTAAAAATAATAATGGGAATAGGAAAGGGAGGAAGAAAAGAGGTGAGACAGTAGGTGATAGGGCTGGCATGGTGGGATGAATCACCATGTTCCTAAAGCTGTAATTATGAAATATATGAAATTTGTATTCCTCAAAATAAAGGTTTCTGGGGAAAAATAGTGTAATGATGATGAAGATGATGATGATGATGATAAGGAATACAATTGAAAAGAAAAAACATTTGCCTTATAAGACTGTCTTGACTAAATAAGGCAAAACCTATAAAATACCTAACTCAAAGCCTCTTATATAGAAAACAGATTGTAAATATTGGTGGGCTGGCACTGTGGAGTAGTGGGATGGGGCTGCCACCTGCAGTACCAGCATCCCGTATGGGCGCCGGTTCTAGTCCCACTTGCTCCACTTCTGATCCAGCTCTCTGCTATGGCCTGGGAAAGCAGTGGAAAATGGCCCAAGTGCTTGGGCCCCTGCATCTGTGTGGGGGATCCTGCACTCACATGGGGGATCCTGGCTCCTGGCTTCGGATCAGCTCAGCTCTGGCCATTGCATTCATTTGGGGACTGAACCAGCGGATGGAAGACCTCTGTCTCTGTAACTCTGTTTTTCAAACAAATGAAATAAATCTTTATATATTATATATATTATATTATTATGTATAATATTATATAATATATTATTATATTATAATATATATTATATTATTATATTATATTGTAATATTATATTATATAATATATATTATATATCATATTATTATATTAATATATTATATTATTTTATATATTATATATTACATATATAATTATATTATATATAATTATATATTATATAATATATATTTATATATATAATTTATATATACTTATATATTATATTTATATAAATTTATATATAGTTATATATTATATATAATTATATTATATACATAATTATATTATATACATAATTATATATTATATATTATTATATATATTATATTATTATATATTATTATACATTATAATAATATATAATATATATAAAGATTTATTTTGTTTAATATAAATTATTATATATTATATATAAAACATATATTTATATGTTATATAATATATGTTATACATGTGTTATATATAAAGTATATGTTATATACGTTATATATAACATATATAATATATAACATATAATATATAATATATGTTATATATAATATATGTTATAAAATATATGTATTATATATGTTATAATATATAATATGTATTATATTATATATGTGTTGTTTATATAATATATAATATATATATATATTTTGTTTAAGATCTGGGATGAATTGTGTCTTCCAAAAAATATATTGAAGTCCTAATAGCTAGCATTATGAACATGATCTTATTTGGAAAAAGAACCTTCGCAGATGTCAAGTTAAGATGAGATCAGACTAGAAAAGGATGAATCCTACACCAATGACTGCGTCCTTGTAAGAACAGAGAAATTTGGACACAGACACGTTGAAAGGATGTCATGCATAAACAAACACAGATTTTGGAATGATGCAGGCAAATATCAGGAAGAACTACCAACAACCACCAAAAACCAGGAGAGAGAGAGTGGATTATTTATTCCCAGAACTCCAGGAGAGCCAATTCATTAATTCTGGCTTCAGACTTAGCCTCCAGAATGTTAGGTAATAAATCAGTCTAGTTTTAAACCACCAAGTTTGTAGTGATTTGCTACAGCAGTAGTAGGAAATTGCTATGAATAAAGGTAATGGAAAGCTTCGGTGACCTGGGGCCAGCGCTGTGGCATAGTAGGCTAAGCCTCCTCCTGTGGCACCCACATCCCATATGGATGCCAGTCCATGTCCCAGGTGCTCCTCTTCCAATACAACTCTCTGCCATTCCCTAGGAAAGCAGTAGAAGATGGCCCAAGTGCTTGGATCCCTGCACGCATGTGGGAAACCCAGAAGAAACTCCTGGCTCCCGGCTTCACATTAGCCCAGCTCAGGACACTTCAGCCATTTGGGGAGTGAACCAGGGAATGGAAGACCTTGGTCTCTTTCTCTTCTTTTTCTCTCTCTGTACTCTGACTCTTAAATAAATAAATAAAATATTTTTAAAAATAATTTGTGAAGAAAAAAAGAAAAATAATTTGTTAGCAATAGTCCCAACATGAAACCACTGAGACCTGAGCACTTGCAAGTTTCACAAATTTGGATGACCTGACTACTTAATTTAAAAAGTGAGATATTCCTTCATCCCTCCTCTTTAGTGAAACTTTAGACCGCTTAGTAGATTTCATAATAGTCCAAAGAAGATGAGATAGCCATATCACTTCCTGCAAAACAAATTTTTGGATGCAATAAGCACTTAGTAAACTCCAATGAAACTAAATAGACAGAACCAAGCATCAGCATATAATAGACTTTTACTGGAGTCCCTGAATGACCATTAAAAAATCATTATATGAAAGCTTTAGACCCATGTTCTCAGAATATATACAAAATAAAAATAAATAATTATTATTATATTTACTATGTGTCATTCACTATTAAACATTTAACATTTATTAGCCTATTTCATGCGCATTATGGCCCTTTTTCAATAGGAAGAAAGAGTTGTTGATACTATAGTGTTTTGGGGCCACCACTGTGGCTTAGTAGGCTAAGCCTCCTTCTGCAGCACCTGCCTCCTATATGGTCACTGGTCTGTGTCCTGACTGCTCTTCTTCCAATCCAGCTCTCTGCCATGGCCTGGATAAGCAGTAGAAAATGGCCCAAGTGCTTTGGCCCCTGCACCGCATGGGAGACCTGGAGGAAGCGCCTGGCTCCTGGCTTTGGATCAACCCAGCTCCAGCCATTGCAGCCATTTGGGGAGTGAACCAATGGGTGAAAGACCTTTCCCTCTGTCTCTCCCTCTCTCTGTCTGCAGAGAGGCTGTCTACCTCTCAAATAAATAAATAAAATCTTTAAAAAATAGTGTAGTGTTTTACTTGCAGTATGATGATATCACATAACAAACTCTGGAAAGAGCTCAATGCACAAATTCAAGCTGCCAAAAATTTCATATTCTTCTACAACAATATACAGTTTTCGTAGCAAAGTAATTGCCAAGGCAGACAGGCAGTGTATTTCCCAATCCTCTTGTATCTAACATAGGTGGGTTCTTGTTACTACTTTTCGGCCATTGAAATATAAGCAGAAGTGACATGTGTTAAATGTGAGCCAATGTGTTTAAGTGTATGGGAAACCTTCTCTCTGCCTCAACATCTGATGGTGGGCATCGCTTGTGAAACATTTAAGGCTGAAAGAGTCTGTATTCCTAAGCTATCAGTGGGAGTCACCTCCTCCCAGGAGGGCTGCCCCAGCTGCATGGTTACCTTATAAAGCTACCCAGGGCTTGTTTGTTACAGCATTTAGTTACTCTGATTATCATTACTTTGGCCATCACTGTAATTGTTATTGCAGAATTCCCATTTAATTAAAAAGGATGCCCTCTCCACCATCTTACTCAAGCTATCCCAACTAAAGAAACTGCAACCTGGGAACTCACCACTCTGCATTTTGTGTTTGAAACTTGAGTGAAGAGAAAAATCTTTCTTAATGTATTAGTTAATTTTCTTTCCTGGTCATTTCTAACCAAGGATCCTATTTTTGCTGAAGTGTATGGAATTGACAATTTCATTAGAGATTATTGTCTCTCAGATTCTGACTCCAATTGTAGAAAGAGATGCAGGTGTTAGCTAAAACTGGCTGATCCAGCTAACCCGGTCCTGTAGATCTGGGAACTAAAGTGTCATAAACAACCTGGGGACATGTCTACATGCTTCTTCCTTCTGGAGGGCAATGCAACTTTGTATCTGCAATGTTCTCTGGGAAGAGAGACACTAAATGAGTTGTCACAATATTGGCTATCATTTTGAAGCTGGTTCTCAGAAGCTAATTTTATCTCTCCTAATTTTAACTGATTATAACAGATAAGGGTGTATTTCCTTAACAATCTACCAATCCATTTCCCACAGGGTTTTAGATATCATTTGAATGGCTTTTTTTTCCGTCTGAGTTTATCAGCTCAGAACTTATAAACAAATTTGCATCCAAATCAGTGATTAAAACAAGCACTTAACACAACTCATTGTACAATTTACTGTTAAGTATTCAGTAAAGTTATTTACTTGCTCCTTATCTCCCATCATCCACTGTGACAACTAAACAACTCTGCCACTGGAGCACCAAGGAATGGACATGATGGTACGGCAATAGAAGTTTATTCACAAAACAAACATTTCAAATAACACTTCAAAGGTAGAGAAAAGAATCGATAATCATAAATGCATAAAACATGGTTGCTTTAAAAACCAAATAAAATAGCTCATTAAAAGTTCCTATCTCAGTTCCTGGCACGGAGTACTAAGTCAGAGGGCTAAAATCTCAGAATCAGTTTTTATTTTTCTCTTTTTTCCCCCACTCGTCTAGCATTATCTGAATCAGTTCCAATGGATTCAACCTTCTGGATAAGACTGGATGAGTTTGGTATTTGACAGGTATACCAGACGCTTACCAAGGGAGCTGTCCAGCAGGGAGTCTGTGATTCAAGAACAGAATATGCAGGAGAAGCACTGGAAGAGTCGTGTACCTCACGGTAGTATGGTAGAGAAAGGAATCTTTAGAGGCCACAAATACAACTGAACATTAAGGAAGACTTTCATGAAAAGGAGAGCCCTTATCAAGGAGATAGGATGAGTCAGAGAGAGCAGTTTCACAGAAGCCCGTGGAGGTAGTATGTAAAATCAGATATATCAAAGGAGAGCAGAAAAAAAGTGCACTAGATTTGGTCATTTCAAGGAAACTTTCAGGAACAAACACAGCCCTGCTGAGGGACTGGTTCCCTCTAGCTCAGATGTTCACTCTTCAGCAACTCTGCTACAGACAGTTGTTGCAGGAGTACCTTGTTCAAAAGATAAGGGGTTGAGAATATGGCATTGATTTGGGGGTGAGTAAAAGAATGGTCAAGAAATCAGTCTCAGAGGATATCTGTTACTTATTCTCTCATTGCAAAGCAGCAAATGCATTAGGTAAACAAAAATACTTACCATTAATTGGGGATGTACTACTTGCCAGGCACTACAGAGTGTCTTAGTGAAACGGGGGATGACTTTCTGAAAGTAGAGGCTGAGGCAAATGATGGGTGAAAGTAGCTTATTTAGGGATGCAATACTAGGGAGAGGAAGACATGAAATGATACGAAATGAGGGAGCAGAAACCAACTGTTAATCAGTTCTGAGAGACTTTCTTAAAACATTTATGAGGTAGTTCTCAAAGCTTTTGGCCCAGGAGTAAGATGGCAGAATACTTATTCATCTCTCCCTGGCCCTATTGGTCAAAGATGCACCCATAATTGCTATTTCTCCCACATCTCCAAGTAATACATGCACAGTGCATCCCAGCCTCCGGTGTCGGAGGAAATATAGGGAGGGAGAGAGAGGTATTCAGTGCAGGATTGAGGGAAAGTTGCCATTTTGTACCTGATGAAACAGTTCAGCTTTCATGATAATGGTCACTAGATTAGTGGCTACATAAGGTGAGATTTTGTGGACTTCTGCACAGCTGATTCTTAGACAAGCAATGCCAAAAGGTAGACAATGAGATCAGCTTGAAAAACCTGACCTTGTCCTTTGTACTGGCTCTTTCTTCAACAATTCCTCCATGCTGTTCACCAAATGCTGATTGAGAGAGACAGAGAAAAACAAAGAGAGAGAAAGAAGAAGGAGAGGGAAAGAAACAATCTAAAACATAAGGAAACAGATATTTACTGTTGTTGATTCTCCATTTTCTATGATACCTATTATATGCATAATTACATTAATTTCCTTCCCATAACTCTCTGGTTTAGATATTCGAATTTCCAATTAGAGATGGACAAAGAAACACTCAAGGTTATTAAATAATGTACAAGGTCACACAATCAGAGTTAAAATCTAGATCCATTCCTCCATACTTTTTCTTCAAAAAGTTAATTCAATACTGGCCCTGTCTTAAAGAAGCTTGCAGCCCTTTGAAAGGGAAAATAATATATAGACACTAGAAACCATAACATTACCTGGCAACTATCTGGCTACCGAACAAGAGGAAGCCAGTGATTGGACTTATAATACCTAATGTAAAGTATATATGCTCCAAAAATCCAAATACTGATTACATCTTGTCCCTAGAAGACATTAGGGAATCCAGAGCAAAAACACACAGACATATGTGATTTTTTTTATCTATCATGCAACACATGTATTAATATTTTGAACAGTTTCAGCCCCTGGGGATTACAGAAGGAGGTGTGGGAAGGAAAGTGAACACATTCATTTGATGAGTCCAGTTGGTTTGCTGCCAAGGCTGAAGACGTTGGCAGAGTGCCAGAACAAGGACCCTGAAGGCAATGAACACAGAACGGGACTTAAGATAGAGAGTTCTGTATCTGTAAATGGGGCAGTTAGTCATCCACAAGGTTAAGATTTGCCTGCTAGAATTTTCTGTTTTCATCTATAAATTTAATGTCTCCAACATACTTTCCATGTTAGTCAGTTTCCCTCCATGTTGTCTCAAGATGACACACATAAAAAGTATTGGAACTGCTCCAGACTGCTCAGATCTTTCAGGTAAAGCCATGCCAAAGCAACACAAATCAAGAGAAAGCACAGGGATTGACAGGGCTCACAGTTGAAGTTAGCAAGTGTTGCCTTGCTACTGACCCAGCAATCACACTTATGTGTCTTTCTCCAGCAATAGTGACTGCAAGGAGCAAAGCAGAAGGTGGTAGATTTTTTTTTTTTTCTTTTATAAACTTCATTTACAATTCTCCATCCTGTCTGGCCTGCTAAGGGTGGAATAGGTAACTTGTTTGTTTTTTTGTTTGTTTGTTTGTTTGTTTTGTTTTGTTTTGTTTTTTGACAGGCAGAGTGGATGGTGTGAGAGAGAGACAGAGAGAAAGGTCTTTCTTTTTGCCGTTGGTTCACCCTCCAATGGCCGCTGTGGCCGGAGCATCTCGCTGATCCAAAGCCAGGGGCCAGGTGCTTCTCCTGGTCTCCCATGTGGGTGCAGGGCCCAAGAACTTGGGCCATCCTCCACTGCACTCCCGGGCCATAGCAGAGAGCTGGCCTGGAAGAGGGGCAACCGGGACAGAATCCGGCACCCCAACCGGGACTAGAACCAGGTGTGCTGGCGCCGCAAGGCGAAAGATTAGCCTGTTAAGCCACGGCGCCAGCCAAAGGTGGTAGATTTGACAATGGATAATATTGGGTCAGATGTTGAGAAAATGAGTTGAGGAAGCGTATCTAAGTCTTTGTGGCCATACTGTTCCCATTACTCTAAGGTGAGGCCTTTGGTTAAGCACATTCCTTCCTCTCTATTCCTTCCATACCTGAACACATGCATATGCACACAAACGCATGTACAAAACATACATGTACACATTTAAATAAGAATTTGGGAAATATAAAACTATTCAGAGAGACAAATTCTGGACACTTGGTGAAATTCAAAACACTTCATAGGAACAAATACTCAGCTGGCAATGATTTCTTATTGTTCACAACATTTTAAAGACAACACTTAAAGCTTCCATTTATTTGGTGCTGATGAGCCAGTTCTCTGCTAATCAATGATCAAAATAACCCTTTGAGAGCAGTGTTTCTTATATGCATTTCACAGATGAGGTAAATTCATCTCAGGGAGATTAAATAACTTCCCCAACATCCTCAAGTGCTCAGATTCAATTCTATTTCTCTCTGATTGAGAGCTTAGATGTTTCCAACACACATACAGTCTATTCTGGCAGTGTGAAAAGGTTTTTCATTTAGCATATTGAAAAGTGGCCTATCCATCCTTCCTGCTCTGTTTCACCAGACATTGGTGAAAACTACTACCTCCAACTCCCAACACTCCCAGGTGACAAATCTCTATATGGTTTCAGGCTCGTATTGACTCTCTTGTATTTTTATGTACAAATTGACTACCCTTAACCAACGTTAAGGGTATTTTAAGTTTTTTATTGAGTAATGGAACGTGGCTCCATGGCCCTAATTTTTTTATTCATTTATTCCACAAGAATTTATTGAAGCAAACATTGTGTCAGATATCTTGGACACAAAATAAGTAGGTGCCTGGCTTCAATAATGCCAAGCTGGGGTAAAAAACGGTATGATGACTAAGATTCAAATGGGAATAGTGGTAGAAATTAGCTCAATAGTTATCCTATACAGTTTACTGTGGATGATAAAAAATGTTTGCTGGTCGGTGCCATGGCTCACTAGGTTAATCCTCTGCCTGCGGCGCCAGCACCCCGGGTTCTAGTCCCGGTTGGGATGCTGGATTCTGTCCCAGTTGCTCCTCTTCCAGTCCAGCTCTCTGCTGTGGCCCGAGCAGGCAGTGGAGGATGGCCCAAGTGCTTGGGCCCTGCACCCCATGGGAGACCAGGAGAAGCACCTGGCTCCTGGCTTCAGATCTGCGCAGTGCACCGGCCACAGTGCATGTGGGCTGCAGCAGCCATTGGGGGGTGAACCAATGGCAAAAAAGAAGACCTTTCTCTCTGTCTCTCTCTCTCACCATCCACTCTTCCTGTCAAAAAAAAAAAAAAAAAAAAAAAAAGTTTGCCAAAACCAAACAGGATGCCCAGGTAGATAGGGTAAGAGATTTTGGACATAGCAGATGAAAGGAAGGATTTGTCATTATCACATGAGATGAGAAAGTGTCAGAGTGAAGCAGATGGTGATATGGGTGGAGTGCACCAATCAATGGCTTGCTTATTCTGTATTATGTACCAGTCATCCACATAGAGATGTGAAATACACAGCTGAATATTGAATCTGAAATTTCTGAGCAAGGTCTGAATTCTCCATGTTGAAAGTGCTTGAGGCCTGATCTTTGGCAAGGTTATCAAGAGAAGGACTCAGAAAAGAGATGAGGGATAGACAGGGAACACGGAGGCTAGAGCAGCTCCAGATAAGGTCAGGAAGTCAAGACACCACCAAATTAAACTGGGAAAGAATCACCAGTCGGAAGAAAACCAAGGTGACCTATTTTGTTATTGTTGTTTTTGTGTTAAAATATATATAACATAATACAAAAAACTTTAATCAGTCATACTTGTACAATTCAGTGTCATTGCATATAATCACAATATTGTGTAATCATTGCCACTATCTTTACCCAAAGGTTTTAAAATCATCCTCGGTGAAAACTCTGTACCCAAGAAAAAACAATGACCCTTATCCTTCTCTACAGTCCTTGGTATCCTCTCTTCTACTTTCTGTCTCTATGAACTTTCCTGTTCTAGGTACCTTCTACAAGAGCACAGCCCCTCATCCGAGGCCTGCTGCTGGGGGTGTGGCAGCCTTTCCTCCCACAGTCCCCTCCACACATCTTTTGTTCCAGTCTCCCATCTCCTCAACTTCTGCTCTGCAGAGACCCCTCCTGTTTTTCTCACGCACATCTGTCTTCCTTGCTTGACTTGGTCCCACTCTCAGAGCCCTCTGAGAAGCCCTAAAACTCCCACTGGATCTGCATTCAGTTGCCTCCCCAAACTCCCATGTGGAAGCCAGTAGCACTAGTCTACAGGAGTGTCTGTGAGCTCCACACAAGGATAGCACCTCCCATACTCTTCTCTTTTGTTAACCAGAATCCCAACACATCATAAGAAATCATAAGATTTCTAAGTGATTGGATGAAAATATAAGCAAATGAACAGGAAGCTTTGAGTTTGCTTGCTCTTCCTACTTCCTCATTCCTCAGCCATCTAACATGGAGATAATGTATCACATGGGGTCTTGTCCAGAGCAAGTGTTCAATACCGTACTATTGATTGATTCCCATCAAAAATCAACCTTGATTGAAGAAATTTTAGATATTGTTGATAGCATTAACCTGAATACTCTGCATTCTGATAACGTAGACCCAGAATCCGTTTTCAAAACCTCATCCCTCACGCTTCCTCCTAATAAATCTTTTGACATACAAGACTCCTCCCTGATTTCCTTGTAGGTTCTGGTTATCAACCCTTTATCTGTTACATAGTTTGCAAATACTTTTTCCCATTCTGTCAGTTGCTTAGTCACTTTGCTGACTGTTTCTTTTGAAGTACAGAAACTTCTCAATTTGATCCAATCACAAATGTTAATTTTAGCTTTGATTGCCTGTTCTTCGGGGATATTTTCCAAGAAGTCTTTGCCTGTACCTATATCTTGCAGGGTTTCTCCAATGTTCTCTAATAATTTGATGGTGTTGGGTCATAGATTTAAGTTCTTAATCCATGTTGAGTGAATTTTTGTGTAAGGTGAAAGGTAGGGGTCTTGCTTCAAGCTTCTGCATGTGGAAATCCAATTTTCCCAGCACCATTTATTGAATAGACTGTCCTTACTCCAAGGATTGGTTTTGGATATTTGATCAAATATAAGTTGGCTGTAGATGTTTGGATTGATTTCTGGTGTTTCTATTCTGTTCCATTGGTCTATCCATCTGTTTCTGTACCAGTACCATGCTGTTTTGATAACAACTGCCCTGTAGTATGTCCTGAAATCTGCTATTGTGATGCCTCCGGCTTTGTTTTTGTTGTACAAGATTGCTTTGGCTATTCGAGGTCTTCTGTGTCTCCATATGAATTTCAGCATCATTTTTTCCAGATCTGAGAAGAAGGTCTTCGGTATCTTGATTGGTACTGCATTGAATGTATAAATTGCTTTTGGGAGAATGGACATTTTGATGATATTGATTCTTCCAATCCATGAGCATGGAAGATTTTTCCATGTTTTGATATCCTCTTCTATTTCTTTCTTTAAGGTTTTGTAATTTTCATCGTAGAGATCTTTAACATCCTTGGTTAAGTTTATTCCAAGGTATTTGATTGTTTTTGTGGCTATTGTGAATGGGATTGATCTTAGAAATTTTTCCTCAGCCATGGCATTGCCTGTGTATACAAAGGCTGTTGATTTTTGTGCATTGATTTTATATCCTGCTACTTTGCCAAACTCTTCTCTGAGTTCCAATAGTCTCCTGGTAGAGTTCTTCTTTGGATCCCCTAAATAAAGAATCATATCATCTGCAAAGAGTGATAGTTTGAGTTCTTCCTCCCCAATTTGTATCCCTTTAATTTCTTTTTCTTACCTAATAGCGCTGGCTAAAACTTCCAGAACTATATTGAATAGCAGTGGTGAGAGTGGGCATCCCTGTCTGGTACCCGATCTCAGTGGAAATGCTTCCAACTTTTCCACATTCAATAGGATGCTGGCCATGGGTTTTTCATAAATTGCTTTGATTGTATTGAGGAATGTTCCTTCCATACCCAGTTTGCTTAGAGTTTTCATCATGAAAGGGTGTTGTATTTTATCAAATGCTTTCTCTGCGTCTATTGAGAGAATCATATGGTCAAGAAACTCCACAACATCAAAACAAACAACCCACTTAAGAGATGGGCCAAGGACCTCAATAGACATTTTTCAAAAGAGGAAATCCAAATGGCCAACAGACACATGAAAAAATGTTCAGGATCACTAGCAATCAGGGAAATGCAAATCAAAACCACAATGAGGTTTCACCTCACCCCGGTTAGAATGGCTCACATTCAGAAATATACCAACAATAGATGCTGGAGAGGATGTGGGGAGAAAGGGACATTAACCCACTGTTGGTGGGAATGCAAACTGGTTAAGCCACTATGGAAGTCAGTCTGGAGATTCCTCAGAAACCTGAATATAACCCTACCATACAACCCAGCCATCCCACTCCTTGGAATTTACCCAAAGGAAATTAATTTGGCTAATAAAAAAGCCATCTGCACATTAATGTTTATTGCAGCTCAATTCACAATAGCTAAGATCTGGAACCAACCCAAATGCCCATCAACAGTAGACTGGATAAAGAAATTATGGGACATGTACTCCATAGAATACTATACAGCAGTCAAAAACAATGAAATCTGGTCATTTGCAACAAGATGGAGGAATCTGAAAAACATCATGCTGAGTGAATTAAGCCAGTCCCAAAGGGACAAATATCATATGTTTTCCCTGATAGGTGACAACTAACTGAGCACCAAACGGGAAACCTGTGGAAGTGAAATGGACACTATGAGAAACAGTGACTTGATCAGCTCTTGTCCTGACTGTTGATGTACAATGCGATACTTTATCCATTTTAGTATTTTTGTTGTTGTTCTAGTACTGGTGGTTGAACTCTGTAATTAACACACAATTATTCTTAGGTGTTTAAATTTTAACTGAAAAGTGATCCCTGTTAAATATAAGAGTGGGAATAAGAGAGGGAGGAGATGTACAATTTGGGACATGCTCAATCGGACTTGCCCCAAATGGTGGAGTTAGAAATGTGCCAGGGGATTCCAATACAATCCCATCAAGGTGGCATGTACCAATGCCATCTCACTAGTCCAAGTGATCATCTTCAGTTCCCAATTGATCACATTGATAGGTCTAAGAGTCAAAGGGATCACACAAACAAAACTAGTGTCTGCTAATACTAACTGATAGAATCAAAAAGGGAGAGAAGGATCCAACATGGGAAGCAGGATACACAGCAGACTCATAGAATGGCAGATGTCCTAAATAGCATTCTGGCCTCAGAATCAGCCCTTAAGGCATTCGGAGATGGCTAAAGAGCCCATGAGAGTATTTTAGGCATGGAACGCCAAGACACTCTGTCAAAAAAAAAAAAAAAAAAAAAAAAAACAAGACCTAAATGAAAGATCTCTGCAATTGAGATCCCAGTGGAAAGAACGGGGCCATCAAAGAAGGAGGTACCTTTCTCTGAAGGGAGGACAGAACTTCCACTTTGACTATGACCCTGTCAGAATAAGATTGAAGTTGGCGAACCCTAAAGGCTTCCATAGCCTTGGCAACTCCTGACTAGAGCCTAGGGAGATTACTGACGCCATAAACAAGAGTGTCAAATTGTTAAATCAACAACAGGAGTCACTGTGTACTAACATTCATGTGGGATCTGTCCTTAACGTGTTGTCCAATGTGAAGTAATACTACAACTAGTACTAAAACAGTATTCTTACATTTTGTGTTTCTGTGTAGGTGCAAACTGATGAAATCCTTACTTAGTATATACTGAATCAATCTTCCGTATATAAAGATAATTGAAAATGAAAAAAAAAAACTTGGTTTTAAATTGGAAATTGCATAGAAAATTAATCAATTTTTTAAAAATATCATGTAGGATCTCTGTCCTTAATGTGCTGTACATTGTGATTTAATGCTATAACTAGTACTCCAACAGTATTTTTCACTTTGTGTTACTATGTGGAGGCAAACTGTTGAAATCTTTACTCAATATATACTAAACTGATCTTCTTTATATAAAGAGAATTGAAAATGAATCTTGATGTGAATGGAAGAGGAGAGGGAGCGGGAAAGGGGAGGGTTGCATGTGGGAGGGAAGTTTGGGTGGGGAGAAAGCCATTGTAATCCATAAGCTGTACTTTGGAAATTTAGATTCATTAAATAAAAGTTAAAAAAATAAAATAAATTTCATGAAAAGAAAAAATGACTACTCCCTGGTGGACAACAGGATGTGTATTTGAATCACTCCATTTTGATCTGTGCTATTATCTCTCCAGCAAGCCAACCCCTGTCTTTCCAGTTAAGACTCCCAAGGTTCAGTTTAAAAGGCCCTTTCCCCAGCCAGACTTTCACCTTTGCACCTACTCCTAGCATAGTGTTTTCTACACTTAAATTGATGGTAAAAATGGACCCCACTCTGCTATGTGATTTTTGAAGCCACACCAGTGTCATCCTGAACTTTGCTCTCCAGTATTTTGACTACCCAGAGTCTGGAAAGTGGACGTACACAATCCGTGTTTGATGAATAAATGAATGTGTGAAATCCAGAGTGACTAAACCACAGCCCAAGAGGTTGCCCCACCATGGCTACAATTAGATTCTTTACTGTCAGAGCCATTTCCAGGAAAACAGTAAGCTAAAATACACAGAAGACTTGTGGCCCAGACTAGTGAGTTAGTGAGGCTGCAGTAGCAAGATCCCTAGCTTCCGGAGCCAGCCTGAAGTCTTCCCACTTGTCAGCCCTGACACCGCCAGCCTGCTCTCCTACTGGCCAAAGGAGCAGCACTTGGGTTCACCCAGGAGCTTTGTGAAAGTCCTGGTTGCCTGAGAATCCTTGCACTGCTCTGACCCTGGGAAGCAAGGAACTGGTTGTTCCAGCCAGATGTGACTTCCTTGGGGAGGCTGCAGTCAAACTTGATTAGCTCCCTCTCAATTGTCTATGAAATGCAAATGTGTTCCCCTCAGGCACCAGTGACACCCATTGTCTGCTTCTGTGCAAAGCCCAATAATGCCAATTAAATGCCAGGACTCACTTAACAGGTGTGCAGATTGCCTCCGCAGGACAATTTGCTGGAGCGACACTCTGGGTGTGAAACAGAGGAGAAAGAACATTCTGTCTCCCTTGCTCTCCCTCTTGCTTATCGGCTTTTACTTTTTGTCCTGACTCCCCAAAATTAATTTTTTCCTGCTAAAAACAAAATCAGAATAATGTCTCATATACTCGAGCTTAACCATTCACACTTCAGATTTCTGGCTTTCCTATCTATGTTGTGCACCCCAACCAGTGAGAACCCCGTCGTTGCCCAGTTACCCCACTACTCTAAGGACCATGGCCGCAGCGTCCAGAGGGATCTTCCTGAGAAGGCAAAGCTCTCAGCCTGTCATTTTCCTACGCCAGCGTCTGCATGACTCCCTGTTGTCCGTTTAATCAAGAGCACACTCTTCACCCCAGCACTCAAAATCCCGTGTATTGGGCCCATCCTATTTTTTTTTTAAGATTTTATTTATTCATTTGACAGGTAGAGTTACAGACAGTGAGAGAGAGGGAGACAGAGAGAAAGATCTTCCCTCCCCAGATGGCCGCAACGGACAGAGCTGCGCTGATCCGAAACCAGGAGCCAGGTGCTTCCTCTGGTTTCCCATGCGAGTGCAGGAGCCCAAGCACTTGGGCCATCCTCCACTGCCCTCCCGGGCCACAGCAGAGAGCTGGACCAGAAGAGGAGCAGCTGGGACTAGAACCGGTGCCCATATGGGATGCCAGCGCCACAGGCGGAGGACTAACCTAGTGCACCACAGCACCGGCCCTGGGGCCCATCCTACTTTTCTAAGGTTATTGCCACAACACAGTCAGCCTACCCCAAACCTGACAGTCTTCATAGCAGCTTCCTCAAGCAAACTTCTGAGATGTGGTTTCCTGCACCTGCATCCCCTGGCCTTACTCTTCTTCCAGAGCTACTTCCTGCAAAACATCTTTTAAAATCTACATCAGAACGTCTTTCTCTCTCCCCCACAATTCCAAATGTTTTAGTGTGGAACTGCCACTTTGTAGCATGTCCTAGCAATGTAATATGCATGCCAGTTGCCTTATGTATTTAACTTGGTTTCTTCTCTGCATACTGAGATACTGTTGTTTTACACAGGGTGCCCAAAGTCACAGAGCTAACAGGAAGCATAACCTAGCTTTAAACCTGGATCCATGGTGGTTGCAACCCAATGGCTGGTGTCCTGCCCAGTGTGAGCTGGAAACCTGGATGGAACATTTGTTATTGATGCACAACACAATTAATTACTCGTCTCTGTGCTACCTCTCTCATCAAGTTATGAATCCTGAGAGAGAGGGACCGTGCCATTTCCACCTGTGTATCCTTCCTATTCAAAAGCTCAAATTCAAAAATTCAAATTCAAAAGCTCCTATGCAGAAGCTCAAAAATCAATGTCATTAAAATGTTTTGAAGCAATTCGATCTTTCCAGGGGAAAGCTGCCTGTCCTTGTGTCCTCTTTTTACCTTGTTTATAGATGTCTTGCATGAAAAATGTCGACTTACACCCTCCTGACAGAGAAGCTGGGATCAGAGATCACATTTGCATTCAACGTTTATAGCTGGGTATCATGGTGCGGGGAGATTTATTTAATGTTCACAGACTGTCACATCAAACAATATCACCCAGACCCATTAGAGCACAGTAGGCCTATCCACCCACTACTGGCTCCGGGCCCTGCCCACAGAGAAGCCCTGCCTGTCCCTGCTCCTTACGTAGCCTGGCTTCTCTCCCCCAAGTCTGTTGTGGTGACAGGGCCTGCTGCTCTCAGATGGAGCTGCAGAGAAACTTGCCCAAAGACAATTTTCATTTCAAAGCTCAAACATGAAAAGCGCTCCCTTGCTGCGTAAATGAACTCACTGTTTTCCTGCTAAAGCAAGCTCTGTCGAAGGGAAGCTACAGAATGAAGCTAGCAGAAGGACTGAGGAGAGGGGGCATAGGAAATAAAACTTTGATCACTTCTCTCATTTTTTTCCCATTTCCGAATTTTCAGCTAAGCTTAACTTGACCCAGTCAATGAACTGTTTTTTGTTTGTTTGTTTTTTGGTTTTTTGTCTTTTTTTAAGACACATAGGGAAAGGCGGCTTGTGGAAAGGGCTTTTTCTAATGATCAGGTCTGCAGTCTGGCCCGGGACCTAGCACACAGGAATGACTGATGAGACTGCTTGCCCTAGTGCCCAGCACCCCGCGGCTGTTGGGATGCCTGCTGTGGAGGACTCTCACCAGCGTGCACCTTCCTGTAGCAAAGAGATGGAGTTCAAGGCCCTGGAACCCAATGTCCATGAACTAACAATATTTTTGCTCTCTCTGTATCACTGTGGAAAAATGGAAAAATGTGCGCCTTGTCCACAGTGTGCAAAGGGCAGAGTACCTTCCCCAAATCCTTCAGGTTGCTTTTGGGTCCGAGCTGTCTCTTCTATAACAAGGGGAGATACCATAATGGCTAGCGATACATGCAACTCAATTGGCCAGTTCTCTCCTAAAAGCAGAGTGTGGTGCTTACCAGGGGGTAGGGGACAGGGAATTGGGGACACGTTGGTCAAAAGGTAGAATGCATTAGTTAGATGGACATCATGGGGGTCACAGTTAATGATGATGTGTTGTATAATTTAAAATTGCTGAGTGCAGGTGTTATTTTTAATTTTTATTTATTTATGTGAAACAGGGAAAGAGGAAGTGCCCCCATCTGCTGGCGCACCCTCCAAATGTTAGCAAAGGCTAGGACTGAGACCTGGTGGAGCCTAGAGCAAGGAACTCAATCCAGGTCTCCCAAGTGTGTGGCAGGGAACCAGATACTTGAGCTATCTCCTGCTGCTTCCCAGGGTATGCATGAGCAGGAAGGTGGGGGCAGGTGCTGGGTCTTAGCACTCTGATATGGGATGAGTGCATCCCAATGGTGTCTTGACTGCTCTGCCAATGCCTACCTGGGAGTAAATTTTAAATTTACTAACTAAATAAATATATAAATAAGTAAGGTAATGGATATAATAATTTGCTTGATTTAGTCACAACGTACACATATATCAAAACATCATATACCAGTGCCGTGGTATAGTGGGTAAAGCATCTGCCTAAAGTGCCAGAATCCCATATGGGTACCAGTTTGAGATCCAGCTGCTCCACTTCTGATCCAGCTGCCTATTATGGCCTGGAAAATGGTCCAAGTGCTTGAGCCCCTATACCTGCGTGGGAGACCCAGAAGAAGCTCCTGGCTCCTGGCTTCACATTGGCCCAGTTCTAGCCATTGAAGCCATTTGGGGAGTGAACCAGCAGATGGAAGATCTCTTTCTTTCTTTCTCTGTCTCTGCCACTCTATAACTCTGCATTTCAAAAAAATAAATAAATCTTTTTTAAAAAAACAAACCATCATGTTGTACACTGTTAATACAAAGAAATTTTATTTATCAATTTTAAAAAGAGGGGATATCATTTGGCTCAGTGGTCAGAATGCTGCTTGGGATGCCAGCATCTGGTATGGGAGTCCTGGTTTGAGTCTCTGTTCCTCTGGTTCAAATCTTAACTCCTCCATTTCCTCTTTTTTTTTAAGATTTATTTACTTATTTGAAAGTCAGAGTTAGACAGAGGAGAGGCAGAAAGAGAGGGCTTCCGTCCGATGGTTCACGCCCTAGATGGCCGCAACGGCAGGAGCTGTGCCGATCCAAAGCCAGGAGCCAGGAGTTTCTTCCAGGTCTCCCACATAGGTGCAGGGGCCCAAGGACTTAGGCCATCTTATACTGCAATCCCAGGCCATAGCAGAGAGCTGGGCTGGAAGAGAAGCAGCCCAGAATAGAACCGGTGCCCATATGGGATGCCAGCGCTTCAGGCCAGGGCGTTAATTCACTGCGACATAGCACCAGCCCCTAACTCCTCCATTTCCAATCAAGCTTCCTGCTAATTTGCACCTGGAAGGCAGTAGATGATAACCCAAGTATTTGGGTCCATGCCACCCACATGGGTGACACAGATAGAATTTCTCACTCTTGGCTTCAGCCTGGCCCAGCCCTCGTTTGCAGTTTGGAGGATTAAACAGCAAATGAAAGATTCTCTCTCTCTCTCTCTCTCTCTCTCTCTCTCTCTCTCTCTCTCTCTCCCTCCCTCCCTCTCTCTCTCTCTCTCTTTGCCTTTCAAATAGATAAGTAAATAAATATCAAATTCAGAGACAGTATGAAGTAGTGATGAAAGCAAGCTGTTAAGAGTAAAAAGAGGGGCCAGTGTTGTGGTGCAACAAGTTGAGTCATGGCCTGCAATATCAGCGTCCCATATGGGCACTGGTTCGAGTCCCTGCTAATGCACCTGGAAAAGCAAATGGAAGATGGCTCAAACACTTTGCTTCTGGCTTTGACCTGACCCAGCCCCAGTTGTTGTGGCCCTCTGGGGGGTGAATTCATGTATGGAATCTCTCTCTCTCACTCTATATGTCTGTGTGTGTGTGTGTGTGTACTCACATTTCCAGGAAGTAGGCAGTACCCAGCCCTGCTCATAGCACTACAGACCCTGTGGCATGGGGTAGTGTCTCCTGGGTGACTTCTCAATTGAACAAGCAACACTTTTCTAAAAGACCAAATTGACATTTGAAACTCGAAAGGGAGCCAGGGACATGAGTTCTGAAACAAAACAGGTTTGACTACTGGCTGAAATAGAAGATTCAGATAAGAACAGAGGCTTCTAACTGAACTCTCAAAATGCTCAGGAAGGCAGCTGTGTTACAATGGCAGAGCAGAGGGCCTCTGGCCACAGAACCTAAACTGTTGACTTCCTGGTCCTTTGCAGAATCAGTTAAGTGGCTGCTGTTGGAGACAATTGCATCATCGTCCTGGAACGCGCTCTGCCCCTCAGTGTGTCCACAGTGCTGCTTCCATTTTCTGCTGGATTTAGAATGACCCGGACACACGTCTGAGCCAGTTTCTACCTTTGAATTTTTGCCTTGATGTCTCTTCTGCTGAGTGTTTTCTTCTATCTCTCCTCATGGTGCCCCCTTCTCAACATTGAAATGTCAGCTCCTTTGTTATCGGCTCAGAGAACCCTGTGTCCACCTGAACTAAACCAGTACCCCCCACCCCAGATAGCTTACCCATGGTTGTGTTTCATTGTCATCGTCACAAGCCTAACTATTGGGAATTACAGGCTTTATCACCACCACACTGTTCCCTTAAGGGTCTCTTTCATAATGATTTGTAAACCTATCTGCTTTGTGTCATTCTTGTTTAGAACACTCCTGGGGTACTAGGCTATCAAAACAATACTGGTAGAATTGAGGAAGCAGGTGAGTTTTTCCCCCAAGAGGCCCAGTAATTTTAAAGCAAAATTTTTATTAATTTCTATACCTTGGGTGCTCAACAGAGTAAATAATCACAATGGGTGCATTACAGATAGCGTCCAACTACTTGTGCAAATGATATTGCTCGGAGCCCACATGACAGAAGATTCTAAAGAGTACTCCGACAATATCGGGCTATTTTCTGTGAATTTAACTTTTGTTGTTTTCCACGGCTTTCTGAGTATGGATGGTATGTGTCTAATGCTAGTTATTTAGTGGCATCTGAAATTAATGGCATTGTCCACCCACCTGTCACAAGACACAGATGGTGATTGAAGCAGGACCCAGAGAACAGAGTCCCATCACAAGGAAAGCACAGGCCATAGTGAGGCAGGAGGGGCCTGGGATCAGATCTTGAACAAATTCCACAGGAGATGAGACCTCTGCAGGGATTGGGAAATCTCAATGATCTCCAGTTGGAAAGAAGGAATTCAGGAATAAGTCTCCTATTCAGAATATCAGTTTGTAGCTCAAGCGTAATTATTACAATGTGAAAAAAAAAAAATGAGGATACTTCAAAAAGTTCACAGGAAAGTGGAATTGAAAGGTAAGTTTTTCAAGAGCAAAGTGTTTTGAAATCCATGCAGTTTTATTTCATACTATACATTCTACATAAAGTTGTGAAGACCCCTCCCTACATTTGGATTTCAATTTTTTTCACTAACACAAGCTTATCTTTTAATTCTATTTTTCATGAACTTTTGAAATGTTCTCACACGGGCCTTAGCTTACACACATATTATCCCTTTTATTTCTCACATCAATCAGATCAGAGAAGTCATGACTATATTCTGCTTTAAACAAGATTAACTAAAATTCAGAGAGGATTCTCACCCAGGTCAGTCTAATAATATTGTTGTAATATTTAATAATATTTACACAGTAATTACTATGGAACAGACACTGTGCAGGCTATCTCACCTCACCACATAAGAAAAATATTATAATTATTACCATTTCTTCACATAAGGAAACTGAAACAGAAGTTAAGTAAAGTTCCCAAGTTCATTCAGCTCTAATATTGCAAATCTGAGCCAACGTTCAAACCCAACAGTAGGGTTCCATATTCCACGCCCCACCTCTTACCCTCGAGGGCTCCAGAATGTCTTTTCACCTTTCCTGTTGTTCTCACTAATATCTCTATGGCCATCATCACCATCATCAATATTTTCAAATGTGTCCAATATGGTTCAAGTATAAAATACAGGGGTCAGAGCGATGCTGAGTGAGGGAAAGTGAGTCTGTCTGAGTCAGGTCAGCTTCTAACATGAAAGACTTCAAAGGCCCCATCTGGAATTACTTTGAGATCTATCTAAAGCAACTATGTACTGTCATATATTATCAAACAATTTTTAGCAGAATGCAGGGAGCCCAGACTATATACCCCTACCTATTCTTTCTGTTGCAATACTTATTTGTGCCAGAGCAACACAGAGATATGACTAGACCTCCTCATGTAGGATTCAGATTTCTTAAGCACTAAAGAAAAAGCCTGGCTTTGAATATCGGGTTCCACTAACTCAGTAGTCATACAATTGTGGGAAATTTATCCAAGTCTTCAAACTCCATTTTAAATATCTGTGAAATGGAGCTAAGATTAGTTCCTACTCCTAGGGCTGGAGTGAGAACTGAAAGACTTTCAGCCAGATCACATTTCTCCTTGATTGAAGCATTAGGAAACTGCAGGATGATAAGAGATGCCTGCAAGTCATAGGTAACATAAATAAATTAAATAAAGAGATTGTGTTCAATATTCCTTCTGGCCTAAATCATAAGCCTAGTGGGAATGCACCTGTCAATTTTAGATTCAGATCACAAGAAGTAAATTAGTTATAGGACAAGGAAGGAGAGAGCAGTCTGGAAGACAACAGCTCTTTCAAAAAGATAAAAATGATAAATAACAACCAGAAAAGGGCAGAGGGGAGCCTCCGTATCATCTGTGTTAAGTGAAAATTAGAAGAAAGACCCCCAGCCTCCAGAACCACATCCTTCTCTGGTCCCCTGTAGCAGAGGGCCGGGCAGGGTGGTGGCTGCACAGTACAATCAGGCAGTGAATGATAATTGATCTTGGTCCCTGAGTCAGCTCCCTGCCGGGATGCCTCCTGCCCCTATTCTGGTTCTCCGTAGCGAGACTCCTACAGAATCCCAAACCCAACCCCATTCATTTTTGTTTGGCTTAATTAATTTCCCCTCCAAGATCTCATTTATTGCCTTTGCTTTTTGTTAGGCTTCTGGTAAATTTCCCCACAGATTATGTTTGTTTCTTCAGAGCCTGGAGGAAGGACAATAAATTTGCAGTTCCTCACCCTTTGCAAGAATCTTCAAGGACAGGGTGGGGAACCCTTCCCCCTTTCCATTTTTGCTTAAAATCTGCATGAAATTGACATTATGCACATGTGCAGTTTGGAATGAGCTGCCACACAAAGCCCAAAGGAATGGCTCTGAATTTATCTTGAGTTCTATTTTGGGTAAACAAGGTTGAACATGGTTCAGTGGTTCCCCCTGGTCACCAGCACCACCCAAGTGACTCTTGGTCAACCCCAGGCTGACCTACATGTGTACAATGTGGAGGAGGCAGGAACAACAAAGGTTGAAGCCTGATTGTGGGAAGAGTTGGAAAGCACCCAGGTTTATGCCTTTGTGCCAGAATAAATCAGTCAGGCATTCTCTCTGAAGGGCAGCATCAGAGGAGAAGCTAATTTGAGGATGTTAATTGGTTCAGTTTTGGAAATGCTGACTTTGAGTTGCCTGTGGGACTTTAGTAATCTCAACCCCAATTTCTATTTGGTAGAGAAAAGCTCCTTGGAACAGAGAGTTACAGTCACTGTCTTGGGTTAACATCTGTAGGAGAAGACCAAGAAGAGGTGTGGAGGTGACTTACTAGGAAGCAGTTCTCAGCCAGATGTCCCCAAATAGAGACTTTGGCTCACTCCCACAATGAGCAAGAGACGGTGTAAGTCACGACTGAGAGTGCCTAAACTGGAAGCTGGAAGAAAGCAATGAAGCCTCAAGGTCTTTGCTTTTGCAGGGCTTTTTTGTTCGTTTATTTGTTTTTTGGTTTTTTTCCCCCCAGCTTACAAGGTTCTCCCCTTAGATTTTTGCAGGTCTACCTCCTTATGATTCTGTTCTGCACTCAAATATCATTTTCTCTTGGAAGCCTTCACTGACTGCCCAGTCTAAAATAGGCTTCAGACCCTACCATCGCTGCTACCAACCGCACCTCGACCCCATAGTCACTCACTGCCCTGATGACCATAACCACCACCACCAGCTCCTGCTGTTCCCCTTTGAATCAGCAGTAATGTTCCCATAATCCAGGCACTATTCGTGCTACATTACATATTACACACTTGTTTACAGTTGTCCACACCTGAATACAGACTCCTTGAAAATAAGTAATCATTTGCAGCTTGTTTCAATTTAGTGTATTAGAGGTGGAGAGCGTCCCTCCAATGATCAGAAGAGACACAGTTGGAAATGAGGATTTGATGAGTTAAAGGTCCCAAGGGTACACAGCACCCCTGGATGCCACATACAGAGGTCAGGAAGGACAGGCAGGGAGAGAGTGTGCTCGTGGGCCAACATCTTTATTAGGTCTGGGGCATAATATGAACTGCCTAAGAGGAGATTTCACTGGTGGGTTTAGAATAGGCAGTCACAAATTTCCAGCAGGTGTCCCAGTGATGAAGAAGGTGGTCACTGTGGCATGTCTGCACAGTCCCTGTGGGCTGCAGAGTCAGCAAGGCCAGTCAAGCAGATTGTATCTAGCTATCCCTAAAGAGTGGTCACCAGGAGGAAGTTGTATAAATCAGGAATATTTGGATCAGTCACCATAAGAAACTGGGAGGAGGTATACAGCTGGAAGCTCTAGTCCTAGGGGAAATTTTTACAATGGTTTCTTATTCCATGAGTTTATCAATCCACCCATGTTTCATACCAAATGTCTTTATCCCATTTTATGTGCTTATAACTAAACACTCAGAGGGAGGATGAAATAGCCAATGGGGGCCAGTGTTGCCATTGTCATAATTCAACCTCCTACAGGAAGCACTCCTGGGATGCAGTGCAGAACCCAGCACCAGGAGTAACACTACCCAACATTGGCATTGGTGTGGCTGCTCACTGCTTCCCACTTTTGATCTCACAAGAAATACCAAGCTTTAGAGGAAAGATTATTAGATGCTGATGAGGAAGTGCCTTGGTGACTAAGGGAGCCTTAGCCAACAACTCCTTGTTTCTGAGCCTCAATCCTTTGGGGGTCTAAATGCCAAGTGGAATAAGTCAACCTCCACAGCCCCTTCCAGCTGTGGGGTCCTAGTAGCTCTGTGACACAGTTCGGTTTGTTTTTTCACATACTTTTGTCAAAGTCAAACCAAAATATAGGAAAGACTCTCCAAGAGAGGAAATTTTATATGGGAATAAAGAATGGGATTGTAATGTGGGACAAGCCAGGGTGGCCTCTGGGCTGGTCCAGAGAATGAATGTAAGGGTGAGGGCTTCATTAGGACAGAGAAATCTACAAAGCTTGTTTGAGGGAGCTGCCTCACCTGGTTGGCCAGGGGCAGCAGCTGCTATATAAGGTGAGCCTTCAGTACATAGTTAGCACAATCTCTGACCACAGTCTCCCTAAGAACAGAATCTAGAGTGTTATTCATAAGGCGTGCTGTTTTACTAGCTTTGCCAGGGAAGCTGTTCCTGGAACAATTGCTTGTGACCTGAATTGTTTTCCCCATGACCTGTCAGCTCTGTTAAGTGGAAATGACAAGGATGTTTTCATTTGCATGCTTATTTCCCACACTGTTTACAATAGTGAAAACTGAGGCTTGCAGATGCGAGACAAATGGACCCAAGCCACACAGATCCTGAGGGTCAGAGTCCACTTGAAGGCCCAGGCCAGCCCAGCTCCAACAGCCAGCCTTTTGCCTAGCCTAGCACTCGGCCTCCTGTGCCCTGAGCAGTCTTTGGTGCACCAAGCAGTGGAGTTCACCTGTGCAATGTTGATGTCCCACAGAGCCTGAAAGTCTCAGATGTGAGCTGTACCTCTAGAGGAATGAGGGGTGCCCTGTACCCAAGCTGGGTCTATGCATCACCTACTCAATCCTCCCTCCTCAGCTCTGTGGATTCCTCCCTCCATCGAGGCATGGTTCCCTCCACCCCCCAGCCATGGACCGCAGTGCACATGTGAGAAGTCTTCAATGATGTCATAACCCAAAAAGAGAAGACAGGAAGGGACAAGAGGGGAAAAATCCTGGCTACACTAACACAGGGCAGATTGAGACCCAAGGTCCCTGGGAATCATTGTACCTGCCTGTGCCTGGCCTGGTAAGTGGCAGGGAGGCCTGGACAGCCTGACCACCATCCACAGTCTCCAGCTCAACTGGGCTTTACTCTGTACTTCCTATGGGAGTGAGCAGGTTAATGCCCTTCCCTGAGCTTCTGTTTTTTCCCTATCTATGGGAACAACAGCACCTACCTAACATGGATCAGAGAGAAAAAAAATAACCTGCACAGTGTGTGACATCCAGGAGGCATCTGATAGATGACAGTAGCTCTACTGTTCAAATGAAGGGGAGCTCCACTGAAAGAGTAGGGGAGGGATGAGTGATTCGGTGTCTTGAGAAAAGGGACATCTTCAGGCAGATGGCAACCCCTTCTGGGAACACAGCCTCTCTCCCTGACATCTCGCACACTGGTCCAACAGGGTACTTCACCACGCCCCAGGCAGGGAATGCCATTGCCAGGGCGATGGCATTCTGGGCCAGCCCAGCTCTGGCCAGCCAGGACTCCCAGGATGCACAACAGCAATACATTGTTTGGAACAGATCTGGCTGCTAATGATGAGGGAGGCATTGATAATGTATTGTCTCAGGATGGTCAGTAAATACCAGTGAACTCAGTTGACTCCAGCAGACCCGGTTTTTTGTCTGTAAAATGGACATATCCACATAGATGACAAGGTGGGTATTAACACAGCTCCCATTTTAAAGATTAAAAACAAAGTAGTAAAAACATGACTCAGAATTTTAAATTGCCAATGTTCATGCATGTGCATGTGCAAGAATAACAATCAAACCTCACTTTGCTACATGTACCTGTGTGTGTGTGTGTGTGTTTGTAGAACATATATTTACATACTCAGTTAATGTTGGACTGAAGAATATTTGAAGATCACCTTCCCTGCTGGTCGCTGCCCAGGGGAAGAAGCAGAAGTATGGTCCCTGCTACTCTTGACCATGGCTGGTTCTTCTCTAGCTCCAAACTGACAGGGCAAAGTGAGCAAGCCCTGGGGATATTACAGGATGCTAGGAAATGATGGGAGTGGCCATTTCTCAAGCAAGAGTTTGAGAAATGCAGGGGCAGCTCTGCCCCTCTATATACCACCATGGGATAATAAACACAAAATCTGTATGAGATCCTGAAATAGTCCCCATTGCACTCCTCTCCTGGCAGCCTGACCATCAAAATCAATGACAATCACATTGGCATTTTGCTAATTGAACCAAACAGGAGGTAACTGGTCTTGAAAAATCCTATAATGAAGTAATTAGTTACTCCATCAGCAAATGGGAATAATAATCACAGATTGTTATAGCTGAGAATAAACTTTCTGATGATAGACAGGGGACCAGCAGCCTAGCAGTGGTCAAACCAACAGATACAGTTGTCAGGGCTAAAGTTGGGACGGACACTGTGGGACTGGCATTCTGCCCACAGGATAAGCAGGCCCCAGAAGTTTGAGCAGGACCAGGCGTTTTCCCATAAACACTCCAGCATCCATGGTGAAATGACAAACAACACAAACACACATGAGCCTTGCTACAAGGTAGGGATGGACTGCTGAGGAGTCCACGGATGTGTGGGTCTGAGACTGAGCAAGCAGGATCTTGGGTCACATGTACCCACTTACGCCCCATTTGATGGGCTCACAAGCCCACTCAGCTTTCAGTGCCCATTTTTCACTTTTTCTTTTCAATCATAAAAGCAACGGATAATCACGTGAGGTTATTTGGAAACCTTTTTAAAACCTAAAACATCATCCATCATGAACTTGACATATTAATCACTACTAATATTATGGAGAATTTGTAGAAAACTTTTTTCTTCTGTGTCTATTTGATAGCTCTTTGAAGAAAACCCTCCTTCATTATAGCAATAATAAAATATCCTCAAAGTGGACTCACCTTGTTCCCCTGGCCTCTAGGTAACTGTGGTGAGCCCTAGTGACTTGTTCTTTGCCTGGACCACAGCGATTGGTTCAAGAATGACCATTTTATCCAAGCCCAGACTGTAGAGAATTCTCTGGAATTTTTACTGGAGCTATTGAGAGATGCCTTCATTCTGAAACATGAAGCTTCTTCCATGTAGGAGAGTTGACCTAAAATAAATCTGGTCTGAGACGAACAGACCCTAGACATGGGAAAACAGGAAAGGAGTGAGTGGTACAGGTAGAGAGAGAAAGGGGGAGGGTTGGGAGCAGTAAGACTGACAGAATTGTGAGAGGGTCATTCCATTTGGGTGTCTCAAATTAATCTGCTTACCTCCAACTCTGCCCGGTGGATTTCCTAGTTTCCATGAGCTAATAAGTTGCTGTCTTGATTAAGTCAGGTTGAATATCTGTCACCTACATCTGAAAGAACATTGACTGACACCGGAATCCGTATCCAGTGGTGTACGTAAGTGGCAGATGCTACAGTGTGACACTGGCTGTGTTGAGGCAGGGTGTGAAGTAGTGAGAGAGTGAGGAGCTCCCTGCTCCAAAGTGGGAATGGGAAATCTTGCCAGGGCCAATGTGGACGTCATTTTATGGAATTACTTCATGCTGTACATATTGTTTTCTGTCCTGCCATTTTTCACTTACAACAATTATAGTGACAATTGTAAGTATTAATTGAACAGTGAGTATTGAGTACTATGCATTATTCATGCACTATCTCATTTTTAATTGTTTTGAATATATTTGAAAAGCAGAGAGACAGTGAGACAGACTTATAGAGCATATATAAAATATTAAACAATAAATAGGTATTAAGCTATTTTAGGATATGTAATTAGTTTGACATAAGTGAAGTCATTTTGACCAAGCTAATGCAGTTTCAGTAAAGCATTATATGACTTATAGCAGAGAAGTTCTTAGAAAGGCGTTAAGTGATAACCACCCTGCCATAGCCATATGGTAGGTTCGATAAGGAAGGAATAAACAAGGTGTTTTCATCAAAAACTTGTTTTGATGAGGGTCTAAAAGGGGAAGGAGCTTCAGGTACCAGTGAGCAGCTTCCCCCATAGAGCCCCTCCACAGGAGTCTCAGGGAGAGCACAAACTCCAGCTCCACATCTGAAGGACTTCCAGACTTGTAGAAAGAGACTACATCTGGGGCTCTGTCTCACAGCGCTAACAGTACAGACAGACAGAGAGAGAGACAGAGACAGACTGGACTACCATCTGCTGGGTCACTCTCCAGATGCCTGCGATGCCCAGGGCCAGGCCAGGACACAGTGAGCAGACAGGTATTCAATCCAGTTCTCCCGTGTAGTTTGCAGGGACCCAACCGTTTGAGTCAACATCACTGCCTCTCAGGGTCTGCATTTATAGGAAGCTGTAACCATGAGCATAGTAGGACCTAGGCCAAAGTCCTGCCCCTCACACTCTCATCTCACGACTACAGCCCTTTGTACTAGGTAAGCTGATACAATCAACACCGGCCTAAAGAAGTTAGGAAACGTGCTTGGCTTCAAACAACTGTTCTGATCTGTAACAAGAGTTGTCAACTACTCTTAAGATTGGTGGTGTCCTCATTACTGTTTCTATGAATTGTCTTTTCCTGGTAAACAGTTTTAACAGCCATATACATACAAGATCATGTAACAGTCATTTGCCTCTTTTGGGAAAAGAGAGGGCACAAATGATGAAGAAAGGGTAGCACATGGATCAGAAGAGGTTTGGATCCTGCTTACAAAAGTATTTTTTTTTAATTTTTAAAATTTTTTTATTGGGGCCAGTGCTATGGCATAGTGGATAAAGCAGCACCTGCAGTGCCAGTACCCCATATGGGCACAGGTTCAAGTCCTGGCACCTCCACTTCCAACCCAGTTCTCTGCTAATGTGCCTTGGAAAGCATCAGAAGATGGCCCAAGTGCTTGGGCTCCTGCACCCACATGGGAGACCTGGATGAAGTTCCTGCCTCCTCCCTTCAGACACAGAAAGATGGATGTCTCTCTCTCTCTCACTTTCTCTAACTCTGCCTTTCAAATAAAATAAATAAATCTTTTAAAAAGGATGTTTTAAAAATTTATTTGAAAGGCAGAGTTAGGAGGACAGACAGAGAAAGACAAAGATCTTCAATCCCTTGGTTCTCTCCCCTAAATGGCTGCAGTGGCCAGAGCTGGTAGAGCCCAGAGCTTGTTCCCTGTGCCCTATGTGGATGCAGGAGCTCAAGAACTTGGGACATCTTTTGCTGTGTTCCAAGGAGCATTATCAAGGAGGTAAATCTGAAGTGGAGTAGCCGGGTCTTGAACCAACACCCATATGGAATGCCGGCATCACAGGTAGAGACTTAACCTGTAGGCCACAACACTGGACTCACTGAATAAAGTATTTACTGGGGCCAGCACTGTGGCACAGTGGGTAAAGCCACCACTCGCAGGGCCGGCATTTGATATGGATGCCGGTTCAGGTCCCAGCTGCTCGACTTCCAATCCAGCTCCCTGCTAATGTGCCTGGGAAAGCAATGGAAGATGGCCCAAGTGCTTAGGCTCTTGCTCCCATGTGGGAGACCCGGATGAAGCTCTTGGCACCTTGCTTCAACCTGATCCAGCCTTGGATTTTTCAGCCATTTGGGGAATGAACCAGTGGATGTAAGATCTCTTTCTCTCTCTCTCTCTCTCTCCCTCTCTCTCCCTCTCTCTCTCCCTCCCTCTGACTGTAAATCTGCCTTTCAAATAAAACAGTAGCCCTCACCTGAGGGAAAGCAGATTGTCTAAAAATCTCCCTCAGAGATTTACCCCATCCTTCCTTCCACCACCTTAGTAACTTTAGCAGTTCTCTCCCTCCCTACTCTCATTGTATCTACACAGATAGTGAGATGGGTCTTCTGCCATTGCAGGGTATGGAAGAGAAGCTTCTCCATCAGGAAAAAGAACATGCTGAAACCTCCTGCATGTTCCTGGGGCTCTATCAGTGAGCGGCAACAGAAGTTCTTGTCCTCATTCAGCTCGCATTCTTCTTGAGGAGATTGGCTAAAGCACTACACCCATTGGGGCTGGCGCTGTGGCATAGTGGGTAAAGCCACCGCCTGCAGTGTTGGCATCCCATATGGGTGCCGGTTCATGTCCCGGCTACTCCACTTCTGATCCAGCTCTCTGCTATGGCCTGGGAAAGCAGTAGAAGATGGCCCAAGTCCTTGGGCCCCTGCACCTGTGCAGGAGACCCAGAAGAAGCTCCTGGCTCTTGGCTTCAGATTGGCTCAGTTCTGGCCATTGTGGCCAATCGGGGAGTGAATCAGTGGATGGAAGACCTCTCTCTCTCTCTCTCTCTCTCTCTCTCTCTCTCTCTCTGCCTCTCCTTCTCTCTCTGTGTAACTCAAACTTTCAAATAAATAAATAAATCTTTAAAAAAAATACTACACCCACCAATCAGACATACAAGGGATATTCAAAAAGCTCACAGAAAATTAATATTATCAAAAAATCATGGATGTATTCCACAGTATTTTGCACCAGACTAACTTGTCTTTTAATTCCTTTTCCATAAATTTTTGTAGTATATTTATATGCTACAAAAGAGGTTGATAAGTGCTAAAGAGAAAATGAAGCAGGGGAAGGCATACATATACATCCTAATATGTACACATATTAGGAAGGTGGGCAAGGATGTAAGTACAGAGTCCCAGGGAAAGTTTGCAGTGAACAGTGACATTTGAGCAGAGACTTGAAGGCTGTGCAGCACTAAGCCATGAGGATGGACTGGGGAAAGGAATTGCAGAATGTGTTCAGGCAAATACAGAACCTCTGAAATAGGAGGATGCCTCCTGTTTGTGAGTAAAATCAGGAGCCCAGTGAGGAGAGTTCCACAAAGGAGGACAGGATTAGGAGGTGACATGGTCAAGGTCAGACATTGTTCACCATTTGCTCTGAGTGAGATGAAAGCCATTTGAGCAGAAGAGTGGAGACTCTGACTTTGAGACTAAAGGGCTCCCTCTGGTCCAAGTGGGAGGAATGAGCTGTAAGGGGCACTCTTGAAAGCAGGAGAACAACGAAGAAGCACCACAGTGACATGAACTAAGATGTGTGTGAATGCACTGAGAAGCAATCATGTCCTGAATGGTGAAGGAAGACCGGAAAGGATTTGCTGATCCCAGAAATGTGGGGCCAGGAAAGTAGGACTGCAAACATAAGCACCTTCACTGGAAAGTGACTGGACCATGACCTGCGTCCTCCCTGGAAGGTGGACCATGCCACTGCCCTGACTTTAAATTTGTCCTTAGTAACTGACTTTCCTTATGCAGCGTTGGTAATCTGGGGAGCATGTAGAGTTACTGGCCTTTCTCAGAATGTTTCATGTGAGTATTACTTTTCCACTGGTCCAGTTCTAAATCTTGTTTGCTACCACTTCTGTTCCATGTGTTTTATGTCAAGAAACATTGGAATATATAAATGTCTAAGAATTTAATAAACTAAATAACTTAAGAATTATTTAGATGAATGACATAAATTCAGGAAGATTGTTTTTAAATATGAAGAAGTAAAAGACTTAATGAAAGATGCAGTAACAATAGCATTAAAAATTTCTATCCTATGGCTGGTGCTGTGGCTCACTAGGTTAATCCTCCGCCTGTGGTGCCAGCACCCCGGGTTCTAGTCCCAGTTGGGGCACCGGATCTGTCCCGGTTGCTCCTCTTCCAGTCCAGCTCTTTGCTGTGGCCTGGGAAGGCAGTGGAGGATGGCCCAAGTGCTTGGGCCCTGCCCCCGCATAGGAGACCAGGAGGAGGCACCTGGCTCCTGGCTTTGGATCGGCACAGCGTGCAGGCCGTAGCGGCCATTTGGGGTTGAACCAACGGAAGGAAGACCTTTCTCTCTGTCTCTCTTTCTCACTGTCTAACTCTATCAAAAAAAAAAATTTCCATTCTAGATTATTTGGAATATGCCAGCTAATCTCTTCCTGTTGGATATTAAGGTTCTTTTACTTTATTATTATCAATGAATAAGGAATCAATCAGTGAATGACATTCACTTAGACCTGAACAAAAAGGAGTAGAAAAAATATAGAAAAAATTCTAATACACAAAATTATTAAAAATGAAATGTTTTTAGCATATTTCATAAGACATGAAAATTGCCAACATTGCTTATAAGAAATGGGAGCCTGGAATTTTAATTATAACCAAATCCTCAACTTTAGTGATGCTCATGTTATTTTGGACTAAGTTGTCATTTGTGAATTGGACAAGAGGCTAAGGGGAAACTATCTGTAGCCTCAAGGTGAAGAGCGCAGGTGAGCAGACTCACGGGTTTTAACCCAAATGTAACTTCATTATCCCTTTGGCATTGGGAAGGGAATGCTATACTATACTACATATCTACATATTGCAACCTCTTCATCTGAGCAGTGCTGATGATATAAGTTTCTTCTGCATGGTAGTATTATGGTGAGGAAACAATAACGCCTCTTGTATTATCAGCAGTGTGTTACTGCAATGGAATCCCTGACATTCACTAATTACAGAGAAGAGGGAGGTGTATTCTGCTCAGAGTTTTGGAGGTTCAAGGACACAGTGCCTGTGTCTGCTTCGTTCTGATGAAAAACCCACAGTGGATTTCCGAGGGTAGTACAAAGCATACCTATAAGGTAAGGTGGTCATATTTTAAGCCAGGATTAGGGAGAGCAGTTTTCCCATGATCCTTTTAGAGAACATGCCCCAGCTGACTCAAGGACCTTCCACAAGGGCCATGCTCCCAGAGGTTCCAAAACATCCTAATAGTGCCAACTTGTAGACCAAGACTTCAATCACAACATAGCCTTGGAGAACACTTTAGTCACATGTAAACCATTGTACTCCTGAAGTACATAATCACGTTTTTTATCACAGGGTTCACTCTCAAGGAATGGATATTGCTATTGTTCCTTCAAATTACCCTTAAATAATTTTTTAAAAATTTATTTATTTATTTGAAAGGCAGAGTTACAGAGAGGCAGAGGCAGAGAGAGAGAGAGAGGTCTTCCATCTGCTGGTCCATTCACCAAATGGCTACAATGGCCGGAGCTGTGTCAATCTGAAGCCAGGAGCCAGGAGCCTGTTCCAGGTCTCTCATGTGGGCGCAGGGGCCCAAGGACTTAGGTCATTTCCACTGCCTTCCCAGGACATAGCAGAGAACTGGATTGGAAGTGGAGCAACCAGGACTCAAAGCAGCACCAGTAAGGGATGCTGGCACTGCAGGCGGTGGCTTTACCCACTACACCACAGTGCCGGCTCCTCAAATTATCCTTAGACAACTTGAAATTTCTTTTTGTCAATCACCCAACTTCCGGTCTGGATGGCTGCTACTGTCTACCAAGGTTCTGAAATTCTATATGGACTTGCTATGTGATAAGCATTTTTTCATGTGCTTGGTGTGTTCTGGAAGGAGGAAACAGAGCCAGTTGGGTCCAGGAAATACCTATTTATGCATCACTCCTGACACAGTGAAGCATTCTGCAACTCCCTCGGTGAGGCCATACAACCTCCTTGCCCAAACTATGAAGGGTCACTACGTACACGGCACATAGCACATTGTAGTTTGATTGGAAATGTTTCCCATTTGGTCTGTTTCTCCAACTAGACTGAAAGCTCTTGATGCAAACTCTATGGCTAATATGGTTTGCCTTATTTATTTATTTATTTATTTATTTATTTTTTGACAGTGCACAGTGAGAGAGAGAGACAGAGAGAAAGGTCTTCCTTTGCCGTTGGTTCACCCTCCAATGGCCGCCGCGGCCAGTGCGCTGCGGCTGGCGCACCACGCTGATCCGAAGCCAGGAGCCAGGTGCTTCTCCTGGTCTCCCATGGGGTGCAGGGCCCAAGCACTTGGGCCATCCTCCACTGCACTCCCGGGCCACAGCAGAGAGCTGACCTGGAAGAGGGACAACCGGGACAGAATCTGGTGCCCCGACCAGGACCAGAACCCAGTGTGCCGGCACTGCAAGGCGGAGGATTAGCCTGTTGAGCCATGGCGCCGGACATGTCTTCTTATTAACTGGGACAATTATTAAATAGGAGATGAGTGGGTAAATGGGCAAATCGCTGAACAATAGATAAGACTATGCTTTCTCATGTGTGTATACATATTTTGCCTTATTTTTACATAGAATACAGCAAATTATATTAATTGCCTACAATAAAACTGGCTTATACATTTGATCATGTCTTTCTTAACTTGCAGGATTCAAGAACTTCCAATTGCTCACTGGATAAAGTCTAACATCTCTCATGTATATAAAAAGCCCCATGAATTTTATACCTTGCAAGTCTCTATAGCCATTCTCTCAGATTCTTTCAGATTCTCAAGACACTAAGCTCTCACTAAATTCCAAACTTCACATGTGCTACTATTTTCTCTGGAACCCCGAATTCTCCCACTCTCCTTTGTGAAATCTTACCAAATCTTTAGGTCTAGGTTAATGATACCTTTTTCAAGAAGCTTCCCTGACACTTTATGCAATTTTAAATTTTTCTATCCTCCAAAAGCACAACATTCTTGCTCAAAAATAAACTTATCAGACTTAACTAAAATTCCACATTTAAGCATTCATTTTTTGCAGCTACACTGTATGATCAGAGAGAATGGGATCTTGTTGACTATTATAACTCTGGAAATGATTAACAAGATCCACAAATTGCACCTAGGAAAAAACATTGCAGAATGAATGAGAATTCATAATCTGATTAAGTCACTCACTATTTTAGATGGTTGGTGGGGTGAGTGAAGGTCAAAGACTCTTCACCAAGGTAGTAACAATTTTACTTAGATTTAGATTTAATATTAAACGTGGATCATACTTTCTAATGTGTTAACTAGGCTATTTTCAGATATTGGTTTTTCTCCATTTTCATCAAAAAGTCTGCAAAAGCCTTTCGAAATAATACACACACACATACACAGAAACATATTTCTCTTTTCTTCAAAAGGACTCACTGCAATTTGTCCACTCTACTTTAGCATTCTTATTTCCCAGTATTTCACACTTTTAAATCAATTATTTAATTTCTTGAACATTTTATGTTCTTGCATCTACCTGCAACAGCTTTTGTTTCCCTAAAAGGCCTTCTTTTTACTAAATTTCATCAGATTTCCTCCTGTTAGCTTCCAGACATAATTCAACTGAAGCTTTTCCCACTTCTCCATAGAGTGCCATGAAATGGAAGTCTATATGTCTCCTTCATCTTATATCTCCCAACATAACACAGCATTAAGGACAGGTAAGAATCTCAACAAAGTGAATAAAGTAAAGTAAATGAAAGAATGAAGGAGTGGATGCATGGGGAGATGGATGGCTGGGTGAAACGGTGGATGCATGAAATGAGTGAATGGTCCTATCCCTTGGAAATCGCTCAAAGCTGTGTCTGTGAAAGGAGAGCGCATATGACTGGGCAGTGCTCTAAAGCCCAAAGATGTTACCACATGCACAAGTAACCAACCACAATGGGCTAAAAACTCACTCTCCCAGAGCTCCATGAGGGCTCTGTATTTCATCCTGAGATGGATAGCTTTTGCCTGACATCAGCATCAGACTCCATTGAGCAAATGCAGCCTTCTCTCCCACAAGAATTCAATAACCTCACACCTCTCCAAGTGCTCTGGATGCTCCCAGTAGTGGGAGGTGTCCAGGAGAGAATGTCTAGTTGCTGAATACAGATTATCTCTCTACTGTATCATGATTTGTACTTGAGAGCTGCTAATACCATTGCGCATTTGAAGATTCTGTAATTTATTACTGGATCTGAAAAGCACAATATGAGAATTAAATCTCAGAAAAGATTCAGAGTCCAATCAGGAAAAGAGAAACCACACTAGGCATTTCACCAGAAAAACTTAATTTTGGGAATTGGTTAAATACTTGCTAGAAAACTAAAAAGTCAAACAAGTAACACAACGCAGCATCTGCAAGAGGGAGCTGCCATCCTCGGGGCTAGGGTGAGGAGGGACATTGTTATAGCCATAGGAGTACAGATCCGTTTGGAGGCCATACTTAAAACAATGAGAAGCAAGTAGAATGGATCATCCCTTTCTGTCCTGTTCTTTTTTTTATTATTTTCATTTTTTATTTGAAAGACGAGTTACAGAGAGAGGTAGAGACAGAGAGAGAAGTCTTCCATCTGCTGGTTCACTCCCCAGATGGCCACAATGGCCAGAGCTATGCTGATCCAAAGCCAGGAGCCATGGGCTTCTTCCAGGTCTCCCATGCAGGTGCAGGGGCCCAATGACTTGGGCCATCTTCCACTGCTATCCCAGGCCATAGTAGAGAGCTGGACTGGAAGAGGAGCAGCCAGGACTAGAACCGGCACCCATATGAAATGCCGGCGCTTCAGGCCATGGCTTTAACCCGCTGCACCGTAGGGCCAGGCCCTCTGTCCTGTTCTTTCTAACAGCCTAGCTGTAGCATTTCTCATTGATGGCTCCTAACAGCTTGGAAGGCAGAAATATAGTTTGCAGACTCCAAATCCCAGCATTAAGAGGAAGAATATCTGAGAGAATGAGGGATGATAGCTTAGTAAAAGACAAATAAAAGAATCTTACTTCCTAAAAATTAAATGGTTGTATAAGAGACAACAAAACATTTTAATAACATTGAGATCTATCAGAGGAGTAGCTGAATAAGCAAAATGCAAATGGAGACCTGGAAAGAAAAGTTAATTTTATATTATTGGAATGGCTTTGGTAGCCAGTAGAAAGAGACCCAAGCTGAAGATACCAGATTCTGGAAAATTAAAATGTTCCTGTGACATAAATTAGGTGCCTATCTTACAAAAGCAACTTACATAAAAGAGAGTAGAACAAAATTTGTTCTCTTCCTAGTGAAACTAAATATATTTAGTTCAATAGGGGGACATATAGAATATTGATTGAGAGTGGGGTTCTGAAGCCAGGAAAGCATGTTGTTAAATATTGCTGTTCACAAGCCCTTACACCTTGCACAGTGCAGTTTGCCTCTCTGGTCTGAGTTTCCTAATAATTCACATTGGGACACAGAATCACCTTCTTTCTATTGCCCTCAGGTAGGATAATTTTTTCCGGTAGTCAGTAACGTAAACTCTTAGAGTGCATAATGAAGACGCTGGACACACAGTAGGTACCCAGTGCATGATTGCCATCACCAGTGCATCGGCCTCAGCTCCCACTGCTTCCACTTGACCCTTACTATGCGTTCTCCAAAAATTAATAAGACGAAAGATCAAGGCTCCCTGTGGAAGACAGTGTCAGGGAAATTTCTGAAATTAAGGAAGGTGGGTTCATTGTTGTTCTCTGTCTAGGTGTTTGAAGTCCTAACTTTTCCCTATCTTTCTTATGGGATTAGAATATCCATATTCTTTTGACCAAGTCTGAAATGTCATTTATATGCATGGCCCAAGGAATCCTCTAATCTTCCTTATACTGATCCAAAACTTTCAGTCATGCCCTGTTCTACCTGACTTCATCAGTACAATAGATTTTCTGGACCCTAATCAAGCTCACATTAAGCCATGTTAATTCATCAAACAATATAAGTACTACACAGATTAGGACCAAACAAAATAGACTTCTTGCCTTCATTAACCCAAGCTGACCTTCAGTTTGAAAAAGTACAAGTGTGGACATTATTGAGTTTTATACATAGATGAGGTTTATCAGTTTTCATTATTCTCTACTCATTTGAGTAGTTTCTATATAAGAGAATTGGATATTTGGGAAATAAGAAAATTGGACAAAATGATATTTTTTAAAAATTTCTGCCAAAGTATGAAGGAAAAATTATATTGATAAAGCAAACAATAAAAACAATGACAAGCTCTAAGGAACTAGAATCAGCTAGAAAATCTGACCAGGAAAAAAAAATTTGAGTTCAACCATGGTAAAACAAAACAAAACATGTATTGGCCCATCTCTTAGAAAATAGGATGACATTTATTCAAATTCAATTTGTTAACACAATGACATAATGGGCAACACTAATTTAATTTTGTCTAAAATCAAGCAATGGTTTGCCACGCTGGATTCTTTCCACAAATTGCATTACTGTTTTCCCTTATTCTAACTAATTAGCCACAAGAGTCTTCCTTTTAAGGGTGGACTTTCTATTATGTGCTGTTACAACTGGCCAAATGAGAGGTGCTTAAAATATTTTCTATTTTCTTGGAATCACAATGACGTTCCTAACACAGACTCAGATTTGGAGAACCATCGCTGAAGCTACAAATTGAAGTTATAAATTTGGTCTCCAGATGCGGGTAGTATTCCACACCATACAACATCCTTCTCTTGCCTCCTCACCTAAAATAATAACAGTAACAATAATAATAAAAACAGATCATTCCTGATTTCATAGCATGTTGTTCAATGCTTGGAAATCATATGTGTGTGCTGTGGCCATATTTTTTAAAGGTTAATTTATTTGAAAGGCAAAGTTACAGAGAGAGGGAGAGACAGAATGAGATCATCCAACTGCTGGTTCACTCCCCAAATGGCCACAATGGTCGGAGTTGGGCCAATCCAAAGCTAGGAGCCAAGAGCTTCTTCTGGGTCTCCCACATGGGTGTAGGGGTCCAATCACCTGAGCCAGCCTCTGTTGCTTTCCCAGGAGCATTACCAGGGAGCTGGATTGGAAGTGGAGTGGCCAAGACTTGAACTGGTGCCCATATGGGATGCCAGCACCACAGGCAGTGGCTTTACCCATTATGCCACAGTGCCAGCCCCATAGCCATAGTTGTTAAGGGTTTGCATTGGAAAAGAAAAGACAATGAGGTGGTCACTGTCTTGGGGTAAAATATAAATTCCCTGCACCCGCATGGGAGACCAGGAGAAGCACCTAGCTCCTGGCTTCGGATCAGCGAGATGCGCCGGCCATAGCAGCCATTGGAGGGTGAACCAATGGCAAAAAGGAAGACCTTTCTCTCTCTCTCTCACTATCCACTCTGCCTGTCAAAAAAATAAAAAAATAAATAAAAATAAATTTAAAAAAGTAAAATATAAATTCCATGGATTTTTTTGAAGATAAAATTTTCTCAATTGTTTGTTGCTCTGCTATTTATCTCAAAAATAAGATACAGTAGTATCTTAACTTCCATTTGCAGAAATTTTTTCACACCATAATTCACTTTTATTTATTACATGATTTCATCAATTAGATGTGGCAACAATATCTGAGGAAGAAACTGTTATCTCTTATGAATGATGTCCTTGAGGCTCATAAGAGAACTTAAGGAAAATCATACAGTTGGCAAGAGGCAAAGTTAGGATTGGAGCTCAGATTGATCCAACGCTTAAACTAATACCTTTTGTAGAAACCCATGTTGCCACCAGTTCCTGATTTCCATCTCCTTTTTAATCTTATTAAACCTCCTGATGAATTTGCTATGCTCTGGAATGATTTCCTAGTTTTATCTTCCAAGGACTTGGAGGATGGAAGCTAGCGCTGGTTACTCTCCACATCTGGAGAGCCTAGAACAGGACTTGCAATAGAGCATCAATCCACTAGAACACCTTTGCCCTCTGGTGTCTGGCCTTGTGTAATCTCCCTCCCTACACCTACCCCAAATGTGAAAGGCAACTATTTTCTTCTAACCAATAAAGTATGTTCCAGGCAAGCGTTTATGAGTTCTTTTTTTTTTTTTAAGATTTATTTATTTATTTTAAAGGCAGAGTTACAGAGACAGGTAGAGAGAGAGGGAGAGAGAGAGGTCTTCTATCCACTGTTTCACTCCCCAGATAGCTACAACAGCTGGACCTGAGCCAATCTGAAGCCAGGAACCAGGAGCTTCTTCCAGGTCTCCCACACGAGTGCAGGGGCCCAAAGATGGATCATCTTCTACTGCTCTCGCAGTCCATAGTAGAGAGCTGGATTGGAAATGGAGCAGCAGGGACTCGAACTGGCGCCCATATGGAATGCCAGCACTGCAGGCAGCGGCTTTACTCACTATGCCACACACCAGCAAGGGGCTATTAGTTCTGTGACTAAGTTACATCATATAAGACTTGGTTTCAGTAGAGGAAAGAGAGACATGGAGAGCGGAGGGAGATTCCCCTGCTGGCCTCGAAATAACAAAGAGCCATGGTGTGAACTACCCATGGAGGGAGCCTTAAGGATGGGAACAGCAGGAAAGCCCGAGGAGCTGAAGGCAGCCTTCAGGTGGTGGTCATGAGAAGCCAGGGCCTTAGGGAAATAACCTGAAGAAACTTGGAAGTGCACGCTTTCCTGGATGAGCCTCCAGATGAGATGCAGCCCTGCTGACACCTTGGTGCATCCTTGAGCGTAGGGCCTATCTCCAATTCCTGACTCACAGAAACAGACACAAAATAAAATAAATATGGGCTGCGTTCAGCTGGTAAATTGTAATGTCAAATGCAGCAATAGAAAACTAATACATGCTTATGACTCAGAGCCTTGCCTGTATTAGCCTTTGAGGAATATTAATGAACAAAGATTGAGAGAAATCTTACTTAGGCATGACACATCTCTGTAAAAGCCCACTATAATGCAATATCTGGACCTATGCCTTCTACATGGTTAAGGAGAAGACCTTTTGAGAATTTTAATACTTAACCTCTCCTAATGAGATCCAGAGACACAGAGCTCTCTTAAGGTTCTAGTACTATAACAAAATCTCGGAGAGATTGTGGATGTGTAAGCTTTAACACTATACCTACAATGAATGACCTTTGAAGAAGGAAGGAATCTGGGATACGGGGGGAAACAGATGTTATATAATAAAGTATGTTGTTTATTTTTAGACTTTCATCATATTATTAAATTAAATGAAAAATTTTAGTGGTTCAAATAATAATACAAATGTTCAGTTTAATAAACATAATACAATATGCATATGCTTTTAAAATCCTCTCTAATAACTGGCTGGAACCCAGCTTGAGATGAATTAATAAAAATGCATTTTATAACCTGCCTCATGGTTTGTTGCAAGGTAAGACTGATTTTATCCAGCAGTTATTCAATGAGTGGAAATAGAACATCTTCAAAATGGAGACTTCACCTTGTCCCTCAGACTCCAGACATGAGTCCAGAGTGGACGGCATGACCATAAGCATATTAATGGGAGCACTGAGTGGCAAGCCAAAAGGAGTTCTTCCATGTTGCCATGCACAGAGTTCCCCTTGGCTACAACCCCCAGTGAGGGCTCCACTTACACAGCCTTTTCAGTCTTGATATTTTTCATTATATCAACCCTGAGAGGAGAGTAGAACTGTTGTTCTTAATTTGTTGAGAGTTCCTTCTATTCCTTCAATAAATCAATTATTGGGCAACCTACCATATACCAGTAAAAACAGAGAAACATGAAGTGTCTGACTAATATTACACCCTTGGAAAGTAGAAGAGTGGGGACCCAAAACTGTGCCCAGCTCTGTTGGTCTGCTCCTGACAGGTCTTCTGGCAATGGCAGCACTTCCCTGTCATAATGATGGGAGGTGCAACTAAAAGGGGAGAAATATTCAGTAAGAATTAGCTCTGAAAGACAAATGATGTCTTGTTGTTCCGACTACAATTATCTGAGGAGTACAGAGGTGTGCTCTAACCCCAATGCAGAGCATTCAATAATCCCAAACAGAACAAAATGCAGATACCTAACTGATCACCTAATTACAATCCAATGTCTGCTAGTTAACTAGTCTCTTGTGTTGATACTTTGGTTTGTAACCTCACCAGTCTACTACAGATCACTGCCATGAAGTGCACTTTCCAAATATACCTTCTCAGGAAGCTACTAAGATTGAACAACAAAAAACGAATTTCAAGTACCACTAGTAACTAGCTATGTTGGGTGTTTACTCATTTATTCAACAAAACTGACAGAGTTTCTCTGATTTGGAGGCACACTCAGGAAGGAAATGATTTCCACTGGGCAACAATAAGTCTCAGTCACTTCCCCTAGTGTTGTATGTATCTCTCAGCTCTTACCCTCAGGTTGGGTTATAAATTGCTTTTCACTTCTATCGCAGTCCCCTGGTACAAAGACATTCAGCTATTTCCAGACTTATACAGATTGACATTCAGTCATGCACCACTCAACAATTCTGAGAAATGCCTCATTAGGCAATTTCATCATTGTGTGAACATCATAGACTCTACTTTCACAAGCCTAGATGACACTACAAGCCTAGGCTTCTAGGCTACATGATATCTTTCTATCTATTGTCTATCTTTATGGCCTATTACCCCTAGAGCCATGATATATAAAACAGCAACGAGATTAAATTAAGCCCAAGAGGAAATGATGCAATCAGTGAATGAGGTAAATGTGACATGTGTGAGTTTGCAGCTAGTATAATATGGCATTTTATCCTACAGTTAATTTCTTCCTTTTATAAGAAGCAATATACTCTAAAATAATGATAAAAAGTGCTGGACTTTGTGACACAGGTTAAACTGACACTTGACAACTCACGTTCCATATCAGAGTGCCCAGAGTTAAGTCCCACTTCTGCCTTGCAATCCAGCTTCCTATTAATAATGCCCTTGGGATGCAGCAGATGCTTGTCCAAATACTTGAGCTCCTGACATTCATGTGTAAGACATAGATGGAATCTTGGCTCCTGGTATCTGCCTGGCCCAGCCCTGATTAGTATAGGCATTTGGGGTGTAAAGTAGCACATAGAAGATCTCTCTCTCTCTCTCTCTCTCTCTCTCTCTCAAGTAAATAAAAATGAGTAAACATAAAAACTAAAACAATATAGCAAAAGGCATGTATTATCCTTCTCAAGTATTATATGACATACATAATTTTGTGTGCTATACTTTCTACAACTCACACTACAACAGGGTTTGTACACAAACATCATCATCACCACAAACACATGGGTTTCATTGAGCACATTTCATTGAGCTATGAAATTACAATGACTATGGCATCACTTCGCAACAGCAATCTTTCAACTCCATTGTAGACTTACAGCAACACTGCTATACATTCAGTCCATTGCCAAAAGAAACATCTCTACTTGATGCATGACTGTACACATTGGCTGCATTGACTAAGCAAGCATAGAAAAGAATCCCCACAAAAGTAGAAACTTTCAACCCCACAGCATGGAAGGGTGGCCAGGTGACTAAGAGGATGGGCTCTGCAGCCAGAAGGCATGCATTTGAAATCTGGCTCCACCACTCACTGCACATGATCCAGGCAAGGTACCTCACCTTGTCTATCAAAGGAGGACCACAACAATTATCTTACAGGACTGCTGGAAGAATGACAAGTACTAACAGAAAAAAAGAACTCAAAACACTCACTGATGTTTAGTAAGCACTCAGCAAGTGTTAGCTATTGCTATTGTGAAGGATTTTAAGTATCTCCACCCAACTCCAGATCTCTTTGTATAACATGTGAATTAGCTTTTCTTATGTATTGGAAAGAACTGCCATAAAATCTTCCATACCTCGTATCATTTGGCAGAGTAATTCCAAAGTTGCTACTGTATACGTAGATATCATTTTATAATCAAGGTAAGAGGAAACGAATGTTATTTTTTAAACAAAGATTTATGACATGCACTGCCTTTCTTATTATGGCTCCTCCTCTTCATCATCAAAGATAAAATATATTGATTCCACGGCCGGCGCTGCGGCTCACTAGGCTAATCCTCCGCCTTGCGGCGTCGGCACACCGGGTTCTAGTCCCGGTCGGGGCACCGGATTCTGTCCCGGTTGCCCCTCTTCCAGGCCAGCTCTCTGCTGTGGCCAGGGAGTGCAGTGGAGGATGGCCCAACTCCTTGGGCCCTGCACCTCATGGGAGACCAGGAGAAGCACCTGGCTCCTGCCATCGGATCGGCGCGGTGCGCCGGCCGCAGCGCGCCTACCGCGGCGGCCATTGGAGGGTGAACCAACGGCAAAAGGATGACCTTTCTCTCTGTCTCTCTCTCTCACTGTCCACTCTGCCTGTCAAAAAAATATATATATATTGATTCCTTTGCACATTCCAGACCCAAAGTTTAGCATCCTTCCCTCTGGTTACTCTTTCATGGTTCTGGAGACAGATTGCCCGGATTTGCATTCTGGTTCTTCCATGTTCTATCTGTGAAAACTTTTAGATGTAATCTACTCTCCATACCTCAGTATCCTCAGCCATCTAACAGTAAAACACTGGATCTCCCTCTTAGCACTGTGGGAGCAGCATAAGCATTGCCAATATAGCCTCCCTCCCAATTCTTGCCACTGTTATTACCCTGAGATCTCAGGACAATTTCTAGACTCATGGATGATCACTTCAGACTTCAATTACACTCTAGGAGCAATCAGAACAGGGACCCAGAACTGGGAAGGTGGACTGAGACAAACCTCAAGTGTTCCCTGAAGCCAGACCATGTGTGACTGCAGCTTCAGGGCCAGGTCCTCTTACAGATATCAAAGCGCTCACAGGCAGTACCCCGAAGCAAGGCCTCCTCAACTTGCTTGGCAACGATGGCCAATAAGCCACCTTAATTCGGAAAATTCCACTGACGTTCCTGGTCTCTGGCTTCCCACATGTCCCCAGGGGTTTTTATGCCAGCTGCGAGCACTGAACCCCAAATGCTGAAAATGAAGGAAGAAGGGAATGGGGGAAAAAAGCACAGCAGCAGTAGAGGAAAGGTGGGAAATTTAAAGTGAATTGTTTGGTAATGGAAAGTCCCTTTCAAGTCTCTTTAATTCTTTATTTGAATTCCATTGAGTGTGTGCCAAGAGGGAAAAAGGAAAGGTTAAATCCTCCTATCAGATCTGGCCAAGGAGCTCAGCCAAGCAGCTTAAGGGAGGGATTAGCTTGCCTGCAATGCAGAAGTGCTAATACACAGGATGCCAGTGGGCGCAGGGACCCCTCCTCACAGCCTTGGCATCTACTGGCCCTGAGAGGGGGCCTGCAGGAAGAAATTGGCCTACAAAGCAGTAGCTTCATCCCCAGTGAGGTACAAAACATTCCCTCTGCCCAGGGCAGGAAGTTCTCAGGTTTGTACTCCCACCTGCTTTGTGGGCCATGCTCCCCCTGGGAATGTGATAAAATTTCACATCCTCTTCCCAGTGCAATACTCACATAGATGTGAGACTTACTTTTATTTTAATGTGAGAAACAGGAAGACAAAGGGAGAGAGAGAGAGAGAGAGAGAGAGAGAGAGAGAGACATCTCATCCATATGTTCACTCCCTAAATGCTTACTAAATCAGACTGGGCCAGGTCAAAGCCAGGAACTAGGAATTCTATCAAGGCCTCCCATGTGAGTGGCAGGAGCCCAATTCCTTGAGACATCACCATTGCCTCCGAGAGTCTACATCAGCATGAAGTTGGAGTTAGGAACTGGATGTGAGAATCAAATCCAGATTGATGGGTGATACAGGTGACTAACAGTATCTTAACCACTAGGCCAAATTCCTACCCCTAGAGAAGAGTGTTGTCATGGACTTAAACTGGGTCATGGACTTCATATGTCTCATCCAGGATCCTTGAACCCCTGCCTTCTAACATGGATTGCATGCCCTTTTTGAGAACTTTTTGCAAAAAGTCTTCAATGTTTTTCACATGCTTCTTACCTCCACATTTCACTAGAGTCAAAACACTTTTTTTTTACATGAAGGTCAGATCCAAAATCAAAATGTGCCTATCTGTGGACTAAAGCATGAATTTTTTTTAAAAAAATAGGCAAGTTTAGCGAGGAGGAAAAAAAAATCCAGGTCCCTGGAGAGAGTCTGGGCTCTGCCGTCAGCTCCTGCAAGGCTGAGCTGAGTGAGGCTGGGAGAGTCGCTCGGCTTTTCAGAGTTTGAACATCTACGAGGATACGTGAGGACTTCTTGGTCACTGCTCACCTCTTTAGCTTTCTGTCATGTTGCATTTTGTGTTTGTAGAAGTCATTTCCAAATGGTACAAAGGACACGAGGAGGGTACTTCAAAGAGTTTATGAAGGAGGGAGTGTTTGGCTCAACGTTTGGGACATCACTTGATATGCTCACATCCCATATCTGAATGGCTGATAAAGTTCAGACTGGGTTTCCCATCCAGCTTCCTGCTAATAATGTGTATCCTCAGAGATAGTGGTAATGGTGCAAGCACTCATGTCCCTGCTGCCCATGTGGGAGACCCAGACTGAGTTCCTGGCTCCTGGTTTTTGCCTGGCCCAGCCATGCAGGTTGCAGGCATTTGAGGAATGAACCCATAGATGGACGGTCTCTCTTGATTCCTCTGCCTCTCTTCCTTTCACAGAAAGTGAATATAAATAAAATAAAAATTTTAAAGAAGAGGAGCAGTATGTGGGATAATGGAATTAAAAGATAAATTTATTCTGGTGCACAAAAGAAAAAAATGAGATCCATGCATAGTTTTTTCATAGTGTGCATTCTTCATGAACTTTTTGAAGTCCTCTGGTATAAACATGGAAGGTCAGTAGGCAGCAATGTAATGTGAGACCCTGGACATGCTGTGATGGTGGGACCACGGATCCTTCCCTTTTGGAAGGAGTTGCTAGGAGTGAGGAGGAGATGCGGAATAGCAATGATTGCAGCCGTGTTGATAAAGCACTTCTGATAAAGGCTGTCTGAGGCCTCCTGGGAAGGAAATTACTCGTTCTGAGACAATCAATCATGAGAGTCTTCCTGAGAGAGGCGTTCTTGAGCTGTAAGCGAGCCAGCTGGGGACAGGAGGGACAGGATTTAGCAGGCACAGGAGTCCGCATGTTCACAATCAAAGAAGAAAGCATACTCATAATGACTGTCTCAGCACAGGTTACTGATGTATACAAGGACCTACTGTGTTGCTGGACTGAAAACATCAGAGCTGAAAGAACACACGGGGGCCTACAGGGGGCTACAGGGGGAGAGATCATTGAGTAATTCCAGGGCCCAGCTTCCCCAGCTGTGTTGAAGGGAGCTGCTACTACAGGCCCCCACCTCTTTCCCTTCCATACCACCTCTCCACAGCGGACTCAAAATTTCAGGTTGGGCAGATGTCCCTTCTGCAAAGTCTCGGTGCCCCTGCCCAGCAGTGAGAGAAGGAAGCAAGGTGAACGCCAAGAAAGACGGTCCAGCTCCCAGGCAGGGGGAGGTGGCTTGTTTTTCGCACGATGAGCATCTTCTAAATGTGCAGCTGAGTGTAGGTGCAGGAAGCATTCAGGGTTTAGGAAAACGGAAGGCAGCCCTCTGCCAAGAGCATTTCCCATTAACTCTGAAGCATGTGTGTTTTCAACAGAAATATAGTCTGTATGTTTCTGAAGCACTTATATGTAATGTATCCATACGCTTCATCATAATTCTGCCATCAAGAAATTCTTAGAGCCTGGGTTTTTCGTCTTGAAACTTCCTCTTGGAAATTGGGAGCTGAGGTTTGTTCTGAGAGTAGAAAGAGCATGAAGTATCTGTTTTGTTTGTTTACGTGATCCAAGAAAAACAAATCTCCTCAAAGCACAATCTACTTTTGCAGGCGTCCCCTGCCCTTTCTCTGGGGACTTCTTGATCAGAAGGGTGACATGACATCTGCAGTTGCTGAGAACACTCCCATCTCCAGCCATTGGTCACCTTGTATTGTGTTCACTCTCAATCAAATGTTACAGTTTGAAGGATAAATGATGTGGTTCCCCTGGACAGGACAGAGCTGTGCCACACTCATTCTTTGCTTCTTTCTTTCCATTGCAGTCCAGACAGAAACATAACGCAAACCACAAATTAAAGCCATGTGCATGATTTGACATGTTTTAGTAGTCATATTTAAAAAGGTCAGATGAAACAGGCTAACTCAATTTAAATACATATATTTATTGAACCTAATATAGCCAAAAGATTATATTTTCAAAAAGTGACTGACATAAAAAAGTTAGGGAAATATTTTACTGTCTTTTGTTTATACTAAGTGTTCCAAACTTATGACATTTCTCAAATTGGACTAGCCATGTTTTAAGCACTTAGTGGCCACATGCAATGATTGTCTCTTGTGCCATATTGTATAGTTCCCAACAAGTGCAGATGAGTCTGCTGCTGACTTAAGTCACTTTAACTGCCTCGGCTGGGTTCTGGCAAGTCACTAACCTCTCTTGGTGGCTAGGAGCATCCAGGATACAAGAGACACTTTCTCTCGTGCAGTAAAGTGCCCACATTCCATTCCATATTTCTGCAGCCTTCATTTATTCAAGAAGCAACTGATCTGCACTGGTCTGGGGTTTGACCTCTACGGCTCACATGTGCTAAAACATACAAGTGCTTTTGTTTTCTACAACCAATTCCCTTGTTTTACTCTGTAAGTCCTTTTAGGTAAATACTCATTCACTGTGGGGAGACATCACACTTGGTGGAACTGTATGGCTGGATTCTCTCAGGGAACTCACGAAAAGAGATCACCTCCAGGGAACACTCAACCATCCCAGCAGGTGTCTTGGCAGGTGTCTTGGCACCATGTTCCCATCTCATCTCCTCCTCTGCTGAGACACAGTGTGTGGTTTCTGCCTGCACCAAGTCCCAGCAATGGCAAGGATAGGTCAGCCTTCCCTCATTGCTATCAGCCTATCTCATCCCCCAATGGCCACTGTGGACCCTTCAAGAATTTGCCATATTCTCCAGGCACCAGGAAGATTCCAGGATGCCCCCACTGTATCCTTTCTTTGGGCCTGTTAATGTGGTAGAGTTAACTTTAAGACTCAATCGGCAGTCGGCGCCGTGGCTTAACAGGCTAACCCTCCGCCTTGCGGTGCCTGCACACCGGGTTCTAGTCCCAGTTGGGGTGCCGGATTCTATCCCAATTGCCCCTCTTCCAGGCCAGCTCTCTGCTATGGCCCGGGAAGGCAATGGAGGATGGCCCAAGTCCTTGGGCCCTGCACCCGCATGGGAGACCAGGAGAAACACCTGGCTCCTGGCTTTGGATCAGCACGATGCGCCGGCCGCAGCAGCCATTGGAGGGTGAACCAATGGCAAAAAGGAAGACCTTTCTCTCTGTCTCTCTCTCTCACTATCCACTCTGCCTGTCAAAAAAAAAAAAAAAAAAGACTCAATCGTCTGAAATGACCCCACCCCTGGACTGGCAGGGTTGACTTTCAAGCTGCCTCCCCAAAACTGTGCAGCGAGAATATTGGAACTGGCTTTGGAAAACCAGAATTCTGTCTCCAGCCTCATCTCTGTCTACCTACATCCAAACACTGCAAAGTAAACCCTCCAGTGATCACAACATTGTTTGCTTGAGGCAACTATGAGAGTGAGACAAGAAATACATCACTTTAGTTAGGGACTACCCCAAATTGTCTCCACCCTGCCTCTGGAGATTCAACCTCCACATGATCAAAGGGCCCAGGACAGTCATTCTTAGAGCTTTCCCTTCCTCCTTTCCCCCTTTCAGGACCCTTCACACACGAGCAAGAACACAGCTTTCTCCATTTGCTCTCCTATGAATATCTTCCATGTCCTGTCCTTTTAACCAAATCTATTAGTAATAGTTAAATTCATTTACCTTGAGTTCTATGCTTTTATTTTAATATGTGATATAAAGATTTTCAAAGCCCAGATTTAAAAACCATTGTTTTGCTGTGGTATAGCAATAATATTAATAATATAAATAATAATTTAATAACAGCAATAAAATCTAGTTTGACATTCAAGTATCATGAGTAATTTTGTATTCTAGATGATATCTTGCCTCCCCTTTGAACTAGTGAATCTATGTTTCCATTGGCAGCTAGACACATGGTTATGCAATTCTTGAGAGAGGAAAATATTTATATATTAACTTGCTATTTCAAACATGGTATTCCTACTATACAGTCAATAGAAAATGTTGTTATTTTTGTGTTATTCTTGTCAAGAGTCTCCACTGTTTTTAGTGTTTCTTTAGGTCAAATGACTTGTTCTTTGTGTCTCAAGACACCCAGCAATTGTCCAAGGAAAGATGAAGGCAGACTCTGACCACAACTATATCATGTTACAAAACTCTCCTGTGGGAACTTTCTGAGACTGGGCTGCACTTCCCATTACCTTACCTTGGTGCCCTAGGGTCCACTGATGATTAGTTGACTTATATCTCAAATTGCTACAGGAATCATTGAGCCACTCAAGCTGTCAGACACAAACAGCTATCTTCTTTCCATGTAAAATACAAGCCTAATGTTCTCTTTTTTTATTTATTTGACAGATAGAGTTAGACAGTGAGAAAGAGAGACAGAGAGAAAGGTATTCCTTCCATTGGTTCACCCCCCAATGGCCACTACGGCCGGCGTTACCCTGATCCGAAGCCAGGAGCCAGGTGCTTCCTCCTGGTCTCCCATGTGGCTGCAGGGGCCCAAGCATTTGGCCCATCCTTCACTGTCCTCTCGGGCCACAGCAGAGACCTGGACTGGAAGAGGAGCAACCGGGACTAAAACTTGGCACCCATAAGGGATGCTGGCACTGCAGGCGGAGGATTCACCAAGTGAGCCATGGTGCCGGCCCACTAATGTTCTCTTTGTTGTATAAAGTACCCTCTCCTTCAGTGCTGACAGGACCATTGTCAGGGACCACCCAAATAAGGAAACAGAGCTACATGAAGAGAATAAAATGCTCTCTTGCATAATGGAAAGAACATGGGATTTAAATTCATAATTCACAGAAGTTTGGCAAGTTAGTCATCTTCTTCAACCCTGAGTTTATTCCTTTATAAATTAGAATTGAGTCTTACCTTGCACACTCCTGAAAGTATAACCTAGTATGAAGGCTTGCCTGTGGACAGTCTCCTTGGGAGTGTGATTTCAAGACGGGTAGACAATAACAGAGGAGAGGAATTCAATACAAGGATACATGATCAAAATGGACAAATCTAAGTGTAGCTGCCATTCACACTCAGAGATCTTCCAAGAAGAATTATAAAATGTGTTTCATCTTCCACTCCCTGTGAGATAAAAGGAAAAGAAGCATTTGGCCACTAGCTACTGTCTCTGGTTGTTCATGGATGCACACAGTGTGTGATCATTTCCATACAACTCCAAGTTGCAAGCATGTAAGGGCTGAGAACTTTGCCATGAGCCTCCCATACTGAGTAGCAGGAAGGGACAAGTATGTAGTACAACCTTAAAAAAAGGCCACTCAATTATACTCTTCATGAACAAAGACATTGCTGTGTGGCCGGGGAAAGAGCAGAATCGCAGTACCATGAAGTGGTACACAAGAGATGTTTGATAGTCCACTCTTGAGCCCTTGCACTGTTAAGAAATACTCACATCCTGTCTAAGAACAATCTGCTCCAAAGTCTCTGCCAAGTGGTGGCTCACACTCTGCCTGCAAACATTTTATGTGGGGGAGGGGCGGAGGGAGGTACAACCACAGCACCCACTGTGGCAGACCCAAGACAATTACTGGAAGTCAGGATTGCCTTCAACTATAAGCCATTCTAATTTCCCTGGGAAATTGAAATCTAGTTTATCAATGGGCTCTTAGTCTTTGAGTTAACTCAATTTTTTAATTGAATGAGATGACTATTTTCTAGTACATGGGTTAGTGTCATACTTGTGTTTACTGGGAAGGAAAGAAAAGAAAAAGAGAGAGATCAAAAGTGAGAGTGAGAAGTGTTTGGGGCAGGGGGGAAGAGGAAAAATGAGGGAGGGATGGAGGAAAACAGAGTGATGCTACTTATCCATATGGACTCCTGCAATAACACAGCTTAGTGACCACCACCACACAGTCTTAAGGGGCAAGGCATTTTGATTGCCACTCTGACTTTGCTGCACATGTGATAATTATGTCCATATTTCTTCAATGGGTTAATAAAGTAGGCCTTTGTTATTTCAGAAACCCATATGATAATAGACAGCTCAGGCCATGGAACATCTCTGGGGTCAACAGCAGTGTGCAGAGGACAGAAATTCCGTTTTGTCTAAAGCATTTCTCAATGCCTCAGCGAGGCCTATATCCTTAATTGTAATATGACCAAAGAGTCACAAGTGCAAAATCTTCTGAACATTACATGTACTTACATTACCAAACATGTAAAAACAAGGCAAGAAAAGATGGATTTCTAATGCCAATTTTCAAATTGGATTCTCCTAAACATGTCTGTAATCTTACATAGAGACACCCTCACTCTTGTACATCGTGGATGTTATGGCTTGGCTATGGTTTGTCCATGGCAAAGCTTATGTTGAAGATTGGTCTTCAGTGGAATGGTGTTGAGAGCTGGTGAAACTCTGAAGAGGCAGTAGATCCCAGGGGCTCCTGCAAGGGATGAATGTAGCTCCCCAGAGAACAGTTCAGTTACCCTGAGAGTGGGCTGTGGCTTACTCCACATGTTCTCCTGCTTCCTTTCCCACCGTGTGGTCTGTCTTGCTCATGTGTTCCTTCCTTCCCGCTTCCCCTTCCCAAGTCTCTGACATTTCTATGACACAGCAAGAAACCTTCAGTCTTCAGAAGCTGAGTAGATACTGGCACTCTCCAAGTCTCCAGAATCATGAACCAAAATAAATCTCTTTTCTTTGTAAAGCATTCAGTCTCAAATACTTCATGATAGCAACAGGCAATGGTCTAAGATAGCATGGAATAGAGGCTTCACAACTTAAAGAAAGGCTAATTACATAGCTCTTGTCACCAACAGTGTCACTCTCCAATGTACTCATCTATGTCAGCAGAATAATCTTCTTTTCCTGATAGCTCTGTAGAGTTTAGAGCTTCATGGGGCGCTGCATTCTTTTGAGATGCAATTACTTGATGTGAGAGGCAATTGAAGTTCTGATCTTCTTCGTGGCTTTACTTGACTATTTGCTTAGAACATCAAAGGCCATTCACTGACTTCTGCCCCTGCAAATGATAAGCTTTCTCCCTGACTGCCATAGTTTCTAAGTGAGAAGCCCAATTCTCATTTATTATCTCTTTTTGTCACAGCAGGTGATAAAGGGCACATCTACAGATGTGTGTCCTCATGTATGTACACATACTCCATGCATGTACACACATCCACACACATACCTTGTTACCAATTAAAATTTCTTATATTATTTTCTCCTTCTCCTTTCCTCTAGTTCTCCATTGTTTCCTTCTTAGCACTTTCCACTGAAGTTCACCAAAGAGAAGTGCCTATTGACAACTTCTAGTCTGGCTTATAGAGTGGGAAAATTCCCATAAGAAACAAGAAGTTTTAATAATTCTCTTTTAAAAACTCATAACTGAACATTGAAACACTCAATGGCAGTTTTGTAATTCCAGTTCTGTTACTACAATCTTCATTAAACAGCCTCAAGCCATTTCTAATCTGGGAAAGTCTGCATAAAGCTGACTCTGTTAAATGGTTAATGGGACAAAAATTACAGTTGCTGTGAAAACTTTAACTTACAATCCACAGATTTAAGGATAATTAAAATCACAGCTTGAATGCTGCAGGAGCAACCATCTGAATTTATTATTCTATGCAGTATAAGGACTGATTATCATCCCTCCCCAGCATTTTGGACTTTGGCATAATTTCGTTTTTGCAAGTTAAATTTACTTCTTAAGTGTCAATATTTTGCAATTCAAAGTACCAATTAGCTTTATGTGATTTTTTTCCTCTAATACAAGCAGCATTCAATAAAATTGTAAACCTTCTCTAGTTTTGCTCCAAACTCTTTGAGCTTGTATTGTATTTTAGAAATGTGCATGCATTAAAATCAGTTGAACCCACTGTGTTCCTACTAAAAAATAGTGATTCCTATGTGGATCCATCACAGCTTTTTTGTATTTTTTCTCTTGGACACCGTCTCCCTTTTACCTAAGAAAGCAGCGGACATATTCCAAAGAACCTGCATCTAGAGCACACTGGGTGTGGGACTCAGCGCTCTATGGGACATTCTGAAAGATGTTTTAACCTCTCAGTCTCACCTAAATGATAAAAATAATGGCCCCTGTTCAATGCTTGCTGTGTGCTAGACACTATTCTAAGAATCTCTCAAACATTATCTCATTTATAATTATAAAAAAATTACAGTCATAAAAAGTCCCACCTCTTCACTTTGAAAAACAAGGTTAAAGAGGTCAAATAAGAGACTTGGGATTCCATAGTTAGTACAATCAAATAAAACTATCATTGGCTAATGCTCTGAGTAGCTCAAAAGTCTTTATGGTGACTCACTTCTCCTTCAAGACGCTAAAGCTGCCAAAATACTCGATATTCTCCACGACTTTTTCCCCATGTCTTTAGATATGTTCCAGCAAGAAAAGCTGTCTCCGGCCAACCTGAACTGGGATAGACCCTGAGCAACCACAACACCTGCTCATATGGGTCAAAAAATATCCAAAAGTTACTTTTTGCTTCATTTTAATAAGAAGATCTCCACAGCAGGAGGAACTTAAGCTTCATTCTAATAACATGCAATACATGCCCAGACACGTTTCTGGACTGCACCTGCATGAAGTTTTACGAAGGCCAACATGCAATGACAAGAAATCCCTCTTTATTATATTTTCGTCCCCCTAAACAAATGACGTCCATTTCCCTTTGGCCAGGGATCCACATCTTTGGAAACAATCCCCTCATGTTCTCTTTATTTACTACAAATAAACTGTTTTGTGTGGCAGCTCCTTCTGGTGCATTTCTTAATTGAACTCACCAGGAAGCAGGCCCCCAATTTAAGGGTGGGTAACAAAATCTTGCTCCCAGGCCATTCAATAGAGCTGCAGTTCCATTACTTTTAGCACGCATTCACTGGATGCTGTAATGTGGAGGCAGCACTGCTGTCAGAACAAAGACTGGAAGAGCTGATGCAGAGACCATGTGACCGGCTCAGGATCCATGATGTCAGTGGACCATTGGTAACCCAGAGCCCCAAACTCCTCTTCAGTCTGACCTGAGAGTCACGCAACACCAACACATGAATGCCTTCCCAGGGGGCCAAATCCACGCAAACTTGCAAAACAAATAATTAACTAACCAGTAAGAGCTCCCAGCCTGCCAGGCTACCCTCCTGGAAATGGTAGTCTACAGGTTCCAGGACAACCCTGCAGGCATAAGTCCTGGAGCTTCTCAGAGCATGTATCTGCCGTCACACGAGATTCACGAGGTTCAGAGTCCCAGAGTGCCCCTGTCTGTCCCAACCAGACAGCACAACCAGATTCCCAGACAGAGGCTGAGCAGCCCCTGGGATCAGGAAAAATCAGGACTCCTTCCTGCTCACAAGCAGAGACATGCCGCTGACACTCAGATCCTACCCAGGTAGTGGAGTTGATCCCAGGGAAGCATAAAAGAACAGACAGACCATCTCTGAAGCTCTCATGCTCCCAGAGGCCAAATTCTCCCCCTGCCATTCTGGGTTCTATAATGTATCTTGATATCTTTCATAGGAAACTCCCCTTTTGTGCCCAAGCAAATTCAAGGCAGATTTTTTTTTTCTTGAAAGCAAAAGAGTTCTGATGAATGTACCAATAGACAATTCCATTCTGGTGATTTGTCCTGGGATTGACTTCCATAAAAAATTCAGAGGGCCAAAGCCAATCATGTGGAAAGAACGCTGGGGACTGGTTCTTGTCTGCCTCTTGTTAATTGCATGCCTGTTGGGAAGTTATTCCACCTTTCTTACTGGTGTGTTTTTCCTGTTTAAAATTGCAGACACACAATATACACTCCAGAGCTCCCTATCTCTCTTCCCCACTTTATTTCCCCGTGGCACTTTTCATTTCTAATATACTAAATAATTTATTTATTCATTTTGTTAATTGTCCAGCCCAGTAGAATGCCAACTCCACAGAGATAATGTTGGATCGCCCTGGTCCAGAATAGACTTCAATACATAAGAATTCAATAGATATTTGTGACAGTTGTTGAATGCATTATATGATTTGATTGGACTTTATCAGTGGTTGCCCTCTTGAGATCCTATGATCCTGTAAGTCCACAAAGACAACACTGAAAAGCCTTAGGCTAATTTGAATATTACTAAAAGCATAATGGAGATAACACATTTTGAACATTACTGTATTCCTCTGGCTAACACAACTACATTCTCATTAAACAAGATAATTTAATGCCACTTAAAATTGCTTTTTACTATTGCTTTTTAGCACTTTCATGAATTATCTTTGTCTTCTGTTAGTAAAAATAGTAATGTCATTGGTATGACCAAAAGTGCAGTTTGTTGAATAAACAAAACCAGGGACACAATGGAAGAAAAAGCTATTTAAAAAGTCTTTGGTAAGTAACATTTTTTCAAGTTAGTTAATCTCCTCCAACCATATTTCATTACTTTATAAATGAGTGGGGCAAAAGACAGCACATATGAATAGCATAATGTGTGCTAAATAAATGTTAGTTCATTCTTTCTTTTGTATGGTGGAAAATAAGTTGCTTTTCAACTCTGGAATCAAGAAAAGTAAGTGATTATAAGTTGAGGCAGTACTTACAAAACATCTTTTTGTCAGCTTAAGAATTCTTCTTAAAATGCAAAATATATATAAGAATCAGTAAATTCCTATTAAACGGTGGTGTGCTCAACTCTTACTGCAACACTGCAATAGACTGGGGAGATGGGAACTCGGAAAAGGCAAATGGAGTTTGATAGTGAACAATAGTGAACAATAGAGGTGAGGACAGAGCTCGCACCCCCAGTTGTCAGTGTAGGAGAATTCACTGGATATTTATTTCTGATTGCGAAAAGAGAGAATAGGCCCAGGTGAAGGAATGAGACACGGTTTCAGAAGAAACAGAGAACACTGGAGGGAGTGACGGAGCAGTTGGGTGGCAAAGGATAATTTCTGCCTTGTGCTGAGACTCCTGTCTCTGCTTTCGCGCCTGAAGAACACAGGAAAGCAGGCAAGCATGTTGCCGTCTTTCCCATTGGTTGCTAAGTGACACCAGCGAGAAAGTCAGAAGAATAGCACTCAGAATAGACATCTCTTTAATTTCTAAACATTTTCCATGCTCTGTAAAGGCAAGGACCCTCTGATCAGAATCCGTGAAGCTGTGATTGAATCCTAAACACAGTAACAGTAACTCTTCTGTTAATTTTTAATTTTTTTTTTATTTTTCCCCCAGAAATCTTTATTTAAGAAATACAAACTATACATTCCATAATCACTTTAGGAACATGGTCATTCTTCCCATTTTACCCACCCTATCATCCATTTTCCCACTCCTCTTCCTCATCTCTCTCCTATTCCCATTATTGTTTTTTTCTAAGATCGATTTTCTAATTTTGTTTCTTTATTTAACATTTTTTAGAAAACTTTTATTTAATAAATATAAATTTCAAAACTGTAACTTTTGGATTATAGTAATTTCCCCCCTATAACCACCCTCCCACCCGCAAACCATCCCATCTCCTACTCCCTCTCCCATCCCATTCTTCATTAAGATTCATTTTTTTAACTTTTATTTAATGGATATAAATTTCCAAAGTACAGCTTATGGATTACAATGGCTTCCCCCCCAATAACTTCCCTCCCACCCGCAACCCTCCCCTCTCCAGCTCCCTCTCCCCTTCCATTCACATCAAGATTCATTTTCAATTCTCTTTATATACAGAATATCAATTTAGTATATATTAAGTAAACATTTCAACAATTTGCACCCACATAGAAACACAAAGTGAAAAATACTGTTTGAGTACTAGTTATAGCATTAAACCACAATGTACAGCACATTAAGGACAGAGATCCTACATGAGGAATAAGTGCACAGTGACTCCTGTTGTTGACTTAACAAATTGACACTCTTGTTTATGGTGTCAGTAATCACCCTAGGCTCTTGTCATGAGTTGCCAAGGCTATGGAAGCCTTTTGAGTTCACCGACTTTTATCATATTTAGACAAGGTCACAGTCAAAGTGGAAGTTCTGTCCTCCCTTCAGAGAAAGGTTCCTCCTTCTTTGATGGCCCCGTTCTTTCCACTGGGATCTCACTCGTGGAGATCTTTCATTTAGGTCTTTTTTTTTTTTTTGACAGAGTGTCTTGGCTTTCCATGCCTGAAATATTCTCATGGGCTTTTCAGCCGGATCCAAATGCCTTAAGGGCTGATTCTGAGGCCAGAGTGTTGTTTAGGACATCTGCCATTCTGAGTCTGCTGTGTATCCTGCTTCCCATGTTGGATCGTTCTCTCCCTTTTTGATTCTATCAACTAGTATTAGCAGACACTAGTCTTGTTTGTGTGATCCCTTTGACTCTTAGACCTATCAGTGTGATCAATTGTGAACTGAAATTGATCACTTGGACTAGTGAGATGGCATTGCTACATGCAACCTTGATGGGATTGATCTTAGAAGTTCTTTCTCAGCCATGATATTTTCTGTGTATACAAAGGCTGTTGATTTTTGTGTGTTAATTTTATACCTTGCCACTATGAGTTCCAATAGTCTGTGGAGTCTTTTGGATCCCCAATATATAGAATTATGTCATTTGCAAATTGGGATAGTTTGACTTCCTGCTTCCCAATTTGTATCCCTTTGATTTATTTTTCTTGCCTAATGGCTCTGGCTAAAACTTCCAGGACTATATTGAATAGAAATATTGAGAGTGGGCATCTTTGTCTGGTTCCAGATCTCAATGGGAATGCTTCCAACTTTTCCCATTCAACAGGACGCTGCCCATGGGTTTGTGTAAATTGCCTTGATTGTGTTGAGGAACATTCCTTCTATACCCAATCCACTTAGAGTTTTCTTCATGAAAGAATATTGTATTTTATCCAATGCTTTCTCTGAATCTATTGAGATAATAATACGGTTTTTGTTCAATCTGTTAATGTGATGTATCACATTGATTTAAAAATGTTGAAACATTTCTGAATACCAAGGCTAAATTGCACTTGGTTCCAGTGAATGATCTCTCTGATGTGTTGTTGGCTTCAATTGGCTAGTATTTTGTTAAGGATTTCTACATCTATGTTCATCACAGAAATTGGTCTGTAGTTCTCTTTCTCTGTTGTATCTTTTTCAGGTTTAGGAATTAAGGTGATGCTGGATTTATAGAAAGAATTTGGAAGGATTCCTCCCTTACAATTGTTTTCAACAGCTTGAGAAGAATTGGAGGTAGTTCTTTAAATGTCTACTAGAATTCAGCAGTGAAGCCTTTGACTTTTCTTTGTTGGGAGGGCCTTTGTTACTGATTCACTTACTGTCTTGGTTATGAGTCTGTTTAGGCTTTCTATGTTTTCTTGGCTCAATTTAGGTAGGTAGTATGTGTTCAGGATTTTGTCCATTTCTTCTGTTTCCTGGTTTGTTGGCATATAGCACTTTGTAGTAATTTCTGATTATTCCTTTTATCACTGTGGTGTTTGTTATTACATTTCCTTTTTTAACTCTAATTTAATTGACTTGGGTATTTTTCCTTTTTTTAGTTAGTTGAGCCAATGGTATTTCAATTTTGTTTATTTTTTCAAAAAAACAGCTCTTCATTTTTCTGATCTTTTGTATGTTTTTTTATTCAGTTTTGTTTATTTCTTCTCTAATTTTAATTATTTACTTTCTCCTCCTAGTTTTCAGTTTCTCTTGCTGTTGTTTTTGTGTGTCCTTGAGATGCATTGATCATTCATTTATTTGGTACCTTTCCAATTTCTTGATGTAGGCATCAATTGCAATAAACTTTCCTCTTAATACTGCTTTTGTTTTATCTCATTATTTTTTTTGACAGGCAGAGTGGACAGTGAGAGAGAGACAGAGAGAAAGGTCTTCCTGTTGCCATTGGTTCACCCTCCAATGGCCACCGCGGTAGGCGCGCTGTGGCCGGCGCACTGCGCCGATCTCATTATTTTTGATATGTTGTATTGTCATCTTCATTTGTTCCCAGAATTTTTTTTATTTTTCTTTTGATTTCTTCAGTGACCCATTGTTCATTCAGAAGCATATTGTTCAGTCTCCACGTGTTTGCATATGTTCTAGAGATTCCTGAGTTGCTGATTTCCATCTGCATTCCATTGTGGTCAGAGAAGATGCATGGTATGATTCTGATTTTTTTGGAATTTGCTGAGACTTGCTTTATGGCCTAGCATGTGGTCAATACTAGAGAAAGTTCCATGAACTGGTGAGAGGAATGTGTGTTCTGTGACTGTATTATGAAAAGTTCTGAAGATATCTGTTTGGTCCATTTGGTCTATAGTGTCAATTAACTCTGTTGTTTCCCTGCTGATTTTCTGTCTGGTGGAAAGCGAATATTGAAGTTCCTCATTACTATTGTATTGGATTCTATGTCTCATAACTCTCTTTAAGGATCAATCTGTTTATACTCAGATATTACCTTGGATGCTTTGCATATACTACTTTGGTTTAGTTTATCCTTAAAAACACCCACAATTATGCGAGTATTATTAATTTAACTTTTAGGATAAAGAAACTGAGGCCAGAAAGGTTGAGATATCTTATTAATCAAAGATAGACTAGTTTGTGCTAAATTAACAAACACTCCCTAGATATCAGTTACTCAAAGTAACAGAGGCTTATTTTTTACAAAAAGTCCTTTCCAATGTGAGTCAGGGGACTTTCCAGAATTGTTTCCTCCATTTTGTGAATACTCCACGTGAATTATCATGCTTTTGAATATATCATCTTAATATGAGACTGTTGGCGGCCACTCGACAAACTAAGCAAAGACACAGTACTCGGTCCATTCATCAGCGTTTAATGCCTTGAAGCCCTCAAGCCAAGGTAGGGAGCTTGGCGACAAGGGACCGGAGGCTGCCTTCTTGAGAGGCTCTTCCACCACCGGCCCCAAGCACAGCAAGAAATGAGTATATATACCCACAGCCCCACAAGCTCAAAGATGGTTACACAGAGTCAGCATAGCGTAACAAACAAAAGGTTACATAAAATTCAAACAACCGATAACATCAATAACATCCTGTTATGCAGTTAGAGGTCTAGAACACCTTCATATCTCAGGCAAGTCTTGGCATAAACAGGTCGCCTTAACCCAAGGTTAGGGCTAGGTATGGAAAATTCCATATGACAGTGCTATATTGTGGGGGTAGCTCCCCACATGAGACCTCCTCAAGAACTTTGACAGGAGGTGACAGTGAAAGATCTCACACTGGCAAATGGTTCAGCCCAGAAGTAACAAGTGTCCCTTCTACTCACAGTCAATGTTCAAGAGCAAGTCCCCATTTGGCTGTGTTTCCCCACAAGGAGAGAAGAAGTAGACATCAACGAGTCCTAGCAGACACTTGTCTAAGGCCACACTGGGAGACGATCACGTAGCAACACCTCATTCCAAGTCTTTTGATTTTAAATTCCTATTTTATTGCTTTGTCAACTACCTCAACCAGCCCCATGTTTAATGTAGAGCTCTAAAAATAAAATAAATACTCTCAAATGGTAGCAGCATTTTAGGAACTATAAAAGTTTAGAAGAGATGTAGGGAAAGTGACAAGCTTCATCCTTTCTTATATGATACTCTAGGGTCAACATAAAAATGTGGGAAAACATAGATGTTCTGGAAGAACCAAAAAAGAGAAGTCTAGTCTTCCTCCCCATAATCCCATAATGATAAGTTCAACAGCACCCCAAATAATAAACAATCTAACAGCAAACATTGTTCATATGGATATTAGTTTCATCTGCATCTATTGAGTGATTGTTCCATATAAAACACTCTTGAAAACTCTTTTAAAGTATTGATTCATTTCATCCTTACAGGAGTTTAATGTTTTAAATACTACTATATGCCCTGTTTTCATGAGAGAGAATTAATGCAAAGAGAGGTCAAGAAATGTAAGTTCAAACTGTGTGTTTGAATGCATATATAGTTAATGAAACATTCTTTGCCCTTGCCTACTTACCAGATTCTTCTTCCTAAGTTCCTTATGTGAACAAATTCTATGCTATGTTTGCATTCACACATATGCCACTCAACACACCAAGTCTCAATCAGAGAAACTAACAGGCCACTAAAGTTTAAAGCTTTGGTTAAATGCCAGTTGCCCAAGTTGCACAAATCATCTTTAAATTGTGGTTGAAAAATATGGACGAAAATTGTACATTTGGTAGAAACTTGTTAGACCAGTGAAGTGGGAGTGCTCAGCCTCCTTTATCCAATCCCCTAAGATGCAATTCCAGTGGCTTTCTCCTCATTTGTTACTTCCAGCCCTGGTGAGGGCTCACTGTCAGCTGTGATAGGGCCTATCACTCAGAGCAGTTCCTCGTCTCTGACGGTTTTCTGACAGAGGAAAACGAGAAAGTAAAATTAGTTGAGCAATGGATGAACATCAGTTATGTACCTTCTGTAGCTGGGTATGGAATTAGGAGCTATGAGAACACACAAGAAAGGTCCAATGTCATCTATTTCAAGACTTGAAAGTGTTAGGAGTGGAAACTGTACTAGTCTTACAAGCAAAACAGCAGAATTTTAGATTGCTAGCCATAGCACTGTAAACAAGTCAACAATCTCTGCAAGATTCATTCCCTTATCTATTAATGATAAATATGTTCATCTTATATCCTAGAATAGAAGATCAATAAATGATGTTTATAACAAACACAGAGATCCTCTAATACCACAGACACTTCCTCTTACCTTAGGGCATCCACCAGTGTGTCTCCTTCTTTCCTGAATGTCCTACATGTACATCTGCAATGTCCCTTCCTTGGCTAATTGTGTGACAGTACATATGATTCTGTATTTTTGAAGATCAATTTATTTATTTTATTTGTTTGAAATGCAGTAATATAAAGAAAGAGCAAGGCCAACAGACAGAGAGCTTCCATCTGCTTCATTTCTCAAATGCCTGCAACAGCTGAGACCAGGAGCTGGGAACTCAATCTGGATCTCCCACACGGATGACAAGGACCCAAGTAATGGGCAGTCACCTGCTGCCTCCAAGGGTGTACAACAAGAGAAAGCTATAATTAGGAGCAGAGATGGGACTCAAGGCCAGGCACTCCAATCTGGCATGCAGGCATCCCAAGTGGCATCTCAACTGCTACACCAAACTCCTCTCATTGATTTCATATTTCAGTGCCCTTACCGCTTATATCTATCTCCAACTTCACCATGACCAAGAGGACAATGATGTTTTGTGTTGCATATCCACGAACTCCAAGAGGACGATGATATGGGTGTTGCATGTCCAACACCCGTAGCTGGAAAGCGTAAAAGGCACTTTGGGACTGAATCTAGAAATGTGACAAACAAGATACCTTAACGTTGAGGAATACTGAAAGTATTGAGTAAAATATAGGAGGAAAACAGCTTCAGTACATCGATGGGCTTACACAGAACATGTAAAAGTCAAAACTTAAGTGCAAAAGATATCAAAAAGTCAATCAGATCACTGAAGTCAGCTCTCATGTAGGAAGTGTTCACCGAATCCCAGTGGTCCTGAGCCCTACTTAACAAGGAGACAGCCCCAACACTTTGCAAAGTAGGGAATCTGACAGATTCCCCACATGTAAAAAGCTGGGACCCCATAGGCTACAATTTCAATTTAAGGGTGAATATAAAACAAATCCACCCTGAAAGCAATTATAAGAATATAAGCCTATCTCAAATCTCTACACTGTGTGAAAGGCCAAAAAGTTCTCTGAAAATCTTAACCACATGTTGGCACCCAGTCTGGTTTGTTATTCCAAATCTCAGTAACTGGGTGGCCTCAAACCCCTGGCTAGAAATTTGGATTAAAGGATTCCCAGATTGGCAAAACAAATCTTGTCTGGAGAAATTCAGCTTCAAATAAGGCCACAAATGATTAATCAGGTCAGGAATAAGAAAATACAACTTTATGACTCCCTCTTCCATTCAATGATATTGGAGGTCCTAGTGGCGTAGTTACTCAAGGAAAAGAACCCAAGTTACAAGTTTTTAAAATTTGAAGGAATAAGATTCTCATTATTCATGGATGATATGATTTTCTATGCAGAAAAAAATATAATTCTACAGATAAGTCATGAGACTCAATAGACATAGAATCAGGGATTCTTGATATAAATTAATAAAAAACACAAGAAATGTATTTAAAAAGAGAAACAATATCTAATGACAAAAACATCAAGTTTCGGCCAGTGCCACTGCTCACTTGGCTAATCCTCCGCCTGCGGTGCTGGCACACCGGGTTCTAGTCCCGGTCGGGGCGCCAGTTGCTGTCCCAGTTGCCCCTCTTTCAGTCCAGCTCTCTGCTGTGGCCCAGGAGTGCAGTGGAGGATGGCCCAAGTGCTTGGGCCCTGCACCCGCATGGGAGACCAGGAGAAGCACCTGGCTCCTGGCTTTGGATTGGCACAGTGAGCCAGCTGCAGCGGGCTATCCATAGCGGCCATTTGAGGGGTGAACCAACAGAAAAAGGAAGACCTTTCTCTCTCTCTCTCTCTCTCTCTCTCTCTCTCTCTCTAACTCTGCTTGTCAAAAAAAAAATCAGGTTTCTAGACATAAATCTAACAAAGGGGAAGGAGCTTTATGAAAAATATCAAAACTTTATTCAAAAATATTAAAGAAGAACAAAACTAAAGGAGTGATGCGTTAAATTCATGGAGAGGAAGACTCAATATCTATGCCATCGTTTGTTTCAAATTGACCTGTAAATCTGTAGAGTCAATGTAATTCTATGAAAGTTTTAGCAGATATTTTTTGAAGCACTTGACAAGCTTACTCAAATATTTTATTTGGAACAGCAAGGCTCTAAGGTAGCCAAAACACTTCTGAAGAAGAACAATTTCTTTCAAAATACCAGGCATAATTGTAAGGTGATCATAGTTAAAGCAGCCTGGTATTTGTGTACAGAAACAAACAAATCTAAGAAGAAAAGAATGAACCCAAAACATACCCAAACATATGGAAAGTAGATTTATCACAACCACCATTGCAGATCAGTGGCAAAAGATGAACTATTCAATAAATGATCATAGAGCAACGGGTCACTTATACACACCAAAATGAAATTTGACCCCTATCTCACACCATACACAAAACCAATTCCATGTGGATTAAATATTGAAATATAAAAAGAAATCTATAAATATTTCAGAACATAATATAGGAGAATAACAGAAGGTCTTTGTGACATCTGGGTAGGGAAGGCTTTGGTTTTAGACAAAAAGTGGAAAGAACTCCATTGTATGGAGAACATGCCTTTCTCCAAAGACATCATACAGAAATTGACCATCCAAGAAGTGAAAGGTGGTAAGAATATGTAACAACAAAATTAGTATCCAGACTATATGCAGAACTTAAACAATAAATCAAAGATAACCTATAGGAAAAAAATGGACAACTTTGAAGAAGCAACTCACAAGAATAGAAACCCTAATGACCAATAAGCATTTCAAAATACTCTTCATCTCATTAGCCATCCAAAGAAATGCAAATGAAATCCACAAGGGAATATTATTTTCATCCAACAGATTGCCAAATATAAAACTGAGGGATGTGTACCACAGATAGGATTGCAAATGGGTAATGCTACTTTGTAAAACAAGGCAAAGGCATTATCAAGTAAGCTTGAAAATATTCAAATCCCGTGACTCATCATTTTCCATTCCAGTTAGTTATTCTGCAAGGAATCTGCCCCATGTACACCATGAGTTTATATAATAATGTTGATAAAAGAACTGATAATAACAGAGGAAATTTTTAAAAGAAATAACTAAAACACCCATTAGAAGTTCAATGGATAAGTGAACTTCACCTCTCTATTCACTAGTAACAAAGTACTAGAATAAATTATAACAAACATCATGCTTGCATCTCAGAATACAATGTTGAACAAATAAAGCAAAGACTGGGGGATTGATAACAAGCAGATTCCATTACTATAAATGTCAAAAGCATTCAGAACCAAAAAATTATTATAGAGAAATGCAAATGGCATAACTACAAAGAAAAACAGGGGAAGTTTCAATAAAAAGTTTACAGCTGTGGTTCCTTCTGGAAGGAGAAGGAAGGGTAGACAATGAGAGAAGTATATGGTGAGCAGCAAAAATATAGGATGATGGTATGTGGATCAGTATTACTTTAGATAATGTATGTATCTTATTAAAATATAATATGAATTTGAAGCATACTTATAATTAATATCTAACTTAATACTGAGTATAAAATGCAAGTAGACTTTTTTTGAAAATAGACATTTTTGAATTAATTATGTACCACTTGGTATTGGAGATGACTAACAAATGAGTTCTTTTTTCTAAGTTAACGATATTGGTTAACGATATTAATTACCAGCACTTATCAAGTCATTGTTTGTGCCAGGCACTGATTAAATACTTCATATGATTTAGATCATTAATTCATATCAAACCCTTTCATCTTTATGCCCATGATATAGAGGAGATTCAAGTACAATAAAGGCTAAGTACGGTCCCAAGATTTCATAGGTACAGAAGTGGCCCTATTGACACCCTTGAGTTTACCACGCCTTGATTTCTCAGGATCCCATGCAACATCTAGATGCTTGATACATATTCAGTGGTCAGTGCACTGGGGATGTGCTTCCTGCTGCCAAAAAGCTTGAATCTGATGTGGTGACCTTCTGGGACAAGGCTAGAGAGCGCCCTCTGCAAGTCAAAGATGGTATTAGAGAAAATTAACAGGAAGAATGCTATCATCTTGAACACAACAAATAAAATGGCTCAAGGTGAGAAGCCAAAACAATGCAGAAATGGGGTGGCAGCAGTGGGTGGAGAGGATTCCTAAGAAAGTTATGAAAAAACACTCAAGGCTGCTGTTGGAAGAAGGAGCAGAGGGAACCTGCAAGTATGCAGTAATCCTTTGCTGTAAGGGTCCTCTTCTCTATACTTTCACTTCATTTTCACACCCACGCTGCCATGGTGTGCTTTCTTTTCTTTGCTAGATGACAAAACTGGGACTCAGGCATACTTCATGACTAACCAAAGGGCACCCCCCTAGCAAAGAGGAAACCGGCTTTCGAACCCAAGTCTGTCTGTCTCCAAAGCCCTCGTTCCTCTGCCAGATCACGTTGGGAAGGAAACATGATTGATACTTTACTCTGTCAGCGTCGTCAGTGGGGACAACACAGAGAACACTGTGACAACTCATCCACATCAGCTTTGGAACCAAATAAACTTGGATTTGAGTCCTGGAAGCTTCATGCTTGATCTTTATAATTCTCATCAGGGAAACTGTATTATAAATAATAATAATGTTGTTAAAAACAACCTTACAAGTGTGTCATTGTGATCACAAAAACTGTTAAACATAAAATGCTCAACCTCTAATCTAGGCATCTGCCCAGGTTTGTGCTTTTGCTCATCCTGTCTTTCTCTAGGTAGGAAATTAGTGAGTTGGGGCTGGATTTTCCACTGAGCAGCTGCGCAGCCTTTTCACACTGACACCCCTCCTCTGGAGTTCCAGTTTAGGGGTGGTAGACCAGATGGCCTTTGGAAGTATGAGCTTCAGACATGAGATGGCAAATACTTTGTGTTCTATCACATCTATGCACAGTGAAAGCAGAGAGGAGGAAACCTAATCTCATTCTATTCTCTTCTGAAACAGCAGGAACCTTCACCCTCACCACCCACCTCGCTGGGATCTGGGAAGGATTAATGAGACATAATGTGCAATGCTCTGCCGAGAGCTATTACCACCTTATGGGGGGAAAATTCCCATTGTTGCCAGCAAACAAGACTGACAATTTGATGAGGTGTGAATATTTTCAGTGTAGCAGTATGTAAACATTGCTTTTCTCATCCAAGTCATCACTCTGTGCACACACCCTTATGCATTTTTATGAGGCCATTTCTCTGTGGCTGTAAATATTCTGTGTTTGCCCTTTTCCACGAGCTCGAAGAATGTGCTGACCAGCGGCCCTGCTGAACCTCCAAGCTGATTCCTAAGGCTCGCCGCATTCTTTAGGAGAATGTTAATAGGCACATTCACATTTTGTTCCAAAGTCTATGCCTTCTCTCTGGCCGATACAAACTGCATCATGCAAGGCCAGAGACAAAAAAGAGATCTCTGTTGGAGAAGGTTCTGCAGAGTGATAAATATGGAGCAGTAACATAATTATCAAGATAAGAAAGTGAGAAAAGGCAGGATCCCTGACTCCAAGTCATATCCCTGCCATCCTTACTGAAATAATAAAAAAAAGCCACCCTAATCTTCAAGCAATATCTTTTCACCATTCAGTTAACAAGCACTCGGATCCAGACACTGTGCCAGATAAAAGTAAATGTGCCTTAGCTCCTGCCTTCACAGTGATCATATTTTAGTAAAGGACTTAACAAGTGAACAACTGAGGGCAATGTGGAGGTAAGTGTGCAGTGTTCTATGCCATCCTGTTCTTTGTCCACCCCGCCCATGAATTGTCACCTTCCTAATCTCTGAGACAGAGGTGATTTTCCCATGCCTCCCCTAAAAGGGTTCCCATCTTCTGTACCTTGGCATCTGCTCCCCAGTTCTCACTCTGCTACTGGTCCCATTCAAATCCCAAGACCGTGACTGTATGGGACCCTACTACTCGCAGCAGCATGTGCTGAGCAGTGGGTATATGAGGGATAGGCCAGGCTTTCCTCTGTGGCTCCAATACTGAATCCCTTACAGTACCACCACTCAATGCTGTGCACACTGTCATGGGAAGTAACAGTATACAACCATACACTAAAACAGCAAATCCTGCCCTCCTCACCTCCAGAACAACCCAATACATCCACTTCTCACTGCCAAGGCAATCACCCGCCGCCCAGCAACTTGAAGATTTGTAATTAGATGAATGCAATTCTCCCAGTTGATCTCTCAGATTCTACTGTTTCTTTTTTTCTTTTTTTCTTTTTGACAGGCAGAGTGGACAGTAAGAGAGAGACAAGAGAGGAAGGTCTTCCTTTTTCTATTGGTCCACCCCCCAATGGCCGCTGTGGCCGGCGCGCTGCTGCTGGTGCACCATGCTGATCCGAAGCCAGGAGCCAGGTGCTGCTCCTGATCTCCCATGTGGGTACAGGACCCAAGGACCTAGGCCATCCTCCACTGCATTCCCGGGCCACACGGAGAGCTGGACAGGAAGAGGAGCGACCGGGACAGAATCCGGTGCCCCGACCGGGACTAGAACCCAGTGTGCCGGCGCCACAGGCAGAGGATTATCCTATTGAGCCGTGGTGCTGGCCAAGATTCTACTGTTTCTACCCCACCTCAAAAATGCATCCTCCCTCAATAACCATAAAAATGTTTACAGTTTACACTTAGAGTACATTCTAGATTTCAAGAGCCCTTCAGCACTTCCATATTCCTGAAAACCCAGAATCTTCACTACACTAAGATCTTTAACATCTTGTTCCTGCTGGCCCCTTCCAATCTCTCTCATTTTTTTCTCTGTTACTCACTGGATCCAAACCACTGGTCTTCTTTCTGTACTCTGAAGATGCTTGTCTTTTTTCACACTCTGAATTTACATATTTCTATTTTTTTCTTTCTGGAATCTACTACCTCAAGGTCTGCATTTGGCTGGCACCTGTATGTCATGTTGCAGCTCAAATGTCCTTGCTTTCTTGACTAGGTGATATGACCCCAACCCCCTGAGGTTCTAACAAAATACTCACTCATTTCTACTTCTTTCATAGTTGTTATCATGACCTAGAATCAACACCTATATTTACTATATTTGTTTGCATTTGTATTTATTTTGAGTCTTTCCCCAGCAAGTTCCTAAGATTCATTGGGAAAAGCATCTTGCTGCCTTGTCTATGTTCTATCCAAACACTTCACACAGTATCTTCCAGAGGGCAGGGGCTCAGCAAATACATGAATACACTGATAATACAGAGTAAAACTGAAATAAAAGTTGACTTCCCACATTTCTCAGACTACTCACCAACACACACTCACTTAACTCAGAGTGCCACCCTCTGTTAAACCCTCAACACCAATTCCTAAGCCTTATCCACAAGAGTTAGTCTGGACCCAGAATCCATGCTCTCTTGGAGTCCAGCCCCTCTGCTCTACCGCCAAACACTCCTGGACATACAGCCGGCTCAGCAGTCCCTTCACCAAAGTGTAATAGCATTCCAGAAGCTATGCCAAGGTGGGCTGGGGTTCCCCACATTTATCATGATAGTCCAGCCCCTACAAATTCTCTTCCCCTGATGGAGGTGCAGAAATGTTGCCTGATATTATCTTAAGTTTGTGTCCTGTGTCATCCCCAAATTGGTAAGTTGAAAACATAAGCTCCCAAGGTAATGGTATTTTAATAAGTAGGACTTTGGGGAAGTGATTGGGTCAAGAAAGTGGATAAATGAGGTTAGCACTTTTATAAATGAGGCCTAAGAGAGGTCCCTTGTCCCTTCCACCATGTGCGGACACAAAGAGACGATGGTCATCTATAAACCAGGAACCTGATCAACCGACACCTTCATTGTAGGCTTCCCAGTGATAAGCCATCCTGTCTACAATGCTTTTTATAGTAAATCAGACTGAGATACTCTCTCATTGTACTTAATTATCAAAAGTGCAGATATTAGATTGAGAACATGCACAAATACGTGCACTTTCCAGGGTGAAACTTCAGTTCTCAATAAACACACCCTAGGCAAGTAAGAGAGGACTTTTCTGGCAGCACAGTTGTTATTGCTTACATAACCTTTCTTTTTTTTTTTTTAATTTGGCAGGTAGAGTTATAGACAATGAGAGAGAGAGACAGAGAGAAAGGTCTTCCTTCCATTGATTCACTCCCCAATGGCCACTATGGCTGGCGCTGCTCTGATCCGAAGCCAGGAGGTAGGTGCCTCCTCCTGGTCTCCCATGCGGCTGCAGGGGCCCAAGTACTTGGACCATCCTCCACTGCCCTCCCGGGCCACAGCAGAGAGCTGGACTGGAAGAGGAGCAACCGGTACTAGAACGCGGTACCCATATAGGATGCCAGCGCCGCAGGTAGAGGATTAACCAAGTGAGCCATGGCGCCAGCCCCTTATAGCATCTTTCAATAGAAGAGCAACAATCAATTCCCTTAGACCATGGCTTGTGTCCTTAGTGACTGATGATACACAAGGCTCAGCATAGAGCCATCCACTCCCATTGGCCAACCCTTAACAAACAATAGGCTTGCACAAGATTTAAAATTTATTGCATTTTGGTTTGCTTGTTTTACTCTGTGAACAAAGTCACTCCTTTGATAGATTTTATCATCTTCCTGAATTCTGCTGACATGGAAGAAGGGCTGTGTGATAATCTGTCCATACCCACTGGGAGACGGTGTTTTTCCAGGGAGGAGATGTTCTTCCAGGTCCAGATAACAGAGGTAAACAGACTGCTTGGAATGGTTGCAGGAGTGAAAGAGGGTGTGGAAGAAACAAGAGTAGGAACGTAGAAGAGCCAGCTCTAAGAGGTGAGAGGGGTTTCCAGGCAGTAAGGAATAAGAGGATTTCAGGCAGAATCAGCAGGGGCAAACAGCCAGATGGCAAGTGAGAGCATGAAACATCTTGAGAACCCAGCAAATTTCCTAGAGCTGAGAAGTTACAAATGTGTGTGAGAAGACATGAAAAACCCCTACCATGAATTATCTTATGGGTAATAAAGAGCCTGAACACTTTTATGAAAAACAAAAGCAAGACAGTGGAAGATTTTAAGCAAAGGAGAACAGAGGTTGGACTTCAGGATTTCATTTTCACACTGGAGCTTGTTTAACCCATACCTGCTGCTCCCCCAGGCGAGTGTCACAGTTCTCCTCCCTCACTGGCCTGTACCAGAGCACTGACTGAGTCATCAGCAGGTGCTAGGGTTTCTAAGAATGCCAACCTCAAGCCATTACCTGAAAAACAGGCTTGTGTATTTTACAATGGAAGAGACCTAATTGAAGTTTCCAGTAATTAAAATAAGAAATGCTGCTTATGTAATGGATTATTAATCAGTCTGCCTGTGCTTCTGAGATCTTGGTGTCAGAGGTGTCTTCCTTCTGCCTTATATATAACTGTTGATCCTTGTCCTAAAGAAATTGAAGTCTTTTGGCTAATACTCAGTTGATGAAACTGGCATTTTCATTTTTAGGTTATTAATGATTTGATGTATACAAATGGAGTTTAAATAGCCCTATATTTTCTGTATAAGGCTTCTAGAAAGTAAGTGTGTTGGACCACTATCCTTTCTGATAATGTTCCCAGCAAGCCAGGGAAGGAAGGCGTCAATGTTTAGTTGTGTTAATCTCTCTACACTCATCATGCTTCATTCACAGTATTATGGTACAAATGGTGAAAAAATGATAAGAAACAACTAGAATGGCAAATTCCAGAGATCCTGTCACATACAGCAATATACCCTAAACCAGAGACCATGGAACTCTTTTTGCACCCGGCTCTGGTCCTCTGTGGTTTTGTTACCTTGGACAAGTAGGTTGACACTTCTGAGCAATTCATGGGCTGTGTGAATGGGGTTAACGTGGGACTTTCCATCAACGCTGAAAGCAGGCAGCCTGGTTAGGAGGTGGTACTATCACTCTTTTTGTCACCACCACTGCACTACTGCTTTAAAAAAGAAAAAGAAGAATGATTCCCAGAGTCCGTGTTTTCCAGCACTCGTATTTTCAAAAGCAGGAATTTGCAGCTTGTTCATTTCCATTAGCCTGGAGAATGTGTGTTAGTCCATTTTGTGTTGCTATCACAGAATACCTGAGACTGGGAAATTTATAAAGAACAGACATTTTTTTCTCACTGTTCCACAGCTTGCAAAGTCCAACATTGAGACGCCAGGAGGTCTGGTGTCTGGTGCGTGCCTTGTCTCTGCAGGTGGCACGTCCTCAGATGGGGTAGAACATGGTTTTTCATGTGTCACAAGAGCTGAAGAGAGGACAAACCTACTCCAAGAAGTCCTTTCTGTAGGGGCACTGATCTGTTCATGAGGGTAGAGCCCTCGTGACCCAGGCACCTCCTGTTAGGCCCCTTTCTGACACTGATGCATTGGGGATTAAGTTTCCAACACGTGGACATGGAGAGTCACATTCAAATCGTAGCAGTGGTGAAGAGGCTGGGTTGGGAGCCAGACAAGCTAAATCTACAGCTGTGTGTCCTCAGTCAAGTCAGTTTATTTCCCCTTAGCCTCTATTTCCTCATGAGTAAAGTGAACATTGTGATCCTCTACTCGTCAGAGAGCTACTGTGGTGGTGCGGAGGCCCCCTCACAGTGCTTAGCGTGTGCTGATGCCTTCCCAGTGCATCTTTCTCTGTATCCAATTTGCCATTGGAACCCCGGAGTTGCCTTCAAGAAAAAGCAACAGGATTTGAAGAGCTGGGCAGTATTTTCATCCTCCCTCAAAACTCGTGACTGACCCTCCTTGAACCCACAGAAGCATTGCCTAAGCACACGGGCCTTCTAAGAACCCAGTGCTGTTCACACTGTGCCGTGATCGCCTGCTTACTGGGCCAGGTCCTCAACTGTAGGGAAAGTTCTCTCAGGAAAATGTCTGCCATTTACTCCCCACCTGTCCCTCAGGGCCATACATGTTGCCGAGCCTACGTTCCATAAATGGTGTTGACTAAACATAAAGTAAATGAGCTAAAATAAGATTCTCACGACTCCATATGCACTGTATGAGGTAATCAACAGAGTGTACATTCATTTCAAACAAATTTTTTTGGAACATTACTGTGTATCAGATATCTTGTCCTTTTTTGTTTTTAAATTGCTTACTTAAGACAGAGAGAGACACAGAAATAAACAGAGAGCTCCCATCTACTAATTCGTTCCCCCAAATGCCTGCAACAGCAAGTCTAAGCCAGAGCTGAGGTCAGGAGCCAGGAACTCAATCAAGGTATCTTGTGGGTGGCAGGAACCCAACAACTTGAGACGTCACCGCAGCCTCCCAGGGTGTGCAGTAACAGAAAGCTGGAACCAGGAGAAACCGCCAAGAATTGAACCCAGGCACACTGTTAGGGAACACGGATGTCTTAACTGGCATCTTAACTGCTGGGATAAATGCCCTCCCCTTAAAATGTTTTTGTAAGTGAGCTCCATAAACAATGAGGAGGGATTTCACCATTATAGCTTATGAAGATACACATGCTTCCAAAAAAGCAGATGCTCAGAAACTGGGCAAATGACAGAGATACGACCTTGAACCTGCACAGTAAAGAAATGGAATAAAGTTCTCTTGGGACAAAGGGAAGGGGAATGCTAGCAACTAAGCAGGAAGAGTGAACTTGGGCTGCATCAAGAAGACCTGGAAGAGCAGTCCAAGAAGCTTGAGCTATAATTCACTGTAAAGAGGAGTAACTACAGTTCATCAGCAAGAAAACAGCTCAGGTGGAAAAGTACTTTTATGGGTCCTTGCCAGGCACCTACTTCAAGTACAAAAATTGCTTAACACAGCTTCTCATTGATTCAGAAGTTGGTGAATCCATGAGAATGTCTCTCTTGACTATTTTGCCCCTTTATTGGACAGTCTGGCCCGTATTCTCTTCTCGTCGGCTAGTTACTCCTAAACTGCGTGGAATTCAGCCCAGGCTTAGGACTTCAACATGAACTAAATTAGAATGAAGTCAGCAAAATTTAACAAACTATCCTCTTTCAAAAAAACTTTTCCCAACCTGACATCCTCAGCTCACCTCCTTCCTCCCTCCACCACTTGCTTTTTCCTGTCAATAATGTTAACTGACCACTAAGGGCCAAGATACAGTGGGCCCCAGCTGAGGACATGGAGTTTTCACTATCACATTACCATACCTGTGCATCACTACAAATCATGATTAGTACTGTGTAGGAAAGGTATTGAGGACTGCAAAATCACAAAACAAAGCAATTCAATGTTTTCTGGAATGTCAGGGGCTTTTTTTGCTGTAGAAGCATGCTGAAATTTCTTTCTTCTTTTTTTTTTTTTTTTTTTTTTTTTTTTTTTTTTGACAGGCAGATTTAGACAATGAGAGAGAGAGACAGAGAGAAAGGTCTTCCTATCAGTTGGTTCATTCCCCCAAATGGCCACTGCGATCCGCCGATCCAAAGCCAGGAGCCAGGTGCTTCCTCCTGGTCTCCTATGCAGGTGCAGGGCCCAAGAACGTGGGCCATCCTCCACTGCCTTCCCGGGCCACAGCAGAGAACAACCAGGACAGAATCTGGCACCTCAACCGGGACTAGAACCCAGGATCCTGGCGCCGCAGGCAGAAGATTAGCCAAGTGAGCCGCAGCACCAGCCAGCATGCTGAAATTTCAACAACTAGTACAAAGGTCACGAGAGGGGGCTGCCGAGGCAAGTAGCATTTCCAGGAGACAGGGATAGAATGTATAAATACCCCAAGGCATGAGGAAAGAGGGTTCCTGAAAACATAAAGAATCGAACAATATTTAACACAAATGGTAGTTGAGCGCTTATTATGTTGTAGGATTTTCAAGCAATAAGAGTTGAAACATAAATACAAAGTCTCTAATCATAGGAAATATACAACTAGTGATAATTGAAATAAATAAAAATCATGTAATCATGATTAAATAATGTTACATAAGATAGTAGTAACACATTTTAGATGACTTACTGTGACCTCACTATATGCCAGATAATGCTATAAATATATTACTCCTTGGCCAGCGCCATGGCCATATAATAAGACATATATTCATTTAGTAAATATTTATCACCTATTATGTACCAGGATACTGATTTTAAGTATTGCCTTCAAGAAGCTTACATTCTCTATCTAGTGAAGGAGACGTACAATAAAATGAAAAATAAATTTATTAATTATTTCAATCAATGTTACATATAATTTAAATGCAGCAAATATGCCAACATCACAGGTGAAAGAGATGTTTTGACAATTAAATACAGTCATGTAACTACTTCTATTCTCATAGTTTAGAACATTTCCACTGGTTCAGAAAGAATCACATATCCCTATGTAGCCAATCCTTTATTCAACTCCCAGCTCCTAGCAACCAGTGATCTGCTTTCTGTCACTACAGTTTTGCTTTTTCTTCTTAGTTACTTTATATAAACAGAATTATGCAATGTGTAGTCTTTGTGTCTAGCTTCTTTTACTTAGCATAATGTTTTACGGATTTTTCCGGGTTGTTTCATGTGTAATTACCATCTTGGTTTCTAAGAAATATCCACTTGAATAAATGTACTACAGTTTGTTTCTCCATTCACCAGTTGATGGACATTTGGGTTTTATCCAGCTTTTAGGTGTTATGAATAAAGCTACTGAGAACAGACAAATCTTTGTTTGCATGGACATATGTTTTCATTTTTCTTGGGTAAATACCTAGGAATAGGATTGTTGGGTTGCATACAAAGTATATATATTATTGTATAAGAAACTGTCAAATTGTTTTCAAAGTGACAACTCCATTTGGAATTCTTGTCACCATTCTGCACGCTGGACCTGTCTGTCATCCTTCAGCCAAATCCTCAACTTCTCCATATGTTCCAGTCATCTTCTTCCTTTTGCACACACAACAGAACCAAAAGGTCAAGTAGGAAATTCTGTTTGCTCCCCTTACTCCTTTTAGGCCATTTCTTCTCGCTTATCTCCCCAAAAGTTCAACTCTCCCTGAAATGTACTCCTGTAAATGACCCCTCATTCTTCAATACATCAAGTTTCTCTCGCCCAACACTCTCTTGATCACAGCCTCTCCCTTACCTTTACCACTATTCCTTTCTCCATGTACTTGTTTTTTTATTTCACAAATGTTCTCAGGAACAGTTGTCACTCCTGGTCTACAGCATTGAACGACCACAAGATAAAAATCCCAGCTTCATTTAGCATGAATTTTACAGGGGAGATATGTACATACACACAGAGAGCTAAATGCACACAGATATTTACATAAACACACTATACACATATGTGTGTGATATGGAGAAAAGAACGCTGAATAGGGGTTAAGCAGTTTAACAGAAGAGAAGGGAAGTAGAATTGTTTTAATTTTTGATAGAGAAGGTAATTGAGAAGGTAATTGCTCAGCAAGATGACAAAGCAAGGCATACAATTGAGTGAGGAAGGAGAGTTTCAGGCAGAAATAACCATAAACAAATTCCTGAGTCTGTAATATGCATAGCTTGTTCAAGAAAATGAGAGGCCAGCATGGATGGAGCAGAGGGAGCAAACAGGAGAGAGAGAGGTCAAGAAGATATGTTGAAATGCGTTAAAAGGAAGCAGGTAAGAAATCAGAACCATACATAAAAATTCTTTGTATTTCTAAGGGAAGCACAGAGATAGGGAAGGATCTAACCGGGGACATGGGATGAGAGGAAATTCTTTATGATGGGCTTTGTTACTGCATGTTTAAATGCTGTTAAGAACAGTCTCAGGCAGTGAGAAAAAACTAAAACCCAGTTTTATGTGGCTTTCCCTGGTTACTTCCACATCTTTATACAGCACTCTGGTTTCTCAGGTCCATGGAATCCTCCACCAAAAAATCTGATCCTCCACTCCGCCTGTGACACTGCTGTTAGTGTGGTCCTTTCCTGGATCTTGATATCAATGATAATCGTTCTCTCTCCAGAGCTTAACTTCAAACGTCCTACTCGCCAGCACCACCTAGCAATCTCTAACTCACTTCGTAGTGTCTGGCCCCTGCTGTTCCATGACCCCGTTGGGAAATCCAATCCATTGAACTGACAAGTGTTGTTATTGTCCTGTGCCCCTTTTCATGTCTCTGCCCTCACCATTCCACCCTAGATGTGATAGCTCATTACTAAGCTGACACCCTTGTCTGGTGACTCAGCTTGCTTTCTCCTCCTCCTTCTGTTACGCTCCATATCACAGAACCCTGGTCCCAGTAAATCCCAAGTCTCTGCCACTTGTGACTATACTTCAGTATCAGAATATGGCTTGTGAAAAACTCAGAAGTGTGCTCTGAATGGTCTCTTTTTAAACTTATGCACAAAATTATCAGCCCTGCTTAGCAATTTGACAATATTTAATAGATTTGCTTTGTTACTCCGTGGGATGATCAGTTTTATTTTCTTGTACCTTTTCCAAAACATTAATTCTCCATTTCCCCCCATTCTCAGCTGATGATATGTTTCTTACTAAACTGAGAAACTACATGCAAATACAGGCTTTCTCATCTCCCTCAAGCCCAACCTACCAACCTGTCTGTATCTGTGTCCATGTAATTGGGCTTCCTGTTAAAGTGAATTAATATCCCTGCCACCATCTGAAGTTCCTTAATCTGGATTCTGTCTCCTCTCATCTAGTAAAGGATTTTTCTTCTACAATTATGTTTGCTCTGACCACCTGAACCCTTACTTCCCCTCTCTGGTCTACTAGCCTATTCTCAACAGCATTCAGATATGCTGCAGTAAAACCAATCATTAATAGTCTTCCACTCAGCCACATTCTCATTCAACCATTTCAGTACTCCTTTGCTTACCTTAAAAACACAACTTCTCCAAAGAATTTCCTATGTGTGAGTTCAGTTTCTTACCTCCATTCTCTTTAATCCCACTTCAAAAAAAAAAAAAAAAAAAAACACACAACCTTCCCAACAAGACACTGAAACTACTCTTCAAGGTCATTAACAGCCTACATCTTGCCAAATCTGGTGGCAAATTCTGTTTCCTCTTAGTCAAAATCTCCATGGGATTGACATTGTTTATTTTCCCTTCTCTTTTTCAAACACTTATTTTACCTGGTTATAGTTGTCTCTTCTGAAATTTGTGATAGAGTTTAATCATTATTATGATATGATAAGAGATGGGACCAGGTGACGTGAAGAGGTGTGTAGGGCTCTATTTCCATGAACTGACTGATGCACTCATGTGCTTCATGGGTTAATAGTGTATCTCCAGAGCAGCTCTGCTATGAAAGTCAGTTGGGGGTTAGGTCTTTCACACATTTCTTATTTCTTTCCACATGACTCCCTGGACTGCCTCAGAGTTCTGCCAGCAAGAAGATCATAACTAGACATAGCCCCTTGACCTTGGGCCACAACTGTGAGCCAAAATAATCCTTTTCCTTTGTAGTATACCCAATAGGGGGTATAGTTTTATTAGCAATAGAAAATGGACTCAGACATTACCCTTTCCTAATTTTCTGCTACCTAACCAGTAACACTTTCTCAGTCTCTTGGGTAAGGTCTACCTTGAAATCACTCAGTGAATCAAGCTCAGACCACTTCTCTCTATAGTGCCACTAGCCTCCATGGTGAGCTCAGTGTGTCCCATGATTGTAAACACCAGTCATATGCTGATGCTCCGTCACTCAAGTGCATGTCCTCTTGCCCACTAGGAGTCTCCAAATGGATATTTAATAGGCATTTCATTTTGAACAAAGTCATAAAGAAGCCTTGATTTCCAACCCTGTCACTCCAAACACACACATACACACACATACACACACATACACATACACACACACAAATCTGTGTTAGTTTCAGTTTTACTTTATTAAGTGGCACCATTACCACTTAGCTCATCTATTAGTTTACTAGGGCTGCCTCAGCAAAATATCATGGACTGGGAGCATAAACCAGAGGATTTAATTTCTCACGACTCTTGAAGCAAAAAGTCCAATATCAGAGTGTTGGAAAGTTTGGTCCCTTCTTTTTCTTGCAGGTGCTGCCTTCTCACTACGTCTTCACATGGTCATCTCTCTGCACATGGTATCTTTCCATGTGTATAAGCTTTCTCTTTTTACAAGGGTATCAGTGATATCAGATCAATGCCCATCCTGAACATTTCATTTTAACTTAATCACCTCTTGAAAGACCTTTTCTCCACATTCAGTCACATTCTGATGTACTGGGATCGGGATTTAAACATACAAATTGAGGGTGAGAGGGACACAAAATCCAACTCACAGAGCAATAGAGGGAGATTGAATTAAGTCCTTCAATGGCTTTCCAAGGCAGTTAGAATGAAATGCAAATTCCTTTGCAAGGCCCATAAGACCCAGACACCGCTTCTCTCTCTTGTCTTAGAACCCATCACAATCACCCTTGATTATCGCACTCCAGCTACAATGGGATTCTCCCTACTCTTTATATACACCAAGTTAAATCCAGCATCAGACACTTTACATTTCTGTTTCCCTGACAGAAAGATTACGTCCCACTGTCCTTGCATGGACTTACCTCCATTCATCATTTGGGCATCCGTGTCTTAGAGGTGCTCCTTGACTTTATTGTCCCCATAGTACCTATCACTCTGCAAATTCTACTGATGTTTACTTATTCCTTTTCTATGTGGGGTACTAAAAGATTAAGGTCTGAGAAGGCATGGATTTTACTATCTTGTCAAATGTTTTAGCTGGAGTGATAGAATATAACTACAGTGTCCCCTCTTGTCGACCATAACCCAAAACTACTAAGTGGAAAATTTCAAAAATAAATAAATCATTAAACTGAGCACTGTTCTGGGTAACATGATAAAATATTGTGCCTCCTCACACCATCCCGCCAAGGACATGAATCAATACTTTGTTCAGCATATCCAGCACATGCAGTAACTGCTTTCAACCCCTTAGTCACTTCATAGGCTTCTCAGTTAGCAAAGCAACTGCCATGGTTATCACAGTGCTTACGTTTGAAAGACTCTTGTGTAGCAGTCTAACCCCACATCACAATGCCCACACCATATCATCTCACATCATCACAAGAAGAGTGATTGGGCTGGCGCCGCAGCTCACTAGGCTAATCCTCCACCTGCGGCGCTGGCACACCGGGTTCTAGTCCTGGTTGGGGCACTAGATTCTGTCCCGGTTGCTCCTCTTCCAGTCCAGCTCTCTGCTGTGGCCCGGGAAGGCAATGCAGGATGGCCCAAGTGCTAGGGTCCTGCACCCGCATGGGAGACAAGGAGGAAGCACCTGGCTCCTGGCTTCAGATCAGTGAGATGCGCTGGCCGCAGCAGCCATTGGAGGGGTGAACCAACAGAAAAAAGGAAGACTTTTTCTCTGTCTCTCTCTCTCTCTAACTCTGCTTGTCAAAAAAAATTTAAAAATAAATAAATAAAAGTGAATTGTAACTTGATTACCTCTGAAAACTAAATATTACCTCTAAAAATCTCTTAAAAATAAGAGATTATATTCTGAGATACTAGTATTTAAGACTTCAACATGATTCAATCCATAGTAAGTCTTATATAATTATCCTGATAAATCAAACACTTGAGTGCCAGAAAATTAGAAAAGGAACAACTCAGTCCCTTTTATATTTATCCTCAAACTTAGCACATTGCTCAAATGGGATGGGAAACAGAAAATAGATATATATTCACTAAGCACTTACTGTTATTTCATTATTTCACTCAATTTCATTGAATTTAATCAATTTGAAATCAATTTCATTGAATGCATTCATTATTTCGTTAAGTTGTTGAAATATGCACTTAAATAATTCTGATAAATGAGAATATTGAAATTAAGATAGGTAAATTGAAGCACTTGCTGTGAATATAATGGAAGCCATTGCTTGTCAAGAACTGTGAGAGATAATTATTGAGGGAACTAATATTTAGTGAGTGTTCACATCTTCAGCATTATTCTTTACAACATCCCCAGGAACACGGTCATGGATGAGATAACCGAGACGTGGAGAAAACAGGAACATGCCAAGGTCACAAAGCTAGGGGATGCAGTCAAGCTAAGTACTCAGGGAGGTTCATTCAAGAATTCATAGTCTTATAGAATACAATTTCCAACTTCTAGATATGAAGAAATGAAAATATAGTTGTTAAAGCATGTAAAGCATCAATAGTAATTGAATCTAGATATTAACTTTAAGGGTGATTGATGGGGGTATTTCAGTTGGCCTGTTTAAAATTTTCATTATGAAACAGTTCAGAAAAAGTCATCTTTGAGGAGTTTTAAACAATGTAGTTAAAGATCCAATACACACACACACACACACCCACACACACGAGTTATAGCTCTGTAAAGAAGAGTAAATGGTGAGACCATAAAGCAAAATAAGAGTTTTCTGTTGGCAAGTCCAGGTCTATCCCATCCCAGTTTCTAAAAGCCTATGAAGTAGGAACTGTGGCCTGTGGTCCCTGTATCCCCAACTCTAGAACATCATTGTAAAGGTAATAAAGGCATCTTGCTTTCCTTCTTTTTTTTTTTTTTTTTTTTTTTTTTTTCATAAAAATCAGCTACTGATATGGTGAATCACCTGTGCCCAGTCTGGAGAAGAGTGACATTTGCAAAAGATTTTTGGATGTCTACTGAAGGGAGATGATTTGGAATGGTGGATTTTGACCCAGCTAACGAAGGAGGCTCGAACAGATGCTGAGCCCCATTGTCAAGAAGCCTCCCCTGACTGATGGCCTGGACTTGCCCAAGAGCCTGATGCACCATCATCAGAAGAAAACCTGAACATCTGCATAATTATCAATTAAATAGAATCATTGGTTTATTTCCAATCTCCCCCTTAGATTAAAAATCCCTTTGCTGGCTCACTGGGCACATTTTGGATCAAGAGATCTCTCTTGCTCTCTGTTCCTTTCTGGTGTTCAAGTTGTTGAAGCGAGGATGTGGTGGTTCCTCTGTGTGAAATTCTGGATTTCCCTGGATCTTCCTGTAGGTGCAGTGATCAATTGTGCTGACAACACGGGGGCCAAAAATCTGACCATCATCTGTGTGAAGGGGCTCAAGGCACAGCTGAATAGACTTTCCGCCACTGGCTTGGATGACTTGGTGATGGCCACAGTCAAGAAAGGAGAGCCAGAGCTCAGAAAGAAGGTACATTCAGCAGTTGTAATTCGACGATGAAAGTCATACCACAGAAAAGACGGTGTGTTTCTGTATTTTTAAGATAACGCAGGAATCATATAAACAATAAAGGCGAGATAAAAGGTTCTGCTTCCTCTGGACCAGTTGCAAAGGAGTATAAAGACTCATGGCCTAGGATTGCGTCCAATACAGGCAGCATTACGTGATCCTCCAGTGTATTTGTAATACTATTGGTTGAACTCTTTAATTAACACACAATTATTCTTAGGTGTTTAAATTTAACTGAAAAGTGATCCCTGTTAAATATAAGAGTGGGAATAAGAGAGGGAGGAGATGTACAGTTTGGGACATGCTCAATCAGACTTGCCCCAAATGGTAGAGTTAGAAATGTGCCAGGGGATTCCAATACAATCCCATCAAGGTGACATGTACCAATGCCATCTCACTAGTCTAAGTGATCAGTTTCAGTTCATAATTGATCATAATGATAGGATTCAGTGTCAAAGGGATTACATAAACAAGACTAGGTCTGCTAATACTAACTGAAAGAATTAAAAAGGAGAGAATGATCCAACATGGGAAGTAGGATACACAGCAGATTCATAGAATGGCGGATGTCCTAAACAGCACTCTGGCCTCAGAATCAGCTCTTAAGGCATTCAGATCTGGCTAAAGAGCCCATGAGAGTAGTTTAGGCATGGAAAGCCAAGACACTCTGGCAGGAAAAAAAAATCCCTAAATGAAAGATTTGTGCGAGTGAGATCCCAGTGGAAAGAATGGACCATCAAAGAAGGAGGTGCCTTTCTCTGAAGGGAGGAGAGAACTTCCACTTTGACTATGACCTTGTCTAAATAAGATCAGAGTTGGCAAACTCAAAGGGCTTCCATAGCCTTGGCAACTCATGACGACAGCCTAGGGTGATTACTGACGCCATAAACAAGAGTGTCAATTGTTAAGTCAACAACAGGAGTCACTGTGCACTTACTCTCCATGTAGGATCTCTGTCCTTAATGTGTTGTACAATGCGAATTAATGCTCTAACTAATACTCAAACAGTACTTTACCCTTTGTGTTTCCGTGTGGGTGCAAACTGTTGAAATCTTTACTTAATATATACTAAATTGATCTTCTGTATATAAAGATAATTGAGAATGAATCTTTATGTGAATGGAATGGTAGAGGGAGTGGGAGATGGGAGGGTTGAGGGTGGGAGGGAAGTTATGGGGGGGGGGGGCGAGCCACTGTAATCCAAAAGCTGTACTTTGGAAATTTATATTTATTAAATAAAAGTAAAAGAAATAAAAAATAAAAAAGAGAATTAAAAAAAAAAAAACATCAAAAAGTGTTTGCTTCGTGCTCCCCTCCCCCCTGAGAGAGAGAGAGAGAGAGAGGGAGAGAGAGAGGGAGGGAGATCTTCCCCAAGATGCTGGCTTCTTCAAACAAAGTCTTTTATCTTACCAACAGTCTCTGGTGAATTGGCTATCCAAGCACCAAGCAGCAAGGGCCAGATTACCTGTCCAGCAACATTATCATCGCTTGATGAATGCTCAATGAACAAATTAAAGCACAAGGGTAGGAGGTACAGTCTGATGTAGAATGAAGAGATGATTAGAACCAGGCTCTATCAGTCCCCGGGGCTGCTATAGGCAAGTACCACAAGCTGGGTGATTTGCAGCACCGAAGACTGCTGGACACTGTGAGTCCAGCCATCGGGATGTCGGCAGGCCCATGCTTCCTCTGAGAACTGTATGAGAGAATCTCTTATTGCAACTTACTTGTTTCTGGTGGTGAGCACAAGTTCTTCGCATTCCAGGGCTTGCTGCTGGATTCTTCCATGTGGTCCACACAGTGTTCTCCCTGTATGGCTCTTTCTCCTGTTCTGATGTCACTGTTATGGGGAAATGATGACGGCAGTCTCAGTTCTGGTCTCACTTAGAAGAGTTTCCACATGGACAGGACAGTGAGCAAAGCAAGATTTATTTAAGTCAGAAACCTCCTGCTGCTGCAGTAGGAAGGGGGCTTCAAGGGTGGAAAATCCCAAATTTGTCAACGTGGGGTTTTTTAAGCACAATGCACGGGAGCAGAATAACAGCTTACAATCAATCAGAGCAGGGATAAAACCCATCAGAGGGCGAAACTATAACCCTATCCAGCCTGCTCATGATAAAACAAACAAAATCAGAAGGGTAGGACTACTAGTTCCTTGCTATTCTCATGATAAATCTAGAAATTCAGAGGGCTGATATTGGCACTTTTGTCCTGCTAAAGGAAGCTTCTGGAGAGAAGCAAGCATTTTGTCCACTCTCCCTTTGCTCATCCCAACAGGGACCTGACCTAATTGCCTATTAATCCATCTAACTCCTCACAACACCAAGTCCCCTTGGATTAAGGGTGGATTCTATTCCAGAATGATCCCATCATAACTAATGACATCTGCAAGGACACTATTTCCAAATAAGGTCATATTCTGGAGCCCTGGGTGTTAGAAATTCATGTCTGTGGTGGTAGGGGGTTGTGACTGAACCCATAACATATGGAACTGAGAGAGACACATGCAGAGGGAACAGAGAGCCCAACACACCTCATCTCTCTCTCACACAAAATGTCCAGGACATAAATTCACGGAGAATGTTCCAGCATGTAAGATGAGGGCAAGCTCAATATGTATTCATCGACAACACTGACACTGCAAGGAATTTTACAATGTCCGCCAATCAAACACCAGCAACAGCTGGCTTTCACCCATGCCAAGTCAGCTTTCCCTAAACAGTTTATGACTGGCTTCTCAGCGGCTGTTTATGTTTTCAGAATATTAAGCAGTGTTTAGTCACTTTCTCAGGGAGGGCTTCTCAGTGCGGTTTCTAAAAATGTGCTGAATGTGTTTCCAAAGGGAAAAGGCGCCAGAGGGCCACTGGTGGGGCAGCTGAGCCTCATAATCACAAACAGATGACAGAACTTCCTGGTTCTGACTGCAAGAAATCAGGAAGGGTCCAGAACTCCACCTCTTCATCAACCTGGCGAAATCACCATCCTATAAAAACGTCATGGACCTGCTGGTTGTACCAAGTCCCAAACCCTCCCGGGCCTTCATCTGCTCCCATGGTCAGGGGAGTGAGTCTTCCTAGCTGTGGTCTGAAACCCAGGAAAGACCAGCCACAATCTCAGTTGTCATCGGTGAGCTCCCAGGGCTACCCCCTCTAGGAATCCACTGACACAGCCCTTGTATTTACTGGGATTCCCAGGGTGAATTCTGAGATAGCCCACAGGGCCATGGGAAGCCTGAGTTATCTAAGGCCCCCTAGAGGGCAGGAACTGGGGACATCATTAGGAAACTCAGGAACGTGGTAGTTCTTATGACTACATTCCCATATGCATGGAGTACTGAGTGTCCGTGGGTTTTCAGGCAATATTCTAATTCCTGCCCCAGTTGGAGTCACCTGCCCATTGGGTAAAGCAAAATATGAAGGGGAGGCCCTCATCGCATGAAATAGTTCTGTTACCAGATCAGAGAGGAGAGGAAGTGAGCTCAGTAGACAGAGCACCTGCTCCTACAGACGCATTTGGGCCAGGGAATTGGCCTCACCCACAGAGGGGCTGCTGCATTCTGCTTTCTCTGTACCACACCTTGGGGACCCTCAACATCAGTGAGTGCCTGGATTTGTCTTACACACACAAACCTGGACACTGAGTGCCAGATGAAAGTTTCTAAATACGCATTCCGAAAGGGAATCAACCAAGCAAGAGGGCCAAGTTCTCATAAACCTGTTCCTCCCACCTGAAGCCGGCCCCTCCCCAACTCCTGCAAGAGAAAGAAGTTTCTTAATATGCATCCAAGATCCTCTAATGGCAGCTTCTTATTCCCAGGATGCTTTCCAATTGTCCCTGGTCTCAAATTCTGTGCTGTCCCAACCGCTTGTCTGAAGAGTCACCTCTGTAGTTAAGCCCTAGGATGATAAAACCTAGGGTGACAAGACCTGGATCTTTTTGATCAAGCAGAGAAGAAGCTTCCTTGGGAAAATAATAATTCAGCTGGCTTCCCCAAATACCTGCAATGATGTGGCCAGAGAGTGAAGAGAACATGCTAGTCAGGAGGAATCCACAAGCAACTGGGAGATGAACACTCATGGGATATTACAGGGGCAGAAAGAAGACCTGTTAAGGAATACTAAAGGATATATTTTATCTAAAAAACTTTCAGCAAGATTTAAAATCTGTAAATTAGTTTTAAACTAATAAATGTGACCACATTAAATAGTAAAGACCAAATTTCTAAATGCTGCTTCTAAAAAAAAATTCCACACAAAACTAAGAGACAAATAGCAAACAAGAGAAAGAAATATTTCTAACAGTTTTATCAAAGGGTGTTAATTTGGTACATCAAGAATTCATTCAGATTAATAATTTAAAAGAGCAATGGCACACACTATATATATAATTATTCAACAAATATTTATTGTTCACTTATTACAAGTTAATATCAGAAAAAGAAATATAATTTGCTTACAGAAGCTTAAACTCACTCAGTTATTTAATAAGAGCAAAGAAAAGAATTCAGATCTTATTATTTTACCTATCAGATTGGCAATATTTAAAAGAGATTACAAAGCATAGTTTGGGCAAGATTTCAGAGAAATCTATATGCACACACCCTCAATCACGATATTCAATGAGTAGAATACCAAAGTTAGACTGCTTCTACCTATTGAGTTTGGGTTCCTTTCCTGATAAGCAGACCCTACAAGAGAAAAGGAATATGGTTGGCTGATCAGGCCATTTTAGTCCTAGGAAAATAACCAGTAGAATTTAGTAATGGATAAAGACCCTCAGTTCATTCCTCCTTTGCTTCAGGAATACATTCGAGGACAGCCCAAGCACCTCCATTTAGGTGACAGCTTCCCAGTTTATGCTATTTCCATGGGACACCCAAAGTCACATTTCAGAATTGAAGGAGTTTCCCAGAGACAGACAGGCCTGCAGGGATGAAGATCCAGTTGGGTAGGGGGCCCATGCCTGTCCTCAGAATGGAGCACTTTGACACTCCTGAGTGGCCCACTGAGGAAGGATGTAAACAATAACTACAAGAGAAACATTTTTGAATTGGCGCTAGAAGTTCCGACTGCAAATTATGTGTTAGCACTTGCCTTCCAGATTGTGTTCTTGTTAATGACTGTGAGACATTACAGCAGTCATCTCACATCATCAAAAAGCCTCATGGAAGTCATTATTAAGCAACATGGCAGCCAGTTGTCTAATTAGATACACAACATTCCAGCTCAGTCAAGAGTCTGAAGTCACTCTGGCAGACAGCAGACCATTAAGACATCCTGAGAACCATTCAAAGGAGATAGTCATCCGACTGGTATCATGCTTTGGGGCAAGGAGTGGAGGATAGTCCCAACAACAGATCACATTTTGAATAGTAAAAGACTATAATAGCAACAAACACTTATATCATATTCATCATGTGGCAGGTTTGTTGTAAGTGCTTTTCTGTGGTGCTCAATGAACCCTACAGTTCCTGTCCCTGTTGTTACAGCATGGTAAGTCAGGAAGTCAAAGCAGAGAGAGAACAACCTGACAGAGACACCCAGCTGATCAATGTGGAGAGGAGTGACAGGGGACCCATCACCTTGACCACATTGCCACATTACTTCTCTGGACCTAACTGGGTGCCTACTTCAAGACTATCTTCTCTCCTTGTTTCAGAACAGGTACAGAGATCACTGATGATGACCACTTCTGTTGGACATTGTGCCTATTATAACTTGATTTCTACTACCTCAACTGCTTTGCATACAGCTCAAAGGCCATGGGAATTAGGACAATGGCATTGGAATTAGATGGACAGCTGGGATTTGTTCATCTACTAGGTCCCCTTGTGATTTTCAGCTGGGTGTCTACTTCCTCTGAAACAAGTTTCCTCATCTGGAAAGTTAGAATAAGAGCACCCACCAAACAGAGTGTGAGGATTAAATGTGAGAATTGTGGGGCCGGTGCTGAGGCACAGTAGGTTAATCCTCTGCTTGTGGCACCAGCACCCCATCTGGGTACCAGTTCTAGTTCTGATTGTTCCTCTTCTGATCCAGTTCTCTGCTTTGGCCTGGGAAAGCAACAGAATATGACCCAAGTGCTTGTGCCCCTACACCTGTGTGGGAGACCCAGAGAAAGCTCCTGGTTCCTGGCTTCAGATGGACCCAGCTCCAGCCTTTGCGGCCATTTGGGGAAGTGAACCAGTGTATGGAAGAACTTTCTATGTATCTCTCCCTCTCATTGTCTGTAACTCTACCTCTCAAATAAATAAATAAGGTCTTTATAAAATGAGAGATTTGCAGTCTGCCTGAGGGAGGGACAAACATGTAGTAGGTGCTCAATATATATATTGGTTCTTCCCCTGTCTCAGGTCTTCCTTTTTTGTAGTCCTGTACTTGCTTATAATCAACTCAGAACAAAGAGATGAACCATAAAATGATCTCCTTATTTTTTAACAGTCACACTTTCTCCATTATGGCTCAAAGATACGACACATGGAGCAGATCACTCAGTGACACAAGTTCCTGCTATGCACCTCGGTAGGTAGTGCTAGTAGTAGTTTCTGAAAGCTGCTGTAAGAAAACATCACACATGTGGTGGGATAAAATGAAAAATTTATTTTCACATGGTTCTTCATGTCAGACTTCTAAAACCAAGGTGTTGGTGGTGTTATTTCTTTTTTTTTTTTCTTTCTTTCTTTTTTTTTTTTTTTTTTTGACAGAGTGGACAGTGAGAGAGACAGAGAGAAAGGTCTTCCTTTTTGCCGTTGGTTCACCCTCCAATGGCCGCTGCGGCCAGCGCATCTCACTGATCCGAAGCCAGGAGCCAGGTGCTTCTCCTGGTCTCCCATGGGGTGCAAGGCCCAAGGACTTGGGCCATCCTCCACTGCCTTCCCGGGCCATAGCAGAGAGCTGGCCTGGAAGAAGGGCAACTGGGATAGAATCCGGTGCCCCAAAAGGGACTAGAACCCAGTGTGCAAGGTGGAGGATTAGCCTGTTAAGCCACGGCGCCAGCTAGCAGTGTTATTTCTTTAAAGATTCTAGGGGAAGCCCCTTCCTTACCTTACCCCTACCTTATGTTTATAGATACCAAGGTTTAGAAATTCAGCATATTTTGTTGGGAACACAATTCAACCAACAGAAGGGATGGCAAAAGCAAAATAGCTTAGTATTAGTCTAAGAAAAGCAGACAAAAAAATAAAAACAAAAAGATGAGGCACACTTTGGTTGATTCCTCCTGCTGTGTTTTCTTACATGGGTCACCTGCCAGCTAGTTATGTACTCCATGGAGCAGGAGATCGGAAGTGTTGAGGGAAAATTCTTCATACAGAGCAGGAGTTATGAGGAGCATTTCTTCCCCGTCAGCTACTCTGCACTGGATCCACTCTACCTCACCTCATTTGATCTTCCCAATGCCCCTGTGAGGTTATGAACAAGGAGAGTGAGGTGACATGGGTGAATGATTAAGCAACTGACTGCTGGTAAGCTCATGGCTGGAATTTGAACCCAACTCTTCCTGGCTCTAGGGCTTCCCAATAGGAAAGCACCAACAGTGAACAATGCATACACAGAGAAGGAATCAAGGTTATCACAGTACTACTGAGGGTCCTTCGGTTTTATTTGTCACATGGAAATGGCAACCATTGGTTGAGGACAAACTCACCAAGTGGATCCAGGCAACTTACTGTTGTGACTTTTATGACCGCCCTCATTTTCCTATCCTACTCTTGTAACTCATTTATCTCTGGGTCCAGATGGGGCAATTCCTGGGGTTTATGTGCAACTGTACCTGTTGGAACTCCCACAGATCAGCCACAGGGTGGAGTGCTGAGACGTTTTGTGGAGCCTGAGACTGCTCCTTGCCCCTGAGGTCTCCTCCCTGCCTTTCCCAGCTCTATGACCTTAGGCAAGTTGCTTAATATCACAGAGCTTCTGTTTTTCCCATTTGTCCATTAGGACAATTATGACTAGTCATTGGTGGTGGTGAAGATGCAAGTAAATATGACAACATGGGAAAAGCCTGGCACAGCACCTGACACTTAGTATGTGTGCAGCTAAAACAATAATTTCCTAGGTCTACAAGGCAAGTGGTTCTCCTTTCCTTCAGTTAGGTCATTGTGCTACATGCCTGTAATCTGACCCAAACAGGGGAGGAGTAGAAGGAGAGCAGGCCACTATGAAACATAAACACAGTGAGATTTTTGTCCAAGGGCAGCTATATTTCAAACCATGAAGTTTAGGGGCCCAAGCAAACAGAAAAAGGAAACCTCAAAGACCCTAAGTATAAAGTAATGACAGAGATAAAAACATTAATTACCCTGATTTGATCAGTACACATTGTATACCAGTATTGAAATATCATATTGTGCCCCATAAATAGGTACATTTATAGTTCATAAAAAAATTTAAATGTTTAATGAGCTGGAAATGCTACCTAACCTGATTTGATCATTACACACTGAATACATGCACTGACTTATCACAATGGATCCCATAAATATGTCCAACTGAAATACCAATAAGAAAGTAGTAAAACAAAATTTTACAAAACAAAGCAGCGGTCAGCATTGTGACACAGCTGGTTAAGCCACTGCCTAAGACACCAGCATCCCATGTAAGCACCAGTTCAAGCCCTGGATTCTACGCTCTGATCCATCTCCCTGTTAATATGCCTGAGAAAACAGCAAAAGACAGCCCAAGAACCTGGGCTCGTGCCACCCACGTGGGAGACCTGGATGGAGTCTGGGGCTCCTAGTTTCATTTTGGACCATGCTGGTCTTTGTAGCCATTTGGAGAGTAAACCAGCAGATGGAAGATCTCTCTCTCTCTCTCTCTCTCTCTCTGTAACTCTGCCTTTCAAATAAATAAATAACTCTTAAATAAAGTACAGGAAGAAAAGGACATCAGCTTCTTAAGGCAGCCCTATCCAGTGCTGAAAAGTGAATGACTTAAAAACCACAGAATTGTTCTAGAGGGTAGAAATCTGAAATCAAGGTGCTGGTAAGGCCAGGCTCCGTCTGAAGTCCTAGGGGATGAGACTTTGTTACCTCTTCCATTTCCTTCTTGTTAGCTCCAGGAGCTCCTCAGCCTTGAGATGTATTACCCCAGCTCTGGCTGCATCTTCATGTGGTCTTCTCCCTGTGTCTCCATGTCTTCACATGACCCTCTTTATAAGGACACTAGTCATCCTGAATTAGGGACTGACCTTACTGACCTGGTCTTAAGGAATTACATTTACAATGACTCTATTTCCAACTTAGGGAACATTCCCAAGAACTGGGCAATGGGTCTTCCACATAACCCTTTGCAGGGCACACAACAGGACATGCAGAACAAACTCTAAGGGGATGGGTTTCCACTGTCCCCTTCAGGGTCAGGTTGTTCTCTGGCTGATAAGACTACTGAATCTCACCTCTAGTGAATCCATGTTAGACTGATATCTCCTCTGTACTTTGTATTCAGCAACTGTTGATAGTTTGCAATCAACCATAGTAGGAGCAGTCACATGGTAAAAATCAGCAAACACTGCTCAAAGAGCCTGTTCACCATTGGCCAGCTCATTGTGGCCCAAAGGAGTCAATGAGCACCTGTAGAATAGAAAACATACCAAGACCTATGGTTTTCAGGAGAGAAGAGGTGGCAAAACTACAAAGAACTCTCTTTTGAGGAAATCAGTTCACTTCTCTCAGAAAATTTATAGAAAGGGGTCAGGATGCCTTCCTGGCCACTCTACATACCCATGAATAACACTGAAGGAAACAGGAGTGTAAATGCATTGAATCCTTTACAAAAGCAGGATAATAATGCCACCTGTTTTGTTTTTTTTTTCCTGGCAGAATATGTTTTATTTTTGTTCAAAAGCAAATACAAAAAAAGATCTGGACATGCCACATAATGAGTGCCAGGTGATTATTTGTGAAATTGAAATAATGCCATCCCAATCAGAAGAGCAGATTTTATCCACCTTGCCCCCAGTTTAGTTTCCATAAAAGCACAAGTCTAGGATGTTGGCTAGCTGTTAAGCCAGAATGACTTTTTAAAAGACTGTCAACAAGGGGCTGGTGATGTGGCGCAGTAGGTTAAAGCCCTGGCCTGGAATGCTGGCATTCCATATGGGTGCTGATTCTAGTCCCGGCTGCTCCTCTTCCAATACAGCTCTCTGCTATGGCCTGGGATAGCAGTGGAGGATAGTCTCACTCCTTGAGCCCCCGCACCTACATGGGAAGAAGCTCCTGGCTCCTGGCTTCATATTGGTGCAGCTCCAGCTGTTGCGGCCATCTTGGGAGTGAACTAGCGAATGGAAGACCTCTCTTTCTGCCTCTACCTCTCTCTGTAACTCTTTCAAATAAATAAATCTTTTTAATAAATGTCAATAATTCACACAGCAGTAACCAGTGCTTTCCTATCTGTTTCCAAATGGTAGCTGGAAGGGAGCATCAGTTGCTTTGCTCTCACCTCTGTTCACCCACACTCTCACTAACCTTGTACACAGCTCCTATTATAAGGCGTGTCCAAAGGAACAAATGCAGAAGAATCAGTTCCTGACTTCATCTCTCCCTGATCAAAGGTTTTCCCCATTAATGCTCCTGCTCTTTTGGGTGGAGAATGCACAGGTTGCTAGGAGTCCTCTGGAACTGACTGAGGCCACAGAGAAGCACAGGACAGGAGACAACAGGTACCTGTGGAGGGTGCCTGAGATGAGCTGCTGACAGCCACGCCTGCCTACATGCTGAGCTGGTTGCTATAGCAGCCTCTGGAATGAAAGCTAGGTGAGGCCGAGAGGATCTGAAGTATGTAAGTCAGATGCAGACATTCCCAACACTTTCTGCTGATTGTTTTTCAAATATGCCAGTTTCCTGTGAACATAATAATTGTACAAATGAGCTCATGAGAGACTTCCAGTGTGCCTGTAATTAATGGCTGCTTTACACAGGGATCTTCCGGATGGTTTTTTGTTTTATTATGAGCAAGCCAGATAGGATAAAGGATTGTAAATCAGGTGTTTTGATAGGTTTTGTCCCCATCTTGCAACTGAATGTCAATCAAAATTGTGCTTAAGAACTCGATTGCCACAGATTACCTCAGGTTATTTCCTCTCTTGGAAGCCCCACTCCGTGCCACTCTGGCTCAGGGTCCTGAGACAGCTGAGAATGGTATCAGGCAATAAATTCTTCACAAAGATTACAAAAATCCAATGGGCAACCAGAGAATCACATGTGGCCTCTGGAAAATTGGCTTCCTCACTGTACAGAGGAGTGTACCACAGTGGCCCCAGGGTAGAACAAAGGTCTCTAGTGGAAATGGAGACAACTTAGAGCGTACGCAGGCAGAGTATTCCATTCTGTTTGGTAGTGTAATGAGAGAGCTACTCTCTTTACAATCCTTCCAGCTCATCCAGGAGAAAGGCACAGTCTGAAGCTTCCTAGCCTTTTTTTTTTTTTTAATAAAAAAGAGAGCAGGCCAATGTCTGACACAAAATATGCACGTATAATTTTAAAAATTTGTTTCATTTCTTTCATTTTTCAGCTAATTTTATGGAAGTCATTATTTTCTAGTTCAAGATAATAATGTAGTGGTCTTATTTTAGACATAGTGATTTAAGGTTTAAGAGTAGTGTGAGGGGTGGTTTTTGGTGCAGCAGTTAGGATACCTCTTGGGATGCCCACATCCCATATCAGAGTGCCTGGGTTTGAATTCAAGCTCTGATCTCCATCCCAGCTTCCTGCTACTGTGCAGCTGCAGGCCGCAGTGAGGACTCATGTAGTTGGGTTTCTGCTATCCATGTGGGAAACCTGGATGCATTCCTGGCTCCAGCGTGATACAGCCCTGGCTGTTGCAGGCATGTGAGGAGTGAACCAGAGAATGGAAGATCTCTTTCTGTCTCTCTTTCTGTTGCTCTCTTCCTCTGCCTCTTGGCCCTGCTAAAAATGTTTATAAATTATAACAAGTAATGATATAAGTATACTTCATGTAAAAATAGTGCAGGTGGCATATAAATGTAAGAAACACATTTTTACTACATGATTAATACGAGGCAATCACTGAGATGGGTGATTGTGAGAGTAGAATGAAAATTTCTGAGTTCAGGAAATATTGAGGCAATGATTTATAAGATCTTTTGCTTTCATAATATCCTTTTATCCATTACATGAATACTTATGGAAAATGCTTCTTGGGAGAGTCCTTAAAGGGTACTGATTCAGCTATGGCTTCATTTTCTATGGCTTAGGGTGAGGCCATGATGGATATAGCTAGAGTTGTCATTTTGGACCATGTGGTAGCTTTGATGATGGACATCAAGAAGAAAGGAGATAGGGACATTGATGAATGGAGGATCACCAAAGCAATCTCAGGGTGGTTACTGCCAGGCTTCTTCTATAGAATTCTGATGAATTCCCTTTTTGTCTATTCCACTGTGATTTTAGAGTTTCTGTTAGAAGCAGAGGACTTACTATTAAATGATACAGGGCTTACGTCTTCGTGCTCTCTTGCAAGAGTGGTATAAAAGTGCTAAATGAAACATCTACACTGCAGCATTATCTTATCTCATTGGAAGAGGCTCTAGAGGCAGATATTGGTGTTGCAGGCAGGGTATTGCAGGCAGGGAAGCTGGTGCCCCACACAACATGGTGGCAAAAGAGTTTTTCCATCTATTTCCTGCTGGAAGTTGGACACAGACCACATGCTCATTCAGGCAAGACCTTTAAGACAGAACAAAGGAAAAATTTCAGAATGTTGTCTTATTAGCTATCTATTATTCCATAAAAATTACTCCTAAACTTAGCATCTTAAGGCAACATTCTCTTAGTTTCTTTGGGTCATGAATCTAAGCACAGATTGGCTGGGTCCTCATGGATTAAGTTTTATTTTCAGATGGAGACCAAGGTGTTTCCTGAGGCTTCCATCTCATACAAGGACTCCACTAAAGGACATCCACTTACAAACTCACTGGCAGAGTTGTTGGCAGGATTTAGTTTTTCACAGGCTGTTGGACTAAGAGCTTCAATTTTTCAATGGACTTTACAAAAGTCTTCCCTCAGTTTCTTGACATGTGGACTTCTCCAGGGGGCATCTAGGGGTGTGATTGCTATGTCCCTCAGAGAACAAGTGACAGAATGCTAGGGACAGAAAGAGAGGGAGGGAGAGGGAGAAGGAGAGGGAGAGGGAGAGAGAAACTCAATTCCTAACCCCACAGGTAATATCCACTGCATTCTGTTAGGGATAAGTAAGTAGCTCATTCCAGCCCTCCCTCCAGAGGAGTTGATTATACACATAAATCCAAGTAGCTGGAGATATTCAGGACACATCATAAAGGTTGCCAACCAGAGTTGACAAGGGACAATATTATCTAACACTTTCATCAAAACTCCACAAGATAAAGTCAAACAATCTATTTATTTAGAAAAAGTCACAGAAAATACAGCATTACCTCACCTATAGACTGCTGTCCAGACTACTTAGTGTTTCATAATTGGAGGTCTTGAGAAAGATTTTGCCTAACTTGCATTGTCAGCAGCTGAAGTCTTATTGTTAAATAAACTTGCCAGTACAATGGGAAGGAGTGGATTGTGTCCTAACCAGGAAGTAGATAACTATCAAGCCAGGTGAGAGGAGTGGACAGATCACACATGTCTGCAGACAGAACCCAGGAGCCTTGATATTTAAAACCTCTAGCCAGGTAAGATTTCTGACCTTGGTTACTTGTATTTGGAACTTTCCAGAGGCAAACAGGACAGAACTCTTCTAAGTTGTTAAGCAAAGGGCTGTCCTACAGCAGTTGTCATTAGCTCTAGACTGGTAGCTGTTGTATTCATCCCACCATCCTCTTACTGAGCAGAAGTTCTCGCTGTAGATCCGATGTTTCTGCTTCATTATTAATGGTCAGGTGTGTGGGGAATGAGAATTAGGTAAGTTGTATTCGTTTATAGGTTCCCAGGGTTCAATAAGACACAATCAGAGCTGGTGAAGAGAATGGAGCACTTTCTGAGATCCTAAACTTTTAGTAAAATACAGCATTTGGATGAAAGACTGGAGTCCCCTCCCTTTGAGAGAGGGGTCATTGTTCTGCATATGAAAAAACATTGCTTTGGATGTTGGGTAGCTAAAGAAATCAACTGTGGCAATAATTTCCTGATGCCTCCCCAGTATCTACTGACCGACTTAGCACAGTCTTTGGAAGTGACCAATTCATTCACACATTGCATCAACTGTTTTTCTTGCTTAATCCATTCACCCACAACAGAAACTGCTGAGTTTTACAGAAAAAGTGAAGCTGAAACTATTGAGGATCAGAGCAGGAAAGGGTGGCTTGGAACAGGTTAAAGTGTCCCTTGAAGACCCTGGGCCAAAAGCCCCCAAAGGGATTTGAAAAGATACAATGGGCACATGTTGTACATTTGGAAGTTTTTCCAACTTTCAATAACACTCAGAATAAAGATGTCCAAAGGTTAAAACTTCAGGACTACTTAGGCAATTGGGACATTATATGTCCCTGTGTGAATATACCTTTTCTGATGTGGAAAAGAAAAATAGAAAGAAGAAAAAAGAGAGTGGAACTGAAAATAACGGAGTGGACAAAATACTGAACAGACTGATTAATTCTTTTTTTTGACAGGCAGAGTTAGACAGTGAGAGAGAGAGAGAGAGAGAGACAGAGAGAAAGGTCTTCCTTCCATTGGTTCACCTCCCAAATGGTCGCTACTGCCGGTGCGCTGCGGCCGGCACAGCGCCGAGCCAAAGCCAAGAGCCAGGTGCTTCCTCCTGGTCTCCCATGCAGGTGAAGAGCCCAAGCACTTGGGCCATCCTCCACTGCCTTCCCGGGCCACAGCAGAGAGCTAGACTGGAAGAGGAGCAACCAGGACATAATCCAGTGCCCCAACTGGGTATAGAATCCGGGATGCTGGTGCTGCAGGCGGAGGATTAGCCAAGTGAGCCAGGGCACCGGCCAGACTGATAAATTTAAAAACAGGATTACTGGTGCCAGTGCTGTGGCATAGCAGATAAAGCTGCCTCCTGCAGTGCCAGCATCCCATATAGGCGCTGGTTTGATTCCTGGCTGCTCTGCTTCTGATCCAGCTCTCTGCTATGGCCTGGGAAAGCAGTAGAAGATGGTCTAACTCCTTGGGCCCTGCACCCACATGGGAGACCCGGAAGAAGCTCCTGGCTCCTGGCTTCAGATCGGCACATCTCCAGCCGTTGCAGTCATCTAGGAAGTGAACCAGCGGATGGAAGACCTCTCCCTCTCCCTCTCCCTCTCCCTCTCCCTCTCCCTCTCCCTCTCCCTCTCCCTCTCCCTCTCCCTCTCCCTCTCCCTCTCCCTCTCCCTCTCCCTCTCTGTAGCTGTGCCTTTAAAATAAATAAATAAAACTTTTAAAAAATAAAACAAAAAACTGGATTGCTACCATGCAGTGGCATGTGCAGGCATTATTCTAAGCACTATATACACATCACTAGTCACTAAAATTTCATGTAAGGGGATGCTTTTTATCCTTGTTTTGCATGTGAACATACTGAGACACAGATGAGTTAAGTAACTTGCCCAAGGTCACACAGCCAGAATTCCAACCCCAGTTTCCTGTCTCTATGGACTGGGACCAGCTCCTCCACACAAATGTTTTGAATTCAGGTAGGGAGGCCAAATTCATCAGTAAGTAAATTACTGAATGAAAATACATTTACAAACAAATTGAGTAAGTGAATAAACAGATGCAATCAATTTTCTGAGAACTATGGAGGATTTCTGAAGTTTCCTTAGTCTTCATTTGAAAATAGATGCCCCACCAGATCTTAGAATCTGGTCACAGTTGCCAGGAAGGTAGCCAGGCTTGGTAAACATGGAAAGGAGGATGGTGCGAGGTAAGAAAGACTTCGAGAGACCATCACAGTTTCACTTTTTCCTCAATGCTCAGGCTTAGTACCACCCACTTCCCACAGGCCAAAACACTTGTCAGCAACTCCCACCCAAAAACAATCTCTCTTTCTCCTCCAAAACTTCGCTATTTAGAGATGCATTTGGATTTAATAAAAAAACATGGGCTGAAGGCTGCTATCAGTGATTCACACATCATCATCCATTTATTTCTTTATAAATTCATTTGTTCAACACTGATTAAACCCAGCCATGTGCCAGTTTTATGCGGGACCCAGGACTGCACTGAGAGAACAGTCACTATCAGGTTTGATTCAAAGAGCAGACTTCAAGGCCAAGATGTGCAAGAGGGTAATTTAGAGTCAATCCTAGGACAGCACATAGAGCTGTAGGTGAACAAGACTGGCAAAAAAAGGAAGGTAAGGAAATGTGCACTTTCATGCTCTTACTACAGGGCTCAGTATTATTCTGAGATATGCTGTAGAAGACACCTGCAAGTGTGCCTACCCAAGAGCTGATGAGTTGGACAACTTGTCCCCCAACTCCCAACCATCTTGGGTGGAGGTGAGACCTACTTCTGGAGTGCTTAGCTTCCTTGTCCTTTTAGGTTTCCTGCCTATAATGCAGGAAAACCTCTGAGGCAGAAATTTGCAGGTTTTGCAGTAGGACATGATGGGCATCCACCAGCATAAGGGGTGCCAACAGGATATAGGATGGGGGGCGGTGCTGCGGCGTAGTGGGTAAAGCTGCTGCCTGCAGTACCGGCATCCCATATGGGCACTGGTTTGAGTCCCTGCTGCTCCACTTCCAATCCAGCTCTCTGTTATGGCCTGGGATAGTAGTAGAAGATGGCCCAAGTCCTTGGGCCCCTGCACCCATATGGGAGACCCAGAAGAAGCTCCTGGCTCCTGGCTTCAGATTGGTACAGCTTGGGCTATTGTGGTCATCTGGGAAGTGAACCAGCAGATGGAAGACTCTCTCTCTCTCTCTCTCTCTCTCTCACTCTCTCGCTCTCTCGCTCTCTCTCTCTCTGCCTCTGCCTCTCTATAATTCTGCCTTTCAAATAAATAGATAAATCTTTTTTTCAAGAAAAAAGGATATAGGATGGATAGGACCTACTTACTGTATCTATTTTGAGTGGATATGACAGTGACTAATTAAAACAGGAGCTAATACAGAAGCATGCAATAGATACTAGGAGAACAGACAGGAAAGACTATTTTTTTTTCTCCACTGAACTTCCCAAACCATGTGCACACACACATGCATGCGTATACATGCTCACACATACACACAGCTGATTAAACACCTCTCCTCCTCAACCCAGAATTCCTGATCAGAACACAGTTAGATAACTACTTATGTTCTCCTGTTTACAAGAGCAAAGCATGACCTTGTATGGCCCCAAGCCTTGGAAAGACCATGATTCCATTTTTGGTACATAATTCAATACAAAAGTACTCATAAAATATAAATACAAGTAAGGAGGCTCAAACGAGTTGTGAGTTTTCCCATATTGATAATCTATGTGTATGCATATAAAAATACCAAATTGTGTCCAAACTACATCATGGTATCCTCATTTTGTTGGTGCCCCAGACACATAGTTATCCTGCCCATTGAATAGTCACTATGCTCTTCTCAAGACTTAACTATCATGATAAGGAGGGGAACCTTACCAACCTTAGGATCAGCGGTATCTTCAGGCCTGTCACATCAGATACAGAATCAGAAGTCATCTGAGGCTAGATGGATCTAATATTGATGGACAGATGGAAAGAAAAATGGGGGGGAGAGACAGATGGATGAGTTCTATTTGAAGAGAGAGAAGTTGCAGGACATACCAGAAGTTGCGAAGATGAAGTAAACTCTAAACCCAGGCTTAGGGGTTGGCCAGTGGAGGTCTCCTGATAGGAGTTCAGAGTAAGAGACAGGGTTGTCCTGGCACTTACTCTCCAGGTGTTCAGAACCAACATGCGATTTAACTTAGTTCCACTCTCAGGTTGCAATCTGTCAGCCGCTGATGTTAGAGCCTCTCAGGGCCTCCCACTCAGCTGGACATGAGAAGACCATATGGGTGGTCTCTGAAATTGTCAGCCGCTTCAGCCACTGCCACAGATAATTTACTCCCTCTGCTTGGGTTTGTGCTACTGAAAGGCACAGAATAATTGGGTCTTCCTGGCAATCCATGTCAGCTAGAAGCTTCCTGCTAAGATCCTCCACCTCCTTTCCAGTGCCAAGGCCTAGAGAGGAGGAACGTTTAGAAAGCACACGCCTGCTGAGAATATCCTGTAGTGATTGTTTGCCCCAATCTAGGCTTCCCCTGCCAGCTACTTCAAAGGCTTTGAAGTCACTGCTAATTTAAAAGCAATAATAAGATTGACACTGAAATGCTTCCCAGCTGGTTTTTCTGGACAATAACTCTCACCAGTTCCTTTACAACCTGCTTTCTGTTACAATTTGGGGTTTAAAAACATGAGCTTTTAAAACATTCAAACAGAATGGAACATGTTTCTAAAACAAAGAAATAACACACGTATATAAACATGTTCTTCCCTATTTACAGCATACTTCTTACCAGTGAATGTCAGTGAATTTGAGTTCTGGAGTCAGTGAGTCCCAAGTTCAAAACCCAACTCTTGCAATTGTTAAGTGGGTATTGTTACACAAATGATTCAACTTCTCAAGAACTAAGTCTTTCTCTAAAGATAGAATATAAAAGTGTGGGATTCAGATCAGACCTGAAGTCAAGGCTTAGCTCTGTCATTTTCAGTTGGTGACCTTAGACTTGGTCAATTCACCAAACTTTCCTGTGACTTGCTTCTTTATCTATAAAATAGAAATAATTAGACATATCTTACGTGATGGGTATAAATTAAATTTTATAACATATAACTTATGATAGCTGATACCTAATAAATACTCAACAAATTGATAGTTTTCATGGATGTGAAGATGAAACAAGAAAAAGTGTATTAGGACCAGGCACAGTCCCAGGCTCTCAGTAGGGTGCTTAGCCAGCATTATGTGTTGTGAAAATGTTTTCATCAACACATCTTTATCAAATGTTGCTTTATGATCAATCAACTCAAAGCTCAGTGATTGCTTTTATTATGTTGTTCATTATTTAAACAGTGACTTTTATCACTGAAAATGTTTTATCAATGTTTAAGCTCAGGCTTAAAACAAAAACAGGTAAGTATGACTCATGAGTTTATAATTCAGCCTCCGGATGCACTGAGTCCTGTGATCTAGGATGGCTTTGGTTGCCATAACTTCTCTCTGCTCCACAGTCACTGCTCTTCTGACGGGCAAGCACCAGCTTGTTCTCCCGGGAGCCAGGCAAAGTCTCAGAAGAGAGTGAGCAAAGGCTGAGGACTGACATCTCATGACTTCTGCCACTGTCATTTGCCTAAGAACAACACAGGTTATCCCAAGTCCAAAGACTGGGAGAAGGATTGCACTTCTGAATAGAAAGTGCTGCAAATTTATATGCAAAAGGGCGTAAAAGGTGTGCCCACTACTGCTACCTGATATTGCCTCCAGACAGCAGTAGACACCTTAGGATGAGTGCATCACAAAACCGCAGAGGCTCAGGCTTCCAGCAAAGGCTTCTAAATAGGCTTACAGATTTCCAGAAGCCACCCACTGTGCGCGTTGCCTTTTGATAACACTTGCTAATCAAGAAATTTGCCAATATGTCCTGGGAAGAATGAACTTGGCCTTGCTCTACTGACAGGCTGTCACAAGGACATTTCCCTCTCTGATGGAGCCCTCCCATGCATGCAGCTTGTGGTGCCATGGATTGTCATCCTGTGGCAGCTGCAGTGCTCCTGTGGAAGCTGCGATGGTACAGAGGGCAGGGTGTAGCTAGGGATCCGGAACGTGCTGGAGCTACCAGAAAGGGAAGAGCCAGTGCCCTCGGGGATGGGAGAGGATCAGAATGTCAAATTCTTTTCCATGAGAGTCATAGGTGAGGTAGAAATTCACACTAAGAGGGAGAAGTTTTTTTTTTCTAAAATCTGGTCTCATTTCCAAAACATGTAAAGCCTTTGTTTTTCAAGAGCATAGGATTTAGAATCAGAATTTTTATACTTTTATACTTTTTATACTTTTTTTTTTATACTTTTTATACTTTGCGTTTCTGTGTGGGCGCAGACTGATGAGGTCTTTGCTAATTATATACTGAAGTGATCTTCTGTATATAAAGAGAATTGGAAATGAAAAAAAAACAAAAAACAAAAAACAACCTGGTGTTAAAATGGAAATGGCATAGAAAATTAATTATTTTGAAAAAAAAAAATTATGTGGGATCTCTGTCTTTAATGTGCTGTACATTGCTATTTAATGTTATAATTAGTAATCCAATGGTAGTTTTTTCACTCGATGTTGCTATGGGGGCAAAATGTTGAAACCTTTACCTAATATATACTAAATTGATCTTCTGTATACAAAGAGAATTGAAAATGAATCTTTACATGAATGGAAGGGGAGGGGGAGCGGGAGGGGGGAGGGTTGCGGGCGGGAGGGAAGTTGTGGGAGGGGGGAAGCCATTGTAACCCACAAGCTATACTTTGGAAATTTATATTCATTAAATAAAAGTTTAATAAAAAAAAAAAGATTAAAAAAAAAAAAAAAAGAATCAGAATTTGATATCAGTCTCGGTGCTGCTATTTACTCTCTCTGTGACCTTGTGTGACTTACTTACGACTCCTGGCTTCCATTCTTCCTACTGGGGACAATAATATTTAATATTTATGGATTAAGGAAATACCATACATAAAGGTCTCGACACAGATGAGTGCTCAATAAACATTTGTCCACCCTCCATCATTCTAGGAGCTGCTCAAAATTTGGCAGTAGTGAGACAAATCAGAGTGCAGACATTTAAAAATAGCAAAGTGACACAGAGAGAGAGACAGAGAGGGAGAGATCATCTATGTGCTGGCTCACTCCCCCAATAGCCACAACTGCCAGGGCTGAATACCATCTGGTCCCCTACCTGGGTGACAGGGGCCCATGCATTTGCACCATCTCCCATTGCCTTCCCAGATGCAGTGGCAGGAAGCTGGATTGGAAGCAAAGCAACGAGGACTCAAATAGGTGTTCCGGTATGGGATGACAGTGTGGCTTAATCTGTTGCACCACAATGCAGGCCCCCAAAGCACAATTTTAAATTATGAAATTTTTTGAACACCAATATGACATCACAAGTGGAAAATTCCATACCTGACCTCCTGTGACTGACGGGTTGCAGTAAAAATGCAGGTGTATCAAAAATACTACATAAGATTACCTTCAGGCTATGTGTGTGAAGCATAAACTAATTTCATATTTAGAGTTGAGCCCCATCCCCAAGATAACATTCCAGAATTTGAAAAATCCCCAAATCCAAAGCATTTCTGGTCCTAAGCATTTAAAATAAGAGATAATCAACCTGTGTCAGAGCCAATGCGCTGAGTAGGGATGATGAAAAGACGTGGCCCCACTGAGGATTCAGAAAACTGGACTTGAACGAAGGTCACCTCCACCGTCCAACCCCCTTACTGACTTCATATTCCTCAGGGTTTTTCTTTTCCCCCAGGCTGTGCTGAGTGCTCAGCTTGCCCAGGGGAATTACTTGTAGGACAATGGAGCTGGAGCAGGGTAGATGCTTGGAGTCTGCATCCCAGGCTTCTGATCCCACAGACCACAAACCCGGCTAGGCAGAAAAGTCAGAATCAATCCAGTGCAGAGAGGGTCCCAGCCATGTAGTCTCGCTTTGTAACAAGTGATTGAAGGTATTCCTACTAAGAGTGTGGTGAGAGCTACACTAAGTCAATGTGTATCTAAAGTGCTTAGTACAACGCCCCAGCCGCAGGCAGTACAGGAGCCAGGGAGAGGGCCTCAGATCCAGGCTCTTCGACTCCAGGCCAGATGCCCTCCGGCCCATTCTCTCCTTCAAGATCAGCAAGGTCTTTCTGAAGCCTGGAGTCGCCTGTGCCAGCCTGGCTTCAGACCCTTGGAGATCCTTTGGTAACACGGGGGCATGTTTTGTTCTCCCTCTGGGCCCGGGCCATTGGAGATTCTACACTCAGATCACACCAAAGGACCCTGTCACTCCCAGAATTCAACACGGACTTTTCTGCCTTTGACCGTTTGCACGCATTGCTCTCTCTGCCTGGCCTCTTCACCGTTCATTGTTCAGCTCAAGCATCTTTGAGTCGGTCTCAATTCCCCGCTACTCCCCATCAAGGCCGTGTTCCAAGAGGGCACGTTGGCTAGCACTCTCTATGCCCTCCATCACATCACATCAGAGGGCAATCCCTCTGCCATGCCCCTCTATGCTCCCTGGAACGTGAGCCTGTGCCATGTGTGCCCTGGATGTAAGGCCAGTCCCGACAGGTGAGGCAGTGTTGCCAGGAATCTGACACGAGATGCAGAAAACCAGGAAGGAACACAGGAGAGGAACAGAGGAAGGAGAGAGAAGAGGTTGGAGCCACGTGTGCTGCTATAAAACCCAGGCTACATAGTGACTCACACTGATCCACCCTTTTCAAAATAGGTTTTCCAAAAGTTTGTCAAATGTAATTTTTCTGTTCATTTGGGTCGAACCCACCTACTTCCCCGTGTGAGACAGTGCTGTAGGTGTGTGGATTGTGATGCGAGTCAGGAGCAGGCATTTATTTGTGGATTAGCTCCAGACCGGTTCAGAAAAGCCTTTGTCCTCTGTCCAGTCACCAGGTTATCAGCTCTTCCAAATCCCCAGGCAGAAACTGTCTCCAGGGAAACACCTTCTGAATACCAAGGAGACAGGAGCAGCTCTCCCGACACCACCTGGTGGAGGGTCTTGGGAAGAACACAGGGCAGGAGTATTCTCTGGGTCTAGGATGTGGAGTCAGTTTTTATAGGTAAAGTATTGGTTCATCTCATTTGCATAATAGAGGACAGCTTTTACCAGCCTGTGTGTCTGTGGAGCTGTGACAGCCTGTTACTGTAATCTTGGACATGACATGCAATAAGTATTCCATGAACTGTGCATTCTGAGTGCTGAAATAACTCCATGGATTCTGTTACTATTCATCTTCCAAAGCAGTGCAGTGGCAGAGGGACTGCTGACATCAGCATTCCACAGGGAGGAAACTGAGAGTTGGAGACCTTGAGTTCCATACTCACCAGTCATTTAGTGGCTCCCACGAAAAAGATGTGCCCACAGCCTAAACTCAGAACCTGGGAATGTGACCTCATTTGGAAAAATGTGACTCCTTTGGAAGAAAGGTCTTTGCCAATGGGATTCAGTTAAGAATGTTGAGACGAGGCAGTCTCTTAGACTCTCTCTCACAATCCAATGGCAAGTCTCCCTATAAGAAACTCACAGAGGAGAAGATGATATGAAAAGAAGGCAAAGAAAACAGTGGTCACAAGCCCAGAGTCATCAACAGTGACCAGGCACAGGCAGAGGGAAGATTTCCCTGGAGTCCCAGCCTTGTTGACACCTTGGTGTCTGATCTGTGACCTCCAGACTTGTGAAAGGATAAAGCACTGTTTTAAGCCATTAAGCTTATGGCGATTTATTATAGCAGCCCCCAGACACCAGTAGAGTATCGAGGCCAGGATTTGATTCCATGTCTGTCTGGCTCAGCTCTACAACAGGGGACAGGCCATGTGTATTTCCAAGGCTTCAGTTCCTAAGCTATAAAGGAAGGGGACAGCGAGGATTAAATGAAATAATGTGCTCACGTCTAGTGCCTGACGCACTGCCTAGCAAGGAGCCATCCCCAGATTTTTTTTTTTTTTTTTTTTTTTTTTTTTTTTTGGCAGGCAGAGTGAATAGTGAGAGAGAGTGACAGAGAGAAAGGTCTTCCTTTTTGCCGTTGGTTCACCCTCCAATGGCCACCGCGGCCGGCGCATCGCACTGATCCAAAGCCAGGAGCCAGGTGCTTCCTCCTGGTCTTCCAAGTGGGTGTAGGGCCCAAGCACTTGGGCCATCCTCCACTGCACTCCCGGGCCATAGCAGAGAGCTGGCCTGGAAGAGGGGCAACCGGGATAGAATCCGGTGCCCCGACCAGGACTAGAACCCTGTGTGCCGGCAAGGTGGAGGATTAGCCTATTGAGCCGCGGCGCCGGCCATAAACGTCCCCAGATCTTACAGAGATTTATGGAATGACAAAAGTAGAGAAAGAAATGGGTCCGGAAGTCCTGGCAGCCTTCTCGGCCATTTCCTCGCTGTGTGACTTCAGTCTGCTTAGCCAACCTCTGAAGCCTGCGTTTCTTCCTTAGTCACCTGCAGATCCTATCTGCCTAGGCCTTTGTAGACGTAAGATTAGACCAAGTTGAAACGCAGCATGGTAATGAACAGCAGGATTGTTTTTCTTTCCTCTATCTCAGTTGCTCATAATTAGAAATATAAGCCCAGTTTCTCTAGGTGGGACACATTAGATATGTCAATTCAAGATTTGCCTACGTTTTTTAAAAAGATGCTCAGTGAAGAGACTGCTCTTTCAAACTTCAGCTGATACCCACAGCGTGTCCACACAGGGAAAAGTCACTGGGGATATAGCGTTGAATACTGACGTGCAGAACTCATTTCAGCAACTTGAAATTCTCTCAGAATTCATGATCTGAGCTCTCTGAACTGAACTTGAACCCTTTGGCATTCGAATTGGCTTATACAGTTTTGATTGGAAGGAAAGAGAATTTTAAAAAGTCATTAAACAAGGTGAAAAGCCTTATTGGACATGAATTGGCTCTTAAAGAATATTACAATGATATAAAGCTCAAATGGGTCAGAAATTTATGAAAGTCACTTTCCTTAAATAAAACATGACTTTAAATATTCAAGGGAGAAGGCTTTGCCAAACGTACTTGGTGTTTTAAAACAGCCGAGGAACTGAAAGACTTTCTGTTCATTCCAAAGTCCTTGTGCTGGAAGGCAGGATATCTGCATGAGAACTGACAGTTCTGCTAGACCTAAGCCTTAGGCACTGAGCAAGACCACAGCCTCTCTGATCTCAAGACAGCTGTACTGACCCATTTGTACCCTATCTATCCGATCATGAGAGCCACTTAATACTCCGACATTGGACACACATACTGAGAGCTCCATTTAGCACTACATATACTAGGTGGGAATCGCCTGCTCTTCAGACAGACTGGGAACTCCTTTAAAGGCAAATAATAGGCCTTTATTGCTGTTACATTACCCAACACCTAGCAGAATGAAACACTCAATAAGTGGGGGTAAATGGCTGAGCAGATGAATAAAAGTGAGGGAGGAAGATAAGGAAGGAGGGAGGGCAGGAGGAAGAAAGAGAGGAAGGAAGGAAAGAATGTGGAGAGGGAAAGAAGGAATGGGAAAAAAGCAGAAGGGAAGAGAAAATGAATGGGATAGCAAATGGGAAGAAAGAAATGTAGATAAATGGGATACTGATGACTGCGTTGATGTATGAGTATGGACAGGCAGATGACTAAAATGAAGTAGATGATATAGTTAATGTAATGTATGGTTAATGTAACCATCACCCCATACTGCTTTCTCTTGTTTGCTGTTTAATTTTGTATGCATCCTAAGCCATAGCAAGTTACACTAAAACACATATGTTTTTTCTTTTTGGTGGTTGTGATATCAGGATATACATTTCAGTGCCTGATAGGTCATGTAACCTTCAAAGCAACTTTAATAAATACCTAATATTCGAAGGTGTGCAAGCTAGGAAAACATCGAAACAAAGGTTGAGTCATCTGTCACATCCCACCCAAGAGGTAAGTGGCAGAGCTGGAACTGGAAGGAACCCTGGTTCCCCGGCTCTAACGCTGATTCACTTCTCATGGCAGTGACTTCCTGCCTGTGAGATGCTCATTTCTTTGCAAAGTCATGAAGGAGGCCCAAAGGAGCACTCCTGATGCTAATGAAACCTGACTCCTGGGCTGAAAATAGTCCAGCAGGCCAGTGGGGTGATTTGGGAGCAGGAAGGGTGTACAATATTCTCAGACGCCACTGAGATCTGCTCTGCTCTGCTCTGACCCCTGGAAAAGCACCTCTTCCCCAAGTTTAGAGTTCAGAAGGACTTGGAGCAGTCACATTGGCAGTTTAAAAGCCATGATCTTTCCTCGCCATGAATCTCCCCAGTCTTGCTGTTGAGAAAACACTACCAGCACCCATCAACGTGGTCCTCACAGTGCTCTGAGCTTTGTCTGTGCATTTGGAAGGAGCAGGGGTGTATTTGGGGTGGGGGTGGGGAAATCAATCAATGGAGAGCCAAAGTATGCAGAGCAGTCAAGATAAAGCAATCAGGGATCAAAGGCACTGTCACCTGCAAAGCACCTGAGATCAGCTGGCCTGACACCTTCCATTTATAGGCAGTGAACGTGAGACACAGAGATATTTATTAATCATTACAGCTGACATCCACGTGTCAGGCGCTGTGATGCTTAAACTCATTTAATCCTTACCCAAAAATCTGAGCAATAGGTGATAATCCAAAGAGAAAATGAATGTTCCGAAAGAACAGGTGACTTTGCCAAGGTCACAGACTGAGTAAGTGCCAGAGGCAAGCTATGCAGACAAGATTTCTGGTCCCTAGACCATTGCTCTTTTCACAGTTACTGCACTAGTGGAAGTCCCTAAGGGGAAGCTGTCATTCTAAAAAGAAGTTCTGGAGTGAGGACGGGAGAGTGTGAAAGAACCCTGAGAAAGGAGGAGGGATTCTGGGGCAAGCGTGCTGAGTTGTGCAGCCCCAGAAAAATGCACACAAGCATGTGTGTCTGCAGGCACAGGTGGAGAGGGGGAGAAAGGGCCCAAAAATTTTTCCAATTCTCCAAGAAAGGTGTTAAGTTCCATTCAGTGCCGCTGGTTGGAACACAGGGAATCTGTCCAAGTCCCAGAACAAAGCAGTAAATGTGGAGTGTGTGTGTGTGTGTGTGTTCACATGCATGCAGGTGTGTGGTTAGAGGTGAATCTCCACAACCACCAATCTGTTGTTTTGTTTTGTTTTTCTTGTAGGAAACATTTCCCTCATAATTCTTTAGAAGTTCTAAAAGTTATCTGAAAATATAATGGAACAAATAGAAAAAGAAATTACAAACAGAAATGCCAGTTTCACAATGTTCAGAAGCCACTGTTGTGTGTTAGTCGTGACAGAGGAGTGGGCAGAGTCGGGAGCACTGTGACTCCTGCCACACACCTTTGGGGCCTCTGTTGATTCCTGGGAACTGTCAGTCCACCATGAGCTTCCTTCCCACCAAAACGCAAAGCTCACCACTGGCACTCCTGACAGCTTTTTCTTCTTCCTGGGGCAAATTTACCACGGAACAAGGAGGTCCTTGTGACGGAGTTTTGGAGTTGATTATAAATACTCCTCACTGGTGGTGATATTGGCAGGCCATGTCCTGCTCTGAGGTTACTTTCCCATCTGTAAAATGGGGACAGTAATCACATTTGCTGCGTTTCTTTCTTCTGTACTTTAGCCATTTGGTTTTTCCCAATGTTCCCTCTAACCTCAGTCACAGGACTTTGCACACACTAGTCCCTGAGCTGGAAATATTCCCATACTCTCTCCTGTTAGTCAGCCCACTAAACACGTGCCCCTGGCTCTCACAGACCTACCGGAGTTTTCCTTTTACATTTATCATGTTGGTTACTGGATGTCATCTCGCCTCCACATGCAAGGGATTGCGTCTGCACTCCTGACATTAGAATTCAGTGCCTAAGTCCTGTGCCCTACAGGGTATGAGTGGTGCTCAGAAATACTAGTTAAACCACTGGGCTTCTTTCAAAGTGTTATCTTGAGGATCAAAGGTTTTAATCTCTAAAAGTTTGCTATTAAACAAAGAGAAGTCAAGTATTGGTGAGGATGTGGAGGAACTGGCACTCTTGCACACTATTTGTGAGTCTAAAATGGCACATCCAAACATGGAAAAGCATATGGAGGTTCCTCAAAAAATTAAAAGCAGAATAATCATATGATTGAACAATCACACTTTTGGATATTTATCCAAAACAATTTCAATCAGGATCCTGAGAGATATTAGCATTCTCACATTTCTTGCAGCATTATTTGCAGTAGCCAAGATGTGGAAATACACTAAATGTCTATTAACAGATGACTGAATAAAGAAAGTATGCTATACCATGCCATTAAATATTATTCATCCTCAAAGAATGAAGGAAATTTTTCATATGTAGCAATATGGATGAGCTTTGAGATCATGATTGTAAGTGAAATAAACAAATCATAGAAAGACAACTACTACGTGATCTCATATATATGAGCTATCTAAAGGAGTCAAATTTGTAAAATCAAAGAAGAGAAGGTGATTGCCAAGGAATGGAGAGAAGAGAGAAATGAGAAGCTGTTAATCAAAGGGAATAAAGTCTTAGTCAAGCAAGAGGAATCAGTTCCAGAGATCTGCTGAGCAACATTGTACTACCATCAACAATTAAATATTGCACAGTTTACAATTTTTAAAAGTTTTTAAAGCAATAAAATAAGATTAGCAAAGTCAGATTTAAAGCACTAAATAAGTGTGAATTATGGCAATTATGTTGGAAAGAACTTGTGTACCAATGAGGAGTCATACGGAGGTGTTACTTCAACTGCAACCCACTCTCTCCTCTGGGACCTGTAGAACATTCTCAATCCTTGACCTTGAGCAGGTAAGACAACCTGATAGGGTGCACATGAAATACTAGATCCTTGCCCAAGAAATTGTGAGTGTTCAGTTAATGATGATTCCCTTTCTTTCCATTTGTTTTATGGGATTGTTGTGAAGAAAACTTGAGACTGTTATAATAAAAATTCTTCATAGAGTTAAGGCATCATTGGAGATTACTCAGTATTTTCTGAGGACGTACCAAACTTCCTTTCCTTGATTTCACATCATTAAATGCTGACTGCTGCCCAGTTATGAGCACATTGAGTAGATAAAAAGACCTCTCCCACATGCTCTCATCCCTTGCTCCACCTCTCACTTCCCTCTGAAGTGTAGTCATTTTCATAGTTGTTAGCAGTAGGGCTTGGTTCATTGCGTGGTGCTAATCTACCTACAAGTTTCCCTAGACCTGAGGACTTGGTCTCTCTCTTCCCTTCTCTGTCACACCAGTAAGAGGAATGATCTGTATTAGGGGTCTGGGCTACAGCTTCGAACTTAGTAGGGTGAGGTGAGTGAAGATCCAGACAAGAAACCGAGAGGTAACAAGCCCCTTTCCAGTCCCACTCTAAAGTATGTGCATCTACATAGACTTGGTCAGTAAACCTAACATTTCATTTGTTATCTACCTGATGATTCTCTTGTCTATTTCTTGATTGTTTCAAAACTCTATCAGGGAAGAAGAATAATAGCTGTGGACACAAACATAGATGTTGCCTCTCTCCTCACCCTTTATTTCCCAATTTCTAGCAGTGTCTAACACATAGTGGGCAGTCATTTAGGGAGTGAATAACATTAACTAACACTTACGGAATGTTTACCGTGTGATAAGCCCTGTTCCTAAGCACATCACTTTATTTATTTATTTTACGATGTATTGATTTATTTGAAAGGCAGAGTTACAGAGAGGCAGGGGCAGAGAGAGAGAGAGAGAGAGGTCTTCCATCACTGGTCCACTCCCCAAATGGCCACAACAGCCAGAGCTATGCAGTTCCGAAGTCAGCAGCCTGGAGCTTCCATGCTGGTGCAGGGCCCCAAGCATTTGGGTCATCTTCCACTGCTTTCCCAGGCCACTGCAGAGAGCTAGATCAAAAATGGTACAGCTGGGACACAAAGAAGTGCCCATATGGGATGCCGGCACTGCAGGCAGTGGCTTTAACTGCTACACCACAGCGCTAGCCCCCACATAATTTATTTTGTTTTACGTTGAATCCTCATAACAGTCCCTTGGACTAATTTTATTATTTTTATAATTATATTTTCAATTTAGTTGAAAAGGAGAGCAAGAAAGAGAACGAGAGAGAGGGAGAGAGAGAGATTTTCCATCTGCTTGTTCATTTCCCAAAGGCTCAGCTGGGGAGTGGCCAGGCTAAGATCAGGAGCCCATGACAAATTGGGTCTCCAATGTGAATAGCAGGGACCCAAGTACTTGAGCCATCATCTGTCTCCCAGGGTGGATTGGAAGTGGAGGATCCAGGACTCAAACTAGGCACTCTGGCACAGGATGTGAACATCCCAAGCAGAGTCTTAGCCACTGTGTCAAATGCCCACCCAGGACTGATTTTAATAGCATCACACTCATTGTGCAGAGAAGTAAACGGAAGCACAGAGAGCAAACGATCAAAATTATAAATGTGCACACACTTAGACCATGGAATTCCTTTTTGGACTATTTATCCTGTAGTTAATCCACGTAGGAGTCACGTAAATGTTGAGATCATCATTGTAGCATTGTATGAGATTACAACATTAAAATATCCAGGGGGCAGTTTAAAGAAACCATGCCAAAGATTTGTGGTTTCTTATCCAGAACCCTTGATACCAGTTCTGCTTCATAATGCAGATTTTTTTTTCTCTTTGTTAAATGAAACAGCCTATGTATGACGTATACTTCCATGCCCAGAAGGCTCTGGGCCTTTGCACTGTGTAAGCAAACATATTTATACTTACGAAGCATATCTGCTAACTCCTATTTTTTTTTTAGTATATGCGCTGCCGAAGTGAGCATGATAACTCCTAAGTAAGATAAACAAAATTCATAAATATTTTCGCATCAGTTCAGTAATTTTTGCTACCAGCTGTGTTTGAGTGTCAAACTCTAGAGGGAAAAACTTAATTGACAGAGTTTGGGGATTTGGGAACTGGGGTTAGGGCTACTGGTAGGTATATTTATCCAGTAGAATAGTGTTTAACCAGCTGAAAATAAGTGAGGAAGTTGTGCATTGATATGGAAAGTTTTCCAAGATACGTTCTAAATGGAAAAAGATATGGACACCACCACTGGTGCTTCCCATACCTACATACACGCAGAGTTGTCTGTGCATAGAGTATTTCTGGAAAGATACACAAGAAACTGGTTTCAGTTTTTGTCTCTTGAATGGTCAGCGGGTGGCTGGGGAATGGGTGTGAGAGACTCCCTCTTGCTCTATTTGTGCACTTCAGAGTATTTTGAAATTGACAGAGAGTGCCTGCATTAGCAATTAAGTCCATTAACATTGTCTCAGCTGCTCTTCAGAAGAGTTTCCTCACCCATCCCCTTCCTTGTCATTCTCTGTCACATCCCCTGTCGTTTTGTTCACAGCATTGCTACCAGTCATGATTTCGTCTCCATCTGTCCATGGTGCTCCCGCTAGAACCCCTCCCTAGGATGCAAGTTCCTGGTGTGCCTTGCTTGCTAGTCTCAACAGTGACTGCCCTGAGGAGCTGTGAGGAAGTGCACATCCCGCACCAAGGGCAGGTGGGGGTGGCAAAGCTGGGTAAATTACACGTGGGTTCACAGCAAAGCCCGACCTTGGTGTGCAGACGGCCCTTCTAATTGTCACCAAGGACACATTCTGAACTGTTTTCCTAGAGACCCTGCGACCCTGCTGCAACTCATAGCTCAGAACACTCTGAACAGGTGTCTAGGGAGGCGGAAGCATTCTGAGCACTCCCCGCCTCGCAGAAAGAAGTCCACGCGCCTGTGCTTGCCGCCTACCTCCCCACAGCCCTCTGCCACAAAGTCCTCCTGTCCGGAGCCCTCAGCCCAGAAGGTCCTCCCTGGTCTGTCTGTAGAGCAGAACTTCGTCTTCCAAGGGACATCTCAGAACACCTTTCCATCAGGAAGGCCTGCTGTGCTCCTCAGTCAAAGCCAGGCCCTTCTTCCTCAACACCTGCTTCCTCCACCTGACACTCTGGCTGGACCCGCTTCAGAAGACTGACCCCACCTGGTATTAAGTCAACTGTCCCCATGTTCTTATCCACAGGACAGTGTGACTTTCCTGAGCAGAGATCCACCCCAACAGGAAAATTCTCTTTATATTGTCAGCACCTAAAAAGGAGCTTGACTCATTTAACAGCAATGCTCTGTGCATAGGAAGCATGGTTTTGAATCTTTTTTAAAAAGACTTATTTTATGTATTTGAAAAGCAGAGTTAAAGAGAGAGGGAGAGACAGAGACAGAGGTCTTCCATCTGCTGGTTCACTCCCCAAATGACTGCAAGGCCAGAGCTGGGCCGATCTATAGCCAGGAGCCAGGAGCTACCTCCAGGTCTCCCACATGGGTGCAGGGGCCCAAGCACTAGGACTGTCCTCTACTGCATTCCCAAGCACATTAGTAGGGAGCTGGATTGGAAGTGGAGCAGCCTGGGCTCAAATTGGCACCCATATGGGATGGAATGCTAGCACAGCAGATGGCAGCTTTGCCTGCTAAGCCACAGCACCAGCCCCAATCTTGAATCTTTACCTTGCTTTACAGAATTTTGTAACCACTGCCTGTTTCCCCAACATCTCTAAGCTTCGCTTTCTTAATTCCAAGATAATTCCATAGTGCCTGCTTTGTAAGAATGAGCTAGAGAATAAATCACAGAACTGTCAGCACATAACCAAAGACTCAACACAGAGTAAGCACTCAACAGAAGCTGTCTTCTTAGCTTCCTTTATTAAGTTCGTGAAAGCATGGATAAATAAATGGGCATGGGGAAGAAATGAGAACATCAATATTGACTACTAAACCAAATTCATGATTGGGCCATACAGGAAAGAAACTTACGGTCTCATTTCCCTATGCCTTGGGGATTAGGTAACCAACACTTATGAGGGACAGACTGGATCCAGAAGAACACCCAGCTTCCACTGTGCACACAGAGCAAACATCGCAAAGGTAAAGCTGGAACTCCTCTGAGCCTTAGCAACAGAAGTGGGTCTTATGAAATTCGATTTGGGAAAACTGAGCATATCAAGATTTTGCTGAATCTTCAGAGAAAGAAAATATGACATCCTACTCCAAGTCCTGATTCTGTTTCCCACTTGAGCCAGGTGAAAAGACAAGGAAGACTAAAAGAAAAGTCTCCCCAAGCCACCAAGCAAAGCCGCAGCAGGCAAATACAATACCATTGCTGGGAGGCCAGAGCAGGTCACGTGCTCTGGCAAACGTGCTCTGTTTATTTTGCACTACCTGTTTTTCCACTCACCTGTCCTGTTAATCTCTGCCCTCCACTGAGTCCCAAAGCATTAATTCCTTAGCGAAAGAGCATCCCAAAAACAATTTTAAGGTGACTAAATGACCGTAGACTTGCAAAGTTCAGTTTATTACGAATCCAGGAGTTGGTATGAGTCACCAACTGCAGGAAGCATTGAGCTGCACACTGTTAAGCCGGAGGTATTGAACTATGGCCAGATAAAGGGATAAACTTGTCTATGTGGCTTTAAAATTCTCTCTGGTAATAACTATGATATGCTACTATGCTTGCTTTGTACTTAACATGCAGTTCTAGCTCTACCTTCTTAAGGATTGTAAATGTATGTCATATATGCATACAGAGTGTGTATATTACAAGGGTACCTCAAAAATTCATGGAAGAATGAAATTAAAAGATAACGAAAATCTTCCACAAACTCTTTGAAGTGACCCCCATATACCATCCATGATCTCTCCTTCATTTGTTCATGGTGTACCTCTCTCCTCCCTAGAATCCAAGTCCCTTGTTTTCTTTGTTTGCTGGTGAATCCCAGTGTCTAGACAATGGCTGGCCTTGGGAATTATGAGGAAGTTCATATCCCATAGCAAGGGCAGGCAGAGGGAGCAGGCTTTGAGTATGTGAACATGTCTGTATGTATTGATACATGGTAGATTAGATGACATAATGTAAAAATTTCAGCCAATATTCATTATTTTTATTTTGCAGAAGTTTCTTTTCTCCCTTTGGAGCTGTTATTTTTTATATCAGATATCTGTTTTTGCTGCTAAAGATTTATTTATTTATTTGAAAGTCAGAGTTACAGAGAGAAGTAGAGACAGAGATCTTCCATTTGCTGATTCACTCCCCAACTGGCCACAACTGCCAGCGCTGAGCCAAGATAATGCAGGAGCCAGGAACTTCAAATGGATCTCCCACATGGTTGTCAAGGGTCCAAGCACTTGGGCCATATTCTGCTGCTTTTACCAGGGACAGTAGCAGAAACAGCCAGGACTCAAACCCATACCCATATAGGATGCCAGCCTCACTGGTGTTTAGCTTTACCTGCTGCACCACAATGCCGGGCCCCAGACATTTGTTTTTAAGTCCACAAAAACTTATAGCCCCTAGCTCCTCTGCCTCGGGTATCTAATATTATCCATTAGAGAGAGCACAGCCACTCCTACTTGGTATGCCAGAGGAAAGAGTGTTTTCACGAGGGCTCTCGGACAGTCTGGGACCTTCTCCGGATGGGGCCACCTGCTCTGTGTGCAGGGGACTTCCCTGTTGCGGGGCCTCTGGGACACTTTGCTGCTGGGCTGAGCACACCTAAAACATTCCTATTCTATTCTCTGTCAGAGATCATTTCCAGTTTTCACCAAACAGGAAGCCACTAAAATAAAACAACACAAATCTTTCCACCAACAAAAAATTTCATCAACCCAAGCACCTCTTCATGGCAGACTGAAAACTTTCCTTTCACAAGGGCTGGAATGTGAAGGTTGGGGCAGAACCTCAGACTTCAAATGTGATTTTCTGGGGCTATAACTCAGCCATGAAATTTCGCTCCAGGCAGACTTCAACACGCTAGGCTTGAGCGGAAAGATAAATGTTTTGCCCGTTTACTTCAGTTCAAAACCAGAAGCTGTTCGATACTATTGTTTTGCACATGAAAGTTGGGCAAAGACCATTCTCTCAGAAGATTCCCATCCAAAGCTGTCTCCTGACTTCCCCTCTCCCCACTTCTGTCTTCACCCTCAACTGTCTTGTTCCTGGATTCTTTTTTTTTTTTTTTTTTTTAGATTGAGTTTATTTATTTGAAAGACAGAGTTATAGAGAAAGGTAGAGACAGAGAGAGAGAGGTCTTCCATCCACTGATTCACTCCCCCAGATGGCCACAAGGGACAGAGCTGCGCCAATCCGAAGCCAAGAGCCAGGAGCTTCTTCCAGGTCTCCCACATGGGTGAAGGGGCCCAAGGACTTGGGCCATCCTCCACTGCTATCCCAGGCCATAGCAGAGAGCTGGATCAAAAGAGGAGCAGCTGAGACTAGAACCGGCACCCATATGGCCTCCAGTCCAGGGCTTTAACCCACTGTGCCACGGCACTGAGCCCTTGTTCCTGGATTCTTGCTACAGCCCTGTAGTTGGCCTCCTTGAGTCTAGTGCTTTCTCCTTCTTCTCCCCCCTCCCCCATGGCTGTCTTAGATATCAATGGTAGATTCATCGCCCTCACATATTCCTGGAGTTCCTACATGGTGCACACTGATGTGCTGACCAGAGACCCCACCATGCTCAGCCTGGGAGTGCTGAGCACAGACGCCTGCAACTGTCAGCCCACTGAGGATAGCCTTGGTTACAAAGATGCCCCAAGTTCGTCCAAGCTCAGAACCCCTGTAGGAGGCCCATGTCCAATAGCAGATCAATAATGAATCAATGTGAGACTTTAGAAAATCCGGGATGCCACAACCCAACTCAAGATGACAATTCAGAAAAGCTATCTAACACCAGAGCCCTGAGGGGCTCAATGGGGCTGTCAGGTCCACATTACAGCTCAACTTCTCCCTACCCAGTCCTGCTTCCTTCTCCCGTCTGCAGGTCTTTATCTCAAATAAATCCCTCAATAAATATCCAGCCAATTAAATTGCTGTCAGAGTTGGATTCCCAGGTACCCAACCTGCAATGCCCCATGGGAGGAAAGAAAAGGGAGGAGGGAGGGAGAGAGGGAATTAAGCAGGATTATTTATTCTAATTAATGTGTTTCTCTCTCCTTCTGGCACCCCCCAAACCCCCTGCTGGCACCATTTCCAGTGAAATTTGACAAACACATATTCTGTAATGAGAATCTTAATTTATTTGCTCAGAAATTGGATTATCCATGATTTTTTTTAAAGACACTATAACAGAGTTCCCACCAATGTGCTTTGCTTCCCTGATTCTGTCCACATTGCCTACCAGGGACCTGACTGAAAGCCAAGTGGGATCTATCCAGTTCTAGACATACATACCCATGCGGATCCCCTAACACAGACATTGTAATGACAGGCAACCCAGCTTTACTTAAGACTCCTCTAAGCCTACACTGTGGTGTAAGGTGTATGTAAATACATCCCACTAAACAAGAGACTTAAGCACCATTATTCACCCTGAACTACCAGATACCTTTGGTATAGTCCACCAATTATTTTGGATTACCACTCAGAAAAACATTTAGCCATGCGTGCAGAGGGGAGTGTCTATTCTAGCTCAGACTGCATTGCCCTGCCGTTTTGCACGACCAGGTCATGCTGGTCCCAATCTGCATTCTCATCCTGCCACACTCACTGCCCTACAGGGTTCTTTCCTTCTTTGAAGGCCCAGACACCCAGCCCTTGTCGTACATTCTCTTCTAGTTTACTTTAGGAATTATCTTCAGTCATTGAGCTACCCCTCTTTGCCCTACAATTTTTGACAAGTGTTTGCCCATAATTGCTCCTTGGCCTAAGAGTGGCTGCTCTGTGTGGCCTTGCATTGTATGGTATACATCCCTATCTAAGTTCTCTAGGTCCTGGATGTTGTCTTTTTAAAAAAAATTATGTATTTATTTGAAAGGCAGAGTTACAGAGAGAGAGAGAGAGAGAGAGAGAGAGAGATGTTCCCCATCCACTGCTTCACCCCCAATTGGCCACAACAGCCAGAGCTGCACTGATCTGAAGCCAGAAGCCAGGAGCTTTTTCAGGGTCTCCCATGCAGGTGCAGGGACCCAAGGACTTAGGCCATCTTCTACTGCTTTCCCAGGCCATAGCAGAGAGCTGGACGGGAAGTGGAGCAGCCAGGACTCGAACTGGCGCCCATATGGGATGCCAGCACTGCAGGCAGCAGCCTTACCCACTAAACCACAGCACCAGCCCCCTGGATGTTGTCTTGTATTTTACGTGACACCTCCCTGTTCTGCACGTGTTTCACTCATGTCAGTGTCAGTCACTGCTGAGGCACTGAGCTAATAACAGCAGTTTTAAAGATGGAAATGGCTGTCACGATATTTTCTGAATATCCACATCTGCCTCCTCTGGTTCCAACAGCCCAGGTACCCTGAAGTTTAGAAATACCACATTCCCAATCATGCAGACTATTCCCCAAAAAACATTATAAGGACACTGACTTTTTGTTATAGTGTTTCCTGTTTTTGGCAAGAATCATCAGCTCATGTAACACGAGGACTCTTGCCATTCATTATCTCTTTTTTTTTTTTGACAGGCAGAGTTAGACAGTGAGAGAGAGAGAGAGAGAGACAGAGAGAAAGGTCTTCCTTTTTCCATTGGTTCACCCCCCGAAGTGGCCATTACGGCAGGTGCATTGCGGCCGGCGCGCTGCGCCGATCCAAAGCCAGGAGCCAGGTGCTTCCTCCTGGTCTCCCATGCAGGTGCAGGGCCCAAGGACTTGGGCCATCCTCCACTGCCTTCCCGGGCCACAGCAGAGAGTTGGACTGGAAAAGGAGCAACCAGGACAGAATCTGGCTTCTACTCAGTGTAAAGGATGATACTGTGGGACTTTTAAGAGGACTCAGTGGGATTGACTATTTGACCTGGTGATTAAAACGCCATTGCCCAACTTTGCAGTACATGGGTTCAAGCCCCGGCTCTGGCTCTTGACTACAGCTTCCTGTTAATGCAGACTTGGAAAGCAAATGTAATGGCTCAAATAGTTGATTTCCTGCCGCCTGTGTGGGACACTGGATTTAGTTCCCAGCTCCAGGAATCAGTTCCTTGGCTGTTGTGGACATTTGGAGAGTGAACCAGCAGATGAGAACTCTCTCTCTCTCTCTGTCTATCTCCCTTGCTCTGTCTCTCTGTCTCTTCAATAAATATTTTAAAAAAGAGGACCCAGTAAATTAATTGTCAGTCTTGTTCCTGATCAAGTTCCAAACCAGTAGAGAAATAAACAAAGGAGGTCAGAAGATCCTGCCAAGATGTAACCACTGTTAAGCTGATATGAGAGAGTCTGGCTCATATCCATAGACATTTGAACCTGCTAGTACTGAATCCCACAAGTGGTCAGAACAATCCGCAGTCACAGCAGCTCTGAGCCAGGACAAACCTGATTCTGTAAGGACTAGGTGGAAAACAATCCCTCCACAGATAACTCCTCAGAGGATGGGAGACTTCTAAATATGGCCAAATTCTCCCTCTCTCAGCTCTCATGAGTTTGTTTTCCTGGCCTCAATGGAAGAGATAGTAATCCATGTCTCTCTGCATGGATTAAAAACTCCAGGGGGTGGACACCAGCATCAAACACCTTCCCTATGCACCCTCTGCTCTGCCACTCGCTTCTAAGACTGGTGCACATTGTAACCTAGTCAACTGTGGCATCAATCCACCAAGGTAGGTAATACTTCCAACCTCCATTGGATCAGATGAGAAAATGCAGGCACATGAATGGCAAAAATTTGCCATGGATCACTCTGCCTGAGAGAGGTAGATTCGGGATTTGATACCAAGAAGTCAGGTTCCAGAGCCAAAGCTTTTATAGCCACCAAACTAAATCCAAAATCCTTCTTCTCTGATTCTTTCCTTCTCTACAGTACAACTTCACCTTGCCTATAAAGACAAGGCACAAATTTTAGCTCTTCCCATCCCCTCCCTGATGAAGAAACAACCAAGAATCCCCTCACCTATGAGACATGGAGGACTTTGAATCTGCATAGCCTTCATCAATAAACCTGCTCGTTCCACAATGGAGAAAAAACAAGGAATGCAAGGGTTAAGCCATGGAGAGATAAGGCCTAGCTTCTTCTGATCTGTTATTAGATAACTTCAAGTGAATGAAATTATGTAGAGAAAAAATGTCTAGAAGTAGTCTGATTTATATCTTGCAACTCTCATTTGCCTTCCTTCTCCCAGTATTAATTATGAGTGCCTTCCCCATGGCGGGATGCTATTCTAAGCCCTGGAGAAAGAAATAGGTGAAAACAAAACTAACAAGAAAACAAGCAGGCCCCCTGCTCTGAGGGATCTTGCTGTCTGGCCAGGAAGCCCAGTGTTAATTCCATAATCACACAGGCATGCAGCAGCACACAGGGGTAAGTATTAGGAAGCAAACAGAAGGTGCTGGTGAACAAAGGCCAGGGGAATTGATCTTGTCTAGGGGATAAAGATCAAGAAAACCATTTAGCTACAAGTTGAAGGATGAGTAGCTACCAGGTGGAGGGCAGGAAACGCACAAAATCTATGAGAGAGGAGGTGGCACGCAATGGATAAGCAGTTTCTGTGTCAGGTGCCAAGAGGGGGTGGAATTAAATGAGACTGTAGAGGTATGTAGGACATGAGAAAACCACGTGGGGGTTCATCCCAAGAGCAACTGGAAGCTCTTCTTCCTGTGTCATTCACAGAGTCATCCATTCAACAGACTTTCAACACACCTACCAGGTGCCAGGATCTGTGCTGAGTTCCCTGGACATAACCAAGATGGCTAAGACAGAATCCTCTCTCTCTTCTTCTCAATTTGTCCACTGGGAGATGTAGATTAAATGAGGAGTAATTATTATATATTTAATTGTGTTGAACAGGCTTCTATCAATGCTAAGAAAAATTCCACAAAGTGGAATTTTAACCACATGCACTAAGAAAAATCATAAAAGGTGCAAAGGAACAAGCCAGGCTAATTTCCAGCACAGAAAAGACTGGTGGGTTTGACACTCCATGATTTTTGCGCAAAGGAAAGGGACATGGATGACCTATCAGGTGAGCAAGATTAGAAAGAAAAGAACCTTACATATTATGACTTTATCTCATGGCATTAGACTGCTCGGATTGCTGTAACAAAATTTAAACAATAGAAACTTGTTTTCTTACAGTCCCAGAGCCAAAAGTCCCAGATCCAGGTCTGGGGCGGGCTCTTTTTCTGGCTTGCAGATGGCAACCGTCTCTCTGTGTCTTCACATTACAGAGAGAGGGTGCTCTCTTGTGTCTTGCCTTATAAGGACCCTAATCATGTAAGATTAGGGTCTGCTCCTTATGATTTCATTTAACCTTAATTACTTCCTAAAGTCCTCATCTCAACATATAGTCACAATTGGGCTTAGCTCTTCAGCAAGTGAATGTTAGGGGCACACAATTCAGTCCCCAGCCTTTGTGGTTAGTGAAGAACATGAAAGAGTTTTAAGCAAAAATGTAACATGAATAAACTATTATTTCAGAAATGCTATGCTGCTGGCTGAGTTGAAACTTGATTACAGTGTGAATGGCTACAAAGCCTGGGGCAGAAAAAGAAACTGTGACACCATTTTTTTTTTCTGGGTTAAAGAAAAAATGATGAGGACATGAACATACAGAAGAGGCAAGTTAGAAAGATGTTAAGGTGGTGGCTTCTAAGGAAGTGTCTCAAGCTTGTAGGACTGGAAAAATGATGATGCCATTAACTGAGACGTAAAACACAGGTAGTGCCAAATTGGGAGGGGAGAGGTGGACAAGCAATGAGGTCAGATCTGAGAAGGCTGACTTTGGAGCAAAGGTGGAAATGTAGAGCATCTCAATCATCCATACTTACAGAAGAATGTTATTTCTGGGCACGTAGTAAATGCAAAAGGCAATAACTGGGGATCTGGCCAGTGTTGGAGTGAACATGAAATTCATGAGAAAGAGATATTTGTTTAGAAGTATATTTTTGCCAAGAATCTCAGGCCTAATCTTGATTCTTTGTTCATGCATTTTGTTGCCTTCGCATCAAAATTATACCCCCTGCATTGAAGTTTTGCTCTATGGCATTGTGTGAGTACTAAGAGTAGATGTCATTCTTTCTAAAGAGTGATTGAGACCTTTGCAAAGAGAAAGAAAGACAAAGTGACAGGTAGCTTTGGAGAAGGGATCACCTGGCAATAGGCACTTTTCTCTGGTTGGTTTGAATCCTTACAGTTAACTAATATCTGAATTTAGGGAGGAAGGGGTAACTTGATCAGATATCCTGCACGTAGTGTTTTGTAGATGAAGAAACCAAGATTCAGAGAAATTAAGTTACTAACTTTGCAGAGCTGACTTGACAGAGTCAGTTTCTATAACCAGACCACTTGGTTCCCAAATCTCTGCTCTCCCATTCTCCCCAGCAAATCGTCCCAGGAGGTCTCACGTCCTCATATCTTGGAGGAGACAATTGGTGACCTCTTCCCTGTTTTTACTGTGGTTCTGTATATGGACTGGGCCATGGAAGGTCACTCACCACTCCTCAGGTGGTGCTGTCTGGTTTCCTACTCTCCCTGCTCACTGTGTGATGGCAGGAAGATCAGTCTCTCATAGCTGCTGTAACAGATTACCCTCGTTTAGTGGCTTTAAGCAACACAGTTGTTAGGCTACAGTTCTATAGGTCAGAAATCCAACACCACAATGCAGATATCAGCAGGCTCTGGTTGTTCCCTGAGGCTTGAGGCGAGTGCCTGCCTCCTGACTATCCCTTCTGCCCGCCCTGCATCCCTTCCTCCATCATAGAATCAGCACCATGAAGCTGACCCCTTCTTGTGCCACCCTCTCTGACTGGCTCACGTCATCTCTCAGCCATTCCACTTTTAAAGTCCTTTGGGACCACACTGGCCCCATCTGGGTAATTCAGGACACTCTCCTTGACTTAAAGTCAGCTGATCCACAAGCTTCTTTTCCCTCTGCCCCAGGAACAAACACATTCACTGGTGCTGGGGATTAGGATACAGACATCCCTGGGAGACATTATTCTACCTAACACCAAGAATTTCCAGTTTCTCTGTCCCAGCAAGGAGAGAATCCACGTTTTGGAGTTAGGGATGATTGAGATAGCTCTAATTAACCCACCAAAACAGCAACAACGAGAAAATGGAGGGGAGGAAGGGTCGGCCCTGACCTTTCTAAGATGCCTAGGGTGTGCAGTATGGGGGATAGAGAAACTTAGAGGAATCTCTAAATCCAGGGGCCATTTTGTCTCTTTCAGGGTCTCTTCCTACCCCTAACAGGCCAACTTAGATCCCCCTTCTCAGACACTCCTGTTGGGTCTCTACATTTGGGAAGGGCCCTGCTACCACAGAGAAGTAATTGACTCATCTCACATCCTCATGGTGTCTCTTCCAGCCCACCAGGTGCCTCTGGAGTACGGTATGAAGATGATGATGTACTGAGTTGTCATCTCAACCTCTACAGTGTCACTCCTTGTGGTCCTTCAAGCCACATCGTAGACTGAAATCTCACTGAAGATCTTTATAATTAAATCTCTCTGGTAAAGTAGGTGCTTACACACAGGCGCACACGCACACACGCACACACACTCCCTCAGGCTGCTCCATCGTGATGCTTCTCTTGTTATAGGGTGGGAGGAAGTACCATCAGAGTCAGGCCACACCCACACACAACTGTGTGATATTTTCTAAGCTATGGAACCTCCGTGGGTCTCGGTTTCTTCACCTATACAGCAGAGATAATGACACCTACCCCACATGCTTATTATAAATATTGAGTGAGATGCTGTGCTTGTCATTGCTTAACTCAGTGTCTGGTATATGTTGGGTGTTGATGCCCTTTAGTTGGTGTTCTTGTCACCTACCAGGCTCATGACCCAATAAAAATTAGAAGAATGACTCAACAAAAACAAACACTGATTAGGTGTGCCTATGTGCCAGGCACCATGCTAACCATTTTACAGGTATCATTACAAGTAACCATACACAGTCATAATAAGCCAGAGGAAGTTCCCCTGTTATACCCATTTAACAAATTAATAAACTGAGACTCAAAGAAGTTAAGTAACTTCTCCAAAGGGATAGTGTTGAGAAAATTGAAGAGGAATTTGAATTCAGGTAGGCCACAATATAAAGTCCAAGCTCTTAATTTAGAAACACCTTCACTTTGAGATATGATCAAGAAAAAAAAAGACTTAAAAAAAAAAAAAACTACAACTTTGAAACTCCTCATGCCTGCTTTGGCCTTCAGACTACAGTAAGCATTTTTCTGGCCACTAGCCAGGCTATTTTCCCAAGCTTTTCCTACCAGCTGGATCCCAAAGCCCAGAAGAGGAGGAAGTGTGTTTACCTGAGTAACCTGAATGGTCTCTGGGCCATGGCCCATCAAAGGGCTGGCCTTGCCAGGAAGCAATTAATGCCTAATTCACAACTGCTGGTATCTCTGCATCTATTCCGCAGCCCTGCTGACAGCTCCCCCAACCAGAGCATTTGCTTGTAAACATCTTCTTTGGCAAAGCTTCAGGGCCTGCATTTTGGGTGTTACAAGCTGGAAAAAGCAGCACTGGGCTACCAGAGAAGGAAGTGGACCCTCTGGGATCCTGCCTGGACCCAGTTCTGGCAGAAACCACGCATCCTCATCAGCTCTTGGACTGAGTAGCTTAAACAACAGACATTTGTTTCTCAAAGTTCCAGAGTCTGGGAGGCCGGACAACAAATGAGGGCTCTGTTTCTAGTTACATCCTCACACAGCCAGGAACAGAGAAGCAGCAACCTGTCTCAAGTATCTTATAAGGGCACCAATTGCATTCACTACTTCCCACTCCATTTCAAATAGCATTACGCTAGAGATTAGGGTTTCAGTGCATGAATTTTAGGAGACAAGCATTCAGTGCATAGCACTTTTAGTGTGGGAATGAAAGTGCATAACTGACTAGCTCAAGGATGGCAGAGTCAGTGGGCCCCAGTGGTCTTGCAGGCCAATGGTCTTTAGCCTAGTTTCATACTAGAAGAACCTAGAAAAGTTTCTTAATACCCAAGCCTCAACTCAGACCAAGTAAATCAAAATCTCTGTGGTTATTCTGAAGCCTCAGTAGTTTTTAAAAAAACAACCACCAATGCGTCCAACCAACTCTTGTACAGATGAGAAAACTGAGGCCCAGCGAGGGAAGTTGCCCTTATCTCACAGTAATAATTGCTACTATTTTGAGTTAAACTTCTCACTTGTGTGTAGCCAACCTAAAGAATCAATAACTGATGGAAGAATAAAAGATAGATGTGAAAATTAGGGGAGCCACACAGACTGCTGGAAGAAGATGCACTGTGTAAATGCAGTTCCTGGAGTGGTGATTCTATGATGTTCCATTTACCTGCTTTTCTGAATCACCCTACTAATCCTTTAGGCTGCAGGTGGCTCCAAAGCAAACCTGTGTCTTATTTGCCTTGGAATTTCTGCTCCTGAAACAATGCCTAGTCCAGTGTTATGGGCTGAATGGTATCCCCTAAATTGATGTGCTTGAGTCCTGGCCCTTACTGCCTGTGAATGTGCCCTTATTTGGAAAAAGAGTCTGGGTAGATGTCATCAAGTATGGATGAACTCATCAGGGTACATCCTTGAACCAGTATAATTGGTGTTCTTAGAATAAGAGAAGAAATCCCAAGACACACAGGGAGAAACCAATTTAAAGGCAATGACAGAGTTCAGAGTGATGTGCCTGCAAGCCAAGGATGGATGGGCACCAGAAAGAAGAAAGGAAGAAATCTCCCCCAGAGCCTTGAGAAGGAGCGTGGCTCTGCCAACACCTTGATTTCACACTTCTAGCCTGCAGAACTGTGAGACAATAAGTTTCTGTTGTCTTAAGTCAGCCTCTGTGTGAACCAGTGTTATGAATACCCCACCAAATTGATACCTCTAGTATCTCAAGAGCATTCCTGGGTTCATCTTTCACAGTGGATCCTGGAGACAAAATGCCAAGGTTCACAATGTACAAATTTGAGAACATTGTCTGAACTCTCTAGATTTCAGTTTTTCTTCCTATAAAATGGGAATAAAACAGCCCCTACCTCATAGAATTGCTGTGGAGATTAACTGAGTCAAGACAAGGAGCCTTCAAAAAGTTTGTGGAAAAAGCATCTTATTAAAACAACTATGCATGATTTCAAATATTTTTGGATCAACATGAACTTGTCTGTTAATTCAACTTTCCACTAACATTTCTGAAGTACCTCCTACATCCGAGGTCCTTAGAACAGCACTTGTTCTGTGTTATCCCACAAACTACCTGCTCTCTGCCTGATGCCTCACCTGTATGTCTAGCACATTTCTTTAATAGTTACCCAGGGTTTTCTAGACCACATGAAGTATGATTTCACTTTTCAGAAACTCATACTTGTCCTACCACAAAGTGCTATGGATGCCTCTACTGCATCCCATATCACCTTCAAGGTCACGTGCAGAGGGCCATGCACACAGTGAGGAGTGCTATGTGTCTTGGCCTGCAGAACATGCCCAGTACTCCTGGGGCAGGCAAGATGGGCTCATGGTTAACCAGGGGGAGGGAAGACATGTGGGCAGGGGAGGAAGGGGACAACTCTCCAAACCCAGAGAGAAGGAATTTGATAGAGAAATACATTGGTTGGTTTACTCTTCAGTGGTACAAATCTGTGGAGGTATGTTTCTAGCATGTCTCCATTTGCCCACGGGTCAGCAGACTATGACCCAAATCCAGCCAGATACTCATTTCTATAAGTTGAGTTTTTACTAGAATATAGCCATGCCCATTTATTTGCATGTTGCCTATGCCTGTGTCCACACCACAACAGCCCTCTAGTCCTATAAAGAAAAATTTTGTTGGTTGGCGCTGCAGCTCAATAGGCTAATCCTCCACCTGGGGCACCGGCATCTTGGGGTTCTAGTCCTGGTTGGGGAGCCAGATTCTGTCCCAGTTGCTCCTCTTCCAGTCCAGCTCTCTGCTGTGGCCCGGGAAAGCAGTGGAGGATGGCCCAAGTCCTTGGGCCCTGCACCTGCATGGGAGACCAGGAGGAAGCACCTGGCTCCTGGCTTTGGATCGGCGCAGTGCGCTGGCCGCAACACAGAAGCTGTAGCGGCAATTTGCGGGGGTGAACCAATGGACAAAGGAAGACCTTTCTCTCTGTCTCTCTCTCTCTCTCACTGTCTAACTCTGCCTGTCAAAAAAAAAAAAAAAAAAAAAGAAGAAAAATTTGCTGGCCTTGTGCTCTGGAGGAAGCACATGCTGTTGATTTCCTGCTCTTATCTGACTCATTCTCCTGTTTCTTTGCATTGCTTACTGAGAGCATCTCCAAGGTAAGCTACCTGTAACCAGACCTTTGTGTTGGGATTGACTTTTGGAGAAGGCAAATTAAGACACTTTGTTAGAGCACCTTCCTCATCTTAACACAAGATGCAATGCCTGGCAAAGAGGAGACTCTCAAATATTTGTTGTAGGAATAAATGGGCAGAAAGTCAAAAGAGGCTACTAGGTCATTAAGTTAAAGAAGCTCCTTCTAAGGGCAACACCTCTAAGAGAGACCCACTGACCTGGTGGGAGTAGGACAGCTCTTTGAGGCCTGCCAGGTACCTCATCCCTTCCTAGTCCCAATATCAGTACATCATCAACAAACTCACCCCCTTCAGGCAGTTAGTACACATATTCTAAATTTGGTCCTTGGGGTGGATGCTTTGATAGGCTTGTTACCTAAGCAACTTAAGATGGTTGGAAGAAAGTGGGGTAGAGTACAGAAAGAGGAGAGACACAAAGCCATCCTGTATTTGGGAGTCTTTATGTCTTCTTTTGTTCTATTCTTAGCTCTTGACAATAGTTGAAAGTAACTGAAAGCTTTGCCCCAAAGTATATCAGAAAACAGGAACATGAAGGCAGGCAAGGGGCCCATCATGCTACAGGCCCCTTGTAATGTCTCCTGAGTTTCTCCCACTAGCCACCCACCACACTCATCATCTTCTTACTAGGCCAATGTGAGGACTTGGTCTGCTATTGTTTCATGGAACAGGGATACTGTCCTGCAAAGCTTGGGAACTGGAGTATACTTTGGATTCAAGCATTGGGCAGTCATGCCTGTGAGCCAGGAATATAGCAGACATAGAGGTGGCAATGAAGGCATACCTCACAGACCTCCTACAACGGAAGCATAAGTGACCTAGTACCACAGCCACTGAACCTGAAATCTATGCTCCCCAAATGACTGAGTGCTTTGGGAACACTAAGGTTGACACATTCCTGGGAGACCCAGGACTCCAGGACTCCTTTGTCAGTCATCTTTAACTCATGGACTCCACAGAGGCTTTGTAGACTAAACAATAGTCTGGGAATCTTCCACCCAACTTCCTCCCAACTCCCTCTCACTGGGGTCAGAACTACATTGCCTTCTGAGGCTCTCTCATCCTTTCTAAATGCCCTCGCTATTTCCTTTCTCACAGGCATTTCCTCTAATAAAATGTTTACATGTTTAATCTTGCTTGGCATCTGCTTCTTGGTGGACCTGAACCAATGCAGGTTGGTTAACTGAAGTCTCAAAATTTCTATCTCCAGTTTTTAAATAAAGCCCTAAGAAGTTAACCATCCCTAGCCAGCTAGTCAGTCTGGAAAAGCTAGTGCTTAAACTTTGCATTTCCTAACTCTAAAGCTTCTATTCTTTGCACTTGTTGGTATCCCATCATTGGCCCCCATTCATTCCTGCTCTGATATTCTCCCAAATGAGAAGGAAGCATCAGGCACTTCCTGGATTACTCTTCAAAAATGTTGAGCTAAGAAATGGTCATACAGTACTTAGAGTGATGTACAATGAGGATAAAAAGACAGTTTGAGGAGTTTACAAGTGTACTAGGGGCTCGTTTTGGCTGGGAAGGGAAGAAATATTCACAATATACCCATTTGTTCATGATGATGTAGCAACTTGGATGCTTGGAATCATTTGGGGGATTCTGTTTCTGATAGAGAAATATCTATTAAATTGTTAGGAAGGAAAAACTTAAAACACTATTTTTGTTTGAAAGCAAGACAGGGAAAATTTAGTAAAATCAATCAAATTCAGATCAGCATCTCTAAGGATTTCTGTAAGCCTGCTTCATAAACAGAGGAGGTGATCATGAGAAGGCAAGGTTTGAGAAAGCAAAGCCTTCAATGTTGTTGGTGAACAGCCACTGCCCTGAGTCACACATGTGACGATGCTCACCCCCTCCCCTCTCTCCTCCAGTCTCATCCTTGTCTTCAGGGGTGTAGGAAAGCAAAGGGTTAAAGCCTGGCATGCTAGAGAATGTCTAATAACAATGACCTAACTCCTTGACCAGTTCCTAATTGGATTGGTCCTGCACCACTATAAACAAGAATGTGCCTTCCAGATCACCTTCTTCAGGCAACCTTCCCCAACCTACATGGAGTCAGCTTTCCCTCTCTCTGCTTCCCATCCCATAATTCCTCTTTATGCCACATCTACATACCAAGCATGCATGCATACATATACACTTATGTAGTAGGAGCTACATTATTGGTACAGTATTCACCAGTGTATAACTCGAAAAAGGGCGAGACAAAGGGATAGATACATCATTTGAGATGGCCTTGTTCATCTTTCTATCTCAAGTGCCAGGTTCAATAGCTGGCGATGGACTTAAACTGAACTGTATGCCTAAGCAAGTGCTTTTCAACTTAAGGACATGCTTAAAGTAGTACTAAGGAAGTGCAAAGAGGGGAAAAACAAAATTATGAAAACTGGAATGAGTCCAAAGTGAGTATGTAGAGATTTATTTAACATAGAAAAGCTAAAGAAACTAAAAATATATAACTTGGCCAGCAGACAAAACAGAAGGAGCATGAGATTCTACAAAATTTGAAAGGTGTGAACAAGGGCAGGGAATACTATTTCCCATGCTTTTAAATATGGTATACAGGAAGGAGTGACCAGAGAAAATGTTCTAAAGGAGGAAATGAGCATATAAGAAGGACCAATATATGGAGGTGGTTTGGGATGGGAAGCAGATCCCCAAAGCTATAGTCTTAGCTTGTCCATGGCCTTGGTCAAGTCAATGTCCTCATTCATTCATCTACCTAAGAATCATTGAACACTATCTTTGCTTTTTTATTCACTTGTTTTAGATTTATTTATTTATTTGAAAAGCAGATATACACACAAACAGAGAGAGAGAGAGAGAGAGAGAGAGAGAGAGATCTCCCATCTTTTGATTCACTCCCTAAGTGGCTGCAATGGCCAGAGCTTGGCCAGGCTGAAGCCAGGAGCCAGGAGTTTCTTCTGGGTGCAGTTTCTTCATGTATGCAAGGGCCCAAACACTTGGGCCATCTTTGGCTGCTTTCCCAGGTGTGTTGGGAAGTGAAGGCAGCCAGGACTTGAATTGGTTCCTATAGGGGATGCTGACATTGCAGGCGAGGCTTAGCCTTCTATGTCGCAACGCTGGACCCTGAGCATTATATTTGTATCATGAGCTCTGCCCATGGCCAGGCCAAGCTACCTGCCATATTGAAGTTCACCATTAATATCCCCAAAGAGAGACACTAACACATAACAGCAGCATGGTAGGTTTACAACAGGAGCTGTAGGAGTTCATCGAGGAGTCTGGCTTGGCTTGGGAGACAGGGAAGTCTCTGAGAGGAAGAAATGATTTGACCTGAGACACAAGAATGAGAGAGTATTTCTCACTGAAGAAAGAGGTGGAGAATATTCCAGGAAGAGCAAGAACCAAAGCAGTGAGTAAGTGAGGGAGTTCCAGAAGACCGAAAGGACTCTGAGAGCAGGAGAAAGCCTGGTGAGGCAAAGGCAAGAGCCAGCCAGAACTGGTCAAGCATGCTAGGCACTCACAGAACAATAGGGAGCTACGGAAGGGTGGTGAGCCAGGGAGTGGTAGGATCAGAGTGGTAGAAAGTTCCCTGTGGCAAGAGTGTGAAGAAAAGATTGGATGGGAGAAATGGTGCAAGAACAGGCTGAAATCTGGTCAGTTACCAAAAAAGTGGGAAAAACTTCACCAGCACAGTGACACAAGAGCCAACTGTTGAAGGATGAGTAGAACATTGGCAAAGGAAATCCCTGGAGACACACAGCCTAAGCAAAGACAGAGACGCATCAAGAACACAGAGTGTCTGGGAGCAGCAAGATCTTCTCAAGGCAAAGGCTGGCATGAGTGCACAGCCATGACAGGGACCAGTCATACATGATCTTGCGTGTAAAGCTTAGGGGTAGAACCTTTATCATGTGAACCAACAGCATGGAGCAGTTTAGGGCAGAGATTTAGGATTAGAACAACCAGGATTTGAATTCCAGCTCTGCCACAGCCTCACTGTGTGCTGGTGATCAGTACACTTATGGCTGGGTCTCAGTTTCTGTATCTGTAAGATGGCAATATTCCATTGAACAAAAGGTTTGAAGTGCACAGTGATTCATCATAGAGGCAGTGGTGTCTCATTTGGGGCTTTCTTTGAACATCACTTGTAATCTCCTTTTGTTTTCCTTCTTCATGGAGCCAAGTGAGGTTAATCTTATACTCGTTCAAAGGTATTGAGTGGACACAACCACCCTAAAGGGCCATCTCATGTGAAAATACAGTTTTTTCTTGTAACACAAAGCCAAGCAATGTGGAAGATGCACCAATGCATCAGTATCTCCTGCCTGGCCCATGGCCTGCCTTTTCATTGCCTCAAAAAGCCAATTGCCTGCCTTTTCATTGTCTATGCCTACCCCTGCATGCCATTGCCTGTGTGGGTACAACAGGCCAGGTGGTTCTATGGGGCACCCCTCTTTCTCCCTGACTTTGTTGAATACAATACTCCTGCTTGACCCTCCTGTGCCTCAACTGTGCTTGGGCAGCATGACCCAGAGAAGTTGTGCAATTTGTTTTTGGCCACCAGAAGTTCTGGAGTGGGTCCCCAGCTGCGTGCAGCAAGCCTGACTCTGGACTTGCCCCACTCTTCCTGCCAATGTCCTACAGACTGACTTGGTCCATTTGCTCTATCTGCCAACAAAGTCCCACAGCCAAGAGGCAGACACAGTACTCAAACCACTGTGATCAATGCCCATTTCCATTTCCATTTCCACTTAGAAACGGTGTGACCCTGGCATATAACCTTCTCTGTCTTCATGGGGACCATGACACCTGCCTCGTGGGGTGCTTGTGATGGCCAAATGAGTGAAAATATATGAGGAATTTAATGTTTACTGCAATAATTGCGATGATGATTACAACAGTGATGACGATGGACCTGGAGGATGGTATGGGTTGAAGAAGTCTGTTCTCTTTTTTTTTTTTTATTTTTAAATTTTTTTTTAAATTTTAACTTTTATTTATCAGTGGCCAAGCCAGATCTACCTATAATCCAGAATTCCTGACAGTCAGCACTTCTCACAGCTTTTGGATTACAGTGGCTTTCCCCCCCATAACTTCCCTCCCACCCTCAACCCTCCCATCTCCTGCTCCCTCTCCCATTCCATTCACATCAAGATTCATTTTCAATTATCTTTATATACAGAAGATCAATTTAGTATATATTAAGTAAAGATTTCAACAGTTTGCACCCACACAGAAACACAAAGTGAAAAATACTGTTTGAGTACTAGTTATAGCATTAAACCACAATGTACACCACATTAAGGACAGAGATCCTACATGGGGAGTAAGTGCACAGTGACTCCTATTGTTGACTTAACAATTGACACTCTTGTTTATGGCATCAGTAATTACCCTAGGCTCTTGTCATGAGTTGCCAAGGCTATGGAAGCCTTTTGAGTTCAACAACTCTGATCTTATTTAGACAAGGTCATAGTCACTTCCCCACTTTGACTATGAGACTTGTTCTTTCGAATAAGTTTCAGTGCTTTGTAGAAGGGCCCAGAACTTGTCATGTCTCACCACTGTATTATGTGCTCCCAGGGTTGGACTCCAGCCTAAATTAGGCTAGTGCTGTAAGGCAAATCTATACAAGACAACCATCTAGATTAAGCCTTCCCCAGTCTCTGGAAAACCTGGGATGTTATAACACAAAGGGTGAACCTGCTCCAACCTCCTTATCCTAGAATAAAGTCCCTCAGAGAGCGTGGTAACCAACCTGAGTTCACACAGCTTATCAGTGGCCAAGCCAGATCTACCTATAATCCAGAATTCCTGACAGTCAGCACTTCTCACATGAGCTAAGCAACAGATCTACCATGAAGGACCCCACAAAGTTCCTAATGTTCGCTGAGGACCTACTGTGTGGTAGACCCAGGGATGAGGGTTTTACCTTCACAAAACTATCTCATCATCACAAAGACCCCAGCAAGTGAGTGTCATCCTTGTTTACAAGTGAAAAAATAACACTGCAATTTGTAAACCCTTTGTCCTAATCCATTTTCTGCTGCCATAACTAAGCACTACAAACCAGGTCATTTATAAAGAAGAGGGTGTATTCAGTTTATGATTCTGGAGACTGGGAAGCCCAAGAGCATGTCACACACATCCTGTGAGGGCTTCTTGCTACATCTTAACCTGGTGTAGGATGCCCCATGCACAACAGAGCCAGTCTGAGAGAGAGCTGGCACCCACGTGAGATCCCAATAATCCATGAATGAATGAAGCCATTCATGAAAACAGAGCCCTCATGACTCAATCACCTCTGAGGGCCCCTCCTATCCAATGTCATTAACATGATTTCAGGGATTAAGTTTGTAACACATAGAATGTAGGAGACACATTCAAACCATGGCAGCCACGCAGACACTATGGGCAAGGTTCCGTTCTCATGTGTGTGCATGTGTGTGTGTGCATGTGTACGCTTCAACTGATCCTCATCACAATATTTTATCAAGATTTAATGTTGTACTAGTCTACATATGAGAAAACTAAGGCACAGAACATGAAGTAGCTGGCCCAAACCACAGAGCTGGTAAGTAACAGAGTGGAGATGTGAATGGAGAAAGTAGGTCCCCAGAGACCATCCCTCCCCTGGAGGCAGAAGAGGCTCTCTGGTCACCCATGAAAGCAAGGTTCAAACCAAAGCTCAGAATACTGAGAGCCGTGGTGTGCAGTCACCCACACTCATTCCACGCCCCTCCTGGGTGCCTGGGCACGCCCCAGGATCTGTGAGAGGCAGATGACAGACTGATCTGGCATTTCTAGGGGCTCCCCCGAACTGCTGAGCCAAGGAGGGTTGCTCTGTCAACCCTGCCAGGCTGGGGGCTGCCCAGTCCAGTTGGAACCCCACTGGGAATTAAGAGAGGTGAGGAGGAGATTCTTTCCCTCTGTGGGTCCCTGGCCAGGACGCTGAGTTTACCAGAGTAACTGCCAGTGGGTTACAGCACATTCCAGTTACCAATATCTACAAGCCCCATTCCCAATCCAGTCCTGGCAGGTCATGTCACTTTCCCAGCTGGCACACAAGCATGGCGGTGCTCTCTTCCTCCTCTGCTGGTCCTTCATCTTGCTGCTTCCCATGGTACCGAGCTTTGTGAAATGAGCAGCCACTGCTCACCCTGCCCATAGCCCCAAATGCTCTGCTCTGCTCTCTGGACAACGGCAAGGAACAGTGAATGGTTCAGCACAGGTCAGGGCCAGGGTGCAGCTGGCATAATGAGAAACCTCGCCCAGCTTCTGGGAGCCATCCCAAGTCGAGCTGGGGATTTCTGAGAACGTCAAAGCCCGGCTTCTCTTCAGAAAGCGCAGTTCCTCCCAGTCCGTAGGCCCCCTCCAGTCTGAGGACACAATTCTTCTCCTGGTGCCAGGCTCCGCACCACTGCACCTAGGGACCCTCAGATGCAGGCCCCGAGGTCTTTACATTTCATTTCAGTAAACTGCACACTTGTGCTTAGAAATTATGCAAATTGTTCTCATTCAAAACACGTACCTTCTTGCCCTCATATCTGGGAAATGATAAATGAGGCAAGGATGGGTTACTCGGAAATTCAAAGACAGTAGCAAACAGCTCAATGTCCTATGGGTGGGAATGAAAATTTGGCCTGCCACCTGATTATGAATAAAGTTTTATTGGCAGACAGTCATGCCTTTCTGTTTCACATCTTGTCTACAGCTGGTTTTGTCCTACAATGGCAAAGTTGAGAGATCATATACCCTGAAAGCCCAAAGTATTTACTATTCAGCTCTTTGCAGAAAAAACAGTTACAGATTCCCCCCTCCCCTGCAGTGCATTATATTCCAGGTCCCACTGAGTTTTTTTATATTTAATTTCATTTACTCATCTTAGCAAGTCTTACCCTGAAGGCATTATTATTATTTTTTTTGACAGGCAGAGCTATATATATATAGAGAGAGAGACAGAGAGAAAGGTCTTCCTTTTTCCGTTGGTTCACCCCCCAAATGGCCACCACAGCCAGTGCGCTGCAGCCACGGCCGGCACGCTGCGCCAATCCGAAGCCAGGAGCCAGGTGCTTCCTCCTGGTCTCCCATGCAGGTACAGGGCCCAAGCACTTGGGCCATCCTCCACTGCCTTCCCAGGCCACAGCAGAGAGCTGGACTGGAAGAGGGGCAACCGGGACAGAATCCGGCACCCCAACCGGGACTAGAACCCGGGGTGCCGGCACCACAGGCAGAAGATTAGCCAAGTGAGCTGCAGCACCTGCTCTTGAAGGTATTATTAATACCACTTTGCAGCTAGAGGCATAGAGAAGCAGCGTAACTGCTCCCAGGACATGTAAAATTCTAGAGAGGTATCTACATTTGATCCAAAGACATCCAAAAGCTGGGACTCGTGCTCCACCTCTAAGGGAGAAGATTCTGATGGATCATGGGAGGTTGGAGGCACAGCACAGTTGCAGGCAGAGTGGCAGCAATGAACACGCCCAGTGGCAACATGGAAGTAGAGAAAGATCTGAGAATTTCAGAGCCAGAAAGGGCCTTTAGGAACAAGCTCAGCAAATGCCCTCACACTCCAGTGGGGAGCACTGGACACCAGGAATGCAGAGCGAGGGGCCCAAGGTCACACAGCAGGAAAGGCCTGGCGGAGAGCAAAACACTCTCAGACCTTGGCGGGTTCTGGATGCTTCCAGCCTTGCTGAGCAGGCCTCCCTCTCGGAGCTCTGTGTTTACTCAGGGCCGATCACCACCCCGACAAGCTCCAAAGCCACAAGTCCCTTCACATTGTTTGGAGTCATAATCAGACCAGTCAGGTACTTGCTGTTTGTTTCAATGGCATGGCCTCATGTGACTAGTTTCTGTTTGACCAGGTGTGGAGAAAGGACACAGAATGGAAACCAGCTGACCTGGCATCCTGTTTGTCACCAGCTCCATGTGTGACCTTGGACAAGTCACTTAATTGCTCTAGCCACAGCCTCCAACTGTGTCAAATGTAGGGGCTGGGATAGACAACACTTCCCTACCAGTTCCAACATTTTGTATTGAATTAGATGGATTAACACAGAAATCATTAACAAACCCAAAGATGACAATGACACATCACTTGAGGGACCATCCTGTTTTAGTCAGGCTCAATCTCACAAAATCCAGAATCAGACAAATTTTACAGGTTGAACATCCCTTAACCAAAATCCTTGCAATAAGAAGCATTTCAGATTTTGAACATCTGCATACATAAAATGAGACATTTTAGTGACGGGACTCGAGTCTACATGTGAAGTTCATTTATGTTTTATATACACCTTATGCCCATAGCCTGAAAGAATAATTTCACAAAATATCTTTGGTGATTTCGTGTATGAAACAAATCATGTTATGGAATTTTCCACTTGTGGCATCAAGTCAATGCTCAGAAAGTTTCAGAATTGGGAGCATTTCTGATTTCAGATCTTCAGATTAGGGATGTTTGATCTGTACTTGAATTTGCTAGAAACACCACCTGTAACTAGAATTCAGGCATTTATTCCAGATTTTGCAAGAATTTGAGCTCAAAGCTGGTATGTAGCTGTGAACCAACAGCAGTTATACTAAGTAGCTCCACAGCCGGCCAGCCTGGGTTCGAAATCTGACTAGACAAATTATTTGCCTTCCCTGTGCCAGATGTCCTCATTTGTAAAATATAGACATAAACAGTGTGTGTCTTGGGATCATGGAGGAGAGCGATTGAGCTAATACCTGTCAAGCTCTCAAGACTGTGCCTGCACAAGTGAAGTGCTCTATGAACATCAGCTACACTGTTGACAACGGAGATTTACTGGATGACAGAGGAGCAAAAAGAAAAGGTGCCTACAGGACCCAGGTCAGGGATGGGGGACATGAGCAGGACAAAGTTACCAAGGGAAGTGGCGTAGAAACAGAGAGCATAAATGGGCAGGAGTCCGAAGGAGAAACATGAAGGGGGCGCAGGGTGAGGAAGTTTACCAGTCGATGGGTACAGCATGTGCAAGACCCAAGTAAAGGGCCAATTGGGATTTTAGGAGCAACACTGTGAGCTCTGACAGGTGAGGCTAAGCAGATCAACCTAAATCTGACCATGAAAGCTTACAGCCACCCTCTCCTCTCCCACTCAGGAGCTGCGGGTTGTCGTAGAGTCATGTGATAAGCTCTAGGGGACTCCTACCCCTGCTGTAGAGGCCTTGCAGCACAGGGTACTGGGATTGAAGTTGGCATTCTGTCAAGCAGAACATTTGCTAGAAGCTTCCAGAGGCAAAAGAGCCCAGGGTGAGTTCTGACTGGATACAGTGAGCCCCAGCTAGGGAAGCCACAGGTCCCTGCAAAGATGGAAAGCTCTGGAAGGACTGAAAACAATGCCAAGAGAGCCAGGGAGAAGCTGCAGACACTGAAGAGACTAGAGGGAGAGAGATCAGGTGGCAGAGGAGGAATAGAGTCCAAGACAAATGTTCAGAGAAGGCAGGTATGACGGCAGTCAGCCGGCACAGGCCCAGTCATGGTCACAGGGTGCATGGTGGCCCAGCCTTGACTGACAGCCAAGGTCTGGATGGATAAGAGGCATCCTGTGCGCCAACAGTGTCTAGAATGAGGGGTGGCCTGGGTGGCATTAGCAGAGGGAAAGTCTCTGTAGACACGACTGTGCTCAAACATTGCACTCCATTCAAGGGGTTGGGGCTCCCAGTGAACCTGTGAGGAAGGTGTTGGGAGAGACCCAGACTACAACAGCACCTGTTCTGACGACAGAGAGTCTAAGATCACAACTGCACCTCCATTTCATGAGGGTGATATGAATTGATACAAATAGAATACTTAAAACAGTACTGGAAGCATAGTAACCACTCTGTACTATGACTTAAATTGGTGTTACTTGACTTATTGAGTAAAATATATCTTGGAGCCTCCTTCTAGGCTCTGTGTTGGTTTCTCTGAATACACAGATAAATAAGGCTGGAGCCCTGCACTCAAAGAGCTTGGATCTAGTGAGTAAGCCGAGCAAGTAAAGCAATGAGCCCAAGACCAGATGGGTTACAGAAGCTGCCAGAGAGAAAAGCCAGTGGTGCTGTGGGAGCCCTCAAGGGATTGATGAAGGAGACAAGAGCATAAGAGTGCTTCAAGCAGTTCATGGGAGTTGGAATCAATAAGTAAGTTTATTCTGGTGCAAAAAAAATTTAAAAATCCATACTTAGCTTTTTCATAAAGTGCATGTTTTCATGACTTTTTCCAGACTCCTCATATGCATAAAATTCATTTTTTTCTGCCAAAATTAACTTACCATTGAGTTCCATTCTCCATTAACTTTTTGAAATCCCTGGTGTAGATGGTAGCACAGAATGACTCATCCTACTCTCTTATACTTCTAAGAGGACAGAAAGGAAGGAAGAATAACCAACAACACAGACAGAGTCATGAAAGCAAAGTGGGGGCCACGTCCTAAGCAGACACAGATTGCCCTCCTACGACCCGCTGGCTGCCTCTCAGAGAAGACATCGTCCTGTGCTGTGAAAGAAAAAAGATGTGACTCACTGTGCTTCTGTGGCTAGGAGCAAATATGTTTTTGAAAGACTTGTCAACAAGTTGTGACCAAGTCTCCTTTTCTTCCTGATATTCAGGCTTCTGGGTTTTTATTGTTCCCAATCGATTTATAGATGCAATAAAAATAAACGCAAGATGCAATGGATTTGTCCTAGGTGAAAAAGCAGGCATCAGCGGGTTTCCAATACATTCAGGGCTTTTATTTCTACTTGAGGTTTCATGTTTTGAAAATTAAATATATTAGGGGTGAGAACAGATATAATTCTTAGTAGCTCCAACATTGAGATATTGAGAGCAGGTAAAAGAGGCCTTTGCCTACAAAGTGAAAAGAGAAGCAGCTATCAGAATAATTCAGGAGTGCCTAATATCAGATTTTCTTCAATTTTCTAGCTGTTTCTGGTGAATGTGTCAATTTGGTCCAAATCACATCTTTAGGGATCCTCTTCCATTGGCTTCCAGGAAAGTATTTGAGCTCAGATGCACACAAGGGGTTTTCATAAGGTTCATGGGAAGATATATATTATAAAAAATACATGCATGGATATCAAAACATTTTTAGAGCAAAGTAAAAGTATTTTTAAATTTTCCACAAACATTTTGAAGTACTCGCATGCATGTTTCTTATGATTAAAACACACCAAAGCATGTTAATGGCTGAGCTATTTTTTATCTGGTTTTAAAACTACACACGCTTTTAATAGGAAAATGGGGTAGTAAAGAAAACCATAAAGAAGGAAATCCAGAATCCATTCTACTGCAGCAGCCAGTGAACTTGGAGGCATTTCCTTCCTGCAATTTTGTTCCAATGCATAGTTTTCTGTTTTTCTATTCACTTGCTTTAAATATTTATCTATTTATTTACTTATTTATTTGAAAGGCATAGAAACAGAGAGATGACAGAGGCAGACAGACAGATATCTTGTATTCACTGGCTGACTTCCCAAATGCCCACAACAGCCTAGGCTGGACCAAGCAGAAACTGGTAGCCAGGAACTCCATCCAGGTCACTCATGTACCCGGCAGGGACCCAAGTACTGGAGCCATCAACTGATGCCTCCCAGGTTGTGTATTAATTAGCAGGAAGGTGGAACTGGAAGTGGAGCAGAAACCCAGGCGTCTTGATGTGGAATATGAAACCCAAGCAAGGTCTTATCAGCTGTGTTAAATGCCTGCCCCTGTTTATTTGCCTTAAATGGCTAAGACTCTGCCATCTGTCCACATTCATATACAGTTTTTCACTCATTGTTGTGCTACAAGCATTTTTTTGAGAAATGCTAATTAATGCATCATCCACACACATCTAATAACTGCACCACATTTTTCATAAAAATAAGTCAGCCTGGATTTTGAGCCAACCATTGGGGATTGAACGAGGCAGTGATGGCAGAGAATGGGAGAGTCTGGCTTTAAATTTTACTCAGAGGTAGTGGGTAAAGCCACCGCCTGGAATAGAATGCCGGTTCAAGTCATGGCTGATGCACTTCCAATCCAGCTCTCTGCTGTGGCTTGGATTGTAGTAGGAGATGGTCCAAGTCCTTGGGCCCCTTCACCCGTGAGGAAGACCCGGAGGAAGCTCCTGGGTCCTGGCTTCGGATCTGTGTAGCTCTGGCTGTTGTGGCCAATTGGGAAGTGAACCAGCGGATGAAAGACCCTCTCTCTCTATCTGCCTCTCCTTCTCTCTCTGCGTAACTCTGACTTTCAAATAAATAAATAAATCTTAAAAAAACACAAAGCAAAACACCCTAGTCCATAGTTCCAGGGAGTCAGCTGATGTCAGAACTTCCAAGACTGGTCTTTCCTCTGCAGCTAGTGTAAGAGACACAGGTATCAGTCCCAGCCCCATTGCACTAAAAAGAAAAGTATCAGGGCCCAAGGCTCATTAATAACTGGCAGCCACAGGAAATATTCCATCCACTGATTCACTCCCCAAATGTCTGCACCAACCAGGGCTGGACCAAGCCAAAGTCAGGATCCAATAACTCAATCCAGGACTTCCACAGGTGGTAGGATCTCAAGCACTTGAGCTGCTTTCCAAGATCTACACTGGCAAGAAGCTGAGGCCAGGAGCTGGAGCAAGGAATCGAACCTAGGTTCTCCAATGTGTGATGTGGGCATGTTAACTGATAGGCTAAATGCCTGTTCCCTTAGGGAAACTGAATTGGGTTGAATGGAGAATTTTATCCAATAGTGGATGAGGATAAGAAACTCAATATACAAATGGACAATGGCCAGATAATATATAAAAATAGAACTCTGACCCCCAATCTGCTATGACTTGCCTAAGAAATCAATACATCAACCACAGTAACGAGTGCAAGAAGCCAGCTTACCATCTACAATCAGGTTTATAGGAAGTCAGGTTGACAGTAACTGCTAATTTCCAGGAAGTCAAACAATAGCCTGTAACAATCAACCTAAAATGACCAGGACTTGACTTGTCACTGTTAGGTACCCTAACTTTTGTCACCATGTCTCATAAGGACCCCGGTCAGATGCGACTGGATTAGGCCCACCTTAAAGGCCATGGCTCCAGTCACATTCTGTATTATGGGAGTTACAATTTTGTCTCAGTTCACACAGTCCAAAATCTTCCCAGGATGTCCCCTTGTTAAAACATGGAATTGTGTTATGGAAGGGAAGGGTAACTGTTAATGAAAATATTCAATGTCTCTTTCTTCCTAGCCATTCTCTTGATAGTGATATCTCCAATAGCTTATAGGCTTTATTTTAGGGTTGTGTTGTTTCCTGAAAATAGCATTCTGGCATTTTGCTCCTCTTCAAACGTCCACCATAGACATGTTGGACTTGGGACTCTGAGCCTAAGGTGCTGGCCCTTTTATAAAATGTTGCTGCTCCCAGTACAGTCTGAAGACCAGCAGCATGCACACCTTCCGGGAGCTTGGCAAATACTTAGCCTCAGGCCCCACCCAGGCCTATTGAACCAGAGTGCACACTGAGAGTGTGTATGACGGAGGGACAAACATGTGAAGAGGCAGTCAGGGGAAACCATGCGCAAAAGGCCTCGGATGAGCAAACACTGCTGGCACCGGGGTTTGACTTCCAATCTCCATGATTTCCAGAAATCCATCCACCCATCTGTGGTTTTCTATTATGGCAGCCCAAGCAAGCTAGTGTAGGATCAGAACCACCTGATTAAAATCCCAGGACATTCACATCCTAAGCATGGGATATTGGAAAATCCTTTAATTCTGCAAAGCCATGATTTTCTTTTCTGTAAACTTGGGATGACAGCAGCCCTACTGATCTTTCAGAGTTGCTATGAAAGTGATGGAATTTCTTGCTGATAAGAGTGCCTAGCATGTAGTTCATGCTCACGTAGTGTGAGCCCCAGTTAGTGCTAACAGTCACCCACCTCCAGTGGCAGAGTTTGTCTTCAACTCCCAATGCCTGGCAGTGACCTCACAGGTACCTATTTCAATAGCAAACCCTGACCATGCGGGTCACCTGTCCCTTTGTTCCTGCCCGAGGGCCCACTAGCCCAGGCAGCTGATGCTGGAAATGAAAAAATGTTCCCTATTCTCTACTATTAGGATATATTTAACCATTTTTATAGGATATATTTAACCTTGACCTTTGAGCACACATATGTTAGGATGGGAATACTGACTACACTGAGTGAAGGCTCATAGAGGGTAGGGAGGTGCCTGGTTTCTGCTTTAAGTAATAAAAAACTTCTTTTATTTACTAAAATGGGTCCTCAAACAGCTGCCAGTTAGTATCATTTTTTAAGAATTTTTTAAGGTTTATTTATTTATTTGAAAGTCATAGTTACACAAAGAAAAAAGGAAAGGCAGAGAGAGAGAGGTCTTCCATCTGCTGGTTCACTCCCCAGCTGGCTGCCATGGCCAGAGCTGCACCGATCCGAAGCCGGGAGCCAGGAGCTTTTTCTGGGTCTCCCATGTGGGTGCAGGGGCCCAAGCACTTAGGCCATCTTTTACTGCTATCTCAGGCCACAGCAGAGAGCTGGATCGGAAGTGGAGCAGCCAGGACTCAAACTGGCACCCATATGGGATGCTGGCACAGTAGGTGGTAGCTTTTCCCACCAGGCCACAGTGCCAGCCCCAGTATAATTTTCTAAGACATGTATCTGTGCCATGTAATAAGTTGCTGCCATTTCTCTCTGGGACACTGAGCACTTAATGTGCCACCTGAAGAGGTTCTTGTGGGGGTCTGACTACATCACTAGTGTCTCATGGCTTGCTCCAGGTGTGAAACCCCTTTCTGATTCTTTTGTCTCACAGATGAAAGAAGAGTAGATCAGAAAGGAGGTCGGACCTTAGTCACAACCGAAGGGGAAATCCATCGGCCGGTTTTGCGGGATGTCTACTGGTTGTCAAAAACCCTAAAACTGTCTGTTCTTATTGAAGGCTAGGAACTTCAACTCACTTGGTTCTCTCAAGAAATTTTTCAAAGCACATTGACATCTCATTCTACTGAGTGGAGTTTAATTATGTGGTGACAGTGTGTTTATGGGAGGCCAAAACACTAATAAATTAATTTTCATCTGGTTCATGATAGCTAATACATCTTCAGTGCATACCATTTGCTGGACAAGGGCTTTCACTCATGCACTAAATAATTATTGAATGTTAATTAGGGGTTAACCACAAAACAGACCCAAGGGGCCTGTGATGCCAGTACCCCATAAAGGTGCCAGTTCAAGACCCAGCTGCTCCACTTCCAATCCAGCTCCTTACTAATGTGCCTGGAAAAGTAATGGAGGATGGCTCAATCCTTGGGCCCCTGTACCCACATGGAAGACCTGGAAGAAACTCCCAGCTCCTGGCTTCGGACTGACCCAGCTCTGGCCATTGGGGCCATTTGGGGAGTGAACCCATGGGGGTGGAGATGTGGAGATTCTCTCTCTCTCTCTCTTTTTCTTTCTCTCTCTCTGTGTGTGTGTGTGTGTGTAAATTTTGCCTTTCAAAAAGATAAATAAATCTTAAAAAAAAAAAACAAGACCCAAACATTCTGCTTTTGTGGTACTCATGTTCCAGTTGGGAGACAAACAAGAGCCAAAATGTAAATTATAAGTTTATGGGATGACAAGAGTTAGAGAAGAAAAAAAAAAAACAGAAGGGAAATAATGAGTGGCAGGTTCAAGGATGCATGAGGGTACAATCTGAAATAGTGACCAGGACTTCCGTGCTGAGACGCTAACTCTTGAGCACGGATATGATGGAGAAGATAAGGCTACTTCCCTTATAGCCACTATCTCATTTAGTCTGCTCCATAACTAGATATTATAATTAGCCACATTTGTATATGCGCATACACAACTATATCATATTTATTCTCTTATCTATACAAATAAATGTATAAGGAATTGGCTTAAACAGTGATGGAAGCTGGCAAGTCTCAAGATTTGTGAGTTGAACAGAATGAATCAGCAAACTGGAGACCCAGGAAAGTCCATGGGTAATTCCAGCAAAAGGCTGGCAGACTTGAGTTCCAGAAAGAGCTAATGTTTCAGTTCTAAAAGTAGGAAAAATTATTTTTTACTTAAGGGAATGTTGACATTTTTGTTTATTCAAGTTTTCAACTGATTGGATGAGGCCCACTCATGTTAGCAGGGCCTATCTGCTTTATTCATTCTGCTAATTTAAGTGTTCATCTCATCCAAAAGCATCCTCATAGAACCCAAATAATAATGTTTCACCAAATATCTGGGCATCCCATGCCCCAGCCAAATCGCTGCATAAAATTAACCATCACAATTGTAAAAATCACTACACAATGATTAGAAATCTAGATATGGAATGGCATGGGATAGGACAGGATAGAATAGAGTAGGATAGGATGCAGTAGGATACAATATGGCACAATATAATGGACAAAGTGTCAAAGTTACATTTGACAGTCGAAGGGACCTGGGGTAGTCTCCCACTCTAGAGGTTCCACTTCTCTAGTTCTTGGCCACCGAATAATCAAGGTTATTGAAGCCCTCTGTTGAGAGAGTGGTACATTAGGATGGTGAGTAATTGTCTCCAGGAGGCAGCAGGGCTAGAAAAAGCCAAGACCAGAGAGGCAGCTAAGAAAGGGTTCTAATCTCCTGTTCCAGCCATTTGGAGAGTGAAGACAAGTCTCCCAGGACAGAACCAGGAATGAATCAAGGCTGTGGATGTACACCCAAGACAGGGAAAGGTGCCTGGCAGGAGCTGCCATCCACACCATGCCCCCAGCCTGGGTTTGGCCCTTCCTTTGCTTTGGTGTTTAGTGTTTGGAGCTTTTTTTTTTTTTTTTTTAATTCCCTTTGTTCTGTCTGTTGGTTTGTTTGCAGTACAGTCAGCTTAACTATGCTTGAAGAAAGAGAAGAATGAGTTTATGACCTTGCTTGGGCCAGATGCTGAAATGAATGAGTGCAGTACACGCATAGGTGACTCTCTGTGGCATTTGGTGGTGACAGCTGAAACAGAGGGAGGCCAAGAAGAGAGCAATGATCAGGGGCAAGGGGCAGGTCCTTTAGATTTCCCAGGTGTGCCATGGAGCAGCGCTGCCTGTGCACAGGACTCTCCAGGGTGTCTCTGTGTTAAAGCGCAGGCTGTAGTTTAGTGGGTGTGGGCAGAGCCTGGGACCGAAGGGTTACCAAGCTCCCAGAGGGTGTGCATGCTGCTGTCTTCAGACCGTGCAGGCAGAAGCACGAACCTAGAAAAGGGCCAGCACCTTAGACTCACAATCCTGAGTCCAGTATGTCTGATGGTGACATTTGAAGAGGAGCAAAATGCCAGACTGCTATTTTCAGGAAACAATGCAACCCTAAAACAAAGCCCACAAGCTCTTGGAGATATCACTACCAAGATAATGGCCAGGAGAAGAGACGCTGAATATTTTCATTAACAACTTTCATTCTTTTTCATAAAAGTTTATGATTTTAAGAATAATAATGCTGTATCTGCAATTCTGCCTGCCTTACCGGGTGTCTGAAATTGCCACCATAGGGAAAAGTTATAATTTACTTAGGCACCATTTCCTTAAGAAAGTTCCAGTCAAAACAGTTGCTGTAAGCGCTAACGGATGTAAAAACGTAAGAGCTCTGTGATCAAATTAATTAGGGAAACCCTGATGCAAATAAAGTGGAGCATGTTTCTTTAGAGTGGGTTCTTCAGGGTGTGCCTAACACGGACATGCATCATGAACAAGTAAGAGCAGAGGCTGAGACACAGCCTTTCCCAAGCTTGCTGGAGTCCAGAATTCTGCTTCTCACTTCTCTCTAGCTCCTTCCTTTCTTTCTTTCACAGCGATTAAGTAAATGTCAGTTACATCAACAAAACGATGGGGTTCAGAGGTTCCTTATTCATTTCCACACACATTTTTTTAAGTGTTCAATCTTAGTGGCAGAGCAATGAAACAGGCACTCGTGTAACACTGAGGTGAATTTAACTTGGTATCAGCCTTTTGAAATGTTCTTTGGAAGTGCCTATGTGAAGGAAAAACAACAGGCATGTTTATAAAATTTTCAGCAAAACATAAACTTCTGTGATGCTATATAAAAATTTTTCAAATTACCCCAAATACAAAAGCTGTTTGTTCTGCTCCAGCAAATACATTGGAAAAACCTACATGCCTTAAAATATGGAAAAGTTTAAAATTATCTATGATGCTGTCACTCAAGGCAATATTATGAAGTCGCACTATTATACTGAACTGATTATAAAACTTTCCCAAAATTCTTTTTTTTTTTACTTTTGACAGGCAGAGTAGACAGTGAGAGACAGAGAGAAAGGTCTTTCTTTGCTGTTGGTTCACCCTCCAATGGCCGCCGCAGCTGGCGCACTGCTGCCGGCGTGCTGCGCTGATCCGAAGCCAGAAGCCAGGTGCTTCTCCTGGTCTCCCATGCAGGTGCAGGGCCCAAGCACTTGGGCCATCCTCCACTGCACTCCCGGGCCACAGCAGAGAGCTGGCCTGGAAGAGGGGCAACCGGGACAGAATCCGGCACCCCGACTGGGACTAGAACCCAATGTGCCGGTGCCACAAGGCGGAGGATTAGCCTATTGAGCCACGGCGCCAGCCTCCTAAAATTCTTAACTCCTCCTTCACTCCTGACTCAGGGGTCCCTGCCATGCAGAGGTGGAGTCGACCTCCACACCCTGGGATCCAGCTGGCTTTGTAACTTGCATTGGCAGCAGGCAGCACTGATAATGTACCAGTTCTGCGCCTGAGCATCCTTTCTCTGGAAATCTTGCCACCTCCATGCATACAAGCCCAGGATGGCCTTGTGGAAGAAGGGAGACCATGTGTAGGAGCACTGTGAACTCCCAAACATGTCAGAAAACCCAGGCAACATCATTTGGTAGCACAGCCACGAGCAAACCTAGCTGAGACCAGAGGAATCGAGGATCCTTCCAGCTAAGACCTGAACTCACTTGTAATCATAAGTGTTCATTAATTTAGCTCTCTGAGTCTTCCAGTTGGCACTATGTAACTAATAGAATTATAATGTAACATAAAAGAAAAAAGAGGATAAAAATTGCGTCAACTGCTGTGAAATAATTATAAAATGTTATACCCAAAAGGTAAACAGTTTGTATGAAAATGTAACAAGCAGCAAGCTTGTTAAACTATTGACATTTATCTTTCTACACTTCTGCATTTCCAAATTTTTCTTGATGAGCATGCGCTACTGCCATAAGGTGTTCCTAACATGAAAATAGTTTGTTTAGAAACGACACAGGAATTTTATGTGTAGCAGCATATGCCAGATACTGTAGTACCTGGACCCATTCAAGGAAATGTGTCACCATTTTGAAAATTATAAAACATCATATAGCCCATAAGGTGTTATAGTTTCCACCATGGTACCTACATTCATTATTGCCAAATTCTTTTTGCTCTGAAATTATCAGATTTTGCCTGTTATTTCAATTTGAGTTAAGAATGTATTAACCCTAAATAGCTAACAAAGTGACAACCTGAGGAATTGAGCAGACTTCCTTATCGTTAAGTAATACGTAATAGCGATAATAAACTCTTGCCCTCCCTGTGTCTATAACAACGTCTCATGCTAAATAAAGCTGAACTTTCATCTCCAGCAGTGGCTTTGGAAAGGGAACAAGCACGGAGCCATCCTTGAACTGTTTACAAAGACAGCAACTTGCAGAGCACAGCCTCTCAGGATAAAAGCTCCTTTATGGTATATAAAGAAAATCCTTTGAAAGTCCAACTAAAATTGAGAAGGAGACTTTGTAGTTCTGTAGCAACTTTCATCCCAGCATCTGAAAACGTTTTGCTGACAAACCCCTTTAATCTGAAGGATTCCCTGAGGGTGAGAACCAAGTTTTATTATCCCCATTTTACAGGTGGAAAAACCGGGGTACAAAGGTACCAGAAAAGGATATATATTAGTTAAATGTCCTTGGTCACAAGCAACAGAAAACACCGGCCAGTTAAGAAATAATGATGAGTACATTCATAATATCTTTAAATAAATGTTTAAATGGACAAATGTGCATAAAAGATACTGAGAAAAAAATGCATGACCATGAAGGAAGGAAGCTGGGCAGCTCAAGTCTGCAGAAAACAAAGGAACTGGCCTCAGGTGCTGATATCTGGTGGAATTACCTATTTATCATTACCATGTCACTCCATTCCAAACAGATTGCACAGGGAGAAAGAGGAGCACCCTTACTGGAGCCACAGGCCAACTCCATGAGTGTTGCATTATTATGGGTGAGAAGTCATTCCCCAAAGAAAAACCAAAAGAAAAATGTATGCTATGCAGTCACAAAACTACCAATGGATATCATGGGATGGGTGGGAAGGACAGGAAAGCTCAATTTCTGCCTATCACTCGTCCTCCTAGAAGCCAGGAAGGGAGGGGGTAAGGTCTTTGAGCCTGTCCCACAGTTTAGCACAGAGTTATGGTCCAATTAAAGGACACTGGATGGCTCGGGAAATGTATGACCCAACTGGTTTCTGTGCAACCCTGGACCACATGGTGTGGAGGGGTAAGTGTCCGCCTCTTCTTTCCCACCAGTTTGCATGTATCAGCACCCCAGGTCACTCCCTCTAATTTCAGATCCCTTTCCAGTGGGCACTGCAGGGTTTCCTTGCCAATTAATCCTCCATGTCACGGAGTTGTTCTTTCTTAGGGATGTGTTCAGAACTAGGTCTGGTGTTGCCTATCTATAACTAGTCTCACCTTCAAACCCAAGGCCTCTTCTTCCTAAGTGTTCTTACCTGTTAAATCTTACAGGGTTCTTATGAGAATTAATAGAGAAAACATTTGTAAAGTACTTAGAGAAATCCTGGCACATAGAAAGCACCATCTCTTTGTTATTTGCCTTCATCATCATTGTCATCCTATTATCTTTATACCTGTTAAGGAGCACTGCAGATTTAATACCCAGAATGTTCCATTCCTTGTTGCAGATTATCCTTAGCACAAATGGAGCTGATAGCATTATTTCTATTTAATACTAAAAGAAATGAGACTGAGAGAACATAGGTTATAGTCAAGGTTTATCAGCTACCAGCTGGTATCTTCTGATGACCTCTACAGACTGTCATCCCTTCTCTATGTCATGTTGTTTACCAAAAGAAAGACAAAAAGCTTAGTCAAAAACGGTGAGTTTGCAATGATGGAATTCCAGGTGCATAGCAGAAATGCCTCTCCCCATGGCCCAACTTGTGAAGGAAACCTCTCTAGCTAAAGAGAAGATCCACCCATGATAGTTACAAGCATTTCATTTCTTTCACAAACTCTGCAATCCTTCAGAGTAGAGAAGTACTCTCCTAACACCAGCTATAGCTCCTGGAACCTGATAAGGGTGAGCATATATCCATTAAAGTCAACATGCTCTGTAAGAAAAACACATGGGAAATCTCCCAGAATGTTCTGCTGGTTTGGAAGGTTCTATTTTCTTCTCCCTTGCTGTTATCTCTCTCTTCTATGAAGAAGCCCATATGCATTTGTCTCTTTCAATGTTAATCAAATGTGTTCAGCCACTCTCTAGCCTGGTTTTTCTTCTGACAGATGGAATTTCTGGTCTCTCTTGGACACCCTCTGATCTCCCTTGGATGCATCATTGACCGGCCAGAAGCTACAGCATCAACTCTTTCCTCATCATTGTACTTCCTCACCTGTCCACACTTCAGGGATGCCAGTTCTAGCTAAGTGTTCACACATTGTTTCTCTCATCATTCTTCCTACAACCTTCGTGCTGCCATCACATCTAGCATGAACTATTACATCAATCCTTTTGTCTCATGTCCTTTAAATCCATATTCTACAGATGCTAAGTGGTGTTTTAGCGTAAAGATGGACTAGTCATTCACCAAACTTACTTCTCTTTCCTCCAGAGTAACAAGTGGCTTTTGTAAAGACCAGTGTATGTCATCCCAGAGTCTACTTTACTGGCATAAGGATTATTTTGAATTGGTTATTTTGAGAAACCACAGACGTAAGAGAAACTCTGAATGGCAGCTTCCCACTCTTATGGGTGTCTCCCTCTTTGCACCAAGAAGAAACTAACTAACCAGCTTCAAGGCAGAAGGACTTTAAATTGCATGCACAGCAAACTTTACCTTTCTTTACTTCTCCTCAGGGGTGTCTGAGACTGTTTTCTAATGCTGGAACAGAATGCCACAACGGGGCAAATTATAAATCATATATTTTCATTTGAATCATGGTCCTGGAGGCTGAGAAGTACAAGATTAAGAAGATCCAACTGGGGGCTGGCGCTGTGGTGTAGCAATGTTGGCATCCCATATGGATGCTGGTTCGAGACCTGGCTGTTCCACTTCAGATCCAGCTCTCTGCTGTGACCTGAGGAAGCAGTAGAAGATGGCCCAAGGCCTTGGGTTCCTGCACCCATGTGGGAGACCTGGAAGAAACTCCAGCACAGCTCCAGCTGCTGCAGCCATCTGGGGAGTGAACCAATGGATAGAAGATTTCTCTCTCTCTCTCTTTCTCTCTCTCTCTCTCTGTAACTCTGCCTTGCAAATAAATAAATACATCTTTTAAAAAAGAAGAAACTACAACTGGTGAGGGCCTTCTGGCTGTGTCATAATATTGAGAGCATCACATTCAAGAGAAGGGGTGGGGGGAGAAGGTGGAGATTCATCTCCCTTCTTCAATAACTAACCCATGCCCCAAATAAAGCATTAATCCATTCATGAGCATAGAGCCTTTATGGCCACATCACCCCATAAAGGGCCCACCTCTTCAGTATCAGTCTGTGTCCATTATGTTTCAACATGAGTTTGCAAGCAGACACTTAACCATCGCATTCCCCATAACCAGCCTTCCCTGCACACTCCTTTGTTTCAGTGGACAATGGTATTTAAATTTAAATCCAAAGCCAGCTCTTGGAGATTCATTCACTTTGCTTTTCATATCTTGTATGTTTGCTATGTATGCATGAGTCTATACATGCTATTTGTTTTTCTCTTGGTAATCTACCCTTTGTGACAGGGGTCTGTCCCAACAAGAGCTATGAAAAGTAGAGGGAAAATTATTTTCTCATACCCTCACCTACATTTTCCAAACTCCCAAGCTATTTGTGGTGGAGATCTGGTTGATTTCTTTTTTTAGATTTATTTTATTTATTTGAAAGTCAGAGTTACAGAGAGAGAGAGAGAGCGCGCGAGAGAGAGAAAGTCTTCTAACCCTGGTTTGCTTTCCAAATGACCACAACAGCCAGAGCTGAGCTGATCCAAAGCCAGGAACCAGGAGCTTCTTCCAGGTCTCCCATGGCCCAAGGACTTGGGCCATCTTTAACTGCTTTCCCAGGCCACAGCAGAGAGCTGGATCAGAAGCAGAGCAGCTGGACTCGAACAGGGGCCCATATGGGGGATGCTGGAGCTGCAGGCCGCAGTTTTAACTCGCTGTGCCACAGCATTGGCCCCAGATCAGCTTGATTTCTTAACCAAGGAATGTGTGTGGAAATGACAGATCCAACCCTGACCTAATCTCTCAAAACTTTCTGCAGAAGCCTCTCAGTTTCCTTGTCTAACCTACTGGCTTGATGTCAATGGCCAGATAACTTAGAAGCCACATTCTGGAAATCAGAGTTGGTAACAGTCGGGTACTCTGAATAATCTCATTGTGTAGATCTCTTATTGTTACCAATTATCACTCAAAAAAATAGTCTTGTGTTGCATTAAACAACTGGAGTTTTAGGATTTATCTGTCATATCACCTAACATTGCATTAATTAATGTGTCATCCTGAAGAAAAATTTGGCCTGCTTAAAACATGCTGATTTCATCTCATCATTGTTTTTAAAAATTTTTTTATTTTTATTTTATTTGAACAGTAGAGAGAGAGAGAGAGATTTCATCTTCTAATTCACTCCCCGAAAGTCTACAATGGCCAGGAATGAAACAGGAGCTTGAAACTCCATCTCAGTCTCCCACATGGGTGACAGGACCTCAAATAATTGAGCCATCTCTACGGCCTTCCAGTTTGCACATTTCAGGGAGCTGTAATGGAAGCAGAGTAGCTGGGACTTGAATCAGGCACTCTGGTAATGGGATGCAAGCGGCCCAACCTGTAAACTTAGAGGCTTCACCAAATAGGTAAACAAAAAGGCTGCCCCTCTGCCTGTTATCTTTAAGATCAAGTTAAGGGTTGTTTGGTTCTAATTTTATAATCTTATCTCCCGTCATTAAGGTCATTTATTTCACTTTCAAGTAATCTCCAACGACATGTAAATTCTCCATGCTCCAGGATAACTTACATACATTTATGTCTCCTCCTGTCTCCCTGGTGTTTAGCACACCCTTCAGATTTTTTTAAAATCGCAAACTGAGTTGATTAGAATTAGTTCAAGCACCATCCACTCCAGAAAAGTTTCCCTGCCTCCTGAGTCCTGGCTGAGTTCCCTTCCTCTCAGTGCTTCCCCTTGCTTCTGTATGCCGAATTAAATCGCAGTCCTGATTGTGTAGCCATCCGGTCTACCCCAAAGGCTGCAAGTGAGCACCAGAGGGAGGGGCCCATGACTTGTCCACCGTGATACCCTGGCTCAAGCCTTGAGCAGTGCTCTATAGGTGCCTATTGAACTGAAACCTTTCTTTTCCAGCTGATTCATTTGCAAGCCTAGTGGTCTGCTCCCTTTGTTCACAAGGCTCCTTTGTTATGCAAATACACTTCAAGAAAGCCCTGCTCTTGGAGGGAACCCAGCACTACTCATTTTTCCTGGAATCCCATTTTTACTTAGATGATGCAAGAATCCTAGGCTTACTAGATCCTTAAAAATGGTGGACAGAGTGCGAGGTGGTAAGGAGACTTGAGCCGCCATTCTCATTCTCCTGTTCCTAGTGTTGATGCTGCTGTTTGTAAGTCTTGGTTCAATTGTCACAGACCTCCAAAATATAGGTTAAACCAGCAGTTCCACTTCCCAGCAGCAGCTCAGACACAGGGAGCTCTGCTATGAATCTTTGGCCACTGCACTCAACACTCAGGCCTCACAGGCCATCATGAATCCACCTTTCAGCTGGAGCAACTCATCCAACATTCTCACAATCATGCCCTTGACTCAGATCCTGTAGACCCAAACAACTCAGTAAGTAGGTACCTACCCTCTTTAAATCTTGAAGAAGCCCAGCTATACTTCAGATCCTGATTCACTGGGTCTATACAGTTGTTCCTCAGTGTCCATGGAGGACCAGCTCCAGGAGCCCCGCGCAGGTGCTCAAGCCTCTCGTATGATACAGTGTAATCTTCCTATAGGCTCATGAGCATCCCCTGGTATACTGTAGGCTAACCCTAGAGTACTTAACAATACTTAATAAAACATAAATGTTATGCAAGTAGTTGATATGCTGTACTGCTGATTAGGAAATAATGACAAAGGAAAACATCTTCAGAACCTATGGATACAGAGGCCAACTGTGCCTTTAAATTAATAAAAATGTTGTGTGTTTGAGTTGGGGGTGGTGAGAATCTACCTTCCCCTTTTCTCCAATCCTGAATTCGAAAAAAAGACTATTAACTACCTTGATTAAAAGTAGGGAAAATTCAGATTTCGGCCACATAGACTAGTTACCCTTACTGTAAGAGGGAGAACTATCTTTCTTTTTATTTCCCATGAATCTACAACAGTATAAAATTAGACACAGGTAAATTTCTTCATCACCCTGCTATGTCACCCGTCAGTCTGAACACATACTACATCATTACTGCCAGCAAGGCCCTGGCCCAGGAGGACACACGGCATGGCTGAGAAGGGAGATGATTAAATGCAAAACCAGAGAACAGTGAAGAGCCGTAAAGCATGGGCTAGAAGGAAGCCCAAGGTGTAACAGCTGCACAGATGGGCACCCAGCCCAGCTGGACAAACCAGAAGAGGAAATCGCAGAGCTGAGCATTCGAGAACAACAGGTGGTCAGGTGCAGCAAGAAGGCAGAATGGGAGAGGAGGGGTCTGGTTCCTTTTCTCCTTTCCACTTAGGCTATAAAAACGTCTTCCTCTTGTTAAGTAGAGGGTAAAGGGAAGTTGTTAAAGATCTTAAGCATGAGAGAGTGACATGATGATGGCGCAAGCTGGAGGGAGGCCAAACAGGCAGTGGGGGGACCTGTTCCAAGGCTCATTCTCTGCTTTCCTCAGGATGAGTTGTCTGTTAATTAAGACCTGCGTGTGAAGCCACAGGCCCAGCAGTCTGTGATGACACAGCACAGAGAGGCTGCCTTTGCTAGGATTCCTCATAAACTTCACTTGGTGCAGAGTTGGCTTCCCCAGTCTCTAACTCTTTTGCAATCCCACAAAATTCACCTAAGGTCTCAGCCCTGCAGTTTTTGTAACTTGATCTCATGAAACTGAGTCTGCATCCTTGACTGACAATTCTCTAAGGTAGGACCGAAGAAGATGCTAGCAGCAGAAGGGGAAAAACCCACAGAGGCATGGAGTTCCCCTTGGCTGAAGGAAAGAGCATGTGCCAACCACAGCGGTGCACCTTAAAGAGCTGTGGTGCTCTTTGGCCTTGAAGGATTAGACTCAAATGCATGTAGCCTTTGAGGCTGTTAGAAGCCAGAGTGAGTCATAACCCTGCTTGGCCTGGGTGAGGGCCAATGTGAGTCACAGTGGAAGGCAGGACTCATTAGCATGGGCCTTGAGAAAGACCTGTAGCCCATGGTCAGTGTCTCCTAATGTCTTCTGCTTTCCTTTGAATTGACCCCATGGTGGACAAGGGACTGTATGGTGATCTTCGACCAATGAAACAGGATAACTAAAGGAAAAAAAAAAAAAACAAATACAAAAACAGGTCGGAGACACAGTTTGCCCTTGGGAGCCAGAATTCCAGGCCATTTTAGAAAAATGAATAAATCAAAGGTATGTTTTTTTTTTTTCTTTCCTTCAATGAATGCAACTTAGTAGCACTATGTTAATGCAGGAAGAAGACAAGTGATCTTTGGAGCCAAGGCAGATCTGTTTGGGATCCCTGCTCAGCCATTCCTTAGCTGTGTAATCATAAGCAAAGCTGTTGAGTATTTGCAACTTAGCTTCCTTATCTGTGAAATGGACTTTAAGCAACAACCACAGCCACCACGCCTGAACAATTACTCTGGGCCAGGCGTTGGGCTTGGTGTCCTCATAGCACTCACTCCAACAACCTCACCTGCTATGCTTGGTTGTAAGTTTCTCCACCCATAGTTGCATATCTTGGAAGCTTGGTCCCCAGTGTGGTTATGATGTTGAGGTGATGGAACCTCTAGGAGTGAGGCCTTGTAGAAGATAATTAGATCCTGGAGCTTCCCCCTCAGAAGAGTTTAATGTAGTTCTTGCAGGACCCTGGCTAGTTCTCACCAGAGCAGGTTGTTATAAGGGAGGCCACCCCATATAGTTGGTCTCTTATCTACACACCGATTCCCTTTCTTATCTGCCACGTTGGGACGAAGTGAAGGGGCCCCTACCAGCCAGCATCACTCTGCTGTACCTTCCAGCCACCAGACCATGAGCTGAGAAAACTCTTCACTTAGAGGGTACCAGCCTCCATGGCTTCATCTGAGATACTACTAATTCTTATCGCCTGAAGTTATTAACATATAAAAGTTGTTGACTGATAAAACATTAGAGCAGTGGTTGGCACTGCTCTACAGACTCTCATCACATAACCTCCCTTTACAGATGAGTGTACAGGCTCAGAGTGGCTGCGACTTGCCCAGTGTCACACAGCAAGGAGTAAGAGCAGAGCTTACATCTTCTGCCTCAGCTCCAACTCCCTCCGCCCCACCACACTTCACCGTGAGGCCTATACAGAGACAGCATACACAGCCAGCATGAGCTGTGTGCAGCTTTAGATGGGATTGCTTACAAATTCCTTGAGATATTCCCATGGCCATACAGTGTCTGGGACAGAGTAAACTCCAAAGGAATAGTGGCAGAGTGAGTGGATAAAGAAATCAATGAGAAAATTGCAGGTGGAAATCATTAACAGCATCAGGACTTTTGAACCCTGCTCAGAGAGCCAGGTCCTGCCCACTAGTGGAGGTGGTGGGGCAGGGAGGGAGCAGACCAAGATTTCCAAAGGTGAGAAGGAATAACAGCCCTCACCTTAGAGAATGCAGCTCCAGTACAATCTATTAGAAGGGGTCACACTGTCCTTGACTTTGAATGTCAGGTCCATCACGGGCAGTGTCCTGGGAGGGTGGGAGTTATGACTGGCATAAGCTCCCTGCAAAGCTTCGCCTCTGACTCTCCTGCTCCTTGTACCCCATTGCCACTTGAGTTTGGAAATGGTTTGGTGGTAACTGATTAGAAATCAAATGGTCAAGAGGACCAACTGCCCCAGCTGTGCAAGTGAAGAGCAATCTTTTCATGGAAAGACCTGAGTTCTCTTTGTTCTCTTCCCATGCCAACTTGTCGTAGGCATCATATTTGTAGTTCACAAAGCATATTCCCATCTGCTTTCTGACTGGAGTCCCCTCAAGATTGCCCAAGATAGGGGGCTGGCGCTGTGGCACAGTGGGTTAATGCCCTGGCCTGAAGTGCTAGCATCCCATATGGGCGCCAGTTCGAGTCCCAGCTGCTCCACTTCTTATCCAGTTCTCTGCTATGGCCTAGGATAGCAGTAGAAAATGGCCCAAGTTCTTGGGCCCCTGCACCCACATGGGAGACCCAGAAGAAGCTCCTGGCTCCTGGCTTTGGATCTGCGCAGCTCCAGCCGTTGTGGCCAATTGGGGAGTGAACCATCAGATGGAAGACCTCTTTCTCTCTCTGTGTCTCCTCTCTCTGTGTAACTCTGACTTTCAAATAAATAAAAATAAATCTGTTTTTTTTTTTTTAAAAGACTGCCCAAGATAGGGAAGGCAGAGTCTATTATCCCATTTCTCAGGAGTGAACACCAAGGGTCATAGGGCAAGAGAGCCCTTCCCAGAGTCAGGGTCAGAAGAAGGCCCCTCACTCTCCATCTAATTCATCCACTTCCCAGATGCTCCAAGGGCAAATCTCAGTGCCATGGATGTCTACCGGGTCCACAGGATTCCTTCCCCAGCACCAAACTATACCCCTCCCCCATCACCACCACCCAAGGATGCAGATCAGGGATGACCAAGCATCTCCATCTCTCAGGGGCTGGAGGGAGTCTTGTTTGGACAACTGTTGGCCCCTTGTGAACTACTGGGCAAACAGGGTTCAAAAGTTCTAATCTGTATTAGAAGAGGGTGAGGAGAATGGACTCTCAACTGCCTGGATTCAAATGCAGATTGACTGGAAGGCCTTTGGGAAGTCACGCAACCCCTCAGAGTGTAATGGAAAAAAAAATCATAGGCAGTTTTGACTTCATTCAAAAATTTCTGTACACAATTGGACTTTTCTATGGTAGATGGTATGTTCCATTAATGTGTGTCCACCGTAGGCAATTTCCAAACAGACTGGTCCTTACACGCTTTCACGTTTAGGTGGGACCCGGAAAGCAGAAGCAAGAACTGGGTGATGGATGGGCAGGATTCCTTAGTTTCCAAACACTGCACTGCATTAGAATCTCACAGCGAATGTTCAGGAAATGCAGGCCTGTGACCCCACCACTAGGTGTTTTGACGGCAAATGTTTCAGAGGAAGCTCAGAGACCAGGGTTGTCCTTAGAAGTAGTCAGGCGTATCAGTCTGCTAAAGCTGTCTTAACAGGATACCAAAATTGGTGGCTGAAACAGTAGAAACCCATCACAGTTCTGGAGGCCAGAAGCCAGAGATCCGTGTTGGCAGGTTGGGTTGCCCCCGAAGGCCACCAGGGCAAGCCTGCTCCCTCCTGCTCTCCCTCCGAGCACCCAGTGGGTGTCAGCCATCCTCAGCACTCCTTCCCTTGTGGACAGATCACCGGCCTCTCTGCCTTCATGTTCCTGGGACATTCTCTATGTGCGCGTGTCTGTCTGGGTGCCTGGATTTCCCCTTTTCACAAGGATGCAGCCTTACGGGATTAGAGTCCGTTCTAATGACTTTGTCTTAACTTGATTATCTAAAAAGACGCGTTTCCCAAGTAAGCTCCCATTCCCAGGCACTGGGGGTAGGGACTTCAAGCACATTCTGCCCTACACAAGTCACCCCGTTAACTCCAAGTGATCCTAAGGTGCAGACAAAAGTAATACCAATTTCTATGAATGAGCACCTCTCAGATGAAATGAGCGGAGGAACCCCAGGGGATCCTGCAAAGCTGTGGGTTCTGATCCAGTGGGCCTGGGGTCCTGAGCATCCGCTTATTCCCTGGGATAGACCAGTGCTACCCATTCATGTGCCGGCATTCGAGGACGAGACACCTCCCAACGAACGATTCCTGCAAGATCCAGAAATGAGGGCCAAACACAAGCAGCCCTTTGCTCCCTGTCTCCAGTGGGAAGCACTGCTTGTTGTATTTTATTGTGAAGATTTTCAAACCTCCTTACTGAACATACAGCAAAGAACCTGCCGGTAGGGCTCCAATCTTTCACGCCTGCCCCAGAGCGAGCAGCCGGGTAGCAGCAGCGTCCATTCACAGGTGGACACGAAGGACCGGGCTCCCACACTCTGGAAAACTTTCCCTCCTTCTTGCCCTGCTCCCCTTGGGTCAGGGTTATTTTGTCATTCTTGTCGCCTTGTGCTGTCCGCCACCACCATCTGTTACAGCCCGGGCTGGGTGCAGCTGCTCCTAGGAGCTGACCGCCTCCAGGTCACCTGCGCTGCTGGAGCCACAGCCCGCGGAGAAGCCCACCTTCGCGGCCGAGCCAATCCCCGCCCCCGCACGCGCCGCCCAGCTCCGGTGCGATTTCGCGGGACAATGGAGCCTAGGAAGCGGGGCACAAAAGGACAGCTGCGCTGCAGGGCCGGCGGGGCTCGGGAGCCGGGCAGCCGCCTGCGCCACGCAGCCTCCCTAATTTATTTATAGATGCGCTGGCTCTTTATGTGGCCTAGTTAAGGACGCCTTTCCATAAATACTTGGAAACGGATGTTACTCCAGAACCCACCAATAATAGACACAGCTGTACTGGTTGTCGCTGGATTAACAGCCCCACCTTCTTCTCATCACCCCCTTCCCCAGAAATAGAAAATAAAATTAAAAGTGCACGTGTCTGGGTTTTTTTTCCCCAAAGTGTTTGTATGCAAGAAATAAATAGTGCTTCCCTGTGAGATGTTTCTTTAAGAAACTGTACTTAACTATGAGATGTTTCATTGACAGCAAAGGCAGACTTGCTCAGGAAACAAAATTAGGAAGCCGGGCTCTACTTTCCCAGACCAAGGACTGCCTGCATCTGGGCCCTTTGTGAGCGTGTGCAGGAGCCAAACACGACCCCCTTGCTCCAGAAGCTGCTTGCGGCGGATCTTCTCTCTGTAAAATATGATTTGCACACACACAACCCTGGTTCTGTGCAGTCCAGGCAGCTCCCTGGCTTCCAGCATTGGCCCGAATCTGATCTTTTGCATTTTAGGGGCTGTAAGAATCCTTACAGAGCTTTGAACAAGCTCTCCGCCCGTACCCCTTTGTTATTTCTCCCAATTTGTTCTGTAGACCCGGTAATTCCATTATCTGGCTGTAATTTGACTCTGTGTCTCTCCAACATTCTTTCCTTTATTCTTCCCCCTTTCTTTTTAATCGATTGATTCATCTGTAATTGGATTTCCTCTGGCTCTTACCAGCTATTAAAAGTAGCTCTGTGTGTGTGTGTGTGTATCTGTTAGTGAGTGCTTTTTCTAACTAGGCCACGCTTTCCTATGCTTTGTGATCTTCAGTCTCGTCCTGGGTTTCTAAGTATGAATTCAATTCCCTGATTCCTTGAGAGGCAGCAGGGAGTAGCAGAGTGCAAGCTTTGGAAGCAGACAAAACTGTACCATGTTTTGTTTTGTTTGTTCTGTTTAAAGCTGGCATTATTGAGCTCATACTATGTGCCAGGCGTTCTTCCAAGCACTTTACAAGCATAAATAATCCTCACCACATCTTTTAAGGCAGCTGCTACTGTTATTCCATTTCATAGAAGGAAGTATGGACAAAGGGGGGTTTAAGTAACTTGCCCAAGGCCACACAATGAGCTGCAGCAGAGGTCTTGATGGTGACACAGTTTTCTTAAATTCTCCCACTTCATATCTTTGTAACCTGGGACACACCTTATTTTTTTCATCTTCTGTTGCCACACCTACAAAATGACTGCTGAGTTGGATTCCTTCCCAGGGCATCATGTAAAATGTGCTGATTTGCAGTCTGGGTTATATCCATGGTTGTCCTCAGTGCTGGGACAACACAGGGGAGTCCAGTGACTGCTGTGGATTAGACCGAAGACTCAATAAGGAAACGCTGGTGGCACGGAGTGCAGAAATAGAACCCTGTGTGCTGATGCTAAGACACTTCAGGCTTTGCTTTGGTCTGAGACAGAAGGGAGCCACGCAGAGCATTCTACATAATCACTGTGAAGTGTGTGTAGCTGACAAGCAGTGTGGCTCTGGACAAGTCACGGCTGCTCTCCAGCCCTTTGTCCTCCTGGATGCAACAATCACAAGATGGAACTAGCTGCCCAGAGTCCTCTTCTGCAGCTACCTCAGGGCATGGGCGTGGGGCCATCTCTTCAAAGCTGGACTCCCTGGGCCATGGCAATCAGTAACTATTAAGTCCTTAGCTCCATTTTGCAAAAATGTATAGTAACTCTTTTTAAAAAATATTTATTTATTTATTTTAAGGACAAAATTGCAGAGAAAGAGGGAAAAGCAGAGAGTCACCTATTCGCTGGTTCTCTCCCCTAAATGGCCACAACAGCCAAGAACCTGGATACTTTCTGTGTCTCTCATGTGGGTGGCAGGGGCCCAAGCACTTGGGCCATCTTCCATGGCTTTCCCAGATGCCTTAGCAGGGAGCTAGAGCAGAAGTGGAACAGCCAGGGCTAGAAGCAACGCTCACATGGGATTGTGGAATCAGAGGCAGGGATTTATCCTTTTGTGCCACAATGCTGGCTCTCAAAGTCGACACTTTCATCCCCATTGTGAAGACTGGGAAACTGAACCACAGAGTGGTCAAGTCACTTGCCCGAGTGGCAGAACAAAGACTCAAAGCTAACTCTCTCCACTAAGGCACAGGCCTCCCCCGAGATTTCTGGGTGCAGGAGCTCAGGTGAAGACTGAGATGGGCCAGGCGAGACTGCAGGAGGCGAATCAAGCACTGAGAAGAAGGGGTCATTTGCTAAGGAAAAACGGACGTGACAATGGACACCGTGCACAGCATGCTGCTTGCCCACCGTTTACATTGTGTAATATTCTGACCTCCTTTTCTTAAACAATTCAGCAGATGATTGTGAGAAGATGTTGAATGAAATCAAGCATATGAAACACTTAGCATAGCCCCTGGGCCTCAGAGTCTCATAACCTCCATTTCATGTGAAGCCTGGTAATAATAACCATTGTCATTGGAATGAATGTTTAATACAGTCTGTGTGTATAAAGATATAAAGGATTTTTAATACAGTTCCCAGATTCCTTTTATATCATATTAAGATTATTGTTTTTTTGAAATTAAACTTTCAAAATCAATCCTGGAAACTATGAAGATAATTGATTCCACTCCATACCCCTCTGCTGGCCTCTCTTCCTGCAAGGTCCTTGGGCTGTGCAGAAGAACCCAAAGTGCAAAGGGTGGACTCAGGAATTAACCTCTACTATGAAACCGCAGAGTAATATAATTTCATAATTTCCAATGTCTGGCAAACTCCTCAGGCAGTGTTTGCAAAAGCAGTTTTGCAATGACCACATTCATTATCAGTTAAATCTTTTTGAGTCCTTTCCTCAGAAAATGCCCCCAAAGAATGTAATTCAGCAGATTTAGAGATTTGTTTTAATTCTAAATTTTCCCATAACCACATCATCTAAAACTGTAAAACTTATCAACTTAAGGTAGTGTGTGTGTGCGTGTTAATGCTGATACAACTCAAAAGTATGATCTAATTGGATCAAAATTTCACAGACTGATCACTACAGAATTGTTTTGTTTTGTTTTTTAAATATTTATTTATTTATTTGAAAGTCAGTTACACAGAGAGAGGAGAGGCAGAGAGAGAGAGAGAGGTCTTCCATCCGATGGTTCACTCCCTGGCTGCAACAGCTGGAGCTGCGCTGATCCGAAGCCAGGAGCTTCTTCTGGGTCTCCCATGTGGGTGCAGGGGCTCAAGGACTTGGGCCATCTTCCACTGCTTTCTGAGGTCACAGCAGAGAACTGGATCCGAAGTGGAGTAGCCAAGTCTCAAACCAGCACCCAGATGGGATGCCGGCGCTCCAGGCCAGGGCGTTAACCTGCTGAGCCACAGTGCCAGCCCCTACAGCATTGTTTCTCATCATAGATGACACATGGTTGTAAGTAACTTTCCCATCTAACTGTGAGAAGCTGGATCAATAACCCAGGACATCTCAGAGTACTCTGGTTTCTTTCTTTCTCCCTTCCTTCCTTCCTTCCTTCCTTCCTTCCTTCCTTCCTTCCTTCCTTCCTTCCTTCTTTCCTTCCTTCCTTCCTTCCTTCCTTCCTTCCTTCCTTCCCTACTTCCTTCCTATTTGACAGATAGAGCTAGACAGTGAGAGAGAGAGAGACAGAGAGAAAGGTCTTCCATCCGCTGGTTCACTCCCCAGATGGCCGCTATGGCCGGCGCTACGCCCATCTGAAGCCAGGAGCCAGGTGCTTCTTCCTGGTCTCCCATGCAGGTGCAGGGGCCCAAGCACCTGGGCCTCCACCGCCCTCCCAGGCCACAGCAAAAAGCTGGACTGGAAGAGGAGCAACCGGGGACTAGAACCTGGTGCCCATATGGGATGCCGGTGTCGCAGGCGGAGGATTAACCAAGTGAGCTAAAGTTACTTTCAACTACGGGTTCTAAGCAAGTTACCGATCCAACTATGAGGAGCTGGACAAATAACTTGGGGCACTTCACAGTTCAGGTACTATCAGTTAGGGGTTGTAGGCAACTTTTCCATCCAACTGTGAGGAGCTGAATCAGTAACTCATGGTATCTCACAGTAACCCTGTTACTATTAACTATGGGTTGCAAGCAAGTTACCTATCCACCTGGGAGGAGTTGAATCAATAACCCAGTGCATCTCAAGGTACTTTAGTTACTATTAACCAGGGGTTCTAAGCAACTTCCTATCCAGCTGTGAGGAGATGGGCTGATAATTATTGACATCTCATAGTACTCTAATTATTAGCTTGGGGCTGAAGGGAGACAGAAATAGAGAGTGACTTTAAATGGCCATGAGATTGCTTTTGGGAGAAATGTCCAGAATTCAGTACTAGTCAGGATAGTCAAACATCAAGAAGACGCTAAAAACCACTGAGCGTACGTTTTAAAATGTGAATTTTAGGGCATGCTAATTATTTAAATTAAAAAGATAATAGTACAAAAAGATTGGTAGAACTCTCCATGCCTTAACAGTAAAGAAGGTAGAAAATAAAAAACTACATATTAAATGGAGGGAGAAATTATTCTCCAAGCCAGTCAATATGACTCATATTGATGAAGAAATATCTGTGTCTAAATGGATCTACTCCAAATTAACTGCCTAGTTTTTCTGGATCATAGTTAGTTGGTTTTTGCTTTTGTATCTCTATGGGACAATTAAGGGAACTTCATGGAAAATGTGTATTGTAAAAAAAAAAAAACTATGCATAGATTTTGAAAACTTTAACAGCAAAAATATACCTATATTTTAGTTCTATTTTCTATGAATCTTTTGAATTCTCCTCCTGTGTATGTGTGTGCACACGTGCATATGGGTACACACATATGTATAAATTAAGTAAGAAAAGTAAGGAAAAAAATGGTTGCAGGTGAGGAGAGGACATATGATGGACAGCAGAGTTTCACTATAGACCTTCAGCTAAGGCAAAGGGACCCTGCTTCAACAATGTTTCCAGTGAGTGCCACAACACTGTGCTGTGTTCCTCGACAGCCAGCCATGGACGGCGGGCAACGTCACAGACACATTTCTTCAGCTTGACTGCCCTGCCCCATCTCTCTCATTTTGATTCAGAAAATACAGAACTGTTCTCCTCCTGGTATAAGTTACAAACACTTCTAACTTCATTTATCAACCTCTTTTTTGATAAACATAACCGAGTTTCCTCTATTCACAGAGACCTTCGTACATTTGCTATTGTCATTAATTGGTTGCGTTTTATGCGCATCATGTACCAAGTCATAGCCATCAAGAAGGAAAGGGGTATTTCCAGAGGACCTACTGCACGTCATGTATGTTTCCGGCAATATTGCTGGAGATACATGACCCCAACAATCTCAGGGTGAGTGTTGGGATCCAGTGTGAGAGACACAGAGGCTGGTGAGCCAGCCTGAGCTGCTGACACGGGATGTCAGTGTGTCTGACTCCTAACAGTCAACTTCTAACCCTCTCATAGCCCTCCTCCACAATTGCTCCCACAAAATCCTTAGAGCCGACTGCTTAGCCAACTGAACCAAAGATTTCTGGAAACGCTTCTGTGAAACAAAACTGATCAGCTGCCTAACAACTCACTTACTGAATTGCCAGTGCCCGGCTCTGACCTCTTTCTTTGTGAATGAAGCCTCAGGACACACACAGAAAACACAATGTTAGGAGGAAAGGGAGGGAGGGAGGGAGGAAGGAAGCCTTTCTCCCCTGCTGGTTCTCCACCCATCCAGGGCTTTCCCCTAACCCCAGCAGCCCTCCCCCTGGCCCTGCAGTTGGTCCCATTATCGTTTCCAGCCCAGCTAATTATAGTCACTGATTACCTAACAGCAAGCCCTACTGTCACCTGCTTTGGCCTCACAGATTATGCCATCTGGGCCACGTGGCCTGGATCTGAGAACCACAGAGGTCAGAGAGGCGCAAATGAGGCACTGAATGGGAAGAAATGTGTTTACAGCCCGACAGCTGACGGGGCCATTACAGGGGGCTTTGGCTGTGTGCTCCCAGCTGGAATCCCTCGCCACCCACTGCCATCAGCTAATGCGATGTGGCTGCAGGTCTCTCTGTTCCAAATGCGGCCAAGCTATGGGACTGCACTCTCTGCTGAAAAGGAAAAGGAGGAGGACTCAGGAGACACCTGGGGGCTCCCAGGGGTTTCGGGTCCTTGTGAGCCAGCTGCAGAACGTGCCTGCAGAGAAAAGTGCTCCACGGGCTGGCAGTCCGAGAAAGCACAGGATTCAGATACGTTTTCTGTTGCCTGTGCTTTTCGTACATTATTTTTAAAAATGTGTGAAGCACACTCTGTGAAATTAAACTCTAGATGGTGAATCCCATTTTTATCAAGAACGTTCATGTCCTTAACAGCAGTGCATCTGTCTTGAAGTCTAAGTCCCTGTGTATGACCTGAAAATCCTATTAAATTGCCCATTCCAAATCTGTCAAAGAAGGGAGGGGCAAGGGAGGTAGAAGGTGGATGCTGTATTTCCTGGAGGAGGTTGGTGCCACTGCGTCATGGACCATGTTTTGAGTCCCCAGGAATCAGTCAGTTATCGAATGGAATTAAATTACTGAATCAACAGTACATACATCAGTATTTCTCAAACTATGTACTGCAGGACAAGAAAGCTGCCACTGCCCCACTGGATTCTTTGTCAAGTAAGTTTGGGAGGCAGGCATGTGGGGGTCCCACTGAGAATCCACAGAGCGCACCATTAGCATCCTGGAGCTGAGAGGGCCTGCAGTGATCTGTTCCACTTTAGATGCCATCAGTCTGCATTCTATTAAACACTTGGTGCTCTGTGCCCTAAATTTTTGTTGCAACTCTTGCTGAAGACTTTATACTGTCCTGATTGCTTAACTTGCCCGTTAATTTTTTGATTAGAAAATGCCTTCTCAGCCACTTAGGGCATTCACATGGCGCGCACACACACACACACACATGCTTACATTGCTTACATTTCACACATGCATGTGGAAGAAAGCCTTTGAGACAGTGTGGCAATGCCCACGGGAGATGTTGTCACAAAATGCAGGCCTTTGGGCAGTAAGTTTCTTCTGACAGCCTCTGGGTAAAAATGAGTGAGTGCAGCTTCTTCTGCTTCTCCTACTCCCAGCATGAGGAAGAAACAGAAGTAGATGAGACAGAAGCCAGGCAGAAGCCCCCAGGAGGCGGGCTCTTGAGAACTGGGTGTGTACCAGCCATAGATCCGGAAGCCTTATGGCAAAGGTTGGTGGTCTATGGAGAATGGAGCTTCCAGAATGATTTACTTAAAACTTTACTTAAAAAAAAAGAAACAGCAAGTTTCCTAAGCTTCTCTCTAAAAGTGTTTTCACATGGCCTAGTGAAAGGCACTTCATCAAATATTAAGTAAAAAATAAAACAGATGACAGCATGGAAGGCACAGCGTAATCACAGCTTGCGTGTGTGTGTCTCTGCGTGTAGCCAATGTGTGTGTCCATGCCAATAACCACACACGTGGGATTTAAGGGAATGTCGTGTAACCATTGCCAGTGTTAGCCTTGGAGTCAGGCAACATGAGGTTCAAAAGGCAGCTCATCCAAGTTTCTTAACCTTTGCTCTTTGCGTTCTCTGAGATGAGACTGAGAAATTCCTACTCACAGGCTTATGTGGGAGTTAAACGAGATAATTTCTGGCAGCCACATAACACATTGCTTGGCTCAGAGGGAGCAGTCACTATATGAGAGCTAAGATTTTAATTAATACAGAAAAAGGCTAGAAGGAAACACACACACATTAACTGTAGGTCATCTGAGTGGTAAGCTGAAACGGTTTTTGTTTTATTCTTTGTATATTTCCTTGTTATACAAATTATCCAAAGAACAAAAATACCATTGTTAAAATAAATAGAACAAATTTTATGAAATAAAATGTTAATTGTATTTGTCTCTGGATGGTAAAATATGGATCATTTTTATTTTCTCTTTTATGCTTTTTCAATATTTCTCAAACTGTCCGCAATTAATTCATTTAAACAATTTTTGAATATGAAATCCATGCCCATCCATTTTGGACACTTTGGAGAAATACCAAGAATTCATGAAAAGAGTATAAAAGTCATTTACAGTCACATGATTTCTCTGTTTTTGTTTTTACTTTTTAAAAATTTTTTAATTAATTAATTTATTTAAAAGCCAGAATTAGAGAGAGAAAGAGAGAGAGGCAAGACACAGAAAGAAAGAGATCTTCCAACCTCTATTTCACCCTCCAGATGACTGGAAACGGCAGGGGCTGAGCCAGGCTAATACCAGACAAGGACCCAAGAATTTGGGCCATCTACTGCTGCTTTCCCAGGAGCATTAGCAAGGAGCTGGACTGGAACTGGAACAGCTGAAACACGAACCAGCACCCATACGGCATGCTGGCACTGCAGGCAGCAGTTTAACCCACTGCAGCACAGCACCATCCCCTGTTTTTGTCTTTTAAAAGTTTATAAAGTGCAGATTTACTTCTAAATGAATGGTGCCCTGGAATTGTGCAGTACACAACATGGGCAGTCATACTCAATCATCCTGAAATAGTCCCTACCTGCTCACTTCTCATCCAACTTCCAGGCTGAAGTCACTGATGGATGTGATATGAATTCTTCATTACATATCATATGCATATACATGCATGTTCATACATGCTCATTCGTTAGGGAAAATGTCCACATAAGAAATTTGAGGGCCGGCGCCATGGCTTAACAGGCTAATCCTCCGCCTTGCGGTGCCGGCACACCGGGTTCTGGTCCCAGTCAGGGCGCCGGATTCTATCCCGGTTGCCCCTCTTCCAGGCCAGCTCTCTGCTATGGCCCGGGAAGGCAGTGGAGGATGGCCCAGGTCCTTGGGCCCTGCACCTGCATGGGAGACCAGGAGAAGCACCTGGATCCTGGCTTCGGATCAGCGCAATCCGCCCGCCGCAGTGCCCATTGGAGGGTGAACCAACAGCAAAGGAAGACCTTTCTCTCTGTCTCTCTCTCTCACTTTCCACTCTGCCTGGCAAAAAAAAAAAAAAGAAAGAAATTTGAGAAGTCTCTTTAAGGTAGTGAGTATAGAGATAATCAGTCCCTAGAGATCAGCCCTGGGCAGGAGGGCACCATCTCCTTGTCTTCCATGTGAGGGTGCCCTGGCACCTGGTCCACTCCAAGCACCAGGTACTTACGCAGAGAGGAAGATGAAGAAGATGGAAGCTCTCTGTTCTTAAGCTCTCTGTTCACAGAAATGCACAATGACAAATATTTGTGGCAAATACAAGGGGCTTCAAAAGTTCATGGAAAAAATGGATTTCAAAGACAAGTTTCTTTGGGTGCAAGAGAAATCCACAACCCATGCATAGTTTTTCATGATATGCATTTTCCATGAACTTTTTGATGTCCTTTCACACGAGAATGGAAGTTGGAAGCGGTAGTCAGGAGGAAATTGGAACACTCTTGCTACAGGCGCTCAGGGGCACTTCCTAGAGAAGAACTCATTAGACATACCCAAAGGTGATCAACTCTGGGGGCCGGCGCTGTGGTGCAGCAGGTTAATGCCCTGGCCTGAAGCTCTGGCATCCCATATGGATGCCGATTCTAGTCCCAGCTGCTGCACTTCCAATCCAGCTCTCTGCTATGGCCTGGGAAAGCAGTAGAAGATGGCCCAAGTTCTTGGGCCCCTGCACCCACATGGGAGACCCAGAAGAAGCTCCTGGCTCCTGGCTTTGGATCGGTGCAGCTCCGGCAATGCGGCCATCTGGGGAGTGAACCATCGGATGGAAGACCTCTCTCTCTCTCTCTGCCTCTCCTCTCTCTGACTTTCAAATAAATAAATATTTTTTAAAAAGGTTATCAACTCTGATTCTTATAGACCTACCCAACCTAAAGTCCTCCACACCCCTCATCATGTCCATTTTCTTCTCTGGTGTCCACACTTTTATTCCTGGCCAAAACCTACTCATTCTTCAAAATGTAATCAGAAGTCACTCTTACAAGTCTTCCAACGCTATCCTTCCCTGGAAGCAGTGCTCATTCTTTCCGTATAAGTCTTTATCCTATCTCAAATTGCTCAGTTATGTGCCTCTCTGCCCAGAGGATGGAAGTTCTGTATTTTGTCTTATTCATCTTTGTGTGATGGGGCAGGGGACAACGGAACACCAGACTGATACACAGTTAGCACCCAATAATTGTTGCCTGAAAAAAAAATCAGTGCTAGGGTAGAACTGCACTGGACACGTAAGACAGATGGCCACTGCTGGCTCCAGGGGCTCTGTGTGCCGACTAGAAATGCCTCCTCAGAGCTGACCACTCAGGTGCTCACCTGTGCAAACAATGCCTGATGCTTATTGGAAGAAGTCTCCCTCCATCATGGGTATTCCATCAGGTGGAACAGAGGCTGGAGTCTCGTCCCATTCATTCGTCTGAAGGTCTTGTGCCGGACATGTGGTCCCCACTGTCCATGGTGTCTGTGACGCAGGTTGATAACAGGACGTATACCCTGCCTATAAGGAGCTTAAAGACTGCTCAGTTCAACCATCCAGTAAACACACGTGACGACAGAGTACCTAAAGAATGCAGAGTAGCACAAAGCCAAATATCACATAAGAAGGAAGCCAGTCTGACTGTATGAAGGAGATTCCTGGAGGCGGGGAAGCGAATAGAGGGAGGCTGGCAAATGGATTCCAAAACACAGACGGACATAATGAACAAGTTCAAGTGTTCTCCAGCACAGTAGGGTGACTGTGATTCATAATAACATATCATATATGGTATGAATAAATACAGGATAGGCACGTGAAGCCTCCAAATATAAAATAATGACAAGGGCAGGAAAACATTCATTACCTTGATTTGATCAGTACAGACTGCATACACTTCTTGGAATATCACCCTGTACTCCTAAACATATATAATTATTGTGTTAAAAATTTTTAAAGATGTCTAAGGAAATAGTAATGCTAACCTGATTTCATCATCACACAGTGATATATCAAATTATCACATTGTAGCCCATAAGTATGTACAATTAAAATAATTTTAGAAAATTTTAATGCAGAGTAAGTAAATAAAAGAATGAATGTTTCAAACAAACAAACAAACAAACCAAAAAACAATGAATTTGACCAGTCTGGTTTTGACTGGATTGAGGTAAGTGCTCCTCCGTGTTTGCTTTGTGCTCTAGGGGCCAGTCTGATTAAGTCCTCATGTAGAGGAGTATAATTCAGTTCCTTCCTGGCTGAGGGTTATGGAGGCCTCTGGCTTGTTTGGAGCAGGTGGAATTCCCTGCTGCACAGGACCCCAAGGGCACTGGAGCCCCAGCCAGCCCTGGACGGGCTCTTCCAGTGCCTTCATGTGACCTCTCGCACCTCCACTTCAGATAGGATGCTCACCAGCAAGCCCTTTCTCTCCCCTTGCTTTGAAATGCAGGCTTTAACACATGGACACACACAGTTTAACACAGGCAGAAGTAGCGACCAATGGCAGCCTCCTCCGGTGTCTTGTCCATCAGGTGGCGATGAACAAGATCTGACCCCAGCGCGGCCCTCAGCATTTTGCACATAGCAGGCACTCCGCGGGTCCTGGACAAGTATTTCTGAGCTAGATTTCCTATTTGATTGAGTGGATAAGATGAGCCAATCACCTGGCATGACACATGTGGCAATCACCCTGGCAGCTTCAGTGAGTTGCTCAAGGCTATCTCACCAGGGGTCAAGGGCCAGGCCTGGGACCTTGGGCTCGTGATCCTACCCAAGGTCTCTTTAAGGTCTACACACTGGCCAATGGCCACCTGGAGGGAGGGCGTTGTCCCCAAAATAGCTCTGTTGTCCTCAGAATCAATAACAGTAGAATTAGCAGTGTCCTTAAGCAGCAAATCATAGACCAAGGTGGCTTTGAATGCTGTGGGAGCAGCCCTTTGCTTTGCAATTGCATAGTCCCTGCTTTGGTGTTGTGTCAGGGCTGTTGCAAAACTATCCCTACTGGGTTTTGCAGATCCACTCCCTCCCACTGTTCAACTCACTCTTATATTTTCTTTTTCTTTTCCCCCAAACAATACCGGATTCAAACCACCTCCCTGCCAGAAGTTCATCAGTGTCTCTCAGACCATCTCTAAGAATTAGTCCCAGCTCCTCAGCCTGGCCCAGGAGAGCCCTGGGAACCAGCCTCACCCCCACATTCTTGTCCCTTTTCATGTAGGTGGAACCCCCTTCTCCAGAGAGCTTCTGCATTGACAAAAATGATCTGTGCCTGCTCGGGGCCCCTGTGCTGACACAACTGCCCCCTCCCCAGCCTACTCTGCTGACTCACCCCTGGCCAGAACAGCTTTTCCTTCCCTCAGATAGACAGAGACCTCTTATCTACTGGATCACTCACCAAATGCGTGCAACAGCTGGGGCCAGGCCAAGCCAAATCCAAGAGCCTGGAACTTAACCCAAGTCTCCCACACGGGTGGCAAGGATCCAACTAGCTCAGTCATCACCTGTTGCCTCTCAGGGAAAACACTGGGAGGAAGTTGGCATGAGGAGTGGAGCCAGGATCCGAGCTCTGGCGATCCAGTGTAGGATGTAGTTGTGAATGCCGGATGGGACTCTTGCTAGCATGGCACCCTTGAGCTTCACTTGGAGGAGTCATTTAGTGGCTCTTACACCATACACCAGTGTTTGTCTTCACTCCGGAAGATTCAGGTCTGCTCAGCTAGAGCCAAGGTCTTTTAAAATGATTGTTTATTTATTTGAAAGGCAGAGAGAAAGACTGATAGATTGGCATATGAACCGCTAGGCCAAATGCCTGCTCCCCCTCAAGTCCTTTCAGTGAAGAAACTGTACCTTCTTCTTCAATGTTATGTGATAGTTGGTAATCCTTTAACTGCCATTTACTCTCTGGCCTGGAGCAAGCATCCTTTCCTGTCTAAGCCTCAGTTTTCTCATCTATAAAATGGGTATGACAATAACTACGACATAGGGAATTGTGTGAGATTCATGAATGATGGCGAGAGAGTAGTTCTAAAGTACCTGGCAGGGCAAATGCCGAATCATACCAGTTACCATGCGCAGGTGGGCAGGTAGGTTGCATTCAGGAAATCATAGTGGTTTCCTGGTGGCTGGAACTTGGAGCTTTTTGTGAGGACAAAATGGACAAAGATGAGGTTGGAACTCAGCCTGGTCCAGGTGATGCAAGGCTCACTACTCTGTGCCACAGAGCTTGGACTGATCATAAGACAACAGCAGTGATCAAAAGGCACTAAGCAGGAGGAGCACTGAGCTGGCTCACGTCTCAGAGGCCCCCTGGCTGCTATGGAAGCTCGCCTTGGAGCTGGGGCAAAGGAAAGTCGGAGCAAGGCGCTAGGAGGCAGCTGCTGTCAGCCTGGTGAGGGCTGGCACGTGTCGGGCATGGTGATTCACTCCACACTGCGTCTAGAAATAGGAGTGGGCCAAGGTGATTGAGACCCAGTTCCTGTCCTCAGGGAGATTTTGGTCCATTGAGGGAAGACAGAAAAGAAAATGAAGAAAGTGGGCTGGAGTTGTGGGGTAGCGGGTATAGCAGCCGCCTGTAGTGCACCCATCCCATATGGGTTCTGGTTCAAGACCCGACTGCTCCACTTTTGATCCAGCTCTCTGCTATAGCCTGGGAAAGCAGTAGAAGATGGCCCAAGTTCTTGGGCCCCTGCACCCATGTGGGAGACCTAGAAGAAGCGCCTGGCTCCTGGCTTCGGATCGGCACAGCCAGTGGGGAGTGAACCAGCAGACAGAAGATTCTCTCCCTCTCCCTCCTCTCTCTCTCTCTCGCTCTCTCTCTGCCTCTCCTATTCTGTGTAACTCTGACTTTCAAATAAATAAATAAATCTTTAAAAAAAAGTCCATGAAAAAATTTTAGTAGTAGAAATTTTAGTAGGAAAAAAAAATTTAGTAGGAAATTTAGTATGAAATGAGCTGAAATTTAATACTTTTCCATTACATTTCAGAATCTGCCAGCAAGAAGCTAGAGTGGAAGCAAGAGAAGGAACTGGATGTGTTTGCCTTCCATATATGCACCAGATGGTCTTTCATAATTAGCTGTGTCACCAGAAATTATTGGGTTCCCACAATTAGAGATGAACTTCAGGTTTACATTTGGACAAATTGTCTCCAGCTGAGCTGTCTCCTAAGTGAGTGAGTGTAGGAGCAGTGATAAAATGAAACCTAGCCGGAAAGCCTCAGACAGGATGGTGGTGATACGCTGTGTAGGTGAGAAGTGCACAACGGGCTCCAGCCCTCAGAGGCTGTGCAGTGGTGGCCACAGTGCTAATGAAAGCCCACTCTTTTATGGAACTTCACAAAGTGCTTTCCCATGCACCGTCTTGTTTGATCTCATCCCCACCCTAAGAATGGACAAGGCAGGTGTGCTCATTGTCCTCATTTTACAGCTGTGGAAACTGAAGCTGTGACTCAAATGACTCACCAAGGTCACACACCAAGGGCAGGAAGGGGCCACAATTCAGGCCAGCACTTCCGACCCTCAAGCCTGTGGTCCGGCCACTGCACCACCCCCTGGCCTCTTAACAGCCTTTGACTGGTGACAGCTCACAATGAGGGCTCTGGCTGTACAGGCAGTCTCCATGTGGCTAGAACACTAAAGAGTATAGATGATGACACAGCAGTGATCTGACCTACTGTCTCTAGAAAGTGCTGTGGGGAGGCTACTGCTGAGACCGAGCAGGGCCGCTGAGTGCAGCTGGGGCTGTAAGCAGTCAGCACCTCACTTGCTCCACTGGGCAGGAGGAGCCCAAGAAAGGAAGCCCTGGTAGTGGACGCCGAGCAGCTGCCGGAGGCCTTGATGGAGAAACGTGCTCCTTGAAATATGCACAAGATAAGACAAAGGACATGTGTGTGGTTAGCGTAAACAGAGGCAAAACAAGAAGTAGGGGCCCAGCTCAAAGCAGATGACGTGAGAGCAGCGCGAGGCACCCAAACCTGTCCTATTGCCACACTGACAAAGACGTCCAAGGGTCCAAGGAGGCTAACTGGACAAAGACGTCCAAGGGTCCATTACTGGAAAAGGAATCCGACCACACTAACAGCGGATCTTTTGGAGATTTCCTCAACCAGCCTCGGGATAAAATGTGAATTTCTTGGGAGGATTCAAAGTACCTCTTGTGATTTTGCCCTCACTTGCCCCCTCAGCCTCACCTCTCATCATATTCAAACCCCACATATTCAGCAGTCCCACCTTATTGGTGAGGGATACATTCCAAAATCCCCAGTGGTCACCTGAAACCATAGATAGTACTCACATCTAGATGCACAAGTTTTTTTCCTGTACACACACACACACACACACACACATATATATATATATATATACTTTTGGTAAAGTTTAATTTATAAATTAGGCTTAGTAAGAGATGCACAACAATAACAAAATAGAATAATTATAATAATGATAAATTTTTAAAATATTTATCTATTTATTTGAAAGGCAGAATTGCAGAGAGAAAGGAAGAGATACACAGAAAGAGACCTTCCATCTGCTGGTTCACTCTCCAAACGGCTGCAATGGCCAGGGCTGAGCCAAGCTGGAACCAGGACCCCAGAGCTTCTTCCGGGTCTCCCACGTGGGTGCAGGGGCCCAAGCACTTGGGGCATCCTCTGCTGCTTTCCCAGGCACATTAGCAGAGAGATGGATCAGAAGTGGAGCAGTCGGGTCTCAAAATGTCAACCATATGGTATGCTGGCATCACAGACAGTGGCTTTATCCATTACGCCACTATGCCAGCCCCAAAGATATATTTTAAGAAATGTGAAATTGCTGTGCAAAATGGCACATGTTTAAAACCTGTGAATTGTTTTTGGAATTTTCTATTAAATATTTTCAGCCCAGAGTTGCTGGGTGATTGAAATCACAGATGAGGAGAAACTACTGTATACCCACAGGCAGCCATCCTATCACTCCAGCCACCAGAAACATGACTGCTTCACTTCCTTTGCCACCAACCACTGTCTTTTTTTCTAGGACTGGTCCCGGGCTATTCTTTGTCCTTGCTTCATTTCCTCCCCCAGTTGTTTACCTCCCACTCACCCGTCCAGTATCAGCCTACAGGTCACTTCCTGCAGGAGGTGCCTCCCTCCATCACCTCCGCCCTTACTGGCCTAGGTCAGCCTGCTCTGCTCTCCCGTCTGGGTCTGCACTTACTCAAACCTCACGATAATTGCTTGGTTCTTATTCCATCCTTGCCACCTGGCAATTACTTGGTAGAAGCAGGGACTGCTTGCTACTCACTATGGTAACCTCAAGCCTAGCGCTACAGAATGTGTTGAGCGATGGAATAGATTAATTCTGTAATTAATTTAGCTGGTGGCAAAATCTAGTAAGCAGAAACTATTTCTCCTTTATAGGTGGTAAGTTCGGTTGGGCTCAGCTCCATGAAGATCTGGCTGGACAACCCCTCTGTGCCATGTGACATGAAAGCCTGAATAGACGATTAGAGCCAGGATTCTGCTGCAGAAATGAGCAAGAGTCCTATTTGCGGAATTCTGTCTTAAGGAGGCTTATTTCCGTCTGGGTGTGATCCAAGCTACCGAGGGCTTTAAATAATTGGGAAAGGCATTATCTTTGGAAACTAAAATCCAACCCTTGCACCTCAGTTCTTGCCAAATATCTCCCACAACCCACATTAAGTGGATTACTCTGTCCTTAATCACATGCTAAATGCCTGCGTCTGTAGCTGGCATCCGCTGACTGCAAGGCAGCTGCACCCACCACGAAACCTCCTGCTAGTACAGCAGGAGCCACAGCGGAGACAACTCCAAGCAGTGGGTGAGAAAGAGGACAATACCGGTGAAGATCTTCATTTATTCATTTACTCATTCAACATTAGTTAAAGGCCAGTTGTATTTTATGTACTGAAAAGGGAGAAATAAGACACAGTTCTTCCTCCTTGCCTGTCCTTCCTCCAAACTCTCTAGGAAACAGCTGTACTTAGAGAACAAAAAATCCCTTGTAATTGTTTCGCCTCTTCTTCTCCAACTTTAGTGTGTATTGTAAATTGCCAGGGAATCACCTTAAAAGGAGGCTCCCACTTCATAAGTCTAGGGCATGGCCTGAGAGTCGGCCTATCTGATGGGCTCCCAGGTGACAATAACACTGCTAGTCTGCAGACCTCACTTGGAGAGGAAAGCGTCACAGCACAATGGAGTAGAAAATGGTTACCTCCTCATTACCTCATTTGATTCTCACATATAAAAACATGGGTCCAGGAGAAATCCTGGATAGGATTTGAATAGGGATAGGTCATGAATTCACTCATTTATACTCAAGACCCCAGATTCCCAACCTCATACTCTGAGTTGCCCCAGTCTTTAGCTGTTGATCACAGCTGCAACCCTCTGGACACACATCTGACAGCCACTGCTGGCCTCCCAAACCCACGTTGGCCCCATCTGGAAGGGCTGATCAGCTCTGAGTCTCAGCCAGGTCTCTGAGCAGCTGTCCTCTCCTCCACATGTGCACTGTGTACCTGAATGACTTACCCACAGACAAGTCATTGTCTCAAGGGGAATGGGAACGAACTGCACTTGGTGAGCACCTACCACGTACAGAACACTGCACAGGGAACTTTCCCTGTGTTATCTCGGTCCAGAGGCATAGCATGGGTTACAATATTCACTCCTGTAGGCTTTCATTCATTCAAATTTAATGAACCTGTCTTCGAGGCCACTAAAAGAGATACATACAGATACATCTCTTCCCTGTCCAGGATGCTCAGAGTGAGTGAGTGACATACCAAGTCATCCAGCTGGGAAGCACTGCAGCAGGAACTGGAAACCACCACATCCCCAGCTCACACCCATAGTTTTCTCCAATCCCAGTGAACCCTTCACACCAGCAATCATTATTATCTGTAAAACCTATTACTCTGTTAGGGCCGGCGTTATGGCAGAATGGGTTAATGCCCTGGCCTGAAGCACTGGCATCCCATGTGGGCGCCAGTTCTAGTCCCGGATGCTCCACTTCCGATCCAGCTCTCTGCTATGGCCTGGGAAAGCAGTAGAAGATGGCCCAAGCCCTTGGGCCCCTGCACCCACGTGGGAGACCCGGAGAAGCTCCTGGCTCCTGGCTTCAGATGGGCACAGCTCCAGCCGTTGCAGCTAGTTGGAGAGCAAACCATCAGATGGAGGATCTCTCTCTCTGCCTCTCCTCTCTCTGTGTAACTCTGACTTTCAAGTAAATAAATAAATAAATAAATAAACCTATTACTATGAGTAATGCAGACAATGTGGTTCAGTAGGTCTGTGAGAAGCCCAGTCACTGTCATTTTGACCATCATGCTACCAGATTCTGATTCAAGCAAACTTCAGATCATAGTTTGGAGACAATGGCCTCAGACCAACTGTACAAGTCAGACAGGAGCACTGCCCACCTGGAAACCTGCGTGGTGCAGAGAGAGCAGGCATCCTCCCACTTCGCAGATACTGAGGTGGTTAGAAAGAAGAGTGCAATTATTGCATCCAGCCAAATTTTAAAGCAATCTAACGAGCATTACATTTGAGGCCAGGAATGCAGCCCTGCTAGAACGCGGCAGGGTTGGCGAGGCGTGTGTGGGTGGGGCAGCTCCACAGCCCCACCCCGCGCTCACATCACATCATGTTATTAAGGCCCTGCTCCTCTCTGCTGGTGCCCTGCTGGGTGATTATTGCTTTATGGTTCTCAGCCCCACAGCCTGGAGGGCTGGGCCTTGGCTAGGCAGATGCCCTCAGCAAACTCACCCTGGGTGCCTGGGTCCTTCAGGTAATCAGCTGCAGCCACCAAGTTGGATGCAGAACAGGAACACATGAGGCCAGGATGACAGATGAGTTGGGCCCAGATGAGCTCGGGACAACTGAAATGATAAAAGGAGCACTGGGATCAGAGACATCAGCCCAGGTTCCACACGTAACTGTTGGTGGCGGGAGCCTCAGCACATCATGCCCCTTTCCCAAATTGCGGTGTCCCCTTGAGTGAGGCCTGTCAGCTCTCACCTCCCAAGAGTACTTCATTTTCCTACAGGGAAAACGCACTTGCATGGCCTGAAATTGGAAGCCTGATTCTTTCCCAGCTCTTTTCTCATTGCGTCACTTCACTCCTGCCCACAGAAGGCATCCGGGTCTCTCCCACCGTGATCTCAAGAGTCACAGAGTCAGGACTGCACTCTGGAAGGGAAAGGATATGGGTGTATTCCAACAACAGCTCTTCTTTCTAGGACCTGTCATGCACTTGTGTCGGCACCACCACCTTCCAGGCTGTGGGTCTTTCTGCCTCAATGATTACATCTAAGAGAGGGAGAATCCCACTAGCCCAGGTAGGAGTCAGTGCCTACCCCTGGATCAATCCAGCACAGCCAGGAGGACAGGGTCGCTAAATGGGAGCATGGCTAGTTAGACTCCACTGCATGGGCAAGGCAGCCCCGAGGAGGAGGCTGCCAAACTGAGACTGAACACAGTGAAAATTCCTGGAGGACCTGCGCCTTTCCTGTCCTTCCAACCCAGGTTACCACTGATGCTTAATCTCTCCTGGGTCATGCGGGCAATATTGGGAGTTCTGCACCCCCAGGATGCAAAGCTCATAGCTGTGTCCAGGGCTCAGAACTGCACCGAGTACTCCAAAGTTTATCATCCATAATGCACATCCCAGCAGCTCTTTCCTCAGAGTGTGGTGTTCACTCTGTCCCCAGCAGTCAGCTCTCACTCACAGCTTATGGATCTTGGACTCGGTTAGGAGAGCAGCCATGGCCATCCCAGTACAATAGCCAGCCCACTGTCATCTTCCAGGAACTGCATGTGCAAATCTTTCTGAAATGTTTATTATACTGGAGAGAGAGAGAGAGGGAGAAAGTTTTGGCTTCTATGAAGCCCATCCAGGAAAGAAATGGGAAAATGGATAAGGGCAGAATTAAACAGCACCCAAGTGCTCCCAGCAGCCAAACACAGAAGGAAGTGGTCAGACTTCAAGGATGGAGAGAGGTCAGGAAAGCATTCTCACCTACTTCACTGTGTCTTAGATAAAACAGTAGAGGTTAGCCAGAGGAAAAAAATGAAAGAATTCCAGGCAGGAGGAACAGAAGTTGTAAAGGCTCAGTGGCATTCTGTAACCCAGCAGGATAGTGGAGCTCATCTATGTGAGGGAGGCCTGGATTCCAGTGAGGAAGACACTGGAGGGTTGGACAGGGACTGAGAGCCACCGGGTTCTAGTCCTGGTCGGGGTGCCAGATTCTGTCCCGGTTGCTCCTCTTCCTGTCCAGCTCTCAGCTATGGCCTGGGAGTGCAGTGGAGGATGGCCCAAGTGCTTGGGCCCTGCACCCGCATGAGAGACCAGGAGAAGCACCTGGCTCCTGGCTTCGGATCAGCGCGGTGTGCCGGCCGTAGCGGCCATTGCAGGGTGAACCAACGGAAAAGGAAGACCTTTCTCTCTGTCTTTCTCTCACACTGTCTACTCTGCCTGTCAAAAAAAATTAAATTAAAAAAAGAAAAAAAAAGAAATTGCATGCAAGCGGTTGGGAGTGGGAGACAAGAAAGCCAGTGGGGAGGTGATTACAGTCCTTCCAAGGAGAGAAGCTAAAGATATGTTACAAGGTGCAATTTAAGCTAAGACCTAGAAGACAAGAAAGAGCCAGCCATAGGAAAAAGCAGAGATAAGAACGGTCTAGGCAGAGAAACAAACAAACAAAATGCCAAGTTCCCCGGGAGGGAGGACAGGTGGAGGAGCAGAAAGTGTTAGGGGTGGCTGCAGAATGCAAGGACAGGAAGGCCTGTGGGTGGACAGGTCAGGGTGTGTCCTGGCAGCCAGGAAGGAATTTGGATTTTCTTCATGGTGAAGGCTTTCAAGCATTTTAAGTCACCAACACACATGATCTTAGTCACATTTACTCTTTAAAGTCCTCTTCCTTATTGTGTGGGCAGTGGATTGAAGAGCAACAGAATGCAGTTGGGGAAGCAGGTAAGAAAGAGTTCATTGATGTGTTTCAGGGTGATGATGGCCTGGCACCAGCATGGTGGCCAACGGGTGCAGCAATTTGAGCAGGCTGGGTTGTAGTTTTGGAGGTAGCCGAAGACTTAGGTAAGGGATGTTAAGAGAAGGAGAGAAAGCCTGTTCCATAAGCAAGTGCAACTGGATATACAGCAATGCCGTTCATCGGGCTGGGAAGACTGCAAAGGAAGTCTTTTTGTGGAGGTGGAAAATGCAATCCAGAAATCGAAAGCTCTCTGTCAAATGTGTTACGCTTGAGATGCATTTCAGATCTCTAAGTGGGGAGATGTCAGGTAGCAGATGAGCACATGGGTAAGCAAACACCTGAAGTTGAGAGTCATTAACCTATAGCATTTGAAGACTTGGGACAGTGAGACAGAAAAGAAAAGGAGATGCAGGACCAACTTTTGAGACCCTCGATAAATTAAAGCAGAGAAGATGAGGAGAAAATTAGCGGGAATGACCTGTGAAATGCAAGTAAAGAGAGACTGCATTTCAGGGAAGCCTATGGCAGCAACTTGGTGTCGGAGTTGTGGGGGAGGAACATACTTTAAGAAGGAAAAAGTGGACAATTGAATCAAATATTGCATACAGGGTAGGTTAAATGAATAGTGAGAGAGAACCAGCAGTTTTATGTCCTTAGCCCCTAGGATCATAACTGACACTTAGCAGATGGCCAACAAATGTAAACTGAATCAAGTAACTGAGAAGTCTAGCCCAGGAATGGCAAATATAGAACATTTTTGGTTTCTAGATTATCCAGTCCCATCCTCATGATTGCTTCGTTTTTATTTATTTATTTTATTTGAGAGAGAGGGAGAGGTGGAGAGAGATCTCCCATCTGCTAGTTCCACTTCGAGTTGGGCCGTCCTGAAGCCAGGAGCCAGGAGCTTCCTCCAGGTCTCCCACATGAGTGGCAGGGGCTCAAGAACTTGGGCTATCTTTTGCTGATTTCCTAGGCACATTAGTTAGCTAAAAAATGAAGCAGCCAGGACTTGAACTGGCACCTATAGGGGATGCCGGTGCTGCAGGTGGCAGCTTTACCCACTATGTCACAGCGCAAGCCCCCTGATTGCTGCATTTTATGTTTGTTTTAGAAGTTTATTTGAAAGGAAGAGAGACAGAGACAGACTGAGAGCTCTCAGCCACTGTTTGACTCTCCAAATGCCTGCAAGGGCTGAGGCAGGGCTGGGCCAAAGCAGGGAACCAGGAACTTAATCTGATTTCTCATGAAGGCAGCAGGGACCCAACTGCTTGTTGCCTCCCAGGGTGCACATTAGCAGGATTTTGGAATCAGAACGGAGCTAGGACCCAAACCCCAGCGCTCTCGCAGCAGATGTGAGTGCCCAACCAGAAGCCTTGCTGCTAAATCCAACACTTGCCTCTGTCTGCTTTTTAATCCTGACTGTCTCAGAACCCCTCAGCTCTGCGCTCCTGGCAGGCACTGTTGAGTAATTGCAATTGTCATGTGGATTTCAACCTATCTGGCACTCCTGGTATAGACTAAGCAATCAGGGCAGACCTTGTGTCAGAAATGTTCAAAAGCAGAGGCTCACTGGAGCAACTACCAAAGGAAGCACAAACCATCTGCCGAGGGTCCTGCAGAGAGAATTTCTGCTTAGTGTGCTCTGAGCCCAGTGACTGCTAGGGTCCCTCAGAGAGTCCATGGTTCAGATGGTGGTTCCACAAAGCACAAAGAGAAAAATCCAACCCAATCTATGGATAAAGCAGGCGAACTAAATCTTTCCTAAAGCTTCCTCCTAGGCATTTCTTTCCCCTCTTATCTTTATTGGCTTCCTGAAATGCCTTAGTTGCAAAGGCATGATTCTGTTCTGAGTCTCCGTCTATGAACACAATTACCATTTCTGCTTCTTCCTCAAGGTAGAAATGAATCACAAGATGCAAAACATTAACTTATCCACCCAGCCACAGGCAGACTGTCTTCATCTCTAAATGATGCGCTCCCCCACATAAAATCAAAGCCGACGTTTTTATTCTTCGGTCCACAGTATTTAGCATTACAGAGAGACATCTGCTGCAGACAAATCTGGGGGCTCTGGAGTCATAATGCTTCGAAATGTATTCCACTTTACCACCTGGAGGGTCATGAGTCCATTTGTGGACTTTTCCACCTAATGCTGCTTTGCAAGCTAATGAACACTTGCACATTGTAACAGTCCTGTTAGGACCTCTGCATCCATACTGTAGAGGGAAGGTTAGAAAATCAACCATTGGGGGCCGGCGCCGTGGCTCAACAGGCTAATCCTCCGCCTTGCGGCGCCGGCACACCGGGTTCTAGTCCCGGTCGGGGCACCGATCCTGTCCCGGTTGCCCCTCTTCCAGGCCAGCTCTCTGCTGTGGCCAGGGAGTGCAGTGGAGGATAGCCCAAGTGTTTGGGCTCTGCACCCCATGGGAGACCAGGATAAGCACCTGGCTCCTGCCATCGGAACAGCGCGGTGCGCCGGCCGCAGCGCGCTACCGCGGCGGCCATTGGAGGGTGAACCAACGGCAAAAGGAAGACCTTTCTCTCTGTCTCTCTCTCTCTCACTGTCCACTCTGCCTGTCAAAAATAAAAAAAAATAAAAAAAAATAAAAAATAAAAAATAAAAAAATCAACCATTGGGAGTGTCTCGAAAGCCTGGATCTCCCCTCACCTTCGTTCATGGCCTCAACAAATTTGCACTGTGTGCCAGATTCTATGCTATTTTCTAGAATAGAATTTGGAGGGGCAGAGAGAAATAAGATTTGGCTTCTTTGCCCACCTCAGCCTCGCCAATGGATTTCAGAAGTTCCATGTATTCCTCTAAAGTGATATGCAAAATTCTGTGTGTCTGTGTGTCTGTGTGTCTTCAGAGGGAGGTTTATAACTTTCGCTTCTGAATCCAAAATGTTAGACATCGATGGTGACTGCAATCAGTTTCACTCTCTCCCTTTCCTTTATGCCTGGTCACATGAAAACCAGTCTCCATGGATTGGTTGCCTATCTTTTTCCTTTATTTTTCTGGCCACTTCCACATGGTGGTCCAAGATGCCTTCATATCATTAATTCACTGTCAGAACCTACTAACTGTCTCCCCGTGGCACTCTTGCCCTCCTCCAACCTACACGCCGCACAGATCTCTAATATGATCATTTCAAACACTTGCTGAAAACCTCTTAACGATTTCCCACTGCTCTGAGCATAAATGACAAGCCACAAACCCTCACGCAAGCATTCAAAATCATAACAGTGCTTCCACCATTCTCTGCTTTGTGAGTTCAGTCTCATCCAATTTGTTTCCCATCTTCAAATCCCTCTTTTTCTCTCTTGCCACTGGGTCCATGCATATTCTATAACCTCTGCCTTGGAGTCTTCTCTCTCCCATCACCAAATTCCTTGTTATTGCATAGCTGCTGCATAGACCAGCATTTTTTTTTTTTGACAGGCAGAGTTAGAGACAATGAGAGAGACAGAGAGAAACGTCTTCCTTCCGTTGGTTCACCCTCCAAATGGCCGCTAGAGCCGGCGCGCTGCACCAATCCAAAGCCAGGAGCCGAGTGCTTCCTCCCATGTGGGTGCAGGGGCCAAGCACTTGGGCCATCCTCCACTGACATCCCAGGCCATAGCAGAGAGCTGGACTGGAAGAGGAGCAACTGGGACAGAATCCAGCGCCCCAACCGAGACTAGAACCCGGAGTGCCGGCACCGCAGCTGGAGGATTTCTCTAGTGAGCCATGGTGCCGGCCTACCAAATTACCTTGTAACCATAACTTTTACTACCTTCTTCCCCTGAATTCTCTGACAGTCAGATATCCTATTGTTAAATCTCATAGCTCTGTGAACTTCTTCATCCTCTTTGTTGAGGTTAAAATTATGCAGATGTTGTGTGATCCATCGATTGATACCTACCCTTCAGCAAGGATGACTATTCACTGGATGCTCAGGGCTTAGTGGAATACTGATCACATAGATGGCCAGGGCTTGATTAATACTCACTGAATGAATAAATAAATGATAAGCAAATATACAGATAGGCAATGTGGTAGATGCTACAATAAAGGAAAGTGTAAGTACTGTCAGGCAGACAAAAGGGGCCACAATATTAGCAGACCACAAAGGCAGAGCAGTGTCTTACTCAGGTTCAGCATGCAGGTGCATGCAAGCAATGTGCATTGACTGACTGCAAAACCTTGCAGCTAACTGTGCCTGGGAGAGTATGGAGAAGACTTGGTATTTGACACCAGCCTTAAAGGAAAACCAAAAGCATTCAGATCAAAGAGAGAAAGGGGGCAGGCAAAGGGCACTTCAAACAAAAGAAAAGGCAAGAACAGACATAGGAAGCAGTGTAAAAGGAGGAAACCAAGGGAGAGAAAGAAGTCTAGACATGGAGATATGCTTCCTGGATCCTCCCTCTGGCAGGGAAGAATCTACTCTGCCAGCTTCTGGGAGCACAGCAGGGCAAACACCCCCAGATGTCAGCTCCTTGGTGGTGACTACCACTGCAGAGAGGCCAGACCACACCGCTTCAGGGCCACCTTTTCTCCGCGGCTCGTTAAGACAGCCAAAGGAGGGCGCAGCCATTTGAGTCCAATGGGGAAAACTCTGCCAGTATTTTTGCTCCAGAGCTCCCACTGGGGACGACAGAGGCCACCACTGGTCCTGCATCACTGTAGTTTGACTGCTCCTTCCACCTTTCCTCTTCTGGGTGCTAATCTCACCTGCAAACTAAACTCTGTGTCAGAGCTGGGTTGTCAGCGGAGAAGATTGCAAATTTGGTGAGGCCGTGACAGAGGGTTTATGCAGAGGAACTCACTAGGAAGACAGTTGGGAATGAGATGGCAAGAGCTCCCTCTGATTCTGTGTCAGCAGGCATGGACTTATGCTGCAGGCAGAGAGAAACTTGGAGGCAGAGAGAAACCGTGGCCTTGCTACATTGCAAAGACCCCTCTGGCTTCTGTGTGCATCACGTTAGAAGATGGTGGGAAGAAGAGAGAAGAAATGGAAGTTCTGAGCTGGAGGAGGAGTGATGGATTATTAAGAGAAGGGATGGATGGTGTTGAACAATTTAAGAGGAGAAAGCAATAGTCCCTTCCTTGTGACATGGGGGCAGAGTAAGAGATGAGTGGATGATGGCACCAAGACAGTCTGTTAATTCTCAGACCTGGTAAAAGAAACTCTACTAACATGGGTTAAAAATAGCAACCTGGAAGAGGAATTCCTTCTCCTAAGACCCTTTTCCATGCACTCCCAGAATATGGAGAATTCAAACAGTAACCAGATGTTCCTCAGCATTAAAATACACAATAAACAAGCAAAGTCTTATAAATCACAGTCATCACTGAACTCCTTATTTGTTCATTAGTTATAACTTGGAGGGGGGCTTTCTGCCTCAAGTCTGCCAAAGAACACTCCTATGTCAGACAGGCTCTGGAAGAAGAGAAGGTATGAAGGTATGAATCTGCAAGAAGGGAGGCCATATGCATGCAGAGTGAAAAAGAACCTGGCAGGAGCATCATTCACTCAACACGTATTTATTGAGCGTCTTCTATGTGCTGAAGACGAGAGATGCTACGAGGGACAAGCCCTGCCGGCTCTACATTAGGAGCAAGCGCACCTCCAGGGACATTTACCATAAATAAATTACTCATTGGCAGGTCCAGCATGTCCTTCCCTGCCAGCTTATTTCAAATATCCTCCTAGTGAGCGTGTGCTTCTCCACATGTTACTTATGAACTGGAATTACCTTTCTTTTTTTTTTTTTCTCTCACATTCGTCATGAATAGACGGAAGAGGTAAGGCCTTGCAGTCCTGGTCTGAATCCATTCTAATCATGTGGCCTTGAGGAAATTACACATCCACCCCAATGAGACAATGACACCAATCTCTCAGGGAGCACTTGAACATGCACTAGGGCTCTGTGTACCACGGTTAGTCTGCCACAGCTACAAATATAAGCTGCTAGTTTATGCAAATTCAATTATTCCAAGTGGAGGTGAGGAGTGCAGAGAAATAATAATGTAAAAGTAAGATGGGAGATGACTATGTAATTTGTAAGACCTGTTGAAAAGTAGAATTAAGAGATCCCTGGGGCCGGCCCGGTGGTGTAGCTGGTAAAGCCACCGCCTCCAATACCCGCATCCCACAGGGGTGCTGGTTTGAGTCCCAGCTGTTCCATTTCTAATCCAGCTCTCTGTTATGTCCTAAAAAAGTACTAGAAGATGGCCCAAGACCTTGGGCCCCTGCACTCTTGTGGGAGACCTGGCATTGGATCGGCGCAGCTCTGTCTATTGCGGCTATGTGGAGAGTGAACCCGCAGATGGAAGACTTCCTCTCTCTCTGCCTCTGCCTCTCTTTAACTCTGTCCTTCAAATAAACAAATAAATCTTTTAAAAAAAGAACTCTTATTTAAAAATTATTAAGAATCCCACGATGATGAAAGCAGATCTTTGAACTAAGCCTAAGTCCTTTGTGAATGTGAACCCCCTGGTCACTGCATGGGTGGCACATCCATGAATTTGGTCCTGGACATGACTTTCCTGTTTCTGTCTCTCAGTGCCTCTTGGTTCCCAGGTACATCTAATATGGTGACCAAGTTCTATGATGAATATGATTCTGGTGTAAATATACATGTGTGTTTTGTCTACTTATTTTTGCTTACTTTGGTCACTAATCAAAAGTAGCATTTTCTGTATGCATAAAAAAACTTATGCTGTCCCTTGATTAAAGAGATTTTCCAAGAGTAGTTTTTATCCTATTTTCCCTTTACACATTGGCTTCTTAAAGCCTGCAGAAGATGAAACTCCACCATAGCTGTCGTTTCTCCTGGAACCTTTAAGGGAGAGGCCAGTCTAGTGAGAATATGGACCACAGACTTTGTATCTACAACCTAATTTAATTCATGTGGCAACCCTGCAGGGTGAATGCTTCCATCCTCATTTTCAAAAGAAAAAGAGGGAACTCAAAACAGGAAAGTGATTTGCTAAACATTACACAGCAAGTAAATGCAGATCTAGACTTTAAGCCTATGTCTTTGAACCCAAGATCCACACTTATTCAAAGATTTCTTCATGAGAGTTCACTCCTACCCACTCTCTTCTGCAAACCTTGCCCCAAACCTTTGAAATGAATTGCTTGTCAAATACAAAACCTGCTTTTCTACATCCTATTAGCAGAGAATGTCTCACGAATTCAGTTTGGGCATGTAAGGCCAGAGGCAGAGCACCAAGCAAGCCTGAAAGTCTAACCTTCCAGATCCCTGATTGCCACATGTTGAGAACTCAAGGCTGACATCACTGGTCTGCAGCTTCCCAAATGTGAGTCCATGCAGAGAGAATGTTATAAGGCAAGAAAAATACAGGTCATTTTAGAGTGACTGATAGATATAATTAACATTACTGACAATGAAAAGCTCATTTGCTGAAAGACAAATGAGTCACCAGTGAGCTTGATGTTGAAACCACAGGCTGTCTTGTTGCTCAAATACTTCACCTATTGGGAAAAAAGTCCTGATAAATGCATACAAAATAATGGGTTGAGAACATCATATAACATGCAGGAAAAAAGCAACCTGTGTATGATCTTCACAGAATGCACATGTTCACACACACTCTTATCCATAATCCTGGGCCTGTCACTTCCCTTGAAGAATTTTTTTTGTCTTTTCTTAGCATAAGGCCTTTTATACTGTAACTTCAGCTCCCCTCCCTATGCCCATCCTCCTTAGCTCCTTATTCCCTTATTCCAGAAGCATCTCAACCTAGACATCAAGACTGCCCTGGTCTCTGAATCAGAATTCACGTCAAGAAAGGGCTTGTCCTGCTTCCTGCATGCTGAGAGAGTCAATGTGTTATCTTATTTTCACTGGGGATGTCCTCTTCCACTTCTCTGTCTGGCGTCCAGGTCCTCTGTGCCTTAAGTTAGTCACTCCCTTCTGCATGGACCCTCAGTCCTCAGTTTATTAGGTTCAGTGTGATGCTGAACCATTACGTAGCTGTCATTGCCCCTAGTAAGCTCAGAGATTATCCAGTGCATCACTCAATGGACACATGTGTGTACCTCCCCCACCACACCATGGGATTCCTGCAAGCCATGTCCTGCTATCGCTCATCTTTCCATTTCTTTTGTGCTCATTATATTGTTTTGAACAAGGTAGGCCCTTAATAAATATCAGCTAATATTTGCATACATCAGGATTGTTAATAACATTCCTAAGTTTGTCACAGTCTGCATGGCATTTGGTGCCTCGTGGAAACAGAGGCAAGCTGATTACGTGAGAGTACAAAGATCATATCAGATTGCAGGAGGAGGAATGTGAGGAAAAATATATTCTGAACTAACACAGATGCTGCTGTGTTGAATTATTTAAAAATAAGAAATTGCATAGGAGATGGTAAATGATAGAGCATCAAATGCAAAAGAACAACTCCATGGGTCTGTATCCTATTGAAAAAGGATCTTATTGCCCATTTTGGCAAAGTGGAATAATTAGTCTTGACTGTAGGAAATTAATGTTAATAATAATATCAGTACTGTCTTTTACTGATTTACCATGTGCTACAGTCTTTTGAATATTATCACATTAAATCCTCCCAAGTACCCTATGAGGAAAGTAGTGTTATTAGTCCCATTTCATATCTAGATTTGGAGATTAAGCCTCAGAGAGGTGTGATCATTGGCCTGAAGTTGCAGAGCTGCAAGGTAGAAGAACAGTATTCAAAGTCAAACCTATTGCTCCCAAAACCCATGCTCTAAAACTAGACTGATCTGGAAAATAAGAATCTCAGGTGATGCTTTTAGAGGGCACTGTCTGTTAAATAGACTCCAATCTCCTCATTTTATATAAGATTAATCTGAGATCCAGCAAGATGAAGAATGTCAGGGGTCTTGGAATATCAGGCCTGGAGCAGACATATGATTAGCTTTGTCAAACACTCTATGTCCAGATGCTGACAAACTGTGTCTGTCTGTTTTTTCCCAACAATTTTACTGAGATATAATTCACATAGCGTATCACTCACACAGATAAAGTTACAATTCAGTATTCTGAATATATTCACAAAGCTGTGTATCTATCACTGCAAGCTAATTTTAGAGCATTTTAGAACTCCCCCAAAATGAATCCAATGTCCATGAACAAAGGTCCGTATCCCAGCTATAGCCCCAGTTGTGAGCAAGTAGCAGTTTATCCCTGTGGATTTGCCTGTTCCAGATAGCTCATGTACACAGACTCCTACAATACATGTTCTCTGTGACTGGCTTATTCACTTAGCTCTTGAGTATCTGGAAGTTACCTCGACATTGGGCAGAAAATCAGTAGCAGTAAAAAGAACTGGCTTGGGGTGGGGCAAATTTTCCCAAATAATCTTCATTATCCCCACCCCACAAACTACTCCAAAACATAAAATCTGAGTTAGAACAACATGTCTGATATTGATATTGATACTGATAGTGTGGAATTGTGTCCCTACTAAAATTCATATATTGAAATCCTAAAACCCAATTCCCTCTAATGTGGGCTCATTTGGAATTTTACAGATAACCAAGCTAAAATTAAGTTATTAGAGTGGGATCTAATCCAATATAACTAATGTCCCTATAAGAATCTAAAATTTGGAGACAGACATAGGGCAACCTCTACATGAAGAGTAAACAGTACAGCTATGTTGTCACAAGCAGAGGAAGTACCAGAAGTTAGGAGAGTCCAGAAGCAGAAGAAACCACCCTGCCAACATGTTGATTTTGGTCTTCCAGCCTCCAGAATTGTGGGACAATAAAGTTCTGTTGTTTGAGGCATCGGTGTGTGGCACTTTTGTTATGGCAGCACTAGGAAACTAATTCTGTATTTAAACACAGTTTCCACACAAGTTCCCTTGTCATTGGCCCCCAATAGGTTCAATACCACCTACAGGCTCCTCTTCCACTGAAGTTTGGAACTCTACACTAATCTAGAGTCAAATCCACAGGACAAGCATTGTAACACAATGGATTAAGCCATCCCCTGATCCAGCTCCTGCTAATGCACTTGGGAAAGCAGTGGAAGATGATTCAAGTGCTTGGGCCCCTGCCATGCACATGGGAGACCCAGATAGATCCTCAGGGCTTCTGGGTTCTGCCTGGACCAGCCCTTGGACATTGCGGCCATTTGGGGTGTGAACCAGGAGATGGAAAATCTTTCTGTGTCTCTCCCTCTCTATCACCTGACCTTTCATAATAAATACATAAATCCTTTTTTAAAACTCCATTAGATGTTCCTCCAACCACCCCCTTCTTTCATAACTCACTATTTCCGGTAACAACACCATTATCCAAACAAGTATGCAAGCCAGAATTCTAGAAATCATCACTGACTCTGTTTCTGTTTAATGCCCCCTATTCCCAACACACACGCACACACACATACGCACATGCACGCACACACACACACTAACACAGAGATCTATACCAAGAGGCTTTCACAAGAGAATTCTATCAAGCCTTTGAAGACAAATAATTCCAATACTGCTTAAAATATTCCAGATCATTAACACTTGAACTTGTAAATTTCTTCAAGAAGTCAACGTAATTTTATCCAAACCTGAAAAAGCACAAAAAAATCACAGAATGTCAACAAAAATATCCATACAAGTGTTAATTAAGATATTAAGCTACATAATCCATGACTGTTTAAAAGAATAATATGTCATGACCAAGTACAAATTAGTTCAGGAATGCCAGTCTATGTCCTTGCAGTCTATTGGACCAGAATATTATCATTCAAGGAAATTATAAAGGGCTCATATGACTTGCTTGGCAAAACACTGCTTTGCACGTTAGTAAATGGCCTAATCTATTCTTGATATTTCTAAATATTTTTCCTCATGGTTTTCCAGGAACCTTTACAAGTGCTTTGGCTCTGGACACCATGTTTTCCACTTTTTAAATACAATAAAGGTTTTGCCAAGCCTTAATCTATTGAAATGTCTGTCTACATAGAGCCTGTTGCCAATATAGATGCAGAATAAATCCTCACTGCCAATATTTAATGGAGGCGACTAGCTAATAGTCAAAAACAACCTTTCCCACATAACAATATAAATTTTTAAACCCCAAACCCATTTACTAGCAAGAGAAAATGCTCCTGGGAAGATTACTTTAGGCCTGAAGTTCACCCCAACTCAATGTACAACTACGATTATCTCTGGCTGTGCAACAAAACACATCCAAAATAAAAAATCAAAACAAAATCTATTAGTGTTTCTCACAGTCCTATGGGTGACTGGGCTTAGCTGGTGGGCTCTTCTACAGGGCTTCTCACGTGCTTGTAATCAGTTGGCTATTGGGATATCTTGGCTTAAAAACCTTACAGGGCTGCAGTTCGTGTGAGCTGCTGGCTGGGAGCTCAACAGGGGTGGTGGACCAGAGCACCCACTGAAACATGGGGTAGCCAATAATGTCAGAGAGGTAAACCCAGTGACCTTAACAGGCACAGCAGCTAACAGCTGGCTGAGACTGGCCAACTCCTATCTGTATGATACCCTGTACATCCTAAAGACACATCACTGGAAGCCCTTTAACCTCTTGAAGAGATCCTACAGCATCCAGAGTTCTCATTTTGAGTCCTGGGCAAAAATCTCTGGATCTATATTCTGACATCCCTGAAGGCTCTTCAGGACTTGGCTAAGTTGAGCAAGCCTGAGTCCCCAGATGAGAAGATTTAGCAACTTTCTAAATCTCTTTCGTAAAATGGAGAGAGCAATATTCACCGCACAAAGTTGTGGCCTCCCACATGAGTGCAGGAGTCCAAGTACTTGGGCTTTTCTGTTGCTTTTCCCAGGTCATTATCAGTGAGCTGGATTGGGAGTAAGATAGTCAGGACCAGAACCGGTACCCAAATGGGATGCTAGTGCTGTAGGCAGTGGCTTAACCCTCTTTGCCACAGTGCCAGCCCTGAACATTACCTTTAAGTTCAAAAGAAAAAAAAATGATATGTTTCATGTATGTCAGAACTCTTGGCCAGCTATAAGATAGAAAACAGAATGAACTGCTTCTCCTGCTGCTCTACTGAGCCTCTGAACAATGGACTAAACCATGTCTGAGATGGAAGTGGCCGTTCAAGTATTCAGACTTGTGAGTCCCTGGGCACTCTGACAGACTCTGGGGACACTTGGGAAGTATGAGACCCTCACCCTATTTGATGCTCCACTCATTCTTGAGGCCTCCACTACCTGTTCACTCCCCAGTGTAAGGTCTACTTCCCAGCCTTCTTTGTAGCCTCTCCTCCTTGGTACTCCACAGCATGGCTATGCCCATGCCAAAGCTCTCACCACAGTTTGAGTGGTGTCAGCCCATGTATCCTTGTCCCCTGTGAACCACATGTTTCTTGGAGGCAGAGAATGAACCCTCTCCATGTGCTTCCTCTTTGGTTCACTCACTATCACTAATGGGTGCTAAATTGCTCTTTGTTGAACTCTGTATGGCCTATCTCTCACATTTGAAAGGTGAAGAAACTCAAACCCAGATAAGTCTGTGACTTGCCTAGATTCACTCAACAGAGCCAGAACTAGAATTCCTTCTCTTTCCTCCTTTGCAAGTGCCTGTAGCTCCCCCAGCCAATGTTATGGCTTGCCAGGACATGTGGAGCACATAGACAGCAGGACCTGAGGAACCAGGTGCACTTGTCTGCCCATGGGGTTACAGATAAGTTCTCCAAGGATGATCCTTCTCTATAACTGCCTTCCCATGAGGATCCCTACTTAGTGGCACAGCCCCATGAGAAAGGGTATGTCCTACACAGAGAAGCAATTTTATAACTGGAAATGACAAGGGTACTAACACAGGTTGGAGGTCACTGAGCAGGAAAGCACTGGGTTCTGGGTTAAGCAGGCCTGGATTTGGACTCTCTTTCTTTTGCTCACTAACCAGTTTGTCTTGTGCAAATCACTTCCCTTTTCTGAGTTTCAATTTTCTCATCATTAAGTGGAAGTTAGAGCACCTATTTGAAAGACATAAAATAGATGTCCCTTAAAGGAGATTGTTACACATTATTAATATTTTTGACAATGACACAGTCCTCTGGTTGTCTACAAATTCAAGTTCAATGTCACACCAAATTTACATCTACCCATAATTGCAACTCTATCTACTGTTCTTATGCATTTGGTTCTTCTTGCTTTAAATAATGGCTTTACCTGAAGTTCTTCTCATTTAAAGATTTATTTATTTATTTGAAAGGCAGAGAATCAGAAAGGAGGGGAGAGAGAGAGAGAGAGAGAGAGAGAGAATCTTTCATCTGCTGGTTTACTCCTCAAATGCCCAAGGCTATGAGTTAGAAACTCCATCTAGGTCTTCCACATGGAAGTCAGGGATCCAAGCACTTTGGCCATTGTATGCTTCCTTCCCAGTAGCATTAACAGGAAGCCTGACAGGAAACATGCTGACATCACAAGATGTAGATTAACTCACTGCACCACAAGGTAGATCCCTACCTGGAGTTCTTACGGGACAACATTTGGAGAGGCTTAAAGTATATTGGGTAAGGATCTCTCCACTATAGACATCCTTGGCTACTTGGGGCTCCTACACATTTTCTCTTACTCTTTCTTACAATTCCTGTCTGCTACATATTTGATTGAAGGAGACATCCAAATAAAACTATATAAAGAGACAGTATATTAATCAAAATCCAATTTTTGCATGCTTTAAGTTCCCAGAGGAGAGTACCATTAGGATTTGAAAGTGTTCCATATCTCTTAAAAGAGATGGTGCTTGGGCTTCTCTTAAATGAGGGCTACAACCAGAATCCAAAGGCTGGTCAATCCACATGTGATAATTCTAGAACACATGAATGGGATATAGGTAGACACTGCAAAAACACAACATAGTGTATTACTTAGGGTTGGCATAAGGATGTATGGAAGCTGGTAATTTATAATTAATATTATAATTATGGTTATCCCACCATATCCACTCTTTGTGCATGCAAATAGTGCCATCCCACTCTGAGTCAGCTGGGATATGTTACATGGCTATGACAGAGACACAAGAGAGCAATCCCTAGATAGAGTTCTAGGCTGTTTCAAGACAACAATTGAATTAGGTTCACTAACAACTCATTGAACAAAGCAGGTCACACGGTTAAGTCCACTGTCAAAGGGTGGGCAGAAAAGTATCATGAGTAAAACTGCAGCCCTAGGAACCAACAGATTTGTATGCAATGACCCAGAGAGAAAGGAGGAAAAATCCAGGGTAGACCCTGTGGAGCACCAGTTCCTATCTGCCTGCCCAATCAGCTTTCACTTGTCTGCACAATAGAAACAGGAATGGCCATGGTGGAGGATGCCTGTGACCTGCTTGGCAGTCCCAGTTCTGCCCTCTCACCCATTGGTACTTGATCAGGTTGTTGTATCTTGCTTGTCATCCTCTATTTGTCCTTGGGGTCGGGGAGAGGTTGCAAATCCTTTCACTATTTCTATTTTTGAAAAGATCTGTGAACATAAGACATCCAACAAAGATATCCAGTGGTTCTCCACAGCCTACCAATAAATAATATAAATTCTTTAGCTAGACAATGAGCACTTTCTAACCCCCAAGCTATCTATTTTCTGCTGTATATTGGGGCTGCAGGGATCTTATCTTGACTACTCAGTTGTGAATTTCTTCAGGGGAGGGATTGAGAGTTATCAAGCATTTATCAGAGCCTGACTTAGAGGAGCCACTAGATACATGGTGTTGACTTGATGTTAAGATACAGTGCTAAATAGCTTCAAGAGTTGGCAAATGCAATCACTTCTGTAGTGGAAAAAGCACTAGCCATGGAGTCAGAAGATCCAGGTATTGGGTTAGACACTAAATTTGCTTCTCGTCATTTGGTAACATTGGGACCATCATACTTTCTCCCTGAGTGTCAACACTCTTTGACTTCCTTGGTTATTATAAAAAATGAAATTTCAAATAGAAAGGAAAAAGTTACAATATATTTTAGAAAGAAATGTCACTAGAATTATTATTCAAACCAGAACATGTGAATAACCTGAGGCTTTCACGACCAGACCTATGACAATGCAGAGTTTCAGAGTTTTCTCCCCACTAAAGACAGTTAAGTAAATGTTCTTTTTCAAAACTAAAAGTTACAACTTTAGTTAAACAAGCTGCAGGTTTCCAAACCAGAAGCAACATCATTGAGTAGAGGTATTTAGATGAGATATATGCATGGGCTTTATTAGAATGAAATGCAAGAGGTAATAAGGCACTATTATGCACATTATACAGCAGGGCCTCTAAGAATCACAGAGGCCCATTGATTTGTATAAGCTAGGAACTTACGACCTAAACATTATATTAAACATCTCACCAGGAAAAAAGTGTATGCATGATATATACACATAGAGAGACATGCTTAGTTAATTCATAGAGCATGGGAACAATTTCTTTGACTGCTGCAGGCTGTCAAGATACAAATCTCTCAAGGAGTAATGTGGAAGGGAGCTTTCAGCAAGGGCAAAACCAGCCAAGAACTTCTCACGTGAAAATGTATCAGTCACCAACACACTCTGGCACTACAGCAGAAATGAAGATTTTTGTCTTCTTCTATCACAAAATCAAGATCATAAAGCAGTCCAAACCTTTACTCGAGCCTCAGAGCTCAGATGGCCCCCGAATGGAGACTCTCTGTCTTACCAAGTGAGCCTTTATTACTTTGGGCAGAGATTACTAGTGCTGAGAGAGGAGGAGGGTCATGGCACAGCGGAAAGCAGTGCCTTCTACCCTAGGGCTCTTCCCCATTCAGGTTTTACAGGTACCTTGTTGGAAGTAGGCTCCATTTCCTCATGCAGTCTCCTGCTAACTGCCTCTGAAGCCCACACCAGAAAAAGCAGGAGTGGTCACAAAGAGTCCCGTCAATGTTCTTAATGACCACCCAACTTAAACTCTGTCTGTAACTATAACCCCAACCATATAAATATATATATATAAAACCCTTGTGTGTTTTGGTTACAGTCAACTTCGCTGAAATCAAAAGAAGTAGCTACTTTCATGGGGACATGTGGTCCTTTGGTGAGGAGGCCTTGCCCTTCTTTTGACCTAAATCTGCTTTAAATTATTCTGTTCAATACTTTAAAGTCTGGTTTAGGTTCCTTTGAGAATACCACGGAATAATGTCTATGGGAGATGAGTTCCACGGGAGTATGAAGGTATCCTTAGAGATTTAGTTACAGCCTCTCTGCAGGTGGGAAAGCAGAAGCCCACAGGTATGAAGCAGCTTGCCCAAAATCACCAACGAGTTAGCAGCAGAGTAAACACAAGAACCAGATTCTTACCATTCCTAGTCCACACTCAGCTCCTCATACTCAACCCATGTTCCACTGGTCCATACTCAACGCCTCAATTTCTTAATAACATCCATTTACTGTTACTTAGTAGCAGTTACTTAGTAACAGTAAAGATTATGTATCTCCTAAGTTATTTCCCTGTGCTTGACACCATAGGGAAAGAAGTAAGAAGTAATCTCCACCTGTTGAACCTAGACAAAAAGACACAGTCAGAAAAGAGAAACAAATACAGACCGGTGGAAGATGGAATACGTTCTTCAGTGGAGACTTTCACGAGATGCTAGAGGAGAGAGGAAGAAGCGGAAACTCCCTCTGAGGAGAGATGGCTGGCGGGCCTCTCCAAACAATGACAGCTGAGCTGACTCTCAAAGGATGAATGTGATGTGGCAAAAATAAATAAAGGAATAAAGCAATATGTGCAATGCTGAAAACCATATACCGAGAACATGAGAAGATTCTAGAGCCTATTTACCTAGAGGACATCATGGTGAGAGACGCTAGAAAGTGGGCCAGAGCCAGATCTTGGATCAACTTGCCATAGTAATGAAAGACATGCATTTTTACCTGGTAGGCATGAGAAGTGTACTTGTTTGCCGGTACAACAGACCACAGCCTGGCTGGCTTAAATGACAAAAACTTGTCTCACTGTTCTGTAGTCTGGAAGTCCAAGATCAGGGTATCAGCAGTGTTGCTTCCTTTTGAGGACTATGGAGAAGAAGCTGACTTGCCTCTCTCCTAGCTTCCAGTGGTCTGTTGGAAAACATCCCAACCTCTACAAGCTTTTTCTCAGGCATCTCTGTGCAAATCTGGAGTCTTATTCTCCTTCTGTGTAGGGATGTTGCCCATTGGATTAGTATTCATCCTAAATATATATTTCTAACTTGATTATCTCCATAAAGAACCTAGCTCCAAGCAAGGTCACATTCTGAGGTACTGAGCGCTAGTACTCAACATGCCTTTTTAGGGATATAATTCAACCCATAACAAGAAAGTATCTCAAGAGTTACAGGTTGTGGAGAGAATCTGCTAGATATGCATGTAAGACTGATTATGTTGGATACACTAAAGAAGATGAAGTGGAAAAGGGAGTGAGTATCTGGAGGCAGGAAGACTAAATGTAGTGTCTGGGCAAGAAAGTATAAGAGCCAAAGTCTTGGCAGCAGTAGTGAAATGCAGAGGAGGGCACCAAGTCAAGGGATAATTAACAAACTCTGGGGACTGACTTAATGTTGTAAATGAGAAACTGAATTTTTAGCTGGAGTAAGTGGGAGAAATGGTGGCAACCATCTACTGAAAATGGAAATACCAGTACAGGAGCAGATTTTAAAGAAGAGAGACTAAAATTAGTCTCAGGCATCTTGAGTCAAAATTTTCGGCACGCATCCAAGAGGAGACACTGAATTGGCAGTTGGAAGTATGAAAAAGAGTGGAGTTTTCTTGTCACAACTAGTAAGTGGGTGGCAGGTGGCTGGGAGCTTGAAACACAAATATGAATTGTGCCTACATTCTTGGATCCATAACTAACCCTCCAAATTCTGTTTCCTTCCTCCTTCATGGCAAATACCTGATTTTGTTCAAATGTTTATTTTTCCATGTGTTCAAGGAAGATGGCTCCATCCTAGATTCCAAGTTTCAGTTTTCATCAGTCCAAGCCAATAGAGGTAAATTCCTAGGCCCAGCCTTGGTTTAGGCATGGTCATGTGACACAATCTTGGCTAATGAGGCCCAAAGTGGGATATCACTGGGGGCTTCAAGAAAAAGGTATTTCTCCCTGATTCAAAGACACAGGCAAGAAAGAAAAACCTATGTGAGAATGTGAAAACTGGCATGGGAGCAGCCATCTTGATACCATGAGGGACAGTTCTCAGGTGAATGCCATCAGATGGCAAAGAATAGCAGTGGGAACACACAGGCCCCTACTGACAACTTGTCCCACTGCATTAACTAACCTGTAACCATTTACCTTCAGACACTTCTTTAATGCTAGATGATAAAATCTGATCAATATGTAAACTACTTTCATTTGGATACCATAATATTTTATTCCTGAGGGACCCTAATTAATACACTGTCATGAAACATTGTCCTCTTAAACTGAATATGACAAACACATGAGCACAAGCACAAAAAGAGAACATAAGGACAAAAGGTGGTGTGTTACAGCAGAGCTAAAGAGGATGATTCAAGCATGTTGGGGAGAGATAAAGTGAAACATCCCATGTAGTAGTAAAGATCCATAAGGTTTAATTACATTATCTGCTACATTCTCCACAACTATTATCCTAGTATACAAATAAAGAGCTTGGTCTCATGGGGTCAGGGTTACAGAGCAGCACAGTAGAGTTCCCAGTTCATCCCTCTTGAATCTCAGAGCACATAATCTCCATGCCATACACTACACCCAATTTTGTCCTCCCAGATGAACTACAATCCTGTGGGGGCTAAGAAATTTACCTCTCATTCTTCTATATTATCTTAAGCACTAGTACCATGTTCTTCATATACTAAAAAGAATAAAGAAGGAAAGAAAGAAAAAATACTTAGTGGAATGAGTTAGAGAGGAAAAGAGGGAGACAGGAGAGGAAGGACGAAAGGAGTGTAGTAAGAGGGAGGGGGGAGAGAATATGGAGAAAGGAAAAGGAATAGAGAGAAGAGATAAGAGGAAAGAATAAAAAAAGAGAGGTTAGGGAAGAAAAGAAGCAAGAAAGAGAAAAAATAGCCCAGAGACTCATTAACTTAGTGACCTGATAGAATCTCAGGTGAATATCTGATTTACCTCTCAGGTTTCATAAGGGTCAGGTGTTACTGTGCTTCTTTTAAAGTCTCACATCTGGAATTGCCATCCAAGAGAAAACTTAAATTCAGTCTTTTTTCTTTGGCCATTCTTTTAAGCTATTTCTACAGCTTTTTCTGTTACTTCCAATATTTGAACATCCAAGAGTTCTTCCCTCTCTTTTTTTTTTCACTTTCCCTTACATCTATCCCCTTTTTTATACACTCTATTTCCCTCCTCCTCTTCCCTCTTCTGTTTCTCCCTATGTCACTATCTTCTTCTGGAATTTTACTCTTCCCGTGGCTTACAGTATTGACTATGCATGAACATTGAAGAGAACACAAGAAGGAGAGTTTAAAACCTGCAGAGTGGGTTATTTGCGCATTGGGTTGAAATACTAATCACACAGAGGTGCTTGGAAAGACTGAGTCGAGTTGTAGTCCATCTTTACTAATGAGGGGGCTTCTGTAGCTTCAAAGTTGCATTAGAAAATACATGAATCTCAAACCACGCATCTATCCCTTATCCAGTACAGGTATTACTAATCCATCATGGTACTCATTTCCACTTGATACTAGAACTAGCCTTAATAACCTTATATTCACAATCCTTTAAGTAGCCACTAATAATGGTCAATATGTCAAAGATGATAAAACATATTTGCCATTCTGAACTCAAAGGCTGGACTAGGCTGAAGGTATAGAAGTAAGCAATTTTATGGGGTTAGTAAAGGGATTTTCCATATAACTATCCATTCATTTATCCATCCACAAATTGTTATCAAATACCATTTCTATATGCTGGAGATTGTCATGAATAAGGCACAATTCTTCCAAGGATTTGTGAGCTAATTATCAAGTTGGTAAGTTCACAAATCACCAAAGCCTTGGATTGTATGTCTTCTGCTAGAGTTATGTGGAATCTGGAAGCACAGGGTAGATGCCACAAACCCAGGCTTGATGAGGTCAAGTGTTAAGGGTACCCTCTGGGCTGGGCAACACAACAACCCCAACTCATGGTACTGCACTGGTCCATGGTACACACTTGGACTGATTGTTTTAACTTCTGCTATGGTTGGGCTGCTGTCACCTTAGTATTTCATTCTTCCCATTTTAGGCATATTTCATTGTACTGAGGTCTATTAGCTCCTGTTTCAGTTGTTCTCTGGATTATTTACTTGACCATATGTTCATTTTAAAATATGTATTGAGTTTTTTTAGGTGTCAGATATTGTGCTAGGCACTGGGATTTCCAGGTGAAACAAGACAAAGTCTCTACTCTTATGGTGCTTATATTTTGCTAAGGAAGACAACAAAATCAGCATGGAAAATCCAGGTAGTGATGAGTTCTGGGGTGTAAGTAGAAAAGAATTATGTTATAGAAAGTAACTAGGACTTACTCTTAGTGGAAAGATCTTTGAATTTGCATGGGGTGAGATGACATTTTTAGAAGAGATCTCAATGATGAGAAGGATCCAGACATACAAAGGTCCTGAGAAGATTGTTCTGAGTAACAGAAACCAGTACAAGGCCCTGAACCCTTCCTGCAGCTTCCGCATGCAGTGTTAAGGCCTCACTGTCCACCCCTCTGTCACCAAGGACAGACTTCAGGCTACCCAGCAACTTTAAGAACAACTCCAAGGTCAATCAGCTTCTTTGCAATAAATCCCCTATCGTATGACCACTTTACCACTATTACTATGACTGATAAAGTTGTTCCTTGAATTATGATAGCATTATGTTCCAATAAATCCATTGTAAGTTGAAAATATCCTAAGTCAAAAATCCATTTATTTACTAGACCTAACCAACTGAACATCATGGCTTAGCTTCATTTAACTTAAACATACTCAAAACACTTAGACTAGCCTACAGCTAAGCAAAACCATCTAACACAGAGCCGGTTTTATATATGGCAATCACGTGACAGTGTTGCTGGGGGGAGCTGCTGTTCACCTCCACTGTCCAGTATTGCAACAGAGGATTGTCCCACATATCGTTAGCCCAGGAAAAGATCAAAGTTCAGAATTCAGAATTTGGTTTCTACTGAGTGCATATCAGGTTTGTGCCATCAAAGAGTCCAAAAATCCTAACTCAAAAATTGTTAAGTCAGGGACTATCTGTGGAGTAAAATCAGCCAGGGATGCCTCAGTCACAAGATCCTCACCTTCCAAGAGCATCCTTACTGAACTCTTGCTGTTAGGCTTAGTTGCTGCTGTATCTGTTTACTTGTCTGGGAATTGTATCTTTCCCTAAGACTTTGCTGTAGGAATACCATTCCACCCAAATGACAAATACTCATCTTATTGCTCCATTTCCAAGCTCTTTTGGGCACTGAATGTTAGCCATGCTCAATCATGCTTTGATGAAGAACCACTAATCACCTCGGGCTCTGCTGTGGAAGTAAGCTTATAAGAAGCTGTCAACATCTGAAACTCTCCATCTGTGATTTTCTCACTATGAAAGCTCCATTCTGCCCATTGCCCACACTGCCCCATCTGAAGCCACGGACCGTGGAGCACATCTTGGGCATGTGACACCCAAGGTGTGCTGTCCAGTTATGGTCCACAAGACGTCAATAGATGTTCTATACAAAAAATACAGAAAGTAAATCCTGTCGTTTGTAACACAATGGATCCAACTGGAAAACATTATACTTAGTGAAATAAACCAATCCCAAAAAGACAAATACTGTATGTTCTCCCTGATATGTGGTAACAGAGTACCTAAAAGGTAATCTATAGGAGTGAAACTGACACTTTGAGATACAATGATTTATAGTAGTCCTTGTACTGACTATTGAGGAACAGTGTTTTTATTTTCTTCAAACTATTTGTTGAACCCTTTACTTAGTGCATGATTAATCTTATGAGTATAAAGGTAACTGAAAATAGATTTTTGTAGAAAATAAGAATGGAAACAGAGGAGGGAGGAGGAAGAATGGTGGGAGTGGGGGAGGGGAGAGGAGGAAGGAGAGTATTGCTGTGTTCCTGAATCTATATATAGGAAATATATGAAATTTATATACCTTAAATAAAATTTAAAAAGAAAATATAAGGAAACTATGAATAAGGGGTTTCTGTTGTTCCACTGAGTGACAACATAGTCATTTTCCCCCTGGAAATGCCAGGGACTCTAGGAATATACTAATGCATTAACACATGTAAATTATTGAGGAGGGCATTGGCACAATGTAAGATATGTTACAAGTCAGAATAGAGTAGTTTATGCTTCTGTAACAAACAACCTCAAACTCTCAGCAGTTTAGAACAGCAAAGAGTTACTTCATCTGCCTGTCCACCACATGTGGGTGGTGGAGTGAAGGGTCCTCTTCATTCAGGAAATGCCATCAATAATAGAGGCAGGGAAAAGCAGACCGAGGTGAGAAATTTGGACAATCAGCTAGCAGCAAAGTGTTTTGTTGCTACGTGGACTGACTGAGGAACACACAAACAATCCAGTGTATCTTTACAAAATGCTAGCTCCTAGCAATTTCCTGGAATAATAATTGGTTCTCCACAGGGCAGGGGAGAAGAGAGTTGTGTTCCTCATTTTTCCCTGCACAATTGGTTATTCTACGGAGAGAAGCTGGATGAAATGACTGTAGTGACACAACGCTGGCCCACTTAAAACTTCTATTATGAAACACAGTTGCATAAGCTATAAGAGCAAATAAGTTATATTCTCAGGAACAAATTCTAGTGAATCAGCTCATTTTAGCCTCACATCTTCATCTGTCTCCGAAGTGGCTTATTTAAATTTTAATAGAAAATATTCAATGTGGGGCTCAAATCTAGGGAAGGAAAATAACACTGTTTATCCCCAAGATAAAATTGTGTTGGGATCAAAAAAAGAGAGAGAGAGAGAAAAATACGAGGCCAATTTCTAGAAAACAAACCTCCTATGCTCCACTTCTTAGAAACTGGACAAAGCAATAGCAAGTCTATTGTACTGAACAAAAGCCACGATGGTACATTGAGACTCATGGTCCCTTTTTGTTTGGCTTTTAAGAAATCATTCAAAAAGGAGAAGTAGCCTTGGGTAATGGTGATAAAAGCTTGCAAAACAAAGTTTTGCTACTGTTGGCAGTGGTGTATTTTGTTGGGGGGGGGGGTGGTTTGCAAGTTTCATGGGAGAAAGGAATAGGAAAAAGCCTGGGATAGCAGGAAGATTGTTCATGGGCATGAAAATAGAATGGTCAATGGTCTGGACTCAAATACTGACTCCACCACTTACTGGCTGCAGGATCCTAAATCAGTCCACTAATAGTGCAGGATATAGATTATTACCTCTAACAAAGAGAATAACAACTCCAGCCTGCTGCTGTCACAGAGAGGAATTGAAATGACGCAAGCAACCACTTGGTAACCAAGCTCAGGGACCTTCAAATTCTCCAGACCAGAAGTTAACCAAAGAGGGCCACGGGCCGAAGCTGGTTTACTTCCTGTGTTTAAAGATAATCTCATTGGAACACAGTCATGCCCATGGGTTCACTGCTTCCACACTACAGTAGCAGAGTTAGATGGTTCCAAGACACTACTATATGGCCTATGGAGTTGAGAATATTTATTCTGTGGATTTTTGCTGATAAAGTTCAGCAAACCTTGCTCCAGAGCATCACGATATTAGGAAGTCATCTACAGCAAACCGAGCTCCCTTATTCCCCATGTGCAATCAGTTGGCATGTCTTGTGGATTCTACTTTCAAATAATCTTTTAAGTGTTTGTGCCTCTCTCTGCCTCCACAGCCACCACCCTGGTCTCAGCTGTCATCGTCGCTACATTAGCCTCCTCAGCAGTTCTGACAGTCACTGGGACTCTCAGTCACTGCACACTCGTGCACACATTTACTCTTCAAATAGCAGCCAGAGTGAGAGTTCTAAAATGTGAACCACGTCAACTCTATGCTTAGAATCACGCAGGGACTTCCACATTGCTCTTAGGATAAAAAGCAAAATCCTGAAAGAGGCTCTATTGAGTTAGGTGTTCACTGCCTCATTGCCTTTGATTAAAAGGATACTTCCCTAATTCTGTCTCCAGGTCATGCCAAACTCCTTTCTGCTGCTCTGTGGTAGGTGCCTAACTCCTGCTTGTCTCAAGGCCGTCTCATAGCATGATTCCTGCTCTGGGGACAGACTTCTTACAGCCTCCATATTCTTCACCTGGATAACTCCTCTTTATTCCATAGGACACAGAATAACTGTTACCTGCTCAGGCCCACCTGTTCTGACTCTACTGCTACTCTCCAACTCCAGGCCATTGCAAAACCCACTGATTTACACTCCTATGAAACTCATAATAATAATTGAAAACAAATGCTTATTTCAGTGCCAATTTTTTCATACTCAACACCTCTCCAAAGAATGCAAGCTTTTGAGGGTGGGGTGAAATCATGCCCATGCCCGCCTTCAACTCTAGAGCAGGACATATCTGTTTGCATATAGCAAGGCAGTGGTTGAGTCTGAAAGGCACTCCCTCTGCTACCTGCTAGCTGTGTGATCAAACCATCCAACCTGTTTGCAGTGCAGTGTATGCACACATAAGCCTGGAATTGTCATGGACACTAGAGTAGCACTTGTCAAGTATCATGAGGTTGAAGTTACTAAATATGTAGAAAACACTTCCATTGCCAGGGACACGGTAAATGTTACATGAGCATTTCTTGTCAGTCAAAATGGAATGGAGGGATAACTTATTCCCCTTCCTTCTCTCAGGCAGCATGCTTTTGAAGTATGCTATTTCATCTGAAGTTTATCATCATGCTCCAATAACATTAAGCTTACTTACTTCCCCCAAATAGCACCTTCAGTGTGCTCCCTCTTTGCTTTTGTAGATCCTGTTCTATCACTATCCCTGATCTACCTAGTGAATCCTATTAATCAATTACAACTCTTCAGAAATGCCACCTTTGCTCTGAAGCTAACTACTGCACCAGCCCCTTCCACTCTCCTACAACAATCAAAAGAATTTAATCTTCCTTTCTCTGTGCTATAAAGGGAGACAGAGGGAGAGAGCAAATGGAAGGAATGAAGAAAAGAAAGGAGGAAGGAGGGAAGTGAAAGGAAGGAGAGATAGAGACATCTCTTCTTCACATTTCTTCTTATGTGTATCATTATTTCAAAATACTTCAAGTTAGTTGGCTCTGCAAAGAATATTCAGAATTTTTACTGCCCCAGCATTTCTCCAACATGCTTTTGGCACCATTGGTACAATGCTCATGCTATTTTACTCCAATGTTTTTAGCAACATCCTCATAGCTTTTTCAGAAAATTGTAATCTGTAAGAGGGCAGAGGAACATCTTATCCTGGAATGGTCTGAATGCTTGATGTTTTCCTTTGCATGCAATAGCTGCTCAGAAAATTTGCTAGCTGTGGCTGATTTCATTTCTGTGGAATCAACACCTACTACAATTCCATAGGCTTTTGAGCAAGTGTTTGTGAAATTGTGCCAAAATAAAAATGTATCTTAGGTATTGGCTTCTTGTGTCCTGAAATGAAACTTCAAGGGACCAGAAGCAATGCAACACATGCAAGAAGAATGAAGCTGTGCCATTGCTTGAGCCAGAGGCAAGGGCAAGGACTCTACTCTTAATACCAATGTGAGAATGAGTCAGGGAGACTTGCTGTAGAAACAGGCATATCTTGCCACCCGGAGAAAGCAGTGAGATTTTCAACCTCCCCACCCCCAAGCTGAAACTGAGAAATTCTCATCCCTTGGAAAGGTAGGACTTGGCCTCAGCAGAAGTTACATAGATTGCAGCATTCTCCATTGGATAATATGGTCTTCCTCGCGGCCTACATACACACATGGGTATTGGGACCCACTATGTGTGATGCATGTAGTTGAGTGCTGAGTAGCAGTCATGGATCGTCATGACTTCAGGGAGCTCACTTCCTAAGTGGGGAGGGAAGGTCAGGAAGCCACCGACTCACTACAAAGAATCGAAATCCCTGTGCATGGAAAGTCATTTGTACATATTGTTGGGCAAAACAAGTGCAAAAAAGAGCCTGTTCAAATAGGTATTTGTTTATATGCATTTTTCTGTAGGAGATTATATGATGAGAATATATACCTGTGTATACGTATGTGTGGATGTGCATTAATATATGAGCAGAGGTGGTGCAAGTGAGTTGGGTTTGCGGCTCTCTGATGACAAAAAAAGTCTTCCATATTGTTTTATTTCTTTTTTAATTAGAAACTTGATTTTTAAATTTTATCATTTTAAATTGACAAATAAAATTGTATATATTGGTCATGTACAACACGATATTTTGAAATACATACTCATGGTGGAATGGCTAAAACAAGCTGATTACATATGTGTTTCTTCACATAGCTGTCATTTTGAGGTGAAAACACTTGAAATCTACTCACATAGCATTTTCAAGAACATAGCATACTGCCATCAACTATAGTCACTTTATTGGTGATAGAATTGTCTCTGTCTTGAATGCATCAATATCAGCACCCTGGTTTTTTTAAAGATTTATTTATTTATTTGAAAGTCAGAGTTACATAGGGAAAGAAGGAGAGGCAGAGAGAGAGGTCTTTCATCCATTGGTTCATTTCCCAATTGGCTGCAATGGCTGGAGTGGTGCCAATCTGAAGCCAGGAGCTTCCTCCAGCTCTCTCACGTGGCTGCAGGGGCCCAAGTCCTTGGGCCATCTTCCACTGCTTTCCCAGGCCATAGCAGAGAGCTGGATCTGATGTTGAGCAGCTGGGACTTGAACCAGCATACATGTGGGATGCCAGCACTGCAGGCAGTGGCTTTACTTGCTAGGCCATAGCGGCCAGCCCCAAAACCCTGTTTTGACAAAAGAGGCCACATACCCTCTCCTTTCCTTAGTATCAAGAGTACTAATGCATTACCTACACATGCCCAAGTGGAAATCCATAGCCCCTAGGGCTTTGAGCCTTGAAGTACTGACTTGGAGTCTCAAGAGAAATGGAGTTTACTTGTCAAACAGGCTCATTCAAGAATTCACTGGAATGGTGCTGAGTGTCCAGTTCAGAGCCGCTATAGTGGGCTTCCTTTCTAACTATATCTCTGGTAGGAGATGTGGCTGGTCCTTACCTCCTTTAGGCCCCTTCCCTTTTCCAAGGATATTTCTTCAGCACTCGCATAGATTCTGTGAACCTTCCCACTTTGCCTTTCACTTAATTCATTTTCTGTTTAAAGAAGCCAGAGTTTGTTTTAACTTGCAAACCATTAACACACACACAGAGGTAGAGGAAGGGGGAAAGATAAAGAGTGAGTGAGAGATAGAGAGAGACAAAAAGTTCTACCACCTGCTTGTTCATTCCAATGCTCACAACAGCAGGGGCTGGGCCAGGCTGCAGCCAGGAGCCAGCAGCCAGGGCCTCCATCTGGGTCTCCTACATGTGTGGCAAGGACCCAAGTCCTTGGGACATCTTCTGCCTTCCAGGTGCATTAGCAGGAAGCGGGATCAGAAGCAGAGGCAGGACTCAATCCCAGGACTCTGATACAGAATACAGGCCTTCCCAAGAGGCAAGTTTATCTGCTGCACCACAGAGCCAGCCTCAACTTTTAGCTCCAAAATTCCTTTTTATTCTTCTTCCAAATATGATGGGTCACAATGGGTTGCTTCTTTTTTTCTTGCTCCTTTTATTCCACCATTTATTTCTTTAAACATAGTATTAGGTAGTATACTTTCTGCACCTGGTAATTCCAATATCCAAAGACACCAGGAGTCAATACCTATTTGTCTTGCTTCCTCTGACTGCCACTCATGATGGCCTGCTTCCATCTTTATGTTGTCATTTTTTTTTCCTTAAGAGTTTATATTTGGTTGGAGTTAACACTTGTTGGAATCCTAAAGGCTCTGAGTTGAAGATGCCAACTCCTCAAGAGAATTTATGCTTGCTCTTCCTGGACACCTAGGACTACTAGGACTGTTCTAGTGGCTTTACTTTGTGGCAGGTGGTGTAAGCAGCAGGTTAAGCCCAGCTTGGGACACCTGCATCCCATTTCAGAGTAACTGGGCTGGAGTCCCACCTCTGCTTCTGCTTCAGCTCGCTGCTTATGTGTCAGAGAGGTGGCAACCCCTGGCCCAAGGGATCGGGTTACTGCTACCCATGTGGGAAATTTGGGTGAAGTTCTGGCTCCTGGTTTCAGTCTGGCCCAGTCCAGGCTGTTACAGGAATTTGAGGAGTCAATCAGTGGATAGAAGATTTCTGTGTATGTGTTTATGTGTGTGTCTCCTCTCTCTGTCACTGTCTTTGAAAGATGGGAAAAAAAGAAAGGAAAGAAGGGAGGGAGGGAGGAAAGAAAGATTTTTTAAAACTTTAAGAATTATTTCTTCACTTTATTTTCCTTGACTCCATGGATTGTGTAAAGACTGGGTTTGCATGAGAACAGACCTGGACCAAAGTTAACAAATTCCAGTGGAGAGTAATATTATCATTAATTAAATTCTATCCAGAGTCACAGCAGGCACACATGTTACTTTTTAAGACTAGCTTTCTACTGACCAGATAGACCCTTCAAGAGCCATTGTCTCTGCGGGGATCTCAAGTCCAGAATCTCCACTCTTGAAAGAGCCCCAAATGCATTCCCTACACATACTCTGTGTGAACAACATTCCTCAAAGCTCCAGGTAGGTGATTATGTCATTGCAACCGGGATGACTCTGCCTCACCTCTCTAGTTTCAGCTTGTGGCTTCTTTGTTTGGATTGTGGCCTTTAGGAAACTCCTTAGTTTCTTGTGGACTCAGCAAAGCACTGACGAATGTGTGTTTTGCTTTTTAATTTAACCGTGGTAGATATTGCACAGCAGAAAAACCCTCCAGGTCATCTTGTCCACCACATGGCTGGAAGGGGGAGTTCAGACAATTGTCAGGGATAACTGCAATTAAAACAACTGCTCTTCTGGCCACACCAGTTTGGGAGGAAGAGAACCAGACAAAACTTTCATCTTTGTGTCCCCAAAAGAATGCTGCCAGGTCTTAAAGGTGTGTCTCACAGGTATTCTGAGAATTTCCTAAATTTTACATTTTTTTCTGTCTTCTCTAGCTCAGAGCTCTATTTTGTATCAACAAAGACACCAGAATCACCACTCTATCCCCTCTGTACACCAACGGACCTTCTACACCTGCTGCTGTTGCTGCCCAACGCCCAGGATGCTGACTTCAGGACTAAGAATTCTAAGTGCCAAATATATGTCAAAATTTTTAATTGTTTTGCTGTTATTGTGTACATCCATAGAAGAGTTATTGAACTCAGGATGGACTGCCTAATTGTGACTTTTTCATGGAAAAGATACTAAAATACAGTTAGTGCAGGAATACCAACACTAAATGGAAGGATGATAGACTCAAACAGATTACAAACTACTACTGTCCTACCCCATGGTCATCCAAGACTACTTCAGAGGACTGCTGAGAAGATCAAAAGGTCATGGAACAGGTCATTACCACCTCTGCTGTGATATAGAATAAGGCCATAGACACCTGAGAGCATGAGCTCTGGAAGAAGAGGCAGTGTTTGGGTAAGGGGTGGGTGGTGGGCTGTGTCCAACCTCTTCCCATATCCCTGATGAGGGGCTCAGAAGGCCAGACCTGTCCACTGGATAGACTTCTAGAACTGTTGAGAGAGATTGCAACACACAAAGTCAGAATTTCCTAAGCCTGTGGGAGCAGACATTTGGTGTAGCGTTTAGGTTTCCACATCCCATATCTGAATGCTTGGTTCAAGTCCCATCTCTTCTGATCTAGCTTCCTGCTAATGCACACAAGTGATAGTGTGCCCCTGCAACCCATGTGGGAGACCCCCAACTGGGATGTGGGCTCCTGGATTTGGCTTGACCTCACTCTGACAGCTGTGGGCATTTGGGGAGTGAGCCAGCAGATGGAAGAACTCTGTTTGTCTCTCTGCTTTTCAAATGAAATAAAAAGAAATAAATTTTAAAAAGTTAAGAACATATTCCCTGTGTTCAGGACCTCAGAGTGGATGATGTCAGAAGAGCTTTCAGGAATTTCTTGTGATTCTTAAATTTAAAAATGATATATATCAAAAGAGAGGAACAAAGGAAAATGAAATGAAGGGCACAGACTTGAAGATATACCAGAGGCACTATATTTATATCTGTATTGACATTTCTATCTATTCTATATCTACATTTTATACACACACACACACACCCATGCATGCTTGTGTCTGCACTGTGTGTTTCCACTTTTATCACCAATTCCATCTTTCCCATGCAATTAGGAGTCATCTCAAGACTTGGCAAGCACCAGGAGATTCAGGGATGGCCCTAAAATAAAAAACTTACAGCATCCCTCCCTATGCTTCTGTTCTTCCACACACATAGACAGGCTGCTTGGCTTTTCTGCTTCCTGGGATGTGGATTTTTCATTCATACTCATTAAAATGTGTTAATGAGAACGTTGCAAAAAAGAAAAATGATGAAACTAAAACGGGGAAAAAGAAAAAACCCACACACACATCAAGGGAGTTTGGGTTCCAGTTAATAAGCAAGACAAAGCAAAGTCAGACAAATCCAAAGTCATATTTTTTTTGGCCATGAGCATATTCTTTATTCACTTAAAATGCTAATCCCTTCTTCTCCAGTTCCTGTGAGGCCATAGAACACATTTCAGGGGCATAAATCAGTTTTCAGTGCAGGAAGCCTGTTTGGATCAAGTACTGGGCCAATAGTACACAGCTAGATGTGCTGAGAAACATGAAACTTAAAACTGTTTTCTTCCCATTTGCCATGTCCACTCACAATGACTGTAATCACCCTTAGCCCTGCTTCCTCCCAGTGTACACATTAGCAGGAAACTGGAATCCAGAGAGGAGCTAGAACTTGAACCCAGGCACTCCAATATAGAATGCAGGCATTCCAATCAGGGGCTTAATCACTAGGCAAAACACCACCCTTGTGGCCCTTTTCTTATACACAGTGCTTGGTAAAAAGTAGGTACTCAATACTTGCTCAGTGGATAAATAGATAGGTTCACTCAGATGCCCAAACACAACATATGCGAACACAATAGAGGCACGTTCCAGAGCCGGCAGGCAGGTCCGTGACTCTTCATTTAAAATCCACTCCAACCTGCCAAACAATGACTGTTAATACTGAACCCTATGTTTTCTTCCTTTGAATCGTCCCCGTTTAGGGTTCTTCTTGCCTCATTCATCTAGGCGGCTTCTTACCTCTACCTCATTCTAGCAGTTCTGGCCTCTCCCCTTTGCTGCTTGCTATTAGCACATCTATTGAAATACCTTTCAGTTTAATATGCTCTGCTTCATGAATTCATACCAGACCCTTTGGATGGAGTTTGAGGGGTGCTTTCAGCTCTTCAAAAAGGACTTTCCAGGTTTCAATCTCACCAACTCTGTCTTTCTACCCTGCTGATGTTTAAATGGGGTATTGTCATGATCAAGCTGTGGGCCTTTTGGGAGATTGCTCTGAAGGATGTGGTAGATAAAGGGAAATTGTACCAGAGACAGAAAGAGAATATCCAGGGAAAACATTTGGCCTAGTGACTAAGTTCTCTATTAGGCTCCTGGCTTCAGCTTGGCCTAGTCCCATTGTTGTGGGAATTGGGAGGAGGGAATTATTGGGGAGCAAACCAGCAGATGGGAGCTCTGTGTTTCTATTTATTTCTCTGACTTACTCCATCTCTGTCTCTCTGCCTCTCTGCCTAAAGGAAAAAAAAATGGTCATTCAAGTGAAAAGAAATGAATATCTGAATGAAGGTGGTAGTGGGAATGGAGAAAAAGAAAGAAATGAGGAATACATTAAGAGAAGAGAATGGCCTGGAAAAGCGAGTGGATGAGACTCAAGACTGAATTGACCATGGTGGGCTGGTGATCTGTAAAGCAATGGCTTTAGAAAATGACTTCTATGGGCCAGCGCCATGGCTCAATAGCCTAATCTTCTGCCTGCAGTGCCGGCACACCGGGTTCTAGTCCCGGTCGGGGTGCCGGATTCTGTCCTGCTTGCTCCTCTTCCAGTCCAGCTCTCTGCTGTGGCCCGGGAGTGCAGTGGAGGAAGGCCCATGGGAGACCAGGAGGAAGCACCTGGCTCCTGGCTTCGGATCAGCGTATTGCGCCGGCCACAGCGGCCATTGTGGGGTGAACCAACGGAAAAGGAAGACCTTTTTCTCTTTCTCTCTCACTATCCACTCTGTCAAAAAAAAAAAAAAAAAAAAAAAAAAAAAAAAAAAAGAAAAAGAAAAAGAAAAGAAAAGAAAATGGCTTCTATGGATAAGAGCTACCAGAGAAGGTGCCGTAGATGATGGCAGCTGAATTCTCAGTCACATGAGTTGAGTAACATGTTAATTTCAGGTGAAAGGTAGTGAATGAGGAGACCCATAGGACAACCATGGATCCCTGTGGTATGCTTAACACTAGACTGATAGCCTAACAGGCATGTTTATATTAGCATGCTTAACGTCAAACTGAGAGGGTAAGAGACATGGAGTTCACGTCATACCATCCCTTTGGTAAATAAAGCCCTTTTCCCCATGGCAGCCAAATTACTGTTAACCAAGATTACTGACTTCTCCCTTATCATGTCTTCCAGAGGGGACAAATAACTTATCTAATGCAGGATTCTATTACTCTTGACTTGGTGAATGGTTCAGCTCTCAACAACTGACCTGAAACTATCCAATGAGAATTATTTGAATGATTGAGATGCTGTTTTAGGTCATTAGGATTAAGATTTTTTTTCAAGCTATAATGAATGTGCTCTTATTTTTCCTCCTCATCTACCCCACACACTGATTTTATTAGTCACAGGGATCTTTCAGTTGTATAAAAATCCAATGCCAGTTAGCTTAAGAGCTTAAGAGTACATACACATACATTCTAGTTCCCAGGTTGGTTTTGCACTCACTGTACCCCACTATCTTGATCACCTCAGTAGGGATTTCAACAGAATTGTGCAACAGAAATAGTATATTCCATCTAAGAAAATAGATTTTTTTCTACTAACTGTACAACTGTTTCCTTGCCATTTCTTTCCTGTTACCACTCCATTCATTTTCTTAACAACAGGATACAGGCTGATACACATGCACCCTTGCCTTTAAAAAGTGCTACTGCCTTTTTATCTGTGACTGTTTTTTTCAGTTTTCTTTCTGTTTCTATGCTGGGCTTTTCAAGGTAAAGACAATAGTTTTAGAATTTTATTGAGTTTAGTGATGAACTGATAACATCCTATTGTCATAGAGCTGAGACATTGTATCAACACTCATGTTATCTGCACTAAACACCCAGGGCTGTGCTAGATCCTAGAGTTCGCTGGATGATGGGACATGGTGCACACCTAGAGACTCATATTTGAAAATGAACCAAACCTGTCTTGCTCAGTTAGGGTGCTGAGAGTTTCTTCTAATATTATCTACAAATTTAAAGTGTGTCTGTCTCAGGACACCTTTCAGGAGGCAAATGGATATAGGTGTGGTTTATTTTTTTTCCCTTTTTTTGTTAGTTAAATAAATAATTAATTTTTTAAGGAATACAAATTTCATAAGTACAACTTTAGGAATAAGTTACTCTTTCCAACATACCCTCCAATCCACACTCCCACCCCTCTTCCCCCTACCTCTCCTCTTCCCAGTCCTATTCTCCACTAAGATTCATTTTCAATTAACTTTGTACACAGAAGACCAACTCTATACTAAGTAAAGATTTCACCAATTTGACACATACTTACACACATAAAAAAACTGAGAATTAGTTTTACAGTTAACTCTCATACTACAACTCATTGAGGGCAGAGGTCCTGCATGGGGAGTTAGTGCACAGTGACTCCTGTTATTTATTTAGCAACTAAAACTCTTATGTATGGCATCAGTGATCATCCGAGGTTCTTGAGATGAGCTGCCTTGGCTATGGAAGCCTTTTGAATCCACAAATTTTCTAAGTATTTAGACAAGGCCATAAGCAAAGTGGAAGTTCTCTCCTCCCTTTAGAAAAGAGTACATCCTTCTTTGATGGTCACTTCTTTCCACTGGGTCTCAATCACAGAAATCCTTCATGTAGAACATTTTTTGCCACAGTGTCTTGGCTTTCCATGCCTGAAACGCTCTCATGGGCTTTTCAGCCACAGCTGGAAGCCTTAAGGGCTGATTCTGAGGTCAGAATGTTACTTACTTAAAGCAATTGTCATCCTATGAGTCTGCTGTGTGGACTGCTTCCCATGTTGGAACATTCTTTGCTTTTTAATTCCATTTATTATTATTACCAGACACTTGATCCTATTTATATGATCATTTTAACACTTAATTCTATCTATATGTTCACTTTAATACTTAACATGATCACTTTAAACTTAACATGGTATTTTTACCATCAAGTTTAATGGAATTTGGGGTCCCATGACACGCTTAGAAGTAAGTCCAAAGGGATGTATGCAGAACTTTACCGCTTTACATTTAAAAATTTCCTCCTTTCTCTCTTATTCCCACTCTTATTTTTAATGAGATCCATCCTCAAATGACTTTATACACACATGATTAACTCTATGTTAAGTAAAGAGTTCAACAAGTAGTGTGAAGAAAAAAATGAAAAAAAAATGAAACTGTCTCTCTACAATCAAGACAAGGGGAGTTCAAATAATCCCTTCTCAAAGTGTCAATTTCACTTCTACAGATTTTGTTTTAAGTACTCTATTAGTTCTCAAAGATCAGAGAGAACATATGGTATTAATCCCTTTAGGACTGGCTTGTTTCACTAAGTATGATGTTTTCCTGATCCTGCGTTTTGTTGCAAATGACCAGATTTCATTTCTTTTTACCACTATGTAGTATTCCATAGTGTACATATCACATAATTTCTTTATCCAGTCTTCAGTTGATGAAAATTTGGGTTGATTCCATGTCTTCGCTATTGTGAATTGAGCTGCAATAAATATGGGGGTTAAGACAACTCTTTAACTTACTGATTTCATTTCCCTTTGGTAACTTCCCCGGAGTGGGATGGTTGGGTCATACAGTAGATCTATATTAAGATTTCTGAGGTTTCCCCATACTTTCTTCCATAGTGGCTTTGGCAAATTACATTCCCAGCAACAGTGGATTAGGTGCCTTTTCCCCTAGATCCTCATCAGCATTTGTTGTTTGTTGATTTCTGTATGAAGCCATTCTAACTGGGGTGGTGAAACCTCATTGTGGTTTTTATTTGCATTTCCCTGACAGCTAGTCATCCTGAGCATATTTTCGTGTGTCTGTTGACCATTTGGATTTCCTCTTTTGAAAAAGGACTGTATAAGTCCTTTGCCCATATCTTAACTGGGTTGTGGTTTGTTGTGGTAGAGATTTTTGATCTCTATATATTCTATTTATTAATCCTTTTTCAGTTGCATAGGTTGCAAATAGCTTCTCCCATTATGTTGGTTGCCTCTTCACTTTGCTGACTGTTTCTTTTGCAGTACAGAAGCTTCTCAATTTGATGTAATCCCATTTATCAATTTTGGCTTTGATTGACTGTGCCTCTGGGGTCTTTTCCAAGGACTCTTTTCCTGTGCCAATGACTTACAGGGTTTCCCCAATGCTGTCTAAAAATTTGATGGTGTTGGGTCATAAATTTAGATCTTTAATACATTTTGAGTGGATTTTTGTGGAAGGTGGAGGTGGAGGTCTTGCTTCATACTGCTGCATGTAGAAATCCGATTTTCCCAGCACCATTTGTTCAAGAGACTGTTCTTGCTCCAAGAATTGGTTTTAGCTCCTTGATCAAACATAAGTTAGTTGGATTGATTTCTGGCCTTTCTATTCTGTTCCATTGGTCTATCCATTTGTTTTTGAGGCAGTACCAGGATTATTTTTTATTATAACTGCCTTGTAGTATGTCTTAAAAGCAAGTATTGTGGTGCCTCCAGCTTTCTTTTTGTTGTATGAGATTGCTTTAACTATTCTAGATCTGTTATGTTTCCATCTGAATTTCGGCATCATTTTATCTAGACCTGAGAAGAATGTATTTGGTATTTTGATTGATACTGCATTAAATATGTAAATTATTTTCAGAAGAATGGACATTTTGATGAAATTGATTCTTCCAACAATGAACATGGAAGATTTTCCCCTGTATTTTTATCTTCTTCTATTTCTTTCTTTAATGTTGTGTAATTCCCAATGTAGAGATCTTTGACATCCTTGGTTAAATTTTTTCCAAGGTATTTGATTTTTCTTTGTAACTACTGTGAATTGGATTGATCTGAGAGGCTCAATATCAGCCTTGGCATTGTCTGTGTATACAAAGGCCGTTGATTTTTGTATATTTATTTTATATCCTGCTAAATTATCAAACTCTTATGAGTTCCAATAGTCTCTTGGTGGAGTCTTTTGGATCCCCTATATATTGAAACATGTCATTTGCAAATAGGGATAGTTTGACTTCCTCCCTCCCAATTTATATCTGTTTGATTTTTTTTTCTTGCCTAATGGCTCTGGCTAAAACTTCCAGGATTATATTGAATAGTAATGGTGAGAGTAAGCATACTTGTCTGTTTCTGGATCTCAGTGGGAATTTTTCCAACTTTTCCCCATCAATAAGATGCTGGCAGGGGGTTTGTCATAAATTGCCTTGATTGTGTTGAGAAATGTTCCTTTTATACCCGTTTCATCATGAAACAGTGTTGTATTTTATCAAATGCTTTTTCTGTATCTATTGAGATGACCATAGGGTTTTTGTTCCTCAGTTTGTTAATGTTATGTATCACATTGATTGATTTGCGGATGTTGAACTATTCCTGCATACCAGGGATAAGTCCCACTTGGTCCAGGTAAATGATTGGATGTTATTGGATTCAATTGGTTAGAATTTTGTTGAGGAATTTGCATCTATTTTCATCAGGGAAATTGATCTATAAATCTCTTCCTCTGTTATATCTCTTCAAGGTTTAGGAATTAAATGTTGGCTTCATAGAAGAAATGTGGGAAGATTCCCTCCCTTTTAATTGTTTTGAATAACTTGAGAAGAATTGGAGTTAGTTCTTCTTTAAATGTCTGGTAGAGGGGACTGGCGCTGTGGCATAGTGTGGGAGTTGAGGCCATTTACATTGAAGATGACTACTGATAAGTAACAACTTTGCCCTGCCATTTTTCAAAAAACATTCCTGCTTTTTACTTTGAATTTCCTTTGAACTTTTACTGGGAGATTTTCTTCCCTCACCTTCCTTCAGAGTGATGACCATGTTTCTGTGTTTCTGTGTGTAGCACATCATTCAGCATCTTTTGTAAGGCTAGATGGGTGGTGACAAATTCAATTTCTGTTTGTTACGGAATGTCTTTATTTCACCTTCATTTATAAATGAGAGTTTTGCAGGGTATAGTATTCTGGGTTGACAGTTTTTTCTCTTAAGAATTGGAATATACCTCACCATTCTCTCCTAGCCCATGGGGGGTTTCTGATCAGAAATCCACTGTGAGTCTAATTGGAGTTCCTCTGAAAGTAATCTGGCATTTCTGTTGTACACATCTTAAAATCTTTTCTTTATGTTTTACTGTGGTGAATTTGATTGCAATATGTCATGGTGAAGATCTTTTCTGGTCATGTCTATTAGGAGTTCTATGTGTTTCCTATACTTGGATGTCCCGTTCTTTCTCCAAATTAGGGGAGTTTTCTGTTATTATTTAGTTAAAAAGGCCTTCCAATCCTTTCTCTCTTTCCATGCTTTCAGGAACTCCTAGAACTCATATGTTGGGATGTTTGATAGTATCTTGTAGATTTCCAATAGTGTTTTTTCATTTTCTTATTTCCTCTTCTTGTTTTTGGTTTGACTGTACAATCGCCTGTGCTTTTTCTTCTAGGTTGAATATTCATTCTTCTGCTTCTGTTGTTAAGGCTTTCCACTGCATTTTTTTAATTGTCCTATTGAATTCTTCATTTCATTTTGATTTCTCATTAAGTTCTCAATTTGTGGGAAAAATTTTCTTTCATGTCATGTATGGATTTCAGTAGCTTGTGTATTTGCTTCTGATTACTTCTCTGTAATCTTATGGTCAATTTTTTGAATTCCATTTCTGGTATTTCTTCCATCTCATCATCTTCAAAATCTAGTGTTGATGGGTTGTTTTCTTTTGGGGGCATCATGTTGTCTTCCTTTTTCTTCTTTCTTGAATTGGTGTGTTTGTTAGTTGGCATTTGTGGAAATACTAATTGGTTTCTTCTTTGTTTTTTCACTGTGGCAGTTTTTATCCTTGTACTATGACTCTGCAGATAAGTGGAATGTCTGCTTTCAGTGAATCTCTAGAGACTATTAGTGGGTGTGGCCAGAGAGTTCTGTTCAATTGTCCAGGGTTAAGGGCATGCCTAAAGTGACACACCCAGATTTGGTGCAGTAAAGCTCTCTCTCTCTTTTTTTAATCACATGGGAGGTTTTTTCTGCTCAGCAGAGCTCCTCTCCTCAAAGGAGACCAGTGCCTAAGTGCTATCCACAATGAGTATAATATTCATCTGTTCCACCCCAAAGACCACACAAAGGATCTGTGTAGTCCTAAGTGTAAGTTCAGATTCCCCAGCAATGTCCCTCACCAGGTAACCAGGAGGCTCTGAGCAGGTGGAGTCTCCCACAGTGACAGCCCGAAGTTCCAGCCACACTGTGAGTCCTCCCACACAGCCTCAGTTTTTTTCACAGTCCCAGCATACAAGCCTCCCACAGTCATGATCTCCCAGCTCCCTGTTCGTTCTCCTCACCAGAGTCAGGAGTCTCCACTCAGCTGGTTGCTGGGCACGGACACAAGCTGGCACAGCTATTACATTTGTCTGAAATGGCACTCACACTATCAACTTGTTATAGGACATGGTTTTAAGGTGATAGGAGAGAGAGAAACATGTCTCTCTCTCTTTTTTTTTTTCCTCCTCTAGTTTGGTAGGCACACTATCCCCCACTGGGCTCCAAGATGAGTTCCTTCTAGGCTCTTCCTGCAGCTTTATCACTAGTGGCTTGGGCTGCAGCAGTCTGATCTCACCTCACTCCACAATGCTGGTGTGTAGACTCTTGGTTGCTGGGGTCCTGAGTTCTGGGCCTCCACGGCCTCCACGCAAGTCCAGTGTCCCTCTAATTTGTATAGTGTTACCTCTGCTTTTTTCTCCCTAACTCTTCCCTGAGACTTCACTCTCCAGTTTTTTTTTTAACTATCTTCTCCTAGATTATAGCAGTAAGCTCCCTCCCTACTCTGCCATCTTGGAAGCTCTCTGAGGGGTTGTTTCACATGAACATAGTTCTTTTATCAATGGAGTGGGTGTTTTATAGGAGTTTAGAGAATCACATTTGGAAAGTGTGTAGAGTGATCTGGACACAAATATTAAAACAAGTCCAGCTGGCGCCGCAGCTCAATAGGCTAATCCTCCGGGTTCTAGTCCTGGTCGGGGCGCCAGATTCTGTCCTGGTTGCCCCTCTTCCAGGCTAGCTCTCTGCTATGGCCCAGGAGTGCAGTGGAGGATGGCTCAAGTGCTTGGGCCCTGCACCCCATGGGAGACCAGGAGACGCACCTGGCTCCTAGCTTCAGATCAGCGCGATGCGCCAGCCGCAGCGTGCCGGCCACAGCGTGCCGGCCGTGGCGACCATTGGAAGGGGAACCAACAGCAAAAGGAAGACCTTTCTGTCTGTCTCTCTCTCTCACTGTCCACTCTGCCTGTCAAAAATAAATAAATAAATAAAACAAGCCCATATTTTTTTAAATTATTAATTAGAAAACTACTAGTCTAGTATACCACTAGATATTAGTAGGAAATCAACTTATTACAGGAAAACTCATTGAATTCAAGCTTTATCTCAAAAAATGAAGTCCCAGAGGAAAGTCCAGGCTCATCTCATAATCATAAATGATTACTTGTGCTTTTCTGAGCCTTTTCACTTGCAAGGTTTCAATCATAGGCTCTATTCAAGTTAGGGAGAACAGGTGCTATTCTTTTTGTTCCATTTTGACACGTGCCAGAATTCAGCTTTAGAGTGGTTAAGAAAATCTCTAAAGGTTAGAGATTTAAGGAATGGGAACGAAGTGCACCCTGCCTCCATGTACAGGAGACAGCAAGAAGGAATATGAATACGAAGTTTAGTTTTCCACACACAAACTCTTCAACAGTGGCCCATTTACTTAACCATTTGAATACTGGTTTTTTCGTTTATGAAACGTGGACATTATTCACCTGGAAGTTTTGTTTTGTGGGTTCAATGAGATAATGTAAGTTAGATATCCAGCCTACAGTACATAATCAGTGCTAGTTCCTATCTTCCTTCTTCCCTTGGAGTATCATTTTATGCAAATTTAATTATGATCTATGACTGTCATTCCAAAGTCAGAATCACCATGTAGATATTCACATATCCAAAGTAACCCATGCAAGATACTCAGCTGTCAGTGAAATAAATTTCCAACTCCACCCCTTCCACTACTCATCTGTATTTATCTTTTATGTTTATTTTATTTATTTGAAAGGCAGAGTGACAGAGAGAGTGAAAGAGAGCTAGAGAGAGAACAAGAGCGAGAGTGAGAGAATCTCCCATCTTCTGTTCACTCGCACAAATATCCACAACAGTCAAGCCTGGACCAGGGCTGAGGTCAGGGAATTCACTGGAAATTCACTCCAGGTCTCCCATGTGGTGGCAGGGATCATCACCTGCTGCTCCCAAGGGTGTTTCCTTAGCCGGAAACTAGACATGGGAAGGTAACCAGGACTCAAAACCAGGTACTCTGATTTGGGATGGAGGCATCCCAAATAGTATCTTAAGCTATAGGCCAAGCATCTCCTCCATCTTTTGTTTCTTTTGTCAGAATATAACATAACCATCCCCAAACTTGCAACCTGCAAGGTAACCCATGTCCCTTCTTATTCTTGCCCTCTACATTCCTATTAATCATTGTGTCTTACCCATGTTACCGCCTAAAAATATCTCCTAAATCTACTTTCTCTCCTCCATCACCATGGCCAGTGCTCTGACATATCTCCCAGTCATCACTGATGGGGAGTCTGCCTCTGATCATGGAATCAGCCTGAACCAAGTGATCCAAACTCTCTAACTGCCTGAATAGTCTACAATATCTAGCTTGCCATGTGACTCACCACCAGCTGGTCTCTACTGTTATCTTCTTCCTCATCTCCGATTCCTTCACAAGAAGATTCCTACCTATTTCCATGCCCCTTTTCATTCCCTTTGGTGCTCTCTGGGTTTGGGAAATTTTCTCCAGTTTACTCTGTAGAAAAATATCTTAATCGTTAAAGCTAAGTCCAGGATCATCATCTCTCAGAAGCTGGGTTGTATGCTCCCTCAAGTGCTCCAACACCAGCTTGCATTTGCCTCATGTTTTCATAGTGTGATGCTCCTGGTAACGTGTTATATCCATGGGGGCAGTTACGAGGTGCTGCTATGGATTAAGTGTGCCCCCCTCAAGGGTTCATGTATTAACATCTTGGTCCTCAGTGTGGCAATGTTGAGAGGTGATGGAACCTTTAAGTGGTGGATCTTAGCATGCAGTGGTTAGGTCATTAGAGGTACTGTCCTCAGAAGGATTTAACTCTGGTCTCATGAGGTGAGTTCTCACAAGAGTGAATCATTATAAAAAAGCAAGACAGGATGCCCTCTGTGGCATCCTGTCTCACTGTGTGATCTCTCTCTCTCTCTCTCTCTCCTGAAATGACACAATCCACCAGGGGAACTTTGCAAGAGCTGACATTATTCTTTTTACACTATCAGCTTCCAAACTGTGAACTAAATAAACCTCTTTTCTTTATACATGACCTGGTATTTGGTATCTTGTTGTAGCAATGAAAAGCAGACTAATATAGTTGCAATGTTCTATGAAGGTTAAAAGTAAACTCTAAGGATGAATGGGTTAGTCTCTTGCAATCATCTCTTACCGATTATGGGATCTTTAACTGACCCATGTATGCCTCATTCTCATATGTGTAAAAAGGGCATGTATTAGTTGGGAAATTTAGGCTCTCACAATTCTGAAGGGCCAAGTTCTGATGTCTAGGTGTCAGCAGAGCCAGGCTCCCCCTGAAGGCTCCAGGAGACAAGTTGTTCCTTGCTTCTGTACATGTAGTTTCTGGTGGCTCTGGGTGCTCCCTAGCTTGCAGATACATCACTCCAATCTCTGCCTCTATGATTACATTGCCTCTTCTTTCTTGTGTGTTTCTCATAAGCCTACTTGTCATTAGATATAGGGCCCAACTATAGAATATATAGAATAATAATATAGAATAATCTGTAATAATCTGTAATCTCAAGATACTTAATTGCAAAGACACTTTTTTCCAAACAAGGTCATATTTCCAAGTTCCAAAGGTCAAGACATAGATATATATTTTGGGAGGCCATTATTCAATGCACTGCATGGTGTGATAGTAGTTTGCAAACAGTGAGGGAGAAGATAAATGTAAAGTTCTCAGAACAGTACCTTGCAGAGAATAAATTCCACAAGTTATTGCTAGTACTGCTATTGTTATTAACACTGTTTCATGGTGACTGTCACAGAAGCTGGCACATAGATAGCCCTTATTTATTATTTTCCTATTTAAGAAGCTATATTTCTTAGATTAGAAAAGTAACTATCACACTTTAGATATATGGCTAACAATAAGAGTTTAAATAGGCTATGCTAGTTAATCTTCACTTTATCAAGAAAACTCAACTGACAAGAATTCTCATCCCCTGTAAAACATGAGTATGAGCAGTGCTCCTATGTGTTGCCATTTCACAAAGCAAGATTATCAATGCCAACAGCATGCAGTGTTTTGGAGTTTTGTCAGTATTCAAATAGAGAATGACTTCATTTGAAATAAAGTTGAAGAGGCCAAGTATATGTGTAGACTTGGAAGGGCTAGGAAAGGAACCATCACATAACTGTTCTGCAAGATTACAGATGTAAGGAGGAGCCAAGGTTGCAAAGAAATGACTTGTCCCAGATCACTCCTTGAGTTGGCAACAAAAGGGGTACTATTCAACCAGGTTCCTCCCAGTAGATCCGCTTCATCTTTTGTTACCATCCAATGAAAGAATAATTACTAATAACAACATATTCTATCAAAAGGACAAAGAAGATGAAGAATCAATTTATGTGACCTAAAAGCTTATTATCATAGGCTTTCAATATTCTACCCCAATATACCCACATACAGTGATAGCACCAAATAAAAGCAGCGTAACATCTTCCAACCAATGTCCTCCAATTTTGACAACCAATATCCTTTACAATTTTCCTTCATGTTAGGATCAACCTTTTCTCTCCTCCACATACATTCTGCTCTAATGCAATGAGATTCTCACTAACTCCACAACTATTCCATGCATCCCCCCTTTCATATTTTTGGCCAAATTTTTGTGCTTTGTGTCTTGAACATCTCCTCTGTTTCCATATCTCCAAACCCTAACATACTAGAGGATAGAGTTCAGATAACATTTCTTATTTTTTTTTTATTTAACAGGCAGAGTTGGACAGTGAGAGAGAGAGACAGAGAGAAAGGTCTTCCTGCCGTTGGTTCACGCCCCAAATGGCTGCTATGGCCGGTGCGCTGCGCCGATCCAAAGCCAGGAGCCAGGTGCTTCATCCCAGTCTCCCATGTGGATGCAGGGGCCTAAGCACTTGGGCCATCCTCCACTGCCTTCCTGGGACACAGCAGAGAGCTGGACTGGAAGAGGAGCAATGGGACTAGGACTCGGTGCCCATATGTGATGATGGAGCCGCAGGCGAAGGATTAACCAAGTGAGCCACGGCACCGGCCCCCAGATAATGTTTCTTGTATCTGAGCCCCAAATTCACGTTTTCTATACCTCTCTGGCATTAATTACTTCCTAATTTATACTTATCTTTATTCATTTCATATATCTCCTTATTTATTAAAGTTCTGAGAACATTTGTAATATAGTAGTTGAATAAATAATATTGTGTCAGAGATTTCATTAGAAATTTCCCATATCCACAGAAAGGACTTTCTGAGAGGTCAAACATGGGATGCTCACACCTTGGCCCCAGCTAAATGGAGCCGGATGGGAGCTCAGTTCAAGATTACCAATGCCTACTCTAACCAGAGACTATGAGGTGACGGATAGGCATGATAGTGATGTGCTGGTTCACACTGGTTCATGAGATCTGATTGTTTAATTTTCAGGATTTGAGGATCTGGGTGACATCACATTGTTAGCTTGAAACCAACTATAGTATGAGTATTTGCATGATAGAAAACCCCAAACATTAAGTATTAAGGTTCCCCCCACCCAATCTGACTTTCCAGCACATAACTGACGATAACCAACTAACTCTTCTCCCTTGTTGGCTTGAGTGTGAAAACTGCAGTCAGTGGTCCTTGAAACAAAGCCAGAACGAAGCCAAAGAGAGAAGGGTGTGAGTGGGAGACATGAGATAGTGAAAGGTATGCAGTAGCAAAAGCCACAAGGCTAAGAAACAGGAATATAAGTAAGTTCACTAGCAAAGCCAGAGTGGTGAGTTGTTATGGAGACAAATTCTTGGATTAAGAGCAGACTTCCACCTCGTTCCTGGAGTTTTGCTGGACCCCAGGCAACCTTTTCCAACTCCTGCTCATTGGTGAGTCTAGCTCTAGAGTGATTCCTGTTTTCCTGTCTCTCTTCTTCCTCCTTCACAATGGCCTTGCAGCTCAGACAGCATGCAGGAGTGACCAGCACACTTTACAGCTCATGAAGTACCTTCACATCCACCCTCACACTTAATCTTCACAGCAACCTGGGCGGGCACAGTCGCTAACTCTTGCTACCACATAGACAAGGAAGCTGAGGCTCAGAGAATCTACAGCCAGAAAAGAGAAGTGAGATAAAACGAACCCCAAGTTTTCTGGCATCAGAATCAAGACTTCAGTCCATGTTTGCCCTAGGTGAGCTGTACTTTCCTGTAGCATGAAAAGTGTCTTGACAATTTCCAATGTCAGATCACATTCCGTGAAAGACAGCAGGGTTAGCAAATCATTGGAAAAAGCACACAGGCCCAGAAATAGACAAAGTGAAGGAGAACAGAGAGAGACAGAGATTAGGAGAAACTGAGATTTGAACATCTGGATACCATATCTAGAGAATATAGTGTGTAAGTATACACACACACATATATACACATAAAAGGAGTCTTCAGAAAGCTTGTAGAAAATGCATAATATAAAATATTTATGAATGGATTTCAATTTTTTGCACCAAAATAAACCTTTTATTCCATATTCCATGAACTTTTCAAACTATCCTCATATTTATGTACTGTTGCATAGACTGTATGAAATGTACATTGTGTGGCATCAAACATAACTGAGTTAAAATCCCAGCTTTCCTACTCCTTGGTCATGAGAACTTGGACAAGTCACTTACGCCTCCTGAGATTCCATCCTCAAAACGGACATTAGTTTCTCTCTCCCTCATAAGATCCTAGTAGTTTGATGGAAAAAGGTATGTAACCTACTTGGCACAAAGTCTGCCACAAGTGTTTTATCTATTGATGTACATTTTTAATTGTTTTAAGTAAAATAATGAACCACTATGATCATTTTAATTCTCATTACTTTAATCCTAAAATAGAAAAATGCTGATGGTTAATAAAGAACTGCTTTGTAGAAAATGAGGGTACTTTACACACATGCACAGTCTGCTCTACCAGGGGGGAAGAAATCATTGGGTACATACAATGTTCCAAATTAAAAGTGCTTAAATAAAGCAAAGCAAAAACAGCTGCTGCTGGAATTTAGTCCCTAGACAGACATTGTACTTCGACTCCTAGGCTGCAAGAGCTTGGGCGATGTGATTGCTTTGCTGACAGCCTGCTCGAGAGAAGGATGCAGATGCTTGAGAACAAAGGCTATTGAGTGCTGGACACAGCTTCCGGGGACCCTCAGTCTGCAAGGAATTCCCTAGCCAGATCACAAACAGCATGGCTGAATTTCCACGTATTTTCTGAAATAGCAACCACCACAATGAAGGTGCTCTAATAGGTGCCTTAAATGTAAAAGGAACAGGTTAATTTTGATATGGGATAACACAGTTTGGCATCAGCAGAGAAATCACCTGTGTTCTTCCCAGACACCTTTGTATGTTGCTCTATCATTTCTGAGTAGTGTTTCTGCTAACACATTACAGACAAAAAGTCATTCCATTTGGGGGATTAGTTTCTCATGCTGTGACCCAGAAATTAGATTCAGGATATGTGCTACAGAGAGGTTTCTGAATATATCTGTTTTTGAAAGTTAGCAAAACAAGTTGAATGCAAACAAAAAAAATTGAACCAAAAATTAACCACCACACAATGCAGCACCTGCTTTCTTTATTTTAATTTTTTTTTTTAATTTGAGAGAGAGAGAGAGAGAGAATGTTTTCATCTATTAGTCATTCCCCAAACACCCACAACATCCTAGGGCTAGTGTCAAAGCTGGGAGTCAGGAACTCAAGTCTCCCATATGGATGGCAAGAACCTTGAGCGATCATGCTGTCTCCCAGGGTCTGCGTTAGTAGACAGAAGTTGGAGTCAGACACCGGAGCTATATATTGAACCCAGGCATTGAAATATGGGAATTGATGCCGCCACAACTCCTTCTCCAAATCTCAAGCTATCTGATCATGGCCAGGTGAGCATCTTTTTTTTTTAATTTTTTTAATTTTTTTTTATTTTTGACAGGCAGAGTGGACAGTGAGAGAGAGAGACAGAGAGAAAGGTCCTCCTTTGCTGTTGGTTCACCCTCCAATGGCCATCGCAGCCGGTGCGCTACGGCCAGCGCACCGCGCTGATCCCAAGGCAGGAGCCAGGTGCTTCTCCTGGTCTCCCATGGGGTGCAGGGCCCAGGCACTTGGGCCATCCTCCACTGCACTCCCGGGCCATAGCAGAGAGCTGGCCTGGAAGAGGGGCAACCGGGACAGGATCTGGTGCCCCGGCCAGGACTAGAACCCGGTGTGCCGGCGCCACAAGGTGGAGGATTAGCCTGTTGAGCCATGGCACTGGCCCCAGGTGAGCATCTTAAGCACTGGACCAAACACTCACCCCAGGGAAGGTGATTTGAATTATGTCCATCCTATCCACTGCCTGCCAGTATATCAGGAAGTTCCACCACTGGAAAAGATTCATCTCTTCTGAGAAGCACTGGTGGATGGAGATGCTATCTGTCCCTGGAAGTGGAAATATCCCAGGATGAGAGGCACCCCAGCTTAGCTTTCTTGATTTCCTTTCCCACTGTCAAGCTCCCATCCCATGATTCTATGACTGAGTGGCCGCACCTATACTCACTCTGCCTGAAAGATTTCCTTGCTTTCCAGTTACTCACTGTCTCCTTTAGTCCGTTTAGATCTCATGTTGCACCCCCCACACACACACACAACCAGATTCAGGAAGCCTAGGCTGAACATAACCCCACCCATCATTCTAGACTCGGGAAACCATACAGAATACTGCTCAATGCCTCTTAAGACATGGCACGTACCCCACTATTTTAATGTTGGTTTTCACGTGGATCTCAACCTCTTTCTCAGGGAAGAGATGTGAAATCACATCCTGAAGGGAAGATCAGAACCTGGAAGCCTGTCTGCAGCCACACCCACAGGTGTAGCTGGACCACAGTAGTCTGAGCATCAGGAACACAGCCCTGGCAGGCAAGAGAGCAGTGAGTTCCAGGGGAGACGCAGGGAGCTCTAGAGATTGCAGGAGTATCTGTCCAGCTGCTCCTGCCTCAGAGCTCCTTGGGGTCTTCCAGGCTGAGGTCAGTCCTTAAAAGGGCCATATTTGAAGAAAAGGAGTCTTTAACCATTTGTAGAAACGTGGTCATGATCAGATAGCTTGAGGTCTGGAGAAGGAGTTGTGGCAGCATCAATTCCCCCACCACAGTCATGATAAGAAGGAGGAGGAGTATGAAATTCTCAGCAGGAACTGTCTGAGGAGGCCAGGGGCCCTGAGCTGTCAAGATGGCACATGAAGATGTGTAGCCAATTATGGCAACTGTGATCAGTCACAGTGATGCAGGCACATCCCTGTGTCCAGAGAAAGGGGCCACAAGGAAGACAAGGATTTGGTTTACAGTGTTGAGATTGGCTGGGGAAAGGAGATTAGAATTTCTCCTTGTGGTTTTCAAGGATAGGACCTCTCTAGATCACAATTTATCTGTGAGCTTGTTTGCCCATCCCTGGTAGCACCCAGAATAAAAGCTGGCAGATGGAAGGTGCTAGAAAAATATTTGTTGGATGGGTGGATGGCTGGCTGGCTAACTGATTGTGTAAGTAATCCTGTGAGTAGAATTACTCACAGATAATGGTGTCTCAAGAAGTAGTACAAAAACTATTTCAATGGGGCTGTCCTCAACCAAGAATCTGGAAGGACAGACCCAGAGGCAAAGCAGAGATACAAAGTGAGCAGCTTCCTCGAGGCGTAGCCTCGGGGCAGTTAAGGGAGCAAAATTAGAAAGATCCCAAAGGGGAGCCTCACTGACCAAGCGTCTTTGTTTCAGCTTCATCCTGCTGCTGGGTGAGGTACAGCAAGAGGGAATGCTCAGGACAGAGTTCCAATACACATATGGACAAAGAAGAAAGACTGTCTACTAGTGTGGAGAGAGATTACTATGGTTTGAATAGGACTTGGTTGCCCAACTCATGCACATGTTCAAACCCCAAAGTAGTAAATTAATGATACCAAAGAGAGTGGAGCCTTAATCCAATATAGTGACTGGAGATGGGCTCAGTGGGAAGTCCTTGGGTCCATGCAAGAGGGTTGTTTGTTTAAGGCAAGTGTGGACTAGCCTCTGTCTCTGCTTCCTGGCATTCCAAGTGGTTGCTACAGTGTGTCCCCTCCCCCAGTGCCACCCTCAACCCTCATCAGGCACCAGACAATCAGGGCTGCTTGATCTTGGACTATGAAACTTCAAAATCATATTCCACAATAAACCTTTTGTCTTCATAAACAAATGCTCCCAAGTATTGTAGTCATAATAATGAAAAACCAACTTATGTATATGTATAGGTACATGCATATATCACATATGCTTGTACATCCACACACCCTTTTTTGGTGTGTGTGTATATATATAAACATATGAAAGGAGGGGCAAGAGAGGGAGAGGGAGGGACAGGAAAGGAGGATGAGTGACACATACACAGAGAGAAAGAGAGAGTGAGATTAAAGAAACTGGTTCACACCATTTTGGGAGTTGGCAAGTCCAATGTCAGGCTGGAAATGCAGGTAAAAGCTAGTATTTCAGGGTTGAGTCAGGAGGCTGTAACTCAGGTGAGACTTCTCTGTTGCTGTCTAGAGACAGAATTCTTGCTTCTTCAGGAAACCTCAGTCTTCTCTCTTAAGGCCCAGGCACAACATGGAAGGTCACCTGCTTTCCTCCAGATAAAGGTACTGTAAGTATCAACCACATTGACAAGATACCTTCACAGCAACATCTAGACTGGTGTTCAGGCAAATATCTGGTCACTACAGCCTAGCCCAATTGACACAAAGAATTTACCATCGTGACCACACCTCTACCAGCTGCCAGAAAGCTCCTACAATAGAAAGGGTAAAGTGGCTCTTGGCTTTGAAGATACCAACTTCTTTGGACTTCCTTCCAAACTGTGGCATGGGGAGACACATTCTGGGAGAGAGAATTAGCAGTCTGTAAAATGCTGACAAGGTGCAGACCAGACACAAACAGCTTCTTGACTGGGTGATTAATGCAGGAGGGCAGGGCTACCTAGGCAGCACCTTCTCAGCCCACCCCTGCACCCCAGGCATGGTCCACCTGCCCATGCACCCTGTACTTCATGGGGCAGGGGGTGGGACAATACCTAATTACACTCAATGAAAAGGAGTCCTTTTATCGTTAGATGGGACTCTTGCCCCAACCTGCCACACCTGGCTGGAACGGGCCAAGTGAATTCCATTGCCAGTTGGCTGTAAATGTCTTTCCAGCCCCAAGCCACATGTGCTTTCTGCTTAGCTGCGTTCTGGTGTCATGGGAAAGCAGTCACACACCCCTTCCCTAAGTGGGCCACGGGGAAGCGCCCAGAGCAGGCTGTGGGAAATCCTGGCTTCCAAGTCCTACTACTCTACAACCTGGCACTGGCTGGGGCTCCAGAGAATCTGCTGGTTTGACTCACTGACTCAATCATGTTCAGGCCCAAGAAATCAAGCTTTCCATTTGTTGTTTTATATTTATTTTTGTTTTTAAAACAAGGAATCTCACTGGCGCCGCGGCTCACTAGGCTAATCCTCCACCTTGCGGCGCCGGCACACCGGGTTCTAGTCCCGGTCGGGGCACCGATCCTGTCCCGGTTGCCCCTCTTCCAGGCCAGCTCTCTGCTGTGGCCAGGGAGTGCAGTGGAGGATGGCCCAAGTCCTTGGGCCCTGCACCCCATGGGAGACCAGGATTAGCACCTGGCTCCTGGCTTCGGATCAGCGTGGTGCGCCGGCCGCAGCGCGCCTACCGCGGCGGCCATTGGAGGGTGAAGCAACGGCAAAAGGAAGACCCTTCTCTCTGCCTCTCTCTCACTGTCCACTCTGCCTGTCAAAAATCAAAAATTAAAAAAAAAAAAAAAAAAAAAACAAAACAAGGAATCTTGTCTTCTCCAGACATGGATGTCGTTTTGCTGTGGAGGTCATGGACACCCACGTAACAGGAGTTGGCAGTAGCGTATACACAGGCTGTTTTACTCTTTGCTCCTTTATCTGCAAACAAGAAGGATCATCTCTGCCCACAGAGTCCTTGTTGGTGTTCCTTCATACTGGAGACGACATGCTTCACACAAAGTGTGTGCTGAACATAGTCCCTTTTCTCTTCCCTGCTTCCTATTGTCTAAGTAATACTCTTATTGCAATGTAGCTTCCCATGTATTGTCCCACAGGATGACACAGGCCAGTGACACAAGTGTCAATTTTCTCCAACCAGCAGAAGTGGACACTGGCAGTCAGTTTGCCACATTTCCGGCTTTGGGGTGGATAGAAGGAAGACCCATTCTGTCTTCAAATTCATACACTCACTAGCATTCTCAGGCCTTTTGTTCCACAACATATGACAGACAGGTGAAATGAGTGGTATCATAACATGACAATCAACCAGGACAAGTAGGCAAGGGCCTGAGCAATCAGTAGAAAGTGCAGGGCCAGGCTTGGGCTGAGTGAATGGGTGACTGGGGAGAGACAAAGGGAGAATCTGAGTTCAAAGGCAGAGAGAAAGAAAGAGCAGGGCACTTTGTACATGAGCAATCTGCTTTTCTTGAGGTTCTGAGAATAATTATGGGAGACCCAACATCTTCAGGTGAAGGAAGCAGGTGCATGGAAATCAAACTGCGTTAGGATAAAGGCACCTGTTCCAATTGAAGGAATAGCCGGGGTGAAAGCCCTCAGACTGGACATATGCCAACTGTGACCATTTGGATTGGAACAGAGCAAGTACACAGAACCCCACAGAAGTCACTTCAAGGACTTGGTGAGGACTTTGCCACTCTTCAGCTCAACCCCTGCAGTGCTCCCATCTCCTTGGAAAGCAAAGTCCTACCCAAGTCCCTGCCCCTCCAACCAACTGCTACATCTAAGCCACCAGTGTTCTTGCCTGGAATACTACAGCAGCCTTTTAACCAGGCAGTCTGCTGTCAGCCTTGATCTGTTTAGTGCAGTCTCCACAGAGCAGCCAGCGTCCCTGTAAAAGGAAATTCTCTGCTCCAAACATCTGCTTGGTTGATTCCACTGTCTCCTTCAAGCCTGCTAAGCTCCAGTACTCTCAGTGAGACCTTCCTAGGCAACCCATTTCCTACCGCAAATTCTCCTCAGTCCACACAGTCTCAATTTCTCTTCCTTACTCTTCTTCCTCTTTTTTCTCTACATGGTTTAGTCTTTTTTTTTTTCCATTTATTCTTTATCATCTGTGTAAATGTAAGATTCCCCAAGGCAGGAATCTTTGTCTATTTTGTTCATGACTGTCTCCCAAAACCAGAGACAATCCCTAAATAGTGGGTGCTCCATAAACATCTGTTGAATCATGAATGAATGAATGGAAACTGGGCTTAGGAGCCAGGGGGACCCCAGTTTAAGTCCCTGAACTCTGCTGCCTCCATGCTACCCCTTCTAACAGGCAGTTTAAGATTTCTGAGACTCGGTGTCCTCTTTTGCAAAATGAGACATCCCTTGCACACCTCCGAGGATTAGTGTCTTAATTAACTGAGTCCACTTTATATAAAGTACCTGGCAGAAAATGGGCCTTCAAGGAATGTTAATTTTCTTTTAGTATTTTCAGTCAAACAATAGAATATGCCAGAATACAGACTCATGTATCTTGATATTCTGGGTTGAAATAATCCACAAACATTTGTGAACATCACCTCTGTTCAGGCACCAGGCTAGGCCCAGCAAATCAGAATGGACCAGAAGGCAATATACTGTCAAGAAGCACTGAAGCAACGAATCCCTGAGAGCAACAGATCTAACAGCTACAAATGTTAAATATTCCAGTAGGAGCATGGAAAAACATCTAAATAAACTATAAAAAAATACATTGGAGCACTTTTAGATTATAAGTTGTCAAATGGTGCAAGAGTTCCTATGTGCCCTTCACATAGCCTCCTTCAGTAATAACATCTTTTTTTCTTCAAGATTTATTTTTATTTATTTGAAAGGTATAGTTACGGTGAGGGGAGAGAAAAAACCTTCCATCTACTGATTTACTCCCCAAATGGCCACAATGGCCAGGGCTGGGCCAGGCCAAAGCCAGGAACCAGGAGCTTCTTCCAGGTGTCCCATGAGGGTGCAGGGGTCCAAGCACTTCAGCAATTTTCCACTGCTTTCCCCAGATGCTTAGTAGGCACCTAGATTGGAAGTAGGGCAGCTGAGACTTGAACCAGCACCAATATGGGATGCTGGTGTCACAGGTGGTGGCTTTACCCACTATGCCACAAAGCTGGCCCCAGTAGCAACATACATATGTTTAAATGTAGGTATCAATTTGACTGAATAAAGGGAAACTTAGATTCTGAGAAAGCATGTATTTTGGGTGTGCCTCTGAGGATGTTTCTGGAAGTGATGGATATATGAGTTGGTAGACTGAGTGAGGAAGACCCTCAGTGTTGGCAGGCACCATCCAGTCAGCTAGAGTCCTGGACATAGAACAAAGGCAGAAAAAGGGTGAATTGGTGAATTAATATTCTCTCTTTCTTTCTCTCCTTTGGAGCTAGGACAGCCTTTATCTCCTGACCTTGGACACCACAGTTCCTGGCTCTGTAGTCATTGGACTCTAGAACTTACATCAGGAGATCCCTGGGTTTTCAGACCTTCAGCCTCATACTGAGAGTTACATCATCAGCTTCCCTGCTTCTGATCCTTTGGACTTAGACTGAGTCACACCGCTGGGTCTCCAGCTTTCAGATGGACTATAAGTAAGAAAGCCAATTTCCCTAATAAAGCCTCTCTCTATCTATCATCTATCTACCTATCTACCTACGTATCTATCTATCTATCTATCTATCTATCTATCTATCTATCTATCTTATTCATCCATCCTTTCAACCATCCTTTGGGTTCTCTCTGTCTCTCTGATGAGCCCTGACTCATACAGTTTCAACTATAAACCTTATTCATATTTTACCAGTCTTTACACATATTGTGTAAGCTATAATTTGTATATTAGTTTGGATGTCCTCCAGAAGCTCATGTGTTAGGGGTCTGGTCTCCAAATTGTTAGGTTATTTGCTAATGAATTATTGTTAATGGTTAAAGGTAGAGACGTCATCCAGTTGAAGGATGAGGCCTTTGGGCGGTGACTAGATTGGATTGAGTTACAGTAGTAGCCCCTGGATCATGATAGCTTTATAAAGAAAGACATACAGACACGGAGGAAGAGCATCTCCCTGGCTCACCACACGGTCCTCCTTCTAGACATGATCTGCCATCCACTGGCCTCATTAAACACCAGACTACTGGGACCCCCTGATCTTGAACTGTGGACTAGCAAAACCATGAACCAAAATAAACCTTGGTCCTTCATAGGTAGCTTCTCTCAGGTAGGTTAGTGGTTGTAACAAAAAACTTTCTAAAAAGGTGCATTTATGTATGGAGTACAGAGATTTTTATCACATATATGTAGAGGAATTATTAAAGAAAATCAGAGAAGATGTCACAAAGTTGACAAAGTATCTTGTTCCTTTCTCATAACATTCTGGAGATCAGGATTGAATATTGTCACCTTACAGACAGTATTGTGAAGCTCAGAAAAGCCAAGAGACTTGCTGAAGAGGACGTAGTTATGAAGCAGCTGAGCCAGAGCCTGCAGTTTTCTAAGGCTCAATGCATGGTTGATTAAGGTCTCTGCCTTAATGAAGGGGGATGGTGTGACAGAGCATTGGGAATTATTGGGGCTCTGTCCTCAGACTTGATGGGCTATAGACAATTTTGTTGCTATAGGAGTGATGTTTTGTAAGCACCAAATTGCTGTTTCCTGTGATTTTTCTCTCATATTTGGGTTTTAGAATAGCTTTTTATAAAATGCAGGGAAAAGAGTCCCTGTTCCCCAGGAAACCCCCACTCTCCTTATCCTTGTCAGCCAGAATCACCTCTTAGGGCTGTCAGCTAGAATCCTGCAGAGCAAAGAAAGCAAAAAGGTTTCAACACAGGAGGACATGGAGAGCGGCTTAAGCAGCTTGGGAAGAATTCTACAGAAAGAAAGTGACTGCTGTCCCCCTCCCTTTGAGGCTCCTTTTTGTTGGCCAGTCTGGCTGAAAGCAGCAGGGCCTGAACTTCAGCCAAGGCACAATGGGCTTTTTTGGCTAAGAGAAGTCATTGTGGTCATGATGGGCTGGAACAGGAGGGAAGCATTTTATAGGGTAACAGGGCCTACCAAATGTCAGCTTCAGTGCCTGCAGGATGTCATTTAATTCTGCAAGCACTTACAACACACCTGCTTCATCCCAGGCATGCTCAAATAATAGACAATGCAGGCCTCTACTGAACTCTTGAACTATTAGAGGAGTCATTCATTCCATCCATCCATTCATTCACTCATTCATTTAATGTCTCACTTCTTTCACCATATAATTTAGTAATTAAGAATGCATCCTTGAAATAGGAGAGACGGCTTCATTCATTCATTCAATAAATACTTATTCAGTCTCTATTAAGTGCTTAGGGAATTAGGAAACAGAGGCAGACAAAATATAGTTCCCTATCCTCAAGAACATTGACTGATTCAGGAGTGGAGAAAGAGAGAGACAGTGATCAATAAGCATAACAAATAAAGGACATAGTACTCATATGTTGGAAGCTGACAAAAGCTATGGGAAGAAGAAAACAGAACAGAAGAAGGGTCTTGGGAGTACAGGACAGGGGAATTTAGAACACAACTTTAAATTAGGTTGACAAGGTAGAACTTATTGAGAAGGCTACATGTGAACAGAGACCAGAGCAAGTAAGAGAGGGTAGGCAGGAAGCATAGATAAGGAGCTGGGGAGGGGAAAGAATGCAGATACAGGAACAACTGCAGACAAGGTCCTAAAGCAGGGCCATGCCTTCTTTGTCCAGGAACAAAAAGAAATCCCAAGAAGAGGCACAGAGCAGGAAGGAAGAGGAGTAACAGGACTAAGGCTAGGGGCAAATTACACAGGGCATGTGGGCCATGGGAGGGTGTCTGCCTTTATTGAGTGACATGAGTTTCCATGGCAGGGTTTTAGTTGAGAAGTACCATAATCTAACACATGTTTTAACCGAATCACTCTGGCTGCAATACTGGATAAACCTTAATGGTGGGGCTGGCGCTGTGGCACAGTAGGTTAATGCCCTGATCTGAAGCGCTGGTATCCCATATGGGCACTGGTTTGAGACCCGGCTGCTCCACTTCCAATCCAGCTCTCTGCTATGGCCTGGGAAAGCAGTAGAAGATGGCTCAGGTCATTGGGCCCCTGCACCCATGTGGGAGACCCAGAAGAGGCTCCTGGCTCCTGGCTTCAGATAGGCTCACCTCCCACTGTTGCGGCCAATTGGGGAGTGAACCAGCTCTCTCTCTCTCTCTCTCTCTCTCTCTCTCTGAACTGCAAAACCACCAAAGCAACAATCCTGACAAGAGACAACAACAAGTAACTCAGGCCAAGATAGTAATAGTGGCGATGAGAAGCGCTGGGATCTAGACATATTTTGAAAGCCAAATCAAACACTGAGGGATTGACTTTGGAGTTCAAGAAAAAGGAATTACTTAATTAAGATTCTTTTTTTTTTTTGACAGGCAGAGTGGACAGTGAGAGAGAGAGACAGAGAGAAAGGTCTTCTTTTGCCGTTGGTTCACCCTCCATTGGCCGCCACGGCTGGCGCGCTGCGGCCGGCGCACCGCGCTGATCCCAAGGCGGGAGCCAGGTGCTTCTCCTGGTCTCCCATTGGGTGCAGGGCCCAAGCACTTGGGCCATCCTCCACTGCACTCCCGGGCCGCAGCAGAGAGCTGGCCTGGAAGAGGGGCAACCGGGACAGAATCCGGCGCCCCAACTGGGACTAGAACCCAGTGTGCCAGCGCGGCTAGGCGGAGGATTAGCCTATTGAGCCATGGCACCGGCCTTAATTAAGATTCTAAAATTTATTCCTGAACCAATAAGAACTATTAAGAGGCTTAATAAAAGTGTAATCTTGCAAGTGGGTGTTTAGTCTAGCAGTTAAGATGCCCATGTCCCACTTCAGAGTGCCTGAGTTCGATTCCCAGCTCCAGCTCCTGTGTGCAGCTTCCTACTAACGCAGACTCTGGAAGGCAATAGTGACAGCTCAAGTAATTTTCATTCTGTCATACATGTGGGAGACTGGGATTGTGTTCCCGGCTCCTGACTGCAGCCCCAGCGCAGTCCCAGTTCTTGTGGTCATTTAGAGAGGAAACTGGCAGAAAGGAACTCACTCTCTATCTGCCTCTCTTATTAAAAAAAGGAAAAAAAAAAAGTGTGATCTTCAGTTTTCTTCTTTGTAAAGTGGAAAATACTAATTTTTACACTATGGGATTGTTGTGACTATTAAGAGATAAAACAAGTCAAGTCTTTAGTTTGTGAAGAAAACACGTAAGAAGGGTAGATAATCCAGTGACTGATGTGACAGCACATGCAAGGCACAACAACAACACATTGAGGGATTTTGAGGGACTGAGTACAGATGGGGAAGATCACTACTGACCACTGAATAACCTTGCTGGATGTTTCAACCTCACTCTATTTCTCAACATGCAAAATGCAAGGGAAGCTGATTGAGATCAAAGGGTTGCAAGCAAATCCACTATAATTTTTTTTGTTCCTGTTTTTTGGGCTCATTTGTTTTAAGATTTATTTATTTTATTTGAAAGGCAGAGTTACAGAGAGGAAGGAGAAAGTGAGAGAGAGAGAGAGAGAGAGAGAGAGAGAGAGAGATCTTAGATCCACTGGTTCATTCCCCAACTGCCTGCAACATCTGGGATTGGTCCAGGCCAAAACCAGGAGCCAAGAGCTTCATCTGGATTTCTCATGTGGGTGCAGGAGCCCAAGCACCTGGCCCATCCTCTGCTGTGTTCCAGTTCATTAGCAGGGAGCTGGATTGGAAGTAGACAACTGGGATACAGTCGCACCGACATGGGATGCTGGTACCACAGGAGGCAGTTTAACACACTGCACCACAATGCTGGCCCCATCACCACATGTTTTTATAAATTAAATTTTACTGGAACACAGTCGTGCTCATTTTTTATGTGTTGTTGTTTATAACAGCTTTCCTGCTACAGCATTGTGAAATAGTTGTGACAGAGACTGTATGGCATTTTGCAGAAAAGGTTTGCAAATCCTTAATATAGACCATTATTTTTCACACTGGTAGCTGACATAGACATAGGTATAGACAGCAAGCTGGGAAATTCTTGCTTCGAATGAAATCTCAGCCAGGAGCCTAACACAAGGCTATAACATAGCAAAGGGTGGATATGGTCTGGCTGAAGAGTGGTGGTGGGGGGAGGAATATGGGCTATGTCAGTTTCATCCATGACACCAACCTGTTCTCTTCATCCCTGAGCCATCTTTTTTTAAAATTTTATTTAAGTTATACAAGTTTCATGTATTTCATATATACAGAATTAGGAACATAGTGATACTTCCTCACCACCCTCCCTCCCACCCACACTCTAATCCCTCCTGCTCCCTCTCACATTCCACTCTTAATTTTCACAAAGATCTATTTTCAATTTACTTAATGATCATATAGTTAACCCTACACTAAGTAAAGATTTCAGCAAATAGTATGAAGAGAAAAAAAAAAAAAAAAAAAAAAAAACACTGTTCCTCAACGGAAGAGACAAGGGCTGTAAATAATCATTGAATGTTAAAATGTCTAATCGACTCCAATACATTATATTTTAGGTAATCTATTAGTTACCTCAGATCAGGAAAAACATATGATATCTGAGTTTATGGGACTGGCTTGTTACACTAATATAGTGGTTTCCAGTTGCATCCACCTGGTTTTAAAAGACAGAATTTCGGCCGGCGCTGTGGCTTAACAGGCTAATCCTCTGCCTTGCGGCGCCGGCACACCGGGTTCTAATCCGGGTTGGGGTGCCGGATTCTATCCTGGTTGCCCCTCTTCCAGGCCAGCTCTCTGCTATGGCCCAAGTGCTTGGGCCCTGCACCCGCATGGGAGACCAGGAAAAGCACCTGGCTCCTGGCTTCGGATCAGCACGATGAGCCGGGCGCAGTGGCCATTGGAGGGTGAACCAACGGCAAAAGGAAGACCCTTCTCTCTGTCTCTCTCTCTCACTATCTACTCTGCCTGTCCAAAAAAAAAAAAAAAAAAAAGACAGAATTTCATTTTTTTTTTACAGCTGAGTAGTACCCCATAGTGTGTGTGTGTGTGTATACATATATATATATGTATATATATATATATATATATATAACAATTTCTTTATCAAGTCAACAGTTGATGTACAGTGGGGTTGACTCCATATCTTAGCTATTGTGAATTGTGCTGCAATGAACATGGGAGTACAGATAACTCTTTCATATGCTGATTTCTTTTGGTTTGAGTAAATTTCCGGGAATGGGATGACTGGATCATATGGTAGGCCTAATTCAGATTTCTGAGGTATCTTCATACTGTCTTCCACAGTGGCTGCACCAGTTTACATTCCCACTGACAGTGGACCAAGGTACCTTTTCCCCTACATTCTTGCAAGCATTTGGCATTTGTTAATTTCTGTATGAGAGCCATTCTAACTGGAGTGAGGTGAAACTTTACCATGGTTTTGATTTGCTTTTCCCTGATGGCTAGTGATCCTGGGCATTTTCTCAGGTATCTGTTGGCCATTTGAATTTCCTCTTTTGAAAAATGCCTGGGGGCCAGCACTGTGGCATAGCAGGTAAAGCCGCTGCCTGCAGTGCTGGCATCCCATGCGGGCGCCGGTTCGAGTTCCAGCTGCTCCACTTCCAGTCTGGCTCTCTGCTGTGGCCTGGAAAACAGTGGAGGATGCCCCACATCCTTGGGCTCCTGCACCCACATGGGAGACCTGGAGGAAGCTCCTGGCTCCTGGCTTTGGATCGGCATGGCTCCAGCTGTTGCAGCCATTTGGGGAGTGAACCAGCAGATGGAAGACCTCTCTCTCTCTCTCTCTCTCTCTCTCTCTCTCTCTGCCTCTCCATCACTCTCTGTGTGACTCTTTTAAGTAAATAAATAAATCTTAAAAAAGAAAAATACCTGTTTAAGTCCTTTGCCTATTTCTTAACTAGATTGTTTGCTTTGTTGTTGTTGAATTTCTTGAGCTTTTTATAGATTCTGGATGTTAACCCTTTATCAGTTGCGCAGCTTGCAAATAATTTCTCCCATTCTGTTGGTTGCCTCTTCTCTATGCTGAGTGTTTCTTTTGCAGTGCAGAACTTTCTCAGCTTGATGTAATTCCATTGTCAATTTTGCCACTGATTTCCTGTGCTTCTGGAGTCTTTTGCAAGAAGTCTTTGCCTACTCCAATCTCTTACAGAGTTTCCCCAATGTTTTCTAGTAATGCAATGGTTTACAATGTTCTCTAGTAATGTGATGGTTCTCTAGTAATGTGATAGTTTAGAGAGTTTCCCCAATGTTCTCTAGTAATGTGATGGTATCAGGTCATAGATTTAGGTCTTTGATCCATGTTGAGTGGATTTTTGTGTAAGGCATAAGGTATGGGTCTAGTTTCATACTTCTGCATTTTTCTCAGCACCATTTGTTGAAGAGACTGTCCTTACCTCAGGGATTGATTTTAGCTACTTTGTCAAAAATAAGTGGGTTGTAGATGCATGGGTTGATTTCTGGAGTTTCTATTCTGTTCTGCTGGTCTACAATTTTTGTGCCAGTACCAAGCTGTTTTAGTTATGACTGCCCTGCAGTACGTCTTGAAATCAGGATTGTGGTGCTTCTGGATCTGTTTTTTTTTGGGTTTTTTGTTTTGTTTTGTTTTGTTTTGTTTCTGTATAAGATTGCTTTAGTTATATGGGGTCTCTTGTGTTTCCATATGAATTTTAGCATCATTTTTTTCTAGATCTGCAATGAATATCACTGGTATTTTGATGAAACAGGAACCTCAGGTGCTTTTTAAGGTCTCGGATTCTAGTGGTTTATATAATAGATACAAAGTCTAGATATATTTAGATTCAAACAGCAGAATGATAAAAATGATCTTGCTGTTATTATGAGGGGGCTTCAAAAAGTTTGTGGAAAATGGAAGTTTATTTGGATGCAGAGAATTTTGAAATCCATATATATGAACATTTAGCAAAGAAGCCATGCCAAGTAAACTTTAGGAACTGGATAAACTAATGCTTTTGTTGAAAGTCTCAAAATTGGTCACATGCATGAGAAGGTAATGCTACACTGGGTAAGGCCAAGACTTAATTCTTGCTGCGGCAGATACTCCCAATCTCGAAAATGAGAGAGTATTTCCTCACTGCTGGTTTCTGTTCCTTTTTCATTACATATGGCCAACATCATTACATTATGAAACCCCTGAAAATACTTAATTTCTGTCATGTTTGCCCTTCCTAATTAAATTTGCATAAAGAAGAATCTTCTCTGTACACTTCCCTCTATTTTCTCCTGATATGGATATGTGTGCTGTGGTCTGAATGTGTTTCCTCCTCCCTAAAATTTATACATTGAAGCCCTAACTCCAAATGTGTTGGTTTTTGGAAACAGGCCTCTGAGAGGTAATTGGGATCAAATGAAGTGATGAGGGTGGGTCTCTCATGATGGGATTACTTTCCTTACAGGAAGAAGCTTCAGAGAGCATGCTTCCACCCCCTCCCTCTCCACAATGTGAGGGACAGTGAGAAGGTGGCTGACTGCATGTCAGAACGAGAGCTCTCACATGGGAATCTAACTAACTGGCCCCTCAACCATGGATGTGTAGCCTCCTGATTTGTGAGAAAATGCACTTTTGTTGAATCCACCGGTCAATGGTCAATGGCATTTTGTTACCAAGACACTGTATCTGCAGTCCCATTAGCTTACCAAATCAGTCTCTGACCTCTTCTTTCAAACAGATTTGCAAATTCACCTGTTACAGGAAATGTTGCTTCTCTGACTTCTGCTCAGTCCTTCACACTAGTGCAAAATCAACAGCCACACGTTGGCCAACATCAACTTGCTCTCCTACACAAATATCCCACCGCTACTGTTCAAAATAAAATTAGCTACCCCATTTCCTCTTCCATACTCACCTTCCCTTCCTCACTTCTATTAATGTCATCAGCACCCTCCCAAACAGGTTAACAACCATAAGATTCTGTTTTATCCTACTCTCTGCCCCGCAAAAACCAATCCAACAGAGAAGAATCTTGCAATATAAAGGTAATGATGATGATATTTTTAGATGAAGAAGTGTTTTCAGAGACATGAAAAATAATAACAATAATAGCAATGTTTATTCAGTATTGATTATGAAAAGGACCATCTAGTATCCCATCTCAATTACATATTTTGTGTTCATCTCATTTGCTCTACCTCCAAAGCCACCTTCCAGCTCAGACTCTGGTGACCTCTCCTCCAGACTCTTACTGAGACTTCTAATTCATGTCTCTGGCTCATCTACCTTTCACAAGACGTACAGATAAATCTTTGGGTGCGTTTCTGATCATATCACTCCTCTGCTCAAAACCATCAGCTAGTGCTCCATTGTTGATGAATAAAGTCAGACACATGTTTCTAATTTCAGTTCCTTTGCAATCTGGATTCAATCTACCTGCCTATCTTTAATTCTATTTCCCTTTTTATACTCAATGTGCAAGTTTAAAGGAGTCATTCAACTCTCTACTGAACACAGTCCTCATTTTCCTCTGTCCTATTCCACCTAAAATACCTCCCTGAGCTTTTCTGCATGTCCAAATCTTTCAGATCAAACTTCACCTTTTATCATGTAAGAATCTAATGTGGGTGCTTCTGCTTGGCAGAAAACTTTCCTCCACAAAGTGATTCACCTTGTGGTTCTGCTGCTCCTGGGATTCCTGAGTCCTCTGCCTCTAGCTGGTAGGAGAAAGTCAGCATGGAAAAAGCAACATCCACATCCTAATCACAGCCACCAGGACAGTTATCACTTACATTCCTGTTCCCCTCGGAGAATGAGTCCGTTGGTCCCTCTCTGATGCAAAACACCAAGGGAAAAGTGTGATTCCTGGCTGGGCCACTCCTTCACGGAGAGAACTCTAGTCCACACACAAGAATAGACTTGCTGGGTGGAGACTGAAACAGCTCACTCCGATGAATGGGGAATGACTTGCATCAAAAACATAGGTGAAGTTTTGCAACAAAACCATAAAGGTGGTGTCCATCATTTATTGGTTTAGTGCACCTTTTTGTGCTAGAAATTACACACATACACATACGTACACACAGGAAATTCAAAAAGTGGGAAAATGAAATTAAAAGATAAGTTTGTTTTGGTGGAAAAGTTCTGAAATTCATGCATAACTTTCTCATAATCTTCATTTTCTATGAATTCTTTGAAGTACAGACACACACACACACACACACACAAACATTAAGATATATATTATTTCCAACACAGAGGAGAATCTTGCAATATAAAGATAATGATGGTGATATTTTTAGATGAAGAAGTCTATTCAGAGACATGAAAAAATAATAACAATAACAGCAATATTTATTCAGTATTGATTATGAAAAGGGCCAGGGGCTTCATAAACAAGGTTACTCAAGTTTATAAGCTGTTCAGCAGGTTTTGAACCCAGGCTAGCCTGATTCTCAAGTCCATGCTCCATGCATTACCATTGCTATCTTTCCTTCATGGTACACAGCTAAAATGTACATAACAATAGAAGCTAATATCCAGGAAGAGCTTCTTATTTGTCAGTCTCAATTATAAATCTTTTACATGTACAAGTATTAGAATATTTAATTCACAACATATTGTATTACAATTATATGTAACCCACAATTATATGTAACTCGCTGTATTCTCACAAGGGAATACTATAAATATGGGGTCTAGCACAGTGGCAAAACAGGTTAAAACCCCAGCCTGCAGCACCAGCAACCCATGTGGGTGCTGGGCTGGACACCCAGCTGCTCCCTTCCAATCCAGCTCTCTGGTATGGCCTGGGAAAGCAATAGAAGATGGCCCAAGTCCCTGGGTCCTGCACCCACGTGGGAGACCCAGAAGAAGCTCCTGGCTTCGGCTCAGATCTGGCAGTTGCAGCCATTTGGGGAGTGAACCAGCAGATGGAAAACCTCTCTCTCTGTCTCTATCTCTCCTGTAACTCTTTCAAATAAATAATAATAATAATAATAATAAACAAATTATATGTATAGTATGTATACATTTTTAATTTTATATATTTTATTAGATATATTGATTTATAAAATATATACACATTTGCATACAGTATATGAATATGTACTGTGTATAAACACAGATCACAGTATATACAGAGATATATGAACATATTCATCTGTTTGTGTGTATATCTGTATTGAATGGTTCCATAACATATGGTTCATATTACCTGTGTATATTTATTTACACATATATACCCTTACAGAATTGTATCATATTCTTTATGGAAATAGGGAAACTGAGGCATAAAGAGGCCAAATAACCTGTTCAGGAGCTCATAGTGAGCGATGGTCCTGCCAATCTGAGCCTGGGGAAGCCAGAGCTCTTAGCACAGAGGCTTGCACCTGAGCTCAGTCTTGCCGTGTGCAGGCCTGTTGATGTCCTCAGACAAGAGACAGCGAGGTCACTGGGGGCCAGATTTGTGCTATGTCCATCATTCTACTCCTCGTGTCTAAGATCGCCTGGTATCCTTCAGTAGCTATTTGTTGAACTGAATTGACAAAGTTCAGGGAAAATTGTTACCAAAAGTAAGACTAGAATTTAGTCTCTGTGAGGTTAGAGGAGGAACAACAATGCCTGCCAGAAACAGAAAATAGCATGGCATTTCAAGAAGCAAATTAAAGTCTGAGTGTTTGGAGAACTTCTCACTGTTTGTCTTTCTGGGGAACTTGTGCATTTTTGGCAGCGGGCCAGGGCTGAAAGAAGTCCACTTCACCTCACCCAGCCCATTGAGAACCACCTCCAAACCCTCTTCTACTGTGCTCTCAGCCAAACAGTGCTCAAGGACTCTGGAGACAAGAAAATGCTTTTCTGTTTGCATTGGAAGTTTCAGCAAGACAGATGAGGCAGAGTGAAATCTCGGGTTCTTAGCAGTTCATCTTGTATGTTTGGGACATAAATAAAAATGGGACCCGTGAGAGGAAGGTCTTGGAATTTTCCGATGAAGGAACTCGGGCTCATAATAAGTAAGATTTGTGAGGGGGCATTTGATAACACAAATACAGTCGCTTCCAATATCCTGGATAATCCATCCAAATCAAAACCATTCAAATCTTACCATTTTTTTTCCCTCCAAGTAAAAGGAAGTAGGTTTTCATTTGGCTGTTTGCTGTTGAGGTTGTTAGTGCTTCTGTGTTTATTTTTAATAAACTGGTATTTAGACTTTCTGTGAAAATGAAGCATTGCACTTACACTTTGTTCCTCTGTTCCAAACAAATAGAACTGACAGAAATATAATTTTGTGTGTGTGTGTGTGCATGTTGCCAGAAATAAATGGGGAGGTGGGTAGCTGACTTCTCTCAAATGAGGAACGGAGCAAGGACATAACAAGTGAGCACAGCTGTAGCCAGAGCTTCGCACCTCTGCGTCTGGAGTCGTAGTGGGCAAATGGCCCAGGTCCCACAGGGTGACTGTCATAAAACTTCATCATCAAAGATGGGGGTCAGGGCTCCAGTCACCACTCAGAGTCACTGAATGGATATTTAGAATTTTCCCAATTATGAAAAGGGAAAACCATCCCCCTGCCCACTTTGTGGATGTTGGCAAGTATCAGGCCTGAAAGAGTCTGGAGGCCCCCGCCACCCACTCATAATCGGGAGCAGAACCAAGTGGCATGCTGTCTGGGATACTGGATCCACAGTGTGTCTGCTATTGTTCTGTGTGCAAGAGGATTCCTAAAATGATATGGAAAGAGCTGGAGACCTGCTCTCAGACTCGGGGACAAGTGGAAGGCAAATGTCAAATCATTAGGTAGGCCCAGGATTAATTCAAGTGGGGAAATAAACTGATCTAACCCTAAGCTTAAACCTTACTCTGTTTTCCAGCTTAACTCTAATTGGATAGAGACCAAGAATCAGAAATACCAGTTACTTTTGACATTAGCTGTATCAAGAAACAAAGAATAGAATGACTGATTAAAGGTATGTGTAAGAAGAACTTGGACTCCTAATACATCTCCTACAACCTGCATAACTACTCTTCCCATTCCCTCTCATGCCCAGAGCCATACATAAAAGGCTGCTGGTTCATCATTGGAGACCTCAATCTAGAAACCTCTGGACTCTTGGATAACAGGCACAGCTGAGAGAAGAGAGCAGAACCAAAAATGCTGAAAATGAAAGCCCAGTCCCCTTTGTTCACTCAACTCCCAGAATGTCATCAATCATACTGATATACCCAGGCAGGAAACCAGAGGATTCTGGAACTCCTTAGGAGACTGACAAGCCCGTGTAAAAGATCAACAGCTGCTGGATAATTAGATATTCTTCAAGGAAAGAATTGACTATTTGCTCAGTTAATCTGCAATGAAGGCCACCACTCAACAAGACACCAGTCCTTGTATTGGCCTTTCAATAGGTTTTTACATGCCTTACTTTTCAAATAAATGGACAGCAAAGAATTGCCAAGTTTTATTTGAAGAATACATTTAATATAATAAACAAACACAATTACAAAAGACAAAGACATGAAGAAAAATGCAGGGAGCATAAAATATACTCAGAGAGGTAAAAATACAATGCACTCATGAAACAGCAAAAGGAAAAAGACACTTTCCATTTGACATTGTACTTGAGGCCTCAGACAATGCAATAAGATGAGGGAAAAAATCAAGAGGCAAGAGAATTGGAAAATGATAAGCTGTCTTCATTTCACACAGAAGAATTTTCACATAAAAACCCACAAATAACTTATAGGGAAACTAGAATTTAAGAAAGAGGCCAGAATGTTTTCTGGAATGCAATTTCCATGTGTCAAAGTCCATAAGGCATTGTAGCCTAAGTGAGAAATGAAAATCTCTTCAGAAATGCTTAGCACATCCATCTTTGTTAGAAGAAAATGTTAGAAATCATCACCTATAAGGAATCTTTAAAGATATTATATATTGATAGAAACATAAATAAAAATTAACTGAATGTTGATACATTAAGATAAATAAACCTCAAAATATAACATTAAAAACTGAATTGTCAAATGTTAAGAATAGTACAGTGATTTTAGAAACAAATTCCTTTTGTCACTACTCAGCCAGCCCTACAAAAGATGCTCAAGGATGTACTACACACAGACACACAGAAACAGGGACATCACTATGAAAGAAGGTGATGAAAGAATATCTCCCAGTAAAAGTTCAAAGGAAATCTGAAATAAAAAATAGGAATATTTATGGAAAAATGGCAGGGCACAGTCATTACTTAACAATAGTCACCCTGAATGTAAATGGCTTCAACTCTCTAGTTAAAAGACACAGACTGGCTGAATGCATTAAAAAACAAAACCCATCTATTTGCTGCCTACAAGAAACACATCTCACCAACAATGATACTCACAGACTGAAAGTTAAAGGATGGAAAAAAGATAATCCATACTCACAGAAACCAAAAAAGAGCTCACGTAGCCATCCTAATATCAGACAAAATAGAGTTTCACACAAAAACTGTTAAACGAGACAAAGAAGGTCACCATGTAATGATTAAGGAATAAATTCAACAGGAAGATGTGACTTTGATAAATATATATGTACCTAATTACAAGGCACCTGGTTACTTAAAAGAAATGTTAAGGGACTTAAAGGGAGACATAGACTCAAATACAACAGTAATCGGGGACTTCAATACCTCGCTTTCAGAAGTGGATAGATCATCAGAAAGAAAAACAGCAAGGAAACAAAAGAGTTAACTGACATAATAAACCAAATGTGCCTAACAGATATCTATAAAACTTTCCATCCTACAGCCTCAAAATACACATTTTTCTCACCATTGCATGAAACTCTCTTTAGGGTTGACCACATGCTAGCCCATAAAACAAGTCTCAAGTTAAAAAAAAAAAAAACCTGAAGAACAAAAGCCATATAGTTATCTCAATAGATGCAGAAAAAACATTTTATAAAATACAACACCCTTTCATGATGAAAATTCTAAGCAGATTGGGAATAGAAGGAAAATTTCTCAACACAATCAAGGCAATTAATGACAAACACATAGCCAGCATTCTACTGAACAGAAAATGTTGGAAGCATTCCCACTGAGATCCAGACAAGGATGCCCACTCTCACCATTGTTATTCAATACAGTCCTGGAAGTTTTAGCCAGAGACATCAGGTAAGAAAAAGATATAAAGGGATGCAAATTGGGAATAAAGAAGTGAAACTATCATTATTTGCAGATGACATGGTTCTATATATAGGGGATCCAAAAGACTCCATCAAGAGACTATTGGAACTCATAGAAGAGTTTGGAAAAGTAGCAGGATATAAAAATCAACAAAGAAAAATCAATAGTCTTTGTATACACAGATAATACCAAGGCTGAGAAAGAGCTACTAAGACCAATCCCATTTACAATAGCTACCAAAAATATCAAATACCTTGGAATAAATTTTACCAAAGATGTCAAATATCTCTATGATGAGAATATCAAAGCATTAAAGATACAAAAAATGGAAAAATCTTCCATTTTCACAGATTGGGAGAATAAATATCATCAAAATGTTCATGCTACCAAAAATAATTTACAGATCCAATGCAATACCAGTCAAAATATCAAAGAAATTATTTTCAGATATAGAAAAAATTATGTGAGATTCATATGGAAACACAGGAGACCCCAAATACCTAAAGCAATCTTATATAACAAAAACAAAGCTGGAGGCATCACAATACCAGATTTCAAGACATACTACATGGCAGTTATAATCAAAACAGCCTGGTACTGGCTCAAAGAAAAATGGAGAGACCAATGGAAAAGAATAGAAATGCCAAAAATCAATCCTTGCATCTACAACCAACTTATCTTTGGCAAGGCAATTAAATCAATGCCTGAAGCAAGAATAATTTCTTCAACAAATGGTGCTGGAAAACAGGATTACTGCAGAAGAGATCATCCGGATAAGATTAAAGTGATCATAGAGAAATGAAAGAACAAGTTGGGCTTAGAATAGAGAAATGAGGGAGCAAGTCCTAGATCGCTTGCTGACAATAGCAATATTACATGAATACTTAGCAAACCGTTTCAACCATTAGATAACAACTTAAGAAAACATTTACCAGAGGGTCCAATGCCTTCTATAAATTTTAAGAATCATGTATTTGGAAACACCTCTTAAATATCTAACATGGTGTAGTTTGTTTAACCAGTAAACTTGAGCACAAACATATAAAATGTTTTTAGTTTCTTTCTACCAACAAGTATAAAACATATGATGCAGAGATTCAGGTCACATGAATTAAAATGTATCTTTGATTAATTTTAGCAGCTTAAATTTATGGACAATCTTTTCTATAAGCCAATTAAAATAAAACTCTTAATAAAATTTTCCCATGTGGACATACAATATGTACACACATATAACATAACATAATAGACCAATATAGCAATTTTAATAACAGCTTTTTAAAATCTTTAACTCTTTTTGTAGATTGCCAATTGATTTGAATTGCTTTTTGTTTTTAGTAACCTCAGTTAACCATACTTTCTCTCAGTTGGTACTGTCAATACATTATTGGCTTCATCTGTTTACAGAGCCATCCCAAAGTACTGAATACAATAGAAGTGGCTGGAAAAAGTCCATAGGAACCTATAGGAGGACAGCTAATCACAGAACCAACAACGCTTTAGTTTTATGAGCAGCAAATCATATATGACTGTGGATGACAAGAGACTTTAAGTCGCCATGTTTAAAATTATAAACTCATCAACCAACAAGAGGCACTTGCTTACTTCACAGTATTTTTGAAAGCACCTGTAGGATTTTACAAGTATTTAACCCTTTAGGCCTCTGGGGCTTTCTCATTAAGATAACTATCATGTCTAGTAACACAAGATCATTAGACTTTTTAATTCTAAAACATTTGTATTAATAGCATTGTCTATTTTAGAAACTTAAAATTTAGTACCACGTCACATCTTGACAGTACTTCTAATATAATCCAAATAGCCTGATTAGTTGGTGTCTCTATAAGATGAGAGACATAGGTCCTTCAATTTTTTTCAGTTGGGCCCAAACTGCAAAAACCAAAGTCCAAGATTTACTGGAAATTTTAGAGTCCAGATTGTTTGAAACTTTGATTTTTTGAATGCCTGTCAAGAATGCCAAGAAGGCTCAAAATCCAAAATATCTGGTTGAAACAAGATTCCTTAAAATCATGACATAACATAGACCAAATTTGATCATTGTTACAAGGTGATTATTCAAATCTTTGAAAATAAGCACATATTTAAATAACCGATAGCTCTTAATAAAAATTCAGCTGTTTTTGAACAATTAGAATTCATTTATCTGTTCTCCTCAAGGTAGGAAACTAATTCTATTATAAAGGAATCTGTAGGACACACAATTTAATCTTTAGACTTTATAAAAGAGATGGCTAACATTTTTCTGTAATAGCATAGCCAAAATAAGAACTTAAATTATAATCTCATAGCTAGATTTACTTTGCCATCAGCGAAGTAAACAGTAAGTAGAAAAAACCTCCCTTTCAGACCAAAGGGAAAGAAAGTTTTTAAGTGAGAATATAATTTTCCTCATGGGCATTGTCTACCTTAGAAAAACTACTACAGAACATGCCTGTGACTATAGACTTGTAGTTCAGGCCACCAAAGATTAGAGATGGGACTTGGGCACTCCCTTGACTTGCATCCTCTGGTCTGCTTTAACACAAACCATGAGGAAAAGAAAGCTAGGCATCAGAAGCAATGGGTGGCAGGCCTATTAATGGCTGATCTGTACAGTGATCTGCCCTCAAGGAGACCCAACAGGCCAGTCTACTGCAGTGGCTTTCAATGTGGTAAGCCTGGGCTTCAGCAGAAGTCAGCTTGTGAAGAGCCCTGGCAGCTCTGCCAAGAGTTGGATCACTGGAAATGGACCTGCCCTGGAGTCGAAGGATGCCCAGGTCAGAGCCACAGATCTTATTGGCTCTAAGCTGAAAAGCCCTTCACTCAGCCCAACTTCCAAAGTGACCACTGCAGCTGAGGGGATGGCCAAGTAGGGTCAGCAACATTGCAGGCAGAACTGTAAATTTCTTGTTAGAGATGCCCCCTGCCTTTACCTGGCCAGCTCTCCTCCCAGGCCAGCTAAGTAATGAAAGTCAACAGAGTGCCTTCCCCTAGGAGGTTCACACCTCCCTTAGGATGTACCCCATGTGAAGAGATAGATAGGTCTGGGCCTCAACTTACAAGGCCTAAATTCAACAGATTATTATCAAGCCCCTTCTGTCAGGTTCTATTTGCCTCTCAATCAGAAAACTTAATTGTAGCTTAGACAGCACCTTTCTTAGCTCCTCTAATAATGACTCTGTCCTTTGTTCTAGACCCTGACTAGTGCACTTGCGCCTCATTCCTTTGTAATCATAACCTCTACTCTACCACCAATGGCTCTACTCCCAACCTGTGTGTACTGATGGTCCTCTTGCCCACTTAATACTGTATAATTGTTCAGACCTGGTTAATGCCACTCTTAGGATCATTGGTTACTATCCTCACCCTGTCTTTTATGACCTTGTCTAAATATGATCAGAGTCGGTAAACTTGGAAGGCTTCCATAGCCTAGGCACTCATGACGACAGCCTAGGGTGGTTACTGGCACCATAAACTAGAGTGTCAATTTGTTGGGTCAACAACAGGAGTCACTGTGCACTTGCTCCTCATGTGGGATCTCTGTCCTTAATGTGCTGTACATTTTGATTTGATGCTATAACTAGTACTCAAACAGTATGTTTCACTTTGTGTTTCTATGTGGGTGCAAACTGTTGAAATCTTTACTTAATGTATACTAAATTGATCTTCTGTATATAAAGAGAATTGAAAATGAATCTTGATGTGAATGGAAGGGGAGAGGGAGCGGGAGAGGGGAGGGTTGCGGGTGGGAGGGAAGTTATGGGAGGGGGAAGCCATTGTAATCCATAAGCTGTACATTGGAAATTTATATTCATTAAATAAATGTTAAAAAAAGATTAAAGTGATCATATAGATAGGATAAGATTAAAGTGATTATATAGATAGGATAAAGTGTTAAAGTGATCATATAAATAGGACTAAGGGTTCATTAAAAGCAATAGAATTAAAAAGGAGTGAATGCTCCAACATGGGAAGCAGTCCATACAGCAGACTCACAGAATGACAATCACCTAAAGTTGCGCTCTGACTTCAGAATCAGCCCTAAGGCATTCAGGTCTGGCTGAAAAGCCCAAGGGAACATGTCAGGCATGGAAAGCCAAGACACTGTGGCAAAAAAAATGTTCTACATGAAAGACCTCTGTGGGTGAGACCCCAGTGGAAAGAAGTGGCCACCAAAGAAGGATGTACATTTCTCTGAAGGGAGGAGAGAACTTGCACTTTTGCTTATGGCCTTGTCCTAAAACTGAAGGAGTTTGTGGATCCAAAAGACTTCCATAGCCTAGGCAGCTCACGTCAAGAGCCTTGGGTGATCACTGACATCATACATAAGAGTGTTAACTGTTTAATAAACAACAAGAGTCACTATGCACTAACTTCCCATGCAGGACTTCAGTCCTCAAAGAGTTGTATTATGAGACTTACTAGTGAAACTTGTTCTCAAAGAACTACTTCATTTTAGTGTATTAAGTGGAGGATATTCTTATGTTTCATAAGTGATAACTATTTCTAAGTACTTGCAAAAGATGTATCATTCTTAGGTTCTTCTTTAAAGATTATGAAGTTTCAAAGAAAAATGAAATTACCTTCAAGATGCAATGACTTTGAACAGCCCTTGTCTGGACTGTTGAGGAACAGTTTTTTGTTTTTGTTTTCTTTTTCATACAAAGTGTTGACTTCTTTGCCTAGAATAGGGTTAATCTTCTGTGTATAAAGTTAAATGAAAATAGATCTTATTAAAAATAAGACTAGGAACAGGAAGGGAAGAGGAAGAGGGGTAGGTGTGTGGGTTGGAGGGTGGGTATGGTGGGAAAATTACTATGTCCTAAAGCTGTATTTATGAAATGCATGCAAATAAATAAATTTTAAAAATTTTTAAAAAGAATGAAAGAAAAAAATAAAATATAAAAATATTAAAAATAAAAAACAAATTTTTTATTGATATTTTAAATATGCTAGGATTAGGTTCAACTTTTTTAAACAAAAATTGAAGACATAAAGCCATACATAATGATCGATTTTTCTCTAATATCAAAGATATTCAGAGAGATTGGCCACTCAAGGTTTGTATAGCCAATCTATAAGGTATTCACAGTCTCAGGATCTTCCCAATGGTCTCTCTTCCCTTCCCACAGAATATTTCTTATTCTAGGGTCCAAGAACACTACTAGAGCTCCAATCATCATACCTATGTTCCAGTAGCAGGATGAAGAAATGGATAAAGAAGTTTTCCCCTGTTTCTAAGGGGATTTCCTAGTACTTAGACACAACAATGCTAATGGTCTACTTTTAGAACTAAGAGTACACTTATTGCAAGGACAATGGAACAATATAATCTTCTCTACAAACAAATTGAAGATTTTTCTATTCCAAAGAAAATGAGATTGGATTATGACAAGCTAACAAAACACCCTATTGACAATAATATCTTAATGGAATCTAGAGATTATCTCGGATGAGTAAGAAAAGGGAATGGAACGGAGAAGCGATATGGGAATTCAAAGATATATGTGATGTTTGACTTCTTAGGAAATATTATCTGAAGAAAAGATGTCAAAAATGCTAAAATTTACCAAAGCTAGGTGATAGGTATATAGATATTTGTCAAATAATTTCTTTTTGTTTTCACTGTATTTTTAATTTTTCACATAATTTAGGAAGTCTGATTCTTTCTTTCTTTCTTTCTTTTTTTTTTTTTTTTGACAGGCAGAGTTAGACAGTGAGAGAGAGAGAGAGAGAGAGACAGAGAGAAAGGTCTTCCTCTTCTGTTGGTTCACCCCCCAAATGGCTGCCACAGCCAGTGCACCGCGCCGATCCGAAGCCAGGAGTCAGGTGCTTCCTCCTGGTCTCCCATGCGAGTGCAGGGCCTAAGCACTTGGGCCATCCTCCACTGCTTTCCCGGGCCACAGCAGAGAGCTGGACTGGAAGAGGAGCAACCGGGACAGAATCCGGCACCCCAACCGGGACTAGAACTGGTGTGCCGGCGCCGCAGGTGGAGGATTAACCAAGTGAGCCGTGGTGCCGGCCCAAGAAGTCTGATTCTCAAAAGGTCAATTTTTCACCACTATTCTTCTGTTTATTTAAAGTAAATCCACATACATACACAAGTAATTTAGAATAATACATAAACAATATACAGAACACCTAAGTTTCATTACATTGTTCCCTATCTGGATTTTCAGTTATTTTAATTGCCTTAGATTTTTTACAGAGAATCAGAAATGTAGGCAATTTTCCAAAATTCATAGACCAACACAATAGTACAAGTTGACTGACAACTAGAACATACTATGTAAAGTATTGTTTAGAAGAAAGCCCTGTGACCAGCTATCTCTACATAAAAGATGTTCACCTAATGATAGTTAATAATAATGAAAAGGAGTTAGTAGGCCTAATAGATTAGGGACCACTTCCTTTAAATTCCTTTGGGACTCTGTGTTTACTTGTGTCTTAGAAGGCTGCCTTCATGCCACTCCGTCTCACTACCTTCCCTACACAAAAAGGTGTTCACATGTCTCAAATGAGTAGGCTTTCCCTGAAGAGAGGTGCATTGTTTTGATCACTGTGGCATTCCTAACACATAGTCCAGAAAATGGAACATAGTAGGTGTTCATTTTTAATAAATGAGTAACAATTTCCATTTCCTTGCTCCGTCATTATACTAAGTGCTAATTTTGCTGTCTGGTCAGGACAGAGTAAAAGCTTCACTTTTCAAGTCTAATTTAAACAACTACAAAACACTGCAATAACCCAATCGCTAAAAACTAACCACTGCATGTTCATTTTACTGTAAGTGCTTTTGGAATTTCCCTTAACAGAGATATCAGAATTTAGAGGTTTTAATTTCTGGGAAATCAATAGAAATGTCACAAGGCACAACAATCGACATTAGCCTACTGAAGAATTTCATGTGAATAATGGATTTCCAGAATTCCTATATCATCACAAGAAATAGCAGAAAAGTTTGAATCTCTGTGCATATGCGTCTCATATGTTTCCAGTAAATTTACCATTGACACAGCCCTTAACCTTTTCAGACCTCAGTTCTTATAGAGATATGAGTCTTCCCAAAGTTCTACAACGTCTGAACGTGAAGCATCTTAGGATACAGTTTGTTAACATTATCTTGCTCTGACCTCAAAATCACACTCACAAAAGTTGGAGGTTACATCCAATTTTTACAAAGATGCCAGTGAGTTTCTTACATATAAAAATTATATTTATATTTATAAGGTATAAGATGTATTTATTTATTTATTTGAAAGACAGAGCTACAAAGAGAGCTAAAGAGAAAGAGAGAGAGAGAGATCTTCCATTTGCTGGTCCAAAACTCCAATGTCCATACCAGCTAGGATGGGGCCAGGCCAAAGCCAGGAGCCAGGAACTCAATCCAAGTCTCCCATGTGGATGACAGAGGCACAAGTACTTGGGTCATCTTCTGCTGCCTTTCCAAGGACATTTTTCAGGGAGCAGTATCAGAAGCAGGAGTGCTAGAACTCCAGCTGGCACTCAGATGTGAGTGTCCTAAGCTGTGGCTTAACCTGCTGTGCCACAATGACTGCCCAGTTATATTAAGTACTTAAAGACCAGAACACTGGTATTGTTGATAAGACTGTCATTATTTTTGGTGGACTGGTTAATATTCCTCCAAAATCTGTCTACCCAGAACCTCAGAATGTGACCTTATTTGTAAATAAAATCTAGGGAGACATAATTATTCAAAGATCTCAAGATCAAATCATCCTGGGCAGGGTAGACCTTGTGTTCAGTAACAGACTTTGTAGGAAGGGGAGGAGACACAGAGAGACATCACAGAAAAGGTCGTGTGAAAATATGAAGGTAGAGGTTGGAGTTTCATTATCACAGGAACTCCAGGAGCCACCAGAAGCTGGAACAGGCAAGAAGTTTCATCCCCTGAGGTCTTGAGAGGGAATGTGGTCCTGCTGATACTTTGATATCAAACATCCAGACCTTAGAACTAAAGATAATAAAGTTCTATTGTTTTAAGTCACCCAGTTTATTGTACTTCACTATGGCAACCCTAGGAAACGAATACATTATAGATTTTGGAAACAATAAAACTAATCATTGCATTATTTGCTGAAAATAGTAAAAATATTATTTCTACTGCAAAAGACAATCCTAGGAAATAATTTGTTTTTTTTTAAAATATTTATTTTATTTATTTATTTGAAACACAGAGTTACAGAGAGAGGTAGAAACAGAGAAAGAGGTCTTCCATCTGCTGGTTCATTCCTTAGATGACTGCAACAGCTGGAGCTGCGCCGATCTGAAGCCAGGAGCCAGGAGCTTCTTCTGGGTGTCCCACGTGGGTGCAGGGGCCCAAGGACTTGGGCCATCTTCTACTGCTATCCCAGGCCATAGCAAAGAGCTGGATTGGAAGAGGAGCAGCCGGAACTCAAACTGGCGCCCATATGGGATGCCAGCGCTTCCGGCCAGGGCTTTAACCAACTGCACCACAGCACCGGCCCTAGGAAATATTTTGAACACTAGGAAGGATATGAGGATAAAGTAATTCTTAGGAAACCAGAGTTCCATGTAGGTGTTACTCTCTGTGTTAGGCATAGAACTGAAATGTATTTCTTAGGTGAGTAATCAATGCTTTTTCTCAAATGACCAAATAGAAGTAGTCAGTTGCACACTATGTCAAATCCATTCTTAGTCTTTTTTCTCATTGAAAGAAGAGCTGAGAATTGCAGAATTCTGTCCATGTAATCATAAGAGGCAATGCTTTGATGTACTGTGTTTCAGACACTTTCCCACTGTGAACTCATCACTAGCCTGTGAGTTAAGACATGACTCTCAGGATTGCTTTACAAATGGTGCACACTGGAATGTAAGCTGCATGAAAACACGAAATTTTTCCTGTTTTGTTACTGAACAATGCCCAGCACATTTAGGAACTCAATAAATATTTGGCGAATGAAATGGAACTGATTCCCAGTAACACAGCTAGCAAGCAACAAAACCAGAATGTTAGGGTTTGGGCCCAGATAATATGAATTCAGGAATCATACTTTTAACCAGTGTCCCAGCTTTCCACTAATGCAAATTGTTGGTGGAAATGCAAACTGGTTAAGCCACTATGGAAGTCAGTCTGGAGGTTCCTCAGAAACCTGAACATAACCCTACCATACAACCCAGCCATCCTACTCCTTGGAATTTACCCAAAGGAAATTAATTTGGCTAATAAAAAAGCCATCTGCACCTTAATGTTTATTGCAGCTCAATTCACAATAGCTAAGATCTGGAACCAACCCAAATGCCCATCAACAGTAGACTGGATAAAGAAATTATGGGACATGTACTCTATAGAATACTACACAGCAGTCAAAAACAATGAAATCCGGTCACTTGCAACAAAATGGAGGAATCTGGAAAACATCATGCTGAGTGAATTAAGCCAGTCCCAAAGGGACAAACATCATATGTTCTCCCTGATTGGCAACAACTAACTGAGCACCAAAGGGGAAACCCGTTGAAGTGAAATGGACACTATGAGAAACAGTGACTCGATCAGCCCTTGTCCTGACTGTTGATGTACAATGTAATACTTTATCTCTTTTAGTATTTTTTTTGTTCTAGTACTCTGTAATTAACACACAATTATTCATAATACTCAAACCATGGAAACAACCCACGTGTCCATCATCAGTAGGATGGATAGATAAATTTTGATAAATTCATGAAATGAAATACTCAAAAAATACTTTAAAAAGGATGAGCCACTACCAAATGCAACCACATGGATGCATCTCACAGACAATACATTCTATAAAAGAAGTCATACACCAAGGAGAAATACTGTTCAATTCCATTTATAAAAAGTTCAAGGACAGATAACTCTAACTATGAAAAGTAAAGTCATAACTGTGATAGAAGGCAGAGAAGGGTGCTGGTGTTGACTGGGAAAGGGCATGGAAGTGGCTTGGGTATGGGGAAATTTCTACATCTTGATCTGTGTTTGGTGGCAGATGGGCATATACAAGAGTAAAGGTTAATTGTTTTTGTAATTAGCTCAACTTTTTATGAGTACGATACCACTATTGAAATGTGAAAAATATAAAAATGAAAAATAGGAAAGCATGAATTTTGAAGGACCCCATAAGTAGATGGCCCCTCTTGGAAAGATCCTTTAAGGTAAATGGCCCATTTCTCCAGTTTATGGGAGTGAGAATTGGCTTTGGGATGATATGCTTTTCTGTTCGGAGACTTAGATAATGAACTCACCAAACAATTTACACAGGTTTGAAGGTTGTATAAAACTGGAATGGTGCCCAAAAGGTTTAGAGTAAAGGAAGTCATCTTAGTCATAACTATCTGGCAAATCTACCCCTTCAAATATTATTTGAACTCTTTTATGAAGAGAAAAAAAGATAAGCATAAAAAGAAATAAAAGCATCATACAGAGCTTCAATAACTGGAAAACAGCACAAACACTTGGGAATCACAAAACTGTGTACTAATTCACAACCCTACACCAAATGGCTTTTTATCTTTTCCGTCTCCCTGGTATCTCCTCATCTTCTAGTCTTCCTCTCTGTGTTGACATGTTCCAGAGCACCGGCTCCCTAGCTAATTGCATTAAATCCCATGACTTTGTGTACCATCTAGAAGCCAGTGCCTATCAAATGACTTCTCATCTAACCTTCAGGTTCACAAACATAACTATCTGCTTGATGTCTCCATTGAATAGTTGCAGGCATCTCTGATTTAACAGCTGTATTTTCCATATACGTTCATACACAGCTTCTCCGTCACTAAGTTAACCACACTGCTCAAAGCCCCAACCCCAGAAAGTGAGAAAGATTATAAAACTAGGAAAGCTTTCTTCCACTTACCACACATTGATTCAATGAATGAATAGTACATTGGATATCATATATTCCTGATTGAATAATTTCTAAAGATAATATTAAAAAACTATCTATAGAAGTACTATCATTTACTCATTGTGTTTGTGAAGTTGAAAGAAATGACATATGTTATGGAAAGCATCTTTTTTTAAGGTAACAAAATGTTGGATTGTTCTGTTGCTCTCTACAGTATATTGGCCTCCTAATCCTGACACTCATTTGCAGGTCAAAGTGGGAAGGTTTGCATATAAATCCTGACTCTGTCTGCATTTATTAACTGGGGGCTTAAAGTTATATGCTTATCTCTCTGAATCTAGGGGTACTCTCAAAATTAAATTAAATATAATTAAATCTGTGTCACGAGGTTATATGTAAATTATACCAAATAAAACAGTTCTTATATACTAAACTGATCTTCTGTATATAAAGAGAATTGAAAATGAATCTTGATGTGAATGGAAGGGGAGAGGGAGCGGGAGTGGGAAAGGGGAGGGTTGCGGGTGGGAGGGAAGTTATGGGGAGGGAAGCCATTGTAATCCATAAGCTGTACTTTGGAAATTTATATTCATTAAATAAAAGTTTAAAAAAAATACCAGTCACAACCTCAAAAAAACTATCTATATTTATATAAATTATATCATTTGTCATTATGCTTCCTTAAGGAACTAAATATATTTTAAATTATAATTTACTATTCATTTTATCTTCATTTATAAATGACAAATATATACTGAAGAACTTGTGAATCATGCTTAGAAATTTTTTTAATGGATCATAACTCCTAGATGTAACCAGTGCTGAAATTCTGATTATATATTATTCAAGTTTTTTAAATATACATGTCTGTATGCATGGTTATTTTACCTTGTCCTTACATTAATAATGCTACCCAGGGGTCAACACTTGCAACATTGACATCTCTTATCAGAATGCCAGTTCTAGTCCCAGCTGCTCTGCTTCTGATCCAGCTCACTGCTGGTGTGCCTGAAAACAGGGGAGGATGGTCCAAGTGTTTGGGGCCCTGCCACTCACAAGAGAAACCCTGATGGAGCTCCTGGTCCTGGCTTCTGCCTAGCTCAGCCCCAGCTGTTGCACCCATCTGGGGAGTTAACCAATGGATCAGAGTCGGCGAACTTGGAAGGCTTCCATAGCCTTGGCAACTCATGACGACAGCCTAGGGTGGTTACTGGCGCCATAAACTAGAGTGTCAATTTGTTGGGTCAACAACAGGAGTCACTGTGCACTTGCTCCTCATGTGGGATCTCTGTCCTTAATGTGCTGTACATTTTGATTTGATGCTATAACTAGTACTCAAACAGTATGTTCCACTTTGTGTTTCTATGTGGGTGCAAACTGTTGAAATCTTTACTTAATGTATACTAAATTGATCTTCTGAATATAAAAAGAATTGAAAATGAATCTTGATGTGAATTGAAGGGGAGAGGGAGCAGGAGAGGGGAGGGTTGCGGGTGGGAGGGAAGTTATGGGAGGGGGAAGCCATTGTAATCCATAAGCTGTACATTGGAAATTTATATTCATTAAATAAAAGTTAAAAAAAAAAGAAGGAAGATTTACCTCTCCCTCTCTCTGTCACTCTGCCTTTCAATAAAATATAAAAAATCTTTTTTTAAAATGCCACCTGAATTCTTTAAAAATCTGTTTTCTAGAAGCTGTACTTTCTTTTTAGACCTCTTATGGCTGCTCCATTGGGTTGAGCATGATTACAACCATAATAATATTCTAAGAAATATTTTTTGTGATTTTATCCCCTCCCTGGACAAAATTCCTAAATGAAATGAATGGAAATATTGAAACTTTTGGTAATTTTGTCAAGTTTTCCTCTAAAATATGTTTTGCATTAAAACCTGCCATATATGATTGCCTATCTCTTCACCTCTTAGTGAAAATTTAATTGTAATGGAGGGAAGCCCGAATACTATTGTGGTGAACAAAAAGTCTTACCATTATTTTATTTTTACAAGACCTAATATCATAGTTTAACGTACATTTTTAATAATAATCACTTCTTAATATCTGTAAAAATGTGTACTATTATATTTTTGTTTTCAACTTTAATTTCCACAATCCAATAGTATTGACAACTATTTCTGAGTACAATTCCAGATATTCCTCTACAGTTAGAAAGATATAAGGATATATAAGTGGTTACAAAGGAAGGAGAGTGAAATAAGTTTAAAAGATACAATAGATTGTCATTATTCACAAATTCTATGTGAATTCACCTACACGTTAAAATTTATTTGTAATCTAAAAATCCATATTGTGGAGCATTTTTAGTCATTCACAGACACACGTAGAGAAGCAACAACGTGATGCATGCAACATATGTGCTCCCAGCTACAGCGAAAATGAGGCAATGGCCTGCCTTCCCAGTTGAGTACTCATACTATAGATAAGTGCCCCTTGTGCCGTCTATTTAATGTCACATTTTTCACAGTTTTACACTTCTTTTTGTTCTTGACTGTTTGGAACAGCCCACAAGCACAGTGCTAAAGTTCTATTTAGTTTTTCCAAGTGCAATAAGCTATGATGTGAGAAAATATATGAGTTAGATAAACTTCATCCAGGCATGAATTATAGTGGTGTTGGTCATAGGTTCAATGTCCATGGGTCAATAATATCTATCAAATGAGGTGTCCTTAAATAGAAACATACATAAAAGGAGGTTATGTGTTAATTGGTTAATGAGAATGCTTTGACCAGAGAGTCACAGGTCCTAACCATAGGGACAATTTCTCCTGGGAAATTCAGTATTTGCTAATTCAGTTTTCTCAGTAACTCTATAGAACATAACTACCATGAAAAATAACTGACTGTACTTTCAAAAACTAAGAAATAAGATTTTTACTGGATCATACTATAAACCCTAATATTAAAAAAGTATTAAATTTTACTTTTACTTGAGTTAATAGTGAAAGTATAAATTATGTAACGGATACAAATTATTCAAAATTTTCCCTAACAAGAATTATCAATTCTTTTCTGTAGATTATTAAATTGAAAGGGATGAAGATGAGTATGAACTTATTAAGAATATAGGATTTTTATATTTTTAAACCACAATTTATATTTATATACCATACATGGACTCTCTGATATGAGGTTATTAGAGCACACTGATAACACATTCAGTTGATATCGTGACATTGTTGAAATCTATGTCGCCTGCAGTTCTGAGAAATCATTGAACTTATGGCTCAGACTTGCTCTATTTTCTTAAGTTGATTCAAAATCCAACAGCAGTACTTTGGCCACTATTTCTCCATTACTAAGCTATGACTTTGCAATGAGTTGGTTCATTATTATTAATCCTATTACTATTATCCTATTATTCCCAATATCAGTGATTATTATGTAACTGTAGTATTATCTTTAGGACAGAGAGACATACCTTTGCAATGTGCATGCATACACACAAGAGTACCAGACTACATCACACATAAGAAAGTCCTCTTGGGGCCAATCACCAGGTCCAAATGGAAAGAGGTCTGGGCAGTACCAGTGACCCATCAGGGAAAGGCAAACATCCAATTCCAGAGACTACCCTGTGAGGCACATATTGGAAGTCTGTAGCTAACCTAGAAAGCAGTAACTGCCTTCCTGTGTTTTCTTGATTCTGGGACACATATCTTTTTTCCCCGCATTTTAATGTATTTAAAAATGTGCTGTGCCTTACAATTGGTATCACACCAGAATTAACTGGCAGAGGTTTGCTTGCTTCTTACTGTTACATAAAGAATAGTGTTGCATCTTGCAATTGATGGCATCTTTGATTTAATAGAATCCAGTGGCATAAATCTGGAGGGATAGACTGTGAAGCAGGTTGGGGGAGCTTGGAGTGATTGGCAGGCATAGAAGAAGGTTGGGTAATTGGGGCAGAAAAATGACAAAGGTGAATGAGTAGGAAGATTCACAGACAGGGACTGGGAATATTTTAGCTGAAAGATTGTGCAAAGGTCAGCTTGTCCATGATCATCATCCTCAAATATGTGAAAGGCTGCCATGTGGAAGAAGAGAACATACTTGTTGTGCACAGCTCCTGAGGGCAGAGTGGGGCCAACAAGTGAAGTAAATTATGCCACTCTGGGCTCAAAAAATGAAGGATTTTAGAAATTTGAGTTAGCCAGCAGAAGAATGAGCTGTGTGAGATGTTTGTGGGAAGTGATGTTTGTGGGAAAGAGTCAGGATGAGGCATGCAGCTCTACAGGGAATCTTGAGTTTCAGATTTGATAAAGCAGCTTCTCTCCCAGTTTTAAGACTGTAGAGCTCTAGAAATTCATACCCATTTTTAGACCAGGCCAAGAAGTTAATTTATATAATCAAAGAAGAGAAGAGAAAAATTTGTAGGAAGATGTTAGTTGCAAAATAAGATTCAATTAATATACCAGTTTATAGGCAGATGCTAAATAAACACCACAACTTGATGAAACAGAATACTGCTGCTCAAAATAATCATTATGAAGACAGCCCACAAGAAAAATTGTGCCTGATAAGGTCTTAAATGAGTGAATAAATCATGACACAAAGTTGCATCTTCACTGGTTATATGTAAAAATATTTGTCTGCAAATGAGCAAGGACTACACAGGGTTAGGGAAATAAAGACAAGCGATTTTCTGAGTGACAGAGTTCAGGTTACCCTTTCTGCTTTAGATGTCCATCTCCACTGTTGCTGTAGTTGGTTGTATAAGCACCCTCTGCTATGAGGAAGTTAGCTCCTGTTCCTGCTTGAAACGGACACAAACTGGGACCTCGCCAATATTAATAATATGCACTGGTGCTCCTTCCCCCTGCACTTTTCTCTACAAAATATATTAGTAAGTTGTTTGGACCTAATAACCTAATGAACACACCTCTTAGTTATTTCTTTTAGACGAGAGACTCTAAGGAAAAAATTTAGTGAGACAATGAAGGCAATGTGAACCGAGAGATTTTGAGGAACCTCTGACATATATAGTCAGACCCATAGTCCAAGAGTTTCATACTCCAGGGTCAAAAACATGATGATAAACTGGCAAGTGAAAATAGCATAATAAATCATATAATCTAGATGAGTATAAGGGGTGGGGGAATTGGGGTGGGAGGCCATGAGAGGACAAGTAGGTTAGACTGTGTGAAAGACACCAGGAAAAGCTGCAAGGGAAGCATAGTTGATTTTTTTTATTTCAGTAGTAAACACTTCTGAAACAAATAAGCTACTTTATACTGGAAAATGATCCTCTTTGCACCACTTACCACCACACTGCCAGTCCAGCTCCTCAAAGCCAGCCTCTTTCAAATGTTTTGCCTACTTCTCCTGGTAATTTTATCCATATCTCTAAATAAGATGCTTATGCACTAGATATTATTTCATAAATTTTAGACCCTATGTATTGACTTCCTGTTGTACAAGTCGGGAGTTATCTTTCCGACACCATCTGCAACCTCTTAATTTAATTATATATCAACTCCTAGGTTAATCAGTAGTCATTACATTATGTTAATCAATTAATTGCAATATGACTGTATCAACATTATTTAGCAGGAAGCCAAGCTATACACTGTGACTACATATCTTCTTATGGAACTTAGCATTTTTCCTAGAGTTATTATTGATTCTGTTGTTTATTTGTTCACTGTTTCTATGTGCTTGTCATTACTTTTTCCTAGATGCCTCAATGAATATTTAAAAATCAGTAATTTTTACAAGTGCTCAACCACAGTTTCAAACACTCTACCCATTTCTGCCTCCTGTTCCCCCTTTTTCCACACTGCAACCTCTCTCCCAGAGCCCACAGTTCCTTTGCTCCTAGACGCTTTGATCTCCAGGCCTGCTACCCAGCTTTCATGCCAAGCCTTAATTTCTCCAGCCTCCTTTACTCTAGGCATTTAGTGCCCTGGTTTTTAAATCCCATGTCTTTCTTTTCCTTGATCAACATTCTCATTTTATAAAGCACACCCTTCAGCAACTTCCGAAGAAAAGATCTGTAGTGGAAAAATTCTTGATCCTTTAATGTCATAAAACACCTATATACTACCTTGGACCTTCAATCAATAATTCGGCCGAGTACAAAATATTAGTTTGAAAATAATTACTCCTCCAAATTTTGAAAATATTGATCTTCTGTTCCAGCACCCAGTGTTGCTGTGATTAAGTCTGAAGTTACTTGGCACTCTGAATCTTCTATTTTTCTCTCTTGTCATTATTCTAAGTGTTTAAAATCATAGCAGTAGCAAATCCTGGTGCAGGGTTTTCTTGTGTCCAGTGTGTTGGGCAAATAAGGGACCTGTCATTGTAGAAGTCTACATGCTTCAATTATGAAAGATATTCCCAAATTTTTCCACTGATGTTTTTATCCTTTCCAATTTTTCTATCTTCTCTTTTTGAAACTCCTAATGTTTAGATGTAGAAGTTCTTGGATTGAGCTTCTAATTTTCTTGGCTTTTCTTCCTTGTTGTTCATCATTTTTCCTTTTGTTTTACAGCATAATTCTTTTCTTTTTTATAAAGATTTATTTATTCATTTATTTGAAAGGAAGAGTTACAGAGAGGCAGAGGCAAAGAGAGGGAGAGGGAGAGGGAAAGGGAGAAAGAGAGGGGACTTCCATTTGCTGTTTCACTCCCCAGATGGCCGCAATGGCTGGAGCTGCACCAATCTGAAGCCAGGAGCCAGGAGCCCCTTCTGGGTCTCCCACACAGGTGCAGGGGCCCAAGGACTTGGGCCATCTTCCACTGCTTTCCCAGGCCATAAGAGAGAGCTGGATCGGAAGTGGAGCACTCAGGACTCGAACTGGCACCCATATGAGATGCAGGCACTGCAGGCGGCGGCTTTACCCACACTATATCACAGCGCCAGCCCCACAGTTACTTTCAAAAACTTTTTTCATTTCTTTGTGGGGGTGTGGAATAACAATGTTGTATCTGTTCCCCTCAAAGGTTCTTAATGGATCTGATGTTTGCTTTGTCCAAACATGCCATTGTTATTATATAGATGCAACAAATATTTTTGCTGTGAAAATATTCATGGCACATTATTTTAAGTTTTCTTCTGCTCCCAGTATTGTCTCTGTTTCACTGAGTTCCTTTATATAGTTGTTGTTTTTTGTTTTTGTTTTTGTTTTTTTTTTGGTTTATTTCATTGGTTGTTTGATGTTTTGTGTATTCTCATCCTCTTCATATGGAAAGCCTTTTTCAAATATTGTTATATTGGATTATCTATTTGTGTTGTGTGATTTTTAAGTTAATCTCTAAATGTTGTATTAGAAGCACTGTGAGGGGCTGGCACTGTGGCACAGCAAGTTTAACCACTGCCTGCCCCAGCAGCATCCCATATGGGTACCTGTTCAAGTCCAGGCTCCTCCACTTTCAATCCAGCTCCCTGCTAATGTGCTTGGGAAAGCAGCAGAAGATGGTCCAAGTCTTTTATTCCCTGTACCCACATGGAAGACCAAGACGAAGTTCCTGGTTCCTGGCTCCTGGCTTCAGCTTGGTCCAGCTCAGCTGATGGGGCCATTTGGAGAGTAAACAAGCAAATGGAGCTCTCTCTCTCTGCCTCTCCCTCTATCTCTTTCACATCAACAAATGAATTTTTAAAAAGAGAAGGACTGTGAGTATGAGCAGAGATAGACCTTTCGTGCTTCCTTCAGGATGACGAGCCATGCCACTGTGTTGATGGACAACTGCATATGCCCATCTCTAGAGCTCTCTCTGGAGCTAATCCATTATTCCATCAAATGATGTCCCTGTCTGCCACTAGCAATGGGACATGTGCTGGGCTTCTGGCCTTACAAAGCAACAGGAGAGGGATGCTAAGGGTCCCAGAGATTGTTATAAATTTTCTTTAATGCCTGGTTATAAACCCCATGTTCCTCTGAGATCCCAATATCCCTGTGACCATGAATAGTTTAATTCTCCAGAGAACGAGTTTTGGTCTCTTATGTGAGAGGAAAAGGCAATGAAGAAAGACTCTCTGGCTGTGAAGCCATGGGAGGGTCCTGAGTGGTCTTCTAGTCATTTGCTTTAGCTTGTGCCTTTGCTCATCCACTGCTCTCAGTGTTCTTGCAGAACCTCTCAGAGATCCCATGGGCAAGCCGTCTGCAGCCATCTCAGGGAACACATTCTCCAGTCTGCTTAGATGTCACCATGCCTGAGTCTGTTTCCTATTTACAGAAAACTGGTGGATCCATATTTTTGATTATCATCTCTCCCACTATCCTGTTCATCCTTGCAGATCAATATCTTCACTCTTCTGCCACCATTTCAAGCAGTTGAAAAGGGATAAGAGAAAGCCTATATGGACAAGGCATTATTGTTGTAATGGAGGCTAAGGTCAATTTTAAAGAAACAGTGGAGTTAGCCCAGAAGGGAGGATAGAAAGGAAAGACCAGACAGTATTCTGCATGATGGTCTGGAGTAGACATAAAAAATGGAGAAGACGTTCTGATTGCTGCACAGAAGACCTTGAAGCAGTATGGTACTCAATTTTTAAACTCAATATCTAGAAAAATATAAATCTCATTCTACATCTCTCACTAAGTAGTTATGTACCCATCAGGAACATGTAACCTCTCTGGGTTTCCATTTGTCAAAATGTACAATGATTGGATCTACCTCTTAATTTTATTGGGCTGATTAAATGAGATGATGCTTTGTGAAGAGAATAGCGTTCAATCTGACAAAACAGCACCAAAAAAATGATGTAATGTCACACCAATATTATCATCTAACTACCCAGATACACATTAATCCAGAAAATCTGACCAAAAAATTAATTTATATAAACATAAAAGAACTGTATAAAGAGTCAACAATGAAATTATGAAAGTCTTAAATTGGATTCCATTTCCTGGGAGAAACTGGAGTTCTTCGACGGATCAAACTAACATGAGTATTTATATAAGGTGCTACAGGAACTTACCACAGTTTTATTAAATGATAGCTATTTTGTTATCTTTATTGCTAAATGTGATAAAAGGGGTAGACATTATCCTGGTGATTAAGACACCAGTTGACACACCCACATCCCCTATCAGAGTACCTGGATTTGAGACCCATCTCTGCTTCTTAATTCCAGCTTCCTGTAATGCAAACCCTAAGGGGCAGCAGTGGTAACTCAATGGCACTCACATGACAAACCTGAAACAATCTATGTTTTGGCTGTGCCCTCCCCCAGCCATTGCAAGCATTTAAGGAGTAAGCTAGCTCATTTGGCTAAGTTTCTACCATCTGTGTGCTCTCCACTCTTTGTGCCACCTGGATTTGAGTCACTTACCCCTCCCTGAACCCTTATTTCTCTATGCAAGAATGGAATTGTTCTCACTGGGTTATTGGCTGCATTTGTAAGCTTAGCCAAATGGGAGCTCTCTCTTGTCCTCATTCACAAATATTATATATACATAGCATATATAAACAATATATTATATGTATGTGATAAAAGCATGACAAAGAAGATATCTTGAACATTTAAAAGTGGAAAGTTGGAATGAAACTGCAAAGGAAATTGACAGTCAAACTTAAAAACTAGCCTAGAGGTACACTCTGATACTTCAGTCAAGCCCTGGTGATAATGAGATGTCCCATTGTGTTCTCTCCTACAGGGCCTTGTACTTACCTTAAAACGTCTCATTACCTGTCCACCTCTTTTTCTCAAGAGAATATAGTGTGGGTGAGGAGGAGTCCATTGAGTCTAATTTTCCTCTCTATCCCCAGCATCTAGCATATAATAGTTGTTGACAATAAATGGAAATTGCTTAAATTCTAAAATAAATATTTTCAATATAAGACTTGAGGTGATAGAACACAAAGTAGATGCACTGGGTTGCTTTTCAATTCATGCTCACGGCATGACCAGCCCCCCAAAGTCCATATTCCAGCCTTTTTCCTGTTTTTAAAACAAAATTTCTTATGCATAAACCAGGTCCACTGAGTGACACTGCGCTTAATCCCATTTGACTCCAACTGCTTTCATGAATCCCCCAAGTTTAAAAATCCCCTATGAGCCTACCTGGCAGTACAGATCACCCACTTCACAAAGAGCCCGAGAGCAAAGCATCTGAGACCCACAGTGATGACTGCATTTCGTTAACCCAGGGTGCTTACCAGGCTTTTCTTATTAGCCAGACATCTTGTCATAGATTATTAAAATGAAACAATGCTTGTTAAAACAAATGAATAAAAGATGCTTTCTGTAACGTCTTGAATTTTACTCTTTGTAGATGTGCCAAATTGCAGGATTCTACAATGTCTCCTGTCATCGAAAGGAATGAGTGGATTTTTTCTACATAGTACCCAGGGCTGAAAAGTATACTAAGATGAAATGTCATGTTTTAATGTTGCTCAAAGTGCTTTCATGCATTTATGTCTTTCGGTTGCAGTCAATAACCCAGTGAGAACAATTCCATTCTTGCATGGAGAAATAAGGGTTCAGGGAGGGGTAAGTGACTCAAATCCAGGTGGCACAAAGAGTGGCGAGCACACAAGATGGCAGAAGCTTAGCCAAATGAGCAGCAGTCTAGGAGGAAGGGGACCTGCGTTCTCCTCCTGACCCTGAGTCTAACAAGCATTCAAACTTTGGAAAGTCGTCTCATCTCTCTGGCTCTTTGCCTTCTTGTCTGGAAAATGAGAAGGTTAAACTGACAGTTTTTCCAGCTTTAAAACTCTCAAATTACAGAAACTAGACTGGACTTTCAGGCCTCTTTCCAGCCTGCAACACAAAACTGAGTTATCCTCTGAGACTGAGTTTCCATTGTTACCAAAGAATCCAATGCATCCTTATTTCCCAATTTCCAGATGTTTGATTTGAAAGACAACAGCACACAATCGGTTTGGGTAGTTGGTATTCAGCTGGAACTATGCTAGACAGTGATGATATACCAAGGTAAAGAGACCTAGTGATTTACTGTGACCTCAGGAATTTACTGTGTAGGGAAGACAACAGCTACAAATCTATATCACAGGGCAAAAACCAGAGCAATGATCTACAGGGTGCAGAGAAGGCACTGACTGATAACTCACTAATAAATAAGTGCACACTTAGCAAACTCAAGTTTGTCTTCCTTTAGAAGGGATGTTTAGGGGCTGGTGTTGTGGTGCAGCAGGTAAAGTCACTGCCTGCAATACAAGCATCCCATATGGGCACCAGTTCAAGACCTGGCTGCCCCACTTCCAATCCAACTTCCTACTAATGCACCTGGGAAAGCAGTGGAAAATGGCCCAAGTGCTTGGGCCCCTGCACCCATGTGGGAGACCCAGAAGTTCCTGGCTCCTGGCTTTGGCCTAGGACAGCCCTGGCTGTTGCAGCCATTTGGGGAGGGAACCAGCGGATAGAAGATTTCTCTCTCTCTCTCTCTCTCTCTCTCTCTCTCTCTCTCTCTCTCTCTTTCTCTCCTTCCCCCTCCCTCTCTCTCTGTAACTGTGCATTTCAAATAAATAAATAAGTCTTAAAAGAAAAATAAAAGACATTTGGCCTGACTTTTGCTAATAGACAGGAATAAGACATTGTGGTGACAGGCAATAGCACGTACACAGTAAAGAAGTCATGGGGTGATATGATGTGGCCAGAAAAACAAGAAACAGTCCTTCTGGAATTGGGACAGGGCTGGTTGAAGGAGAAGTTCAACAGCAAGAGATAAGGCTGGAGAAATGGGCCAGGATCCAATCATGAACAGCTACTCTGGTTACATGGGCTGTCATTTTTGTCTTGTTTTATTTATGGTCTGCCTTGCTCCCCAAAGGATTTAAGGTGGTTTAGGTAACAGCAACCAGAGCTGGCACGGTGGTATAACAAGTAAAGATGCTGCCTATGATACTAGCATATCATATGGGTGCTGGTTCAAGTCCCAGTTGCTCCACTTCTGATCCTGTTCCCTGCTAATGGCCTGGGAAAAAGCAATGGAAGATGGCCCAAGTACTTGGGCCCCTGTCACTCACATGGGCAACCCAGATGAAGCTCCTGGTTCCTGGCTTCACTCTGGCCCAGGCCCAGTCCCAGCCATTACTGCTATCAGGAGAATGAACCAGCAGAGAGACTCTCTCTCTCTCTCTCTCTCTCTCTCTCTCTCTCTCTCTTCCTTTCTGTAATTCTGACTTTTAAGTGAATAAATAAATGTTTTTAAAAAAGAAGAGCAACCATAAAACATGACAAAAAGTAGAAGTAGTTTAAATAACAAGGAAAACACTTGGCTTAGGAAAAGAAAAATCTAGAGACCAGTTAGAATTCAGAATTTATTAATTCAGAGACTAGAGCTCAGTCTCTCTGTAGTTTTATGATCACCCCTTCCTCAGTGTATTCACTTCCCTCCAACACCCAGTAGATTTGTCTTCAGTTATAGAATTTGTCTGACTGAGAATATGAAAAACAAGTCTTCTCTTCTCTGAAATTATAATGTCCATTCATGAATCAATGAGTCTCATGTCTATTCAGGAATCAGTGCTTGGGTTCAGGGGCCTACCAGGTGCTGATCATCTTGGGCTGGGAGTCCTGAACCCCTAAACCACCATCTTCAGGCCCCTCACATTTGCCTCCAAGCTGGAGATGGAGCCAAGGACTGTAATAGTAAGGGGAACATCAGTGAATGAACACAAGGTAAGTTTAAGAAACATAAAAAGAATAATGGATATGTAAAAGGCAATATATGCTACAACTAAAATACAATAAAAATTGCACACTCTGATGCAATATAATAATGTTACAGCATTATTTTATAGCGTATATGTAATCTAAGAGAATTAAAGAGGAAAGCACAATAAAGGTGAAGTGGTGAGACGAGAATAAGGAAAAAGTTACTAGATAGAATACAAATAGTTAAACTCCTGAATTAGCTAATTCAGAATGAAATAGCAATCTGTTTTGAGCATCCTGGTAGCCACAGCATGAAAAGAAGAAAGATCATTTAAAAGACTCACAGTACACTTTGGAAGAGCAATGCTATTTGGGTCCCAGAGTCCCCGGGTTCTAGTCCCAGTTGTTCCTCTTCCAGTCCAGCTCTCTGCTGTGGCCCCGGAAGGCAGTGGAGGATGGCCCAGTGGAGGGGCCCTGCACCCACATAGGAGACCAGGAGGAAGCACCTGGCTCCTGGCTTCTGATCGGCGCAGCACACCAGTCACAGTGCACCAGCCATAGCAGCCATTTGGGGGTGAACCAATGGAAAGGAAGACCTTTCTCTCTGTCTCTCTCTCTCACTGTCCACTTTGCCTGCCAAAAAATATAATAATGTCTTTTCCAATGGTATTTCTAAAAAGGGTCACTACACAATATGATGGAAATCTCAATAGTATCCCTACAGTAAATTTAAGTGCAGGCTTGAAAACATCAACACCAATGAAAATTTAGGTATTTGGTGAAGCCAAGGCAATTCTCAAATGCTCCATATGAACCCTAGGATAAGGTCTAGATGGATCAGAGCCTTATCTTTCAAACTGGGGTGAAATGAGGATCTCGGGGGCTATAACAGGAGGCAAAATGATATGTCTTCCTGGAGATAACAGGGACCATTTTGGCTCAAACTTTTTCTTGACAGTAAAGGATTTAAAAGATTATTTTCATATTTAAACCCACATGAATATATTGTAGGATAGAATATAAAATGCACATCTGCTTTGAAAGAGAAGGCATGAAATGTCAAGTGAAAGGATGTCCTAATTTTGTGCACAGCCTTGAGGAACTTACTTGACCCCTACAGGGACCTGTCAGGTTTGCTTGGTGGGGAGATTTGAAAACACTCCCCTCAGTGTTACCTTATCTGTCAGTTCCTGGTCATCTCCTACAGCTCTTGTACTTCTCTGATCATGTAACTCTGCACATTTTACTGCAGTTACTTGTTTCTTACCTTACTTTAATAGCATGGTGAGAAAATGGCTGACGACTGTTCAACTACCAGCACAGTGTCTGATCTGGTGTAAGGAGTCAATGGATTAACAACTTAACGAATTGGAGATATGTGGTAGTTACTGACTGAATTGTCCCCTCATTCCCAACAATTCATTTGTTTAAGTGCTAACCCCTAGCGCTGTAGAATACAACCTTATGTGGAAATAGGACCTTTAGAGAAGTGAGGTATATGGGTGGGCTGTTTTCCAATATCGCCAGTGTCCCGCTAACAAGAGATCTGGACAAGGAGGTACGCATGAAAAGAAAGTGATGTGAAGACACAGCCAAGAGGTTAGCCCTGGAATGGGTAGCTTCTCTCATGGCCATCTCAAGGAACCAATTCTGCATGATCTCAGACATCTAGACTGCCAGATTCTAGGTCCGTAAATTTCAGTTGTTGCAGTCACCGCGTAGTACTTCATAATGTAGCCCCAGCAAACTAAGGCACTGATCCTCAGATCCTGCCAGTGACCTGAAGCCCCATAAGTATGTTTCTTCCTACTGGTCCTGTGATAAGTCAAGTGTTTTCTGAGAACAATGAAGACAACATTGCTTTCCTCGACAGCCATGGTTGTAATGGCAAAGCGTGAAGCTGTGTTGGGAGACAGGTGTGTGCTCCAATTCAGAGGCTTGCTTGTCCTCACTTTCTCAAGCTCTGGGCATGACAGTCACAGGGACCACTGTATCTCTGAGATGATATGACTGGCTATGTGGTTAGAGCCAATTGATTAAGCTCTCTCTGGTACCTCATCTTAAGGCAGAGAATGTATCTAAGATAGAATGTATCTAAACCTACACTCAAGGTAGCACATATGAAAACTAATCACGTGGTACCCTACATAACACAAATCCATAGCCATCCATTTCCCATGGTTTATAATGCACTATCACAGACTGGGTACATTATCAAGAAAAGAGGTTTATTCTAGCTTATGGCTCTGGAGCCCAAGACGGACAGGTCATCTCTGCTGATGGCCTCCTTGTCCTGGGCTGCTCAGGGTATCACAAGGCCAAGAGACAGGAAGCATTCTTGAGCTTCTTCTGATCTCTTCCTGTTCTTACAAAGCCAACATTCAATCATGAGGGCTCCTACAGGATGATCTTATTGCATTCTTATCACCTCCCAACGGGCCCCACCTCTAAGCACTATACCTGGAATAAGTTTCCAGCATCTTACTACTTACCAATGGGGATTAAACTCCAGCATGAGTTCCAAGGGGTAAAGGAGGGGGCCACACTCAAATCAAAGCAAATTCCAAAACTGGGAGTCTCCTTCCTTGCAATGGAAGGCATACTCCCCAGAGAAGGAGAAATGGGCCTTTATATTCTGTGGAATTTAAGGCATTTTTCCCTTTTAATATTACAATTTGGTAGGCTTCCATATTTCTACAGTCAGAAAATCAAGGAGATAGTTTAACTAAAGCAAAATTCAGGAAAAATAATTGTCATTTTAGTTTAGGAGGAGAATTAGGTTTTTGTGAACCAAAATTCAAACTAATACCTTAAAATTTCTTGATAAAAAGAAAATCGTGGTGGGGCTGGGATACTGGATTAAACCACTGCCTGCCTGCAATGTCAGCATTCCATATGAGCACCAGTTTGAGTCCCAGCTGCTCCACTTCCCATCCAGCTCCCTTATAATGTATCTGGGAAAGAAGCAGAGGATAGCCCAAGTTCTTAGGCCCCTGCACCCACGTGGGAGACCCAGATGACACTCCTGGCTCCTGGCTTTGGTCTGGCCCAGCCCTGGCCATTGTGGCCATTTGGGGAGGGAACCATCACATGGAATATATCTCTCTATCTCTACTTCTCTCTCTCTGTAACTCTGCCCATCCAATAAATAAAATAAATATTAAAAAAAAAAACTTGGTTTACTTACAAAGTTTGGCTGAGGTTTACACTTAAATGTTTCTAATTTCATTATACACTAACAAATCAACCAAATTATTGTAAGTGTAAACTCAACCTCCATATCTTGCAAATGTGGTTGTTTTCCTAATGCCTTGTTCTGAATTTCACTGTTTAATTTTTTTCTTTGTTGCTTCTCAATAATTGAGTGCTTCCGAAATCAAGCACAGAAAACCAAAAGAAAAAATAGTCTTGATCTTGGATATGAGGCTGCTAGATCCCAGTGATTTGCTTTCCAAAAAGTAAAATCAGTGCTTAAATTAGAGTACTTTTTCTAGCCTTGCTATAGAGGGATAGCCAAGTTTAGTGTTCAGTGAACTTAAAAGAACAGGGAGCAGGGCAGGTAACTCCAGGCAGAGGCACTAAGGCAGAGGGAAGGGCTAGTGGACATCCTAACAAGAAACGAGGAAGCTGGCAAACCACAAAAGACAGTGACGAGCACCTATAGCCCTGGCATTCACTTTCTATAGAAATATAGAATGTTAAGTGTGCCGTAGGCCCCAGGTAATTACTGAAATATAACCCAACAGAAGAAGACAAGGCACCAGCAAGGCTCATGGGGATCAAAAGTAAAAGAGCTTCACAGAGCCACTGATGTGATTTCACAACTTGTTCCCTCCTCTCTTCTCTTAGATTCCAAGACCCCACATACTGTTGTCCTATTTCCTTCTAGTGAATTTGCTGTTCCTAGACAGCGTTCTATACTGGTTTTGCTCCCTGGTCTCTAACTTGTGGAGTACCTTATATTTTGAACCTCTTCCTTCCTCTGTTCTCTACCTACAACCTTTCCCTAGGTAACCCCAGTGCTGTAAGTATGATCCATTTTGCAAAACGTTTCCACACTTTTATCTCCATGCTTAATCTCCCTTCTCAACCCCTGTACATCTCCACTTGATATCTGATAAGCAGCTCAAATTCTACATGGCCAAGATACATTAGAGTCCTCCTGATTCTCTGTCATCTGATTCTTCTTCTTGTTCTTCACTGTTTTAGTCAATGTCATCCTTGCAGATGCTCAAGTCCAAATATCCAGAAGTTGCCCTGATTCACTTTCCTTCATCTCCCACATCCAACTCATCAGCAAGAACTGTTAACTCTACCACTGGCACAAATTTCAAACCCATCCCATTTTCTCCACCTCTATTACCATTGCCCTTGTCTGAGCTACCATCTTTTCTCATTTGAATATCCACAGTTGATTCCCAAATGGTAACTTTCTGCTATTGAGCTATGCAAATTTGTTTGGAACATACCAGCTTTTATACAGTTTTAAATCTAATGACATTATGTAAATAAATACATAAAATATAGTATTTTTCATTTAATATCCACAAAACAATAAGAGTATACAGGTGTGTAAAAAATTGTAAAAAAAAAAAAAAAGCCTAGAAGGATACATACAATATGTATGATATATCTAACCTATCACAAAAAAAAATTAAGGATAAAGGGCAAAATGGACTTGACTTTTACACATAATATTCCTTTCTGCTATTAAAAAGTGTAAGAACTTAAAGCAAACATGTCGGTATGTTACTATGTCAATTCTTGGTTGGACACCAAGATAATGTTCTCTATAAATTTCTCCCGATTTTTCCAAAACAAATGGAAAATTCTCAGTCCATTTTCTGTTGCTACAACAGAATACTAGAGATTGGGTAATTTATGAACAGAAATTTATTTGGCTCTGGATTATGGAAGCTGGGAAGTCTAACAGCCTGGTGCCAACATCTGGCAAGGACCTTTATGCTCCATCATTCCATGGTGGAATGCTGAAGGGCAAAGGGGACTATAGCAACAAATCCATACTATTTGTTAAGCTCTCTACTTAGTATAGTTAATCTTATGTGTATAAAGTTAATTGAAAATAGAATTTAATCAAAAAATAAGAATGGGAACAGGAGAGAGAGGAGGAAGAAGGCTGGGAATGTGGGTGGGAAGGCAGGTGGGGGGTGGGAGAATCACTATGTTCCTAGTTGTATTTATGAAATGCATGAAGTTTGTATACCTTAAATAACAGTGATCTTGGGAGAAAAAAAGGAAGACAATCCATCACGGCAATTTTTTTTTAATTTGGAGGACTCAGAAAAATAAACCCTAGTTAGCTGGTGAAGGAGGCTAAAATTAGAAAAATAATAAGTCTTACTAATTGGTATGACTGGGTTCTCAGTTTGTCTTAGCTACACACTCTGGCACTGAACAAGTCATGTAACCTGTCCAGGTTCGGTGTGTACTTTCTAAAACGGGCACCATTTCCCAGGTGGCTGTGAGGTTCGTATCATTAGATGTGTGGACAGTTTCCAGTACACCATCCTGAGCATAGCAGCTGCTTTATGACCAGTGTCTCTCATCACTCTGAAGCAGTCATCTATTTAAAATAACTACTTTCAGATTTGCTCCGCTGAGACAAGGTTATTCGGCAGAGTCACAGGGTAAGAGTGGAGGGGGTGTGTTATAATATCAGAGAGTTGGGAATGAAAATGTGTATGATTAGCATTTCTGCAGATCCCCCAGGAAGCAGCCACATTGTAAACTTTACCTTTTAGCAAAATTAGAGCAGCCGGATTTTCTTCCAAGGTTAGAAAACATTCTTCCTTGCACGAGCTGAGTCTTGTGCAGGGTAATTGACTAAAGTTTTGTGGGCATATTTTATTCAAGATACCTCTCTTTAGATATTACAATCTCAAGAGAGCAGAGGACTTCTAACAGGAAAGTCAGCCCCTGCAGTGGGAGCAAATTCAAGCCCTGTCAAATCACAGGTCAATAGCACTGGATGAGTTTTCATACCCCCTCTGTACCTCGGTGTTCTCATCTGTAAAATGGGAACCATGATTCATCACAAGGCTCACTTAGAATTTTTTTTTTATTTGACAGGTAGAATTACAGACAGTGAGAGAGAGAGACAGAGAGAAAGGTCCTCCCTCCATTGGTTCACTTCCCAAATGGCCGCCACGGCCAGCGCTGTGCCAATCCGAAGCCAGGAGCCAGGTGCCTCCTCCTGGTCTCCCATGCAGGTGCAGGGGCCCAAGGACTTGGGCCATCCTCCACAGCAGAGAGCTGGACCAGAAGAGGAGCAACTGGGACTAGAACCCTGCACCCATATGGGATGCTGGAGCCACAGCGCCAGCCCTCACTTAGAATTACATTATGGCGAGTGATAGATGCTGTAACACCTTTCCTGACTGGGGCGAGGACATTCAGAAACAAATGGAACCTGACTGAGAGAATGAGAGACTTGTATCCCAAGTGTATTCAGTGCACACCCCCACTTTGCACACAAGACTGTTTAAATCCTGCCGGTTCTCCACTACTACCACTTGTTCTTGATGAACTGCTGTATGAATTCAGATTGCATGAGAAGCAGGCACCAATAAGCAATCAGACATACGTGGGATTTATAGGGTCAGGGCTAGGGGGAACACATGTGAAAGACAAAGGGGAATGGGGGCAGGAGTGGGCAAGGAGAGTTTCCTGACCGTGATGCTCATCAAATACCTGGTCAAGGAGAGTGAGAAGGAAGGAAGACTGACAAGGAAGTGGCTCAGACTCCAGTGCGGTTCTTAGAAAGTTTCAGCCAAGCCAGTGAGGAGTCCACAGGCAAACAAAACACTGCCGGTCAGAGGACTCCCATGTCAGGCAGAAAAAGCCAGACTGCAGCACCCCTGCCTGGCTCAGATGTTGGGTGGGAAGAGCCGGGGGAGAAAGGCCTTGGCACTTTCAGGTGTGAAAGCCCAGCAGCTGGGCTGTCCACAGCAGGGTCTACTGAAAAGAGACCCGGAAGGCTGACTTCAGTGGCTGCCCCCGTCCTGTGATTGCATTTATGTGGGTGAATGGCACGCATCCACTGAACACTGGACGTCCACCAAACACTTCTGTTAGGCCTTCATTAAAAGACCATTGCTAGGAGTAAGGCACTGCCCTGGATACCTTTTGGGGACCAACCTGGAGGAAGCAACTGAGCCCAGTGATGGCCCTGGGGTGTGAAATCTACCCAAAGCGAAGGTAGGTGTGCTGTTGGTTGAACATGTCTGGGGATGGCTACATTGAACCCTGCCTGCATTCCACATTCTCTGGGTGTGGAGTCTAATGCTGAACAACCTAACCTTTCCCATGAAGGCCAATTCACGTACGTATGTATGTATGAGTATATGCGTATGTATACACATACGTGCATGTTATTATTTAGAGGCAACATTTCTTTCATTCTAGGAAAAAATAACCTTATTGGATGCCACAGAAACATATCTGTTCCCAGAATTACTTACTTTAATGAGCAGAAAAATGCTATTAAGATAATTGGCATTGCTTTTTAGTCACCAAAATAATAATATCCAGACTTCTTTGGGAAACATTAACAATAAGGCAACTTTCTAAGCTTTTCTTATGGAAATTAGATCACTGACCACATTCCCAAATCCAACAGCTCCTGCTGGCCCTGCAGCCTGTGTGTTGACCGAATCATTCCTCTATACCAGGCACTGGGGAGGCACAAGGGACCCAAAACAGAAAGACAGCACCGAGGCTTGGGAAGATACAACTTGGTGGACAAAACTGAAAAGGACAGAAGTGCTGAAATGTGCTTTAGCATTCAGGGAAGGGAACCACAGTGCTCATGCTAAGAGCAGTGATTACCTGGGCCCTCCAGACAGCCAGCTCTGCCATAGCAGGTTTGCTGCACACAGCCAACAATTTTTATTTTACAGAGATGGCATTGACAAGTTAAAGGGTGTGGGCTTTGGTGTCAGATTCTCAGGACTTAGTTTGTGTATGACTTGGACAATTTCCTGGACTTCATTTTCTTTGTCAGAGTCTGAAAAACAGAGATAACAGTACTTATCTTGTAAAGTATGCATTAAATTATGTATGCAAAGGGCAAAGTACAGGGATTGGAGTAATGTAAAATGAATCATAGAAAGTAAACCTAGACGTGTAAAAAGGAAATTTAAAATATTATTATTTTTTAAAAAAATAATTTAGAGTTAGGACAAGTTCTCCTGAACAACCTTTTAAAAAATCCAGAAATCATAAAGGAAAAGTATAATAGATTTGAATACATAAAAATGATTACCATCTACATTCTAAAATACAGCATAAACAAAATCATTTAAAAACACATAACAGGGAAAAAAGCCATTGTAATCCATAAACTGTACTTTGGAAATTATATTTACTAAATAAAAGTTTAAAAAAAAAAAAGAAAGAAAAAAAACACATAACAGATGAGGATGGTAACAGTTGTGATGAATATAATTCACAAAGATTAATAGCTATTTTATTTAAGGTGTTCCTACTAATTAATAAGAAAAATACCCCTCCACCAAAAAATGACCAAATATTATATATCAGCAATTCACAGAACACTTACAAAGGCCATTAAAGGCCTAATGACATCCTCTGCTGAGCTGGTTCTTAAGGAGAACAATTTAAAACATTAAGGTCATTCCACTGTTTTCACCCACCAGAAGGACAAAATAGTTTAAATATCGATAACAACTCTTATAGGCAAATATATGGGGAAATGAGTAATTTTCCATGCTGTTGTTGAAACCCTGAGTCACAGTGCCTGCTACTGTAGGAGGCTTCCCTGTTATGACTCCTGGATCCAAATATAGAGGAAATACAACTTGGACCAATTTTATCAATAAGTAAATAAAATTATTACTATCTACAATTACCATTATAAAGAGATTGGCTATTTCTTGAATCTCAACATTGCCCATGTAGTTTGACTGCAAGGTATGAATGCTGGGGCCCTGGAACTCATATGTGGGCTTTTGCCATGGGCTCCTCTCTGCACATTGGCTTCATATTTCTGCTTTTTGGTGCTGAATAGCTTTCTCCATTTGGTGGAAAAATGGAAACCAATGGATTCTGACTTTTATGTCTTACAGCTGCAAACATCAGAAAGTATTGAAATATTGCACTGTACCCCACAGAAAGGTGCAACAATTTCACGTAAGTCCAAAATTTTGGAAAAAAAAAATTAAAGGAAAGTGACTAATTCAAGTCTCAAGCTTTGAAAGTCTAAAAATCCTAGGGAAGGCACTCATTGGTCCTGATTATGGCCAATGAACACCCTGGGCCACTGATGATATGGGGGATGGGATTCTGTGATTGGCCCAGCTTGAATCTGTACTAATTCCAGACCCAAACCACAGCATGAAAAAATGAATTCACATTAGCATGGCAGCTCCCAGCAGAGAGATGAGGAAAGGCACAATTCCCAGAAGGGAAACTCATTCCCAAAAGAAAAACATGCTAGCCAGACACAAAAGGGGTTAAAACACTCAATGTTAAGGTACTCAATGTCCTATTTAACTAATTAGATAAAAGTTATCTTGGTATAGTTAAATAAAAGAGGTATTTTGCAATATCTATGAGTATATTAAATATATATAAACCTATGTCCACTAATCCTACTTCTAGTCATTTATTATAAAAATTAGCATGCCCATACCAAATGCATTAATTACTTTACAAATTTATTCATTGAATATTTGGTATATACTTTGTACCCTGTACTGTTCTGACAGCTGGAATCATAGCAGTAAGGAAAAAGAAAAGTTTCTTGCATTTACATTTGAGTGAGCATCAGAGATGATAAGGAAGTGATTGGCATGTAGCAAGTGCTTATTATTAAGCATTCTGTCCAATTTCAATTTCTGGATGTCACACAAATGTATTTTCTGTTTATGCTCAGGAGTTTTCAATATCTTCAAAGTTTATATTGTAATAAAATATAAACTTGCAATCGAAAATGGTGTCAGGGTTTATCTAATGTTTATGGAATTGTACTCCTCACAAAGAGTCTTCACATCTACTATCATATTCCTCTCATGCACCAACACTGTGACTTAGGTAAAGGTAGGCATTACCATTAGTACTCTGGTTACTATTGACTCTTCAGAGCCAGGCAAGATGTAAGGTACAAAGTAAGCACAACTCAGAGTTTGTTGAAGGACTCAAAGAGGCTTGGCTAAGGGCACAGTGCTACTTAGGTAGCAAAGAAAGGCGTCTGCTTCAGCACTGCTAGCTCAAACTCTTGGGCTTTCCCAGCTACAACGCATTTGCAAATTCTAGAATCTTCTAACAAGAGGTCAGGTACCTTGACTGTACTTTGAGGCTGCCATTCCTTCTAGGTTTAAAGACATTGAGGTGTGTGTGTGTGTGAGGTCAATATTTTGTCAATGGTAAATTCATAAAACAAGAACTGCTCTTGTAAAGTGAAACAAAGAGTAACTGAAGTTAAAAGCATAAAGATAGAAAGACGTCTTGGTCACACCCAAACCAGAGCCTTGGGAGAGATCTAAGACTCATGTTTTAATTTGGACCACATATGTGTGATTTGAACAAGCCTCTCTGTAAAATGAGGTGATTACTCTAATTGAATAATCCCTCCTGGCTCCAAAATGTGATGATGTATCAACTTTTTTCAGCCACGCCTGTTCAATAATTGTGGACATCAATGGTTGTAATTTAGTTGACTCTGAAGGCAGGGATACACATTGCAAAACAAAGTCATTTGAGGCAGCTCTGTGAGCAATTGAGTGTTTTAGGCTCCACAAATTAGGTTGCAAACCTAATTATGACAAAGAACAAGTATTAATTCTGTTACCTGATGAAATGAGACAACAGAGGGGAATTTGAGCCCATCTCACTAGTTGGAGAAGTCAGACTTATCAAATGCCATGACATGACTTTGCCACTTAGGTACAGGCAATGAATCAGACTGTGGAAAAGGAAAGCATTTTTGGGTTGAAGATCTGCTGACAGAAGCAATCCTTTGGTAGGCTATAAGACACTTAGGTGCATACTTCTAGATTACAAGGAACAGCAAACACATCATCTCCCACCTAATTTTCATGAAAATCTCCTGCAGTAGAAAATAGGTGGGCACTGGAATATCATGAACCCTGGCAGAAAATTCTTGCCTATGTCCTGAATAACCCTGAGTATTCCATTTAAACTCTATAAACTCTAGGTTCTCAACAGGAATTAAAGTCCCTATTCCCTATTTGGCTATGACTGGCACCACCCAGAGGTGGGATATGGGCGGGGAAATACATTGCTACAGTTTAGCAAGGGTTGAGCTCTAGGCTACTCACTTGACCTTTGCTGATATGGATGGGGGAACAAAATATTTTCAGTAAGTAATGGTTGGTTAGAGTTATATGGCTATTATCTAGTTTTCTGTGATGTTCGGCTCCCCTTTTCCTAACCCTTTGACCAGATATCAGGCTTTTGTTGTGAATTTTTTAAAAAATATATATACTGTTAAGCATTTATAGGGTTCTAGTTTATCTGGCTCAAATTCTGGGGTATACAAGGCAAAAAGAAAACTCAAGACTTTAGCCACCATATTGTTCCTTTAGTTCAAAGTTTCCTAGACAGCTTATTTTCTCCTCTCCAAATTTCAGACAATTTATGTTTGGTTTATCTGTAACACCCAGGAATATTAGCTGTAATTATTGAAAGAGTAATGGAAAATCATCTGCTTCATCATGAAAGTATAAGTTCTAAATATTTATCTTTAATAGCATTTTATTATAACATTTTAAGAGACACTGAATATTGGGGCTGGCGCTGTAGCGTAGCAGGTAAAGCCACCACCTGTAGTGCCGGCATCCCATATGGGTGCCAGTTCGAGACTCAGCTGCTCCACTTCTGATCCAACTCTCTGCTATGGCCTAGGAAAGCAGTAAAGGATGGCCCAAGTCCTTGGGCCCCTGTACCCGCGTGGGAGACCCAGAAGAAGCTCCTGGCTCCCGGCTTCGGATGGGCACAGCTCTGGCTGTGACAGCTAATTGGGGAGTGAACCAGCGGATGGAAGACCTCTCTCTCTCTCTCTCTCTCTCTCTCTCTCTCTCTCTCTCTGCCTCTCCTTCTCTCTCTGTGTAACTCTGACTTTCAAATAAATAAATAAATCTTTAAAAAAAGAGAGACATTGAGTAAAATGTTAAAGCTAGAAAACATAATGCTTGTTAATATTACATGCAAATTAAGATACTTAGGTCATATTGGTCATATTCTGAACAAAATCATGTACATGTCTAGTCAGCTACGCAAATTAAATGGTGTTTTTATTTTTAATGAATTCCTATCCATTTATTTTTATTTTATTTGAAAGACAAGACAGAATGGGGTGGGGGAGACGGAGAGACAAAGACAGAGTGAGATCTTACATCTACTGGTCCACTCCCCAGTGCTCCACAGCAGGAGCTGGATCAGACCAAAGCCACGAGCCAGGATCTCAATACATATTTCCCATATGGACAGCAGGGATCCAACTACTGAGTCACACCTACCTGCTGCCCCCCACAGTGCACACGAAGAGGAAGACAGATCAGAAGCTGAGCCAAGGCTGAACCCCATTGCTCTGATGTGGGATGAGGGCATCCCACGTAGGAACTTAACTGTTTCATCAAGCACCCATCCCAAAGGCTGTTTTTGGTAGCCAAATATATAATTGCTTATGGATATGTGATTGGAAGGCTCCAGGTAAGTCAGCCTTCCTTGAATAAATCCTCTCCCTGGTTAGGCTTAAGCTTTATCCTCTTAGCTTATATTTGTAATACTTGTTGAAAGAAATATAGACATCCATGGAAAATATATGATTCTACTCTAAACACCAATTGTGCTTCCTGAAAATACTCACTAGCAAAGAGGAAAATATACTTAATAGAACCAAACACATATGACAGTTCACTACATTCTCAAGCACACTCTTCTGGACATAGAGGGACACACATACACAGTCATAGACATACTTCTTTGCAACACATATGTACATACGTACCTCAAACAACCAAATGAACAAACCAACAAAAAAGATCCAAATTAATGTCACTTCAGATTATAAATAATGTTTATGTAGGTGCAAACTGTTGAAATCTTTACTTAATATATGCTAAACTGATCTTCTGTATATAAGGAGAATTGAAAATGAATCTTGATGTGAATGGAAGGGGAGAGGGAATGGGAAAGGGGAGTGCTGCAGGTGGCAGGGAAGTTATGGGGGGGGGGGGGAAGCCATTGTAATCCATAAGCTGTACTTTGGAAATTTATATTCATTAAATAAAAGTTAAAAAAAATAATGTTTATTGTCAACTGTTTGGTGTATTGAAAAAGACACAAAAGTTAGGTGCAATAACTTGATTTCCTCTGATCTCCTTCAGCCATGAAGGAGCTAACTCAGTATGTATTTATAAAGCACTTTCTATGTAACATGCACCGCGCTATGGACCAGAGATAAGAATTCACACATCAGCTTTTTATGCTTTCTCTTATTTGATGACCCTTATACTGAAAAGGATGTTTCTAAGAAATCAGCGTTCTTTAAGGTAAATTTGTCAAACTATCAATTCTGAAAAATAAGGCAGAAATACCTCCCATTACTCCTCATACTTCATATTTCATAAATTGAGGCAGTAGGGACTGGAAATGTCAGTTTCTTTCCAACAGTCACATACCTAGAGATGCAATGAGGTTTCAAATACTGGATTTCTGATGTCTAAACCCAGAATACTTTGCGGATCATACTTTGATGTCACTCCTGAGAGCCATTTCCCCTCAAAGACCTGAGCACCTTTGCTTAAGATCCCAGCTAATGATTATGGTAATTTTTCTAAGCCTTTCTACCAAACTAAAAAAACTCCACAGGGTGTGGGTCTTATTATAATTTTATACATCTGATCTTATTGAATTCCCCTTACTATTTGTTAATTTGAATGATCACAAGAGATTCAGAAAATTAAAAATACCACTGTTACTCTGCCTTGTTACCAGTCAGCCTGCTTTGGCCCCTCCCTGGCTGTGTGATCTCAGTTACGTGAGTACAATTATTCTAGCCCAGGTGTCTTATTTGTAAAATGGGCATAATGATGCTCCCCTTACAGGGTTGTGATGGATACATAAAACACTCCACATTAAGGGTGCCCAGTTCCTAGGTCAGTGTTAGACCACCCTCCTCCTACTGGATAGCAAACTTCTTGGGAGCAGATACATCTCTTATTTAAAATCCATAGCACAGTGCTTTATACCTGTCTGGCATGAGACAGAGATTTGCTGAATGAAGGGACAAATGAATACAAAATGGTAGAATTGTTGTTAACTATTGGTATCACAGAATCTTTTATGTTACTAAGAGCAAGCTGATACAGTATTTTGGCTATATGGTGAATCTGTACATATCTTCTAGACCAAAATAAAATATCTATCATTAATCACACTGAGTCTTTTCACTTTAACATGCTTGCCCTATTATTTATTTTACCTTTTTCAGCTATACCGGCTCCCTGCTATCTGCCTTTATCCTTGCCTGTAAACTAATCAATCATTTGTGCATGCAATTAACATTTACTGAGCACTTACTGTCTACCTCAGACTAGGCTGCAAAGATTCATAGGACGGTCTCTTCCTCCAAAGGATTTATACACTACCAGGGAAAACCAACACATAAACAATTTATAATTAATGAAGGTGCTAGGATAGAAGCACAAAAAAGTGCTGTGGTTATAAGGTGATTCATTTTTCCCAGGAGTTTGCTTACAGGAGCTTAGGTGCTGGAAAGTGATTTTTCTCTTTGTAAACTAAATTGACTTACTGGTAGTAAAAATAGCTTCCATTTGTACAGTACTTTGGAAAGTGCTTTCACATCCATTTTTTTCTTTTAATCCTCATAATGGATGTTCTATACTTTAGTGATTTTCTTGAAAATATATTCATCAAAAACGGAGGTACAAGGCCAACTGGTGAATAATATGAAAATTCATTCTAACGCCCATAGGTAAAGAATACAAGTTGGAACTGGAAACAATATTCTAGTGGAGCCTCACAGAAATCATTCCAAGAAGAGATAAAAACAAACACAAGTTCATTTCCCTTCATCTTCAATGCCATTTTCTTACTTCCAACCTGCCCCAACATCTTTCTCTTAGCTTATTGAAAAAGCCTTCTAATCAGATTCCCTGATTCGCATCTCATCTCCCTCTGGGCCATTTGCCACACTGGCCACAAAATGACCATTTTTAAATGTAAATCTGGCCACATGACTTTCCTGTTGAAAGCCATTTGATTCTGTAGAGCTCCTCATTCCCTGTAGGATAAAGCATAAATGCTTTTCCATAGTATACAAAATTCCTTATCATTGAAACTTATCAACTGCTTCAAACTCTTTATTGGTCATTTTATTCCAACCATACTCATTTATTTTGCAAAAAACCACCAGACTATTTCCATTTCCGTACCTTTATAGCTGCAGTCATTGGCCTAGAATGCCCTTGGCTTTACCATTCCATTTGGTTAAATGATGGTAGACATAGGAAATGTGGCTCTTTTTTGTTTATAAATAGACTCACTTAATAATAATAGCAGAATCTTGGCAACATAATTTTGGATCTTTTTCTCTCTTGTATCATTAATGCATAAAATAGAGTTTGGGAACAAACCGTCTAGCTTTTCCTCCTAAAATCTCAAGAAGAGAACACTGTTTCTTAATTGCATATCAAAGATTCATGACATTTACATTCATTTAACAAAGAACAAGAATACATTGTGTTGTGAGAATGTTCTGTGCTATGTGCTAAAGGATCAGCTGAGGGTAAATCAACACAAGGCAGATATGAATATATCATGGGTCTTACATTCAAATGAAATAGCTGATAAAATAATTAAATTAATTAAATCTTACATGTTGGTGACACGTGCCATTAAGGAAATAAAGGATGGTCTGAGAAGGGAGTACTTTTTCCTCTAAAAAAGTGATAATAATAATGATTATTTATTTGAAAAGCAGAGATACAGAGAGAGAGAAGGAGAGAGCAGGAGTGAGATCTTCCATATACTGGTTCACTCCCCCAAAATGGACACAGTGGTCAGGGCTGGGCCAGGTCTAAGCCCAGAGACAGAGCTCCTTCCAGGTCTTCCACATGGGTGGCAGAGGCCCAAGGAATTGGGTCATCTTCCACTGCTTTCCCAAGCTCATTAGCAGGGAGCTGGACCAGAAGTGGAGCTTCCAGGACTCAAACTGGTGCCCATATGTGATGCCACACTGCAAGCAGTGCTTAACCTTTTGTGCCATAGCACCAGCCCCCAGAAGGAAACAGTTTGGAAGGGGTGGTCCATGAAGGTCTCCACGAGGAAACCACCATAAGGAGGCAGCACTGAAGTTGGGAAAAGAGTCTGCCTGGCCAAGGAAGCAGGAAGCTCAGATACTGTAAGATCAGGGAAAAGTTTGAAGTATTTGAAGACTGAAAGACCAATGTGATTGAGCCCACCAGGGTGAAGGGCTGAGTGATATAACTGATGGTAGAACAAGGTAAGAAAACACTGAAAACTTTTAAATAAATGACCAATGAACCAGAGCCCAATACTGGCTGCTGGGTGGAGAATGGATTATAAGAGGTCAGGAGTGGAACTGGGAAGACCATTGGCAGGCTATTCTCATGGTCCTTTCAAGAGATATTGGTATCTGGGGCTCTAGTGGTAGCAGAGGCAAGGGAGAGAAGTAGTTGGATTTAAAATACACTTTGGAGATGAAACCAACAAGACCATTTTGGAGGGTAAGGAAAAAGAATCAAAGAAGGGTTAGTTTTCTGGCCTGAAGCAACTGGATAGATATGGTGTGGCCATTTACTAAGATGAGGAAGACTAGGGGAAGGAAAAAAAAATGGGGGAAAGTTGAGAGCTTTAATTTGGGCATGTTAATTTTGAAATATCTATGAAACATTCAGGTGGAAATGTCAAATAGGCAGTTAAGTGCACAAGCTCGTACCTCAGAAGGGAATCCTGAGCTGGATACTCAAACGTGGGAGTTTTATCTGTACAGATGATATGGGTGAGTTATATATTGGATGTATTAAATGAAAAAATGCATAGAAAGTAGCAGATACTTCACTTGGCACATAACAGACCCATGCTCAAAATATACTATCCGATGCTGCTTATGGTTAGGACATTCTTCACATGGTGTGACCTAAATCTTTTCTGCTAAGGATAGACTGCTTTTATATTACTTTCTCCCCAATGGAAATAAAAGACAGCTAGTAGTCTTTATAAGGTATTCATGTATTTGTATACTAATTTAGAATGGTTTATATATTTACATGTGGAAATATAAAAGATGAAAAGAAAACTCTACCAAATACATGGCACACATAATGATATGATATAATTTATAAAAGACATATTGTATATAAAATTATATTTACATGATTTAACTCAAAATGTATTTTTAAGAAGCTAAATGAAAAATTGATTAAGTTATTCATATTTTAACAGTCTTATTATCTACTGTAAAATAAATATATTTCTGAAGAGTAATAAGTTAATTTATGACTCAGTAGATTAATTAACTTTTATGCTGTGGTGTCCATGGTGGTTATAATTAAGAAAATGTGGTTTCACCCCATAATCCAGTTTCTACTTTTATCAGCTGTGTGAACTTGGGAAAATTATATACCCCCTTTGCTTCTCAATTTCCTCATCTGTAAAACACAAATAATTACAGCCTATCTAATCAGGCTGTCATGTGAGCTGACAATATGTGTGTAAAATGCATAGCACAGTACCTAAAACAACAACAAGTAATTTGATCTGTCTCAGTGGTTCTCAACCCTGGGTGACTTTTAGAACCACTTGGGTAGTTTTAAAAATACCGATGTCCAGGCTTCACCCAAACCAATAAACTGAATTTTTGGAGGAGGGACTCAAGCCAATAATAATTTCTTAAAAGCACCCTAGATTATTCTAGCATGTATTCAAGGTTGAGAACTACTGATCTATAAGAAATATCAATTATAAAATACAGGTGTGTGATGTATATTGTGAATTGTATTTCTATAGTGCAGTATGAAGTCAATTGTAAACAAGTGTTCAAAATTTTAAAATCTTTCTAGTAGTTTAGTCTGGAAAAAATACAAGTAGATTAGAAGAGCAGATAAATGCTAATCAGGAAAAAGGATGGTCTAAGCTCTCTGGAGTAAATTTTCAGCACTCGAGTCCAGTTCTACCACTGTAGCTCTACAACTTCAAGCAAGTTATTCAACTTCTGTTTCCTCACTGAAAAAATATGGACAATAATGGTGTCTACCTTTCAGTATACCTTTCTTTATGCTGTTAAAGGATCAGATGATTTCATATTTGTAAAATTCTCAGAACAATGCCTGGAATATAGCAAGCAGGATATGTCTTTTATTTTTTAACTTGAAGGGAATATTTGGAATGAAGCTTACTAGACACTACTATTGAATTTAAGTAACATATTTTTGCATTAAATTAAAACTGAACAATGGATACAGTAAAAAGTTTTGTGCAAATTGTGAGTAAAACATGATTTAGCCTTAAAGCAGAGGCCTAAATCTACCAAATATGATCCTCAGCTCATATTAGCCATCTGTCACTGAAGAAGATGACATGTTAACCTCATCAGGACCTGTATAAGACACCATGGAATGTGTTAATCGAAGTGTCTGGTACCCTAAAGCCCTGAAGCACAGATATTTGATCAACTGCAAGGAATTTTTGAAACACAAATACACACAAGTGGTATACTGGGTTTAGAGTGGACTTTCAGTAATGGATCTTTCTCTGTCTTGCCTGGACTGGTCTTCACTTACTTCTCTGGGATTATTCAAATGGTGGCACTTCACGTATTGCTCCATACAGGCCACTCTCCTTTCACTTGCCTAACACATCCTCCTCCAGTCTTTTGGGCTCTTGTTGATCCCTCTTCTTCGAATACTTTTACCACTCTGCTCTGACCATTTTGTCCCTGACCTACCCATCTTTTGAGACTCAGCTCAAATACTAACCTCTTCCATTAGGCCTTTCCCATTGCCTCTGGTTAACATAATCACTCCCTCTTTTGTACCTATTTATTCCATGAACATTTTAAAAACCATGGTTGAGTGTCCTTAGAGGACAAGGGACATCTGTCTTACTTATTTACATATTTCTTCCATCTTCAGCACCTGACACAGGGTTAACTAATTGCACTGGAAGGAAGAGAGGGAGGAAGGAAGGAAAGGCATCCATTTGCATCATGTTTGGTCAGGAAGGGCATGCGTGCATCCATGGGAATCTATGGCCTCTGGTTTCTGTAAGGTTAACAGGCCAAGCATTCTAGCACTCAGCTATCAGTTGCCCTATTGTACCGTCCTGTCCTCACTGCATAGATATTGCTCCACATTTCAGCGAGATTCAAAGGTCTGAGACAATGGGAAGAGTTCTCCAAAGCCGCAGAGGGTGCGTTCATTTACAAGTTCTCTGACTTTCCATTTATCTAAATTTACTCTAATCATTCAAAGACCTTCTAAACTGCCACTATTTCTTGGAAGTCTTCTCCAGTGTAGTGGAGACAAAATTCTGAGACCCACAACAATTTCAGCATAGTGGATTAAGAGCAAGAGCTCAGGGACCCCACTCCACCAATAGCTCTGTGGTTTAAGGCAAACTTCCTAGCACTTCTGTGTCTCAATTCACTTACTTGTGAAACAAGAACCATAATAGCACTTATCAAAGTCTAGTGGACTTAATGTTCAAAATAATGACTTATACATGGAATTAAATAAATGTTAGTATTTTATATTATGCATTGTTAGCAATTCCTATATAAATATTATTAGTTAATAGCATAGGCAAGAATTACTGAATTCCCTTCCATCCTTCTTTCTTTTCTTTTGTCCTTCCTTCTTTCAGTAAACAGAAAAAATGTAGCAATCTCTGTTTTAATTCCCATAACATTGTTTATCTTTGAATTCAAGGACTAAGTATATTTGCCACATAGAGATTTTACTTTTACATTCTATATAGATAACCAAGTCTACACTTACTTATAAAACAGAATTCTCTTCCATGAATCTTCTGTGGTGCTGGTTGCTTCTGAGTCTATATTAGCGATGGTGAAACTTGACAAGATAACCAATCTTCTATAATGGCAGAGAAACAGCAGGGCACCCTTGCCTAAGACTCATAAATTTCAAGCAAGGCAATACCTGTCAGGTGGACTGGTACATTTTTCTCTATACTAGAATGAACTGAACACAAGTATAAAACTTATTATCCATCTCATTTTCAGTTCCTTTGACTCTTTTGGGAGCCTTTCCTATCTAAGAAGACTAAGTAATCAAAGAACAATCTATGTGCACTTGGAGATTAGATTTAACCAACACCTACAGAAAATCACCATTTTCATTTCCAGTCTCCGATTAGAAGGGCAAATCTCATTTTCTCAGTAAATGAACTGCAGAGGGCTCCAAAGAGATTGGGGCCCTTAGACCTTGGGGATCCCTGACGCGATGCCTAAGGAATCATTCCAGGTTATAACCAACAAGGATGAACAAATAAGCTGTTAATAGATTATCTTCAGTTCAAATTTAAAATCAACAAACCATTTTTCACACATTTGGAGTATTATTATTTTAAGTTTATTTATTTATTTATTTGAAAGGTAGGGTATGAGAGAGAAGGAGGGAGAGAGAGATCTTTCATCTACTGGTTCACTCCTCAAATGTCACAATAGCCAGAACTGAGCCAGGCCAATGCCAGGAGCCAGGAAGTCCATCCAAGTCTCTCGCATTGGTGCCAAGCATTTGAACCATCACCACTGCCTCCAAGGGTACACATTATAAGGAAATTGAATCAGAAGTAGAGGTGGGACTTGAACCTAGACACCATGATATGGGATGTAGGCATCCCAACCATGGCTCAAGTGTTGTGTCACAAAGTTTGCCCCAGTTTGGAGCATTCTTGATTATGAATAAAAGATACTGTGTTAGAATTCACAAAATTTTTCAATACATCTTATATTCTTACCAGGTTAAGAACCAGGTTCTTAAGTCCCTCAAGGAAGTACGTCCTGTTGATCAAAAGGTCTTCTTCCTTTGTCCAGACCCTCTCTCCCTCCAGATTCTTCCTCCAGCCACTGAACCAGTCACTTCGTACTGCTAAACAATAAAGACAGACAATTGGACACAAGGGACACAAGAGTGCGTGAACAGAACAGGCAGTTGTAACTCAAAAGACAGTGGTTTTACCACTTACTGACTTGTGTCTTCATGGATTTACTTCACTTTAGCTATCAGTTACTCACGAATCAAATATGGATAATAATACTGCCCCTCTATATCACGAAATTACTTTGAAGATGAAACAGAGATATCTTCCATCCACTGGTTCATCCCCCAAATGGCCAAAATGACTGGAGCTGGGCCAGGCTGAAGCCAGAAGCAAGGAGCTTCTTTCAGGTCTCCCATGTGGGTACAATGGCCCAAGGACTTGTGGCCACTTTAAGTGGCTTTCTCTTCAGTATGTATGGGCTTTGAGACTGTTGAAGAATAGATGAGCTCTAGTTTCTGTCTTCAGTGGTCTCATAGGTAAACAATTGTATCCTAGTTTCCCTTTGTATTTTACACATATATATGAAATCAAAATATTGGAGCTTAATTTTTAGTTCAATTTATGGAAAACACTGTATACCACATCTGTGATTTGCAAACCAGTATAAGCCAAATCGCACTTCTCTCCAGAAAAAAAAAGTCTGCCTTTATTTTAAAATTCAAATAAATGTGCTAATATGCATTGTAAGAGATATTATAAAAACACTGATAAGTAATTAAAAATGAATTCTACAAGATTTCAAAAATAACACAGTTAAAATAATGTATCTAAGACAAAGAATATCATCAATTAAAAGAAATGTTAGTATGTTCATTCACACTAACTCATATTAAAACAATGAATAAACAGTTTATGACATAGTTAACTGAGTCATTTCTCTAATAAAAATGCATATCCCTTTCCAGACAAAAGAAAGAGAATGTTGGAATGGAGCAAACATGATCCAATTTATGCCACCTACAAAGAACACACTAGATTCAAAGATAAACATACATTGAAAGTAAAAGAATAGAAAATTATATACCATACAAAAGGTATCCAAAAGAGAGCTAGAGTGGTGATGTTAATATCAGACAAAACAGATAAAATTTGTTACTATAAACAAAACAGGACATAATGATAGAGTGATTATTTCTTAGGATAATAAAACAATCATAAACATGAATGCAACTCACAGTCTCTGGAAAGACAAAGTAAAATACATAAATTAAAGGGAGGATGAGCATTCAACAGTAATGTTCAGAAATGTCAATAAATCACTTTCAATAATGGATAAAGTAATTAGGGAGAAGACCAAAAAGGTAACAGATGACTTGAAGATGAACAACACTATAAAGTGACTAAATGTAACAGATCTATAAACACTTTAATTAACAACAGCAGAGCATACATTCTCCTCCAGTGTAAAAGGGAAATTCTTCATGACAAAGAATATGTTATGTGGCCATGAAAAAAACTTCAATGAAGTTAAGAACTTAACCACACAAAGTATGTTCTTTGACCACAATGGAATGAAATTACAAGTCATAATAATAGAAAATTTAAATGTATTTCTTTACTTATTTATTTTTATTTCAGAGAGAGAGAGAGAAATCTTGCATCTGCTGGTTCACTTCCTAAATGCCTACAAAAGCCAAGACAGAGTCAGGCAGAAGTCAAGAGCCTGGAACTCAATCCAGGTCTCCCATGTGGGTGGTAAGGACCCAATTATGCGAGCCATCATCAACTACCTCACAAGGTGTGCATTAGCAGGAAGGTGGAATCAGAACCCAAGCATTCCAACATGGTACATAGGCATCCCAAATGGCATCTTAACTGCTGTGCAAAACACTTTGCCCCATCAGAAACAAAATGAGAAATTTACGAATATGTAAAAATTAAACCTTTCTAAATAACAAACAGCTCACAAAAGAAAACAAATAACTCAAGGTAAATTTTAAAATAATTTGAGATGAATAAAAACAAAAACGCATCATATCAAAACTTTTGAGATATAGCTAAAGTAATAATCAAGGGGAATTTAGGTTTATAATGCTTATTCTTTAACATTAAGAGGATCTCAGTTTAGTAACCTGAACTTCCACCTTAAGAAAATAGCCTAAGAATAAACTGAAACCAAACTAATCAGAAGGAAGAAAATAACAAAGATTAGAGCACAAGTAATTGAAATAGAGAACAGAAATAACACCAAATATCAGTGAAACCAACAGTTATTTCTTTGAAAAATTCAACAAAATTGGTTTGCCTTCAGCTAGGTTGAACAAGAAAAAAGAGGACTCCAATTACTGAAATAAGGAGTAAATAAGGGAACTTCTGTACCAAGTTCACAGAAATAGAAAGTTTTCTAAGAGCACACAATGATCAACTGTATGCCAAAAAAGTTGATATCATAGATGAAATGGACATATTCCCAGAAAACAAACAGTTGAACTGAAAATAAGAACCAAAAATATGAATAAGCTTGTAACAAGAGATTAACTTAGTAATTTTATTTTTTAATATTTACTGATTTTCATTTACTTGAAAGACAGTAACAGGGGGTGGGGGAGGGACAAAAGGGTGGGGGGGTGAGGTCTTCCACCTGCTGGTTCACTCCCCAAATGCCTGCAACACGCAGAAGCCAGGAGCTCAGAACTCAATCCAGGTTTCCCATGTGAGTGGCAGGTGTCCATGTACTTGAGCCAGCATCTGCTGCCTCCCAGGATGCATCAGCAGGAAGGTGGATTGGAAGCAGAGCAGCCAGGATTCAAACCCAGACACTGAAATATGAGATGCAGGCATTCCAATCCACTGCTTAATCAGCTGCACTACAATGTCTGCACTTTAATTAGAAAGTTTCAGACTTTCCAAAAAGAAAAGCCCAGGCCCAGATGGCTTCACAGGTGTGTTCTACCTCACACTTAAAGAAGATTTAACATAATTACAAAAAACAATTACAGGAGAAAAGAACATTTCCCAATTCATTCTATGAGGCCAGTATTGATTAGCCTGATAACAAAACCAGACAAAAATATCCCCAGAAAAATAAAATCACAGACTAATATGCCCTATGAATATATATGCATGGCCAGTGCCGTGGCTCAATAGGCTAATCCTCCGCCTTGCGGCGCCGGCACACAGGGTTCTAGTCTCGGTCGGGGCGCCAGATTCTGTCCCGGTTGCCCCTCTTCCAGGCCAGCTCTCTGCTGTGGCCCGGGAGTGCAGTGGAGGATGGCCCAAGTGCTTGGGCCCTGCACCCCATGGGAGACCAGGATAGGCACCTGGCTCCTGGCTTTGGATCAGCGTGGTGCGCAGGTCGCAGCATGCCGGCCGTGGTGGCCACTGGAGGGTGAATCAACAGCAAAGGAAGACCTTTCTCTCTCTCTCTCTCACTGTCCACTCTGCCTGTCAAAAAAAAAAAAAAAAAAAAAACATGCAAATATCCTCAGCACAACATTAGCAATCCAAATCCAAAAACACATAAAAAAGGATTACACACCATGACCAAAAGGAATTTACTCCAGGAATGAAAGGTTGGTTAAAAATCTGAAATTTGGGCTGGCGCCACGGCTCACTTGGCTAATCCTCCCCCTGCAGTGCCGGCACCCCAGGTTCTAGTCCCGGTTGCGGTGCCAGATTCTGTCGTGGTTGCTCCTCTTCCAGTCCAGCTCTCTGCTGTGGCCCAGGAAGGCAGTGGAGGATGGCCCAAGTACTTAGATGCCTGCACCCGCATGGAAGATCAGGAGAAGCACCTGGCTCCTGGCTTTGGATCGGCACAGTGCGCCAGCGTGCACTGGCCGTAGTGGCCATTTGGGGGTGAACCAACAGAAAGGAAGATCTTTCTCTCTCTCTGACTAACTCTGCCTGTCAAAAAAAAAAAAAAAAAATCTGAAATTTGGGGCTTGCGCTGTAGCGTAGCAGGTTAAGCTGTTCCCTGCAGTGCCAGCATCCCATGTGGACACAGGTTCGAGACTCAGCTGCTCCACTTCTGATCCAGCTCTCTCCTATGTCCTGGGAAAGGACCTGGAGGAGGCTCCTGACTCCTGGCCTTGGATCAGTGCAGCTCCAGCCACTGCAGCTGACTGGGGAGTGAACCAGCGGATAGAACTCTCTCTCTCTCTCTCTCTCTCTGTATCTCTCTCTCTCTCTCTGTCTCTCCCTCTGCCTCTCCTTCTCTTTCTGTGTAACTCTGACTTTCAAATAAATAAATAAATCTGTTTTAAGAAATCTGAAATTCTTGGGGAGTGAAACAGCAGGTGGAAGATCTTTCTCTCTGTGTGTACCTATCTGTCTTTAACTCTCTTTCTCTCAAATAAATAAAATTTTTAAAATATCTGAAATTCAATGTCATTCGCTCATACACTATATTAACAGAATTAAGCACAAAAATCACCACCATCTCATTAGATGTAGAAAGTAGTAAAGCAGTATTGTTTTGTATCTATTACAAGATGGAATAATATTTTGCATTTATTGAATTAAATAAAATGTTATTCAAGTTAATTTGTTTCCTTTTAAATTTTTAAATGTGACCACTAGAAAATTTCACAGTACATATATAGTTCACATTTGTGGCTTGTTTGATATTTCTGCTGGACTATATTGGTCTAGATACACCCTAGTTTGAAGACCAGTGTTCTAAATCATTAAGTATTCTATACCTATTTCCCTACATCCTATATAGGAGGAGAAAACTGAGACTGACAATAGTTAACTTGCCCAGGTGAATACATCCTACCCCGAGGTGTTAGAACTCATACTCGATATCAGCTTTGTCCTTAAAAGTCAGACTTTGTCCTATTAACACTATTCATCCTGAGAGGGACTAAGTGGTCGCTGAACATACACACCATTTAATTTTCAGAATTTTTTTCTTCCCCTACAGATCGAGAGGAATTTGGCCTTTCCTTTTTCATTTTTCATTTGGCATCATCCTTCGATTATTGGTAACCAGGAGTTTCACGGGTACCATTATCCATTTACATGCTGTTTGGGAATGTTGTTCCCATTTCTGTTATGCTGTCCACTCCCCAGGACCCCTGCTACATTCTTCTAGCTGGCTTTCCTGCTTTCTCTTTAACTGCATGGCAGATGAGAGCCAAGAGGTTGTGTCGGCTTGTTTAAACATCTATTCTGTGTCAAACACTATAGAAGATCCTCTACCTAAACGATTCTCTTCAAAACTATCTGTACTTCACAGAGGATGGCTATTGCCACCATTGCACATGAGAACACTGAACTTCCCCAAGTTTCATTGTCCAAGCTCCATAGTAACACAGGAAGTTTAGATGAAAGTCAGTCCTCTGACACCATAGCCCCAGCATGTCCACCTATCCACCTCATCTCTTGATATGAGACACATATGGGTCAACCACAGGCTCAAAACATTAGTACTTTCCTGTACATAATTCACATCCTTATAAAAATCTTCTTTAGTTTTTTTTTTTCATTCAAGTTTGTGTGTATTTTTTTTCTATTGGTAATTAAGATTTGTTTCTTCTAACTCTTATGGATTACACTTTCTAAATTCAGTACAATGAATTATATTTAGAAGTGGATTTTTGGATGGGATAGGGCATGAAGTCCTATAGTGCTCTCTGGAGTCTTACACAAGAAGTATTCAGGAAAAGTGCATTGATGGAGATGAAAATGATGCGCGAGCCTGGACTAAAATCAAACACAGCCCTTTCCCCCGAATGCTTTTTCTCCATTGTCTTTACACTTACTCAGTCCTTGTACAAAGGTGGGTAGAAATGCTTGCTACCGAAGATTTTTCTTTTTCACCAAATATTCTTACTTCCAAAATAAACATTTAAAACTTTTCATCTTCTAACAATCTAAAAATATTAAGATCGAATGTGATAGATCCAGTACTCTTCACCTACATAAAGTCTAAAAGTTTAGTATTTAGTCAAACTGCATCTTGATTCTGCATAGAATAATTTATTAGTTGAGGGAGTTAGCTTTCCAGAATGTGAGAAAAAAATGCAATATATCCATTATACGCTACCCAGGCTTCATTAGTCTAATAGAATGGCAGGAAATTTGAAAATAAGTGATTTCCCTCTGAGGTCACGACTGCCAATTGTTGTTTTCTGTTAGTTAAGTGTTAAGGATTCAGGGATTAATGTTTCCACGTCTCATCTTTTAATAAAAGTCGCAGTCATTGTTTTGTTTGGTGTCTTTAAAACATCTTTAACTTTAAAATTTTATTTTTTGACAAATTATAATCATACACGAAGGTAATTTTAAAAGTTCATGAAAAAATGGCATTAGAAGGAATTTGTTTTGAGGTACAATTGTTTTGAAACCCATCCAGTTTCTTCATAACGCACACTTGCTGTGAACTGTTGAAGAACTCTTTGTATTATGGGTTACTCCGTGATGTGGTGCCACATGCATACAGAGTGGAATAATTACACCAACTAACAGATCAGCCACTTTAAACATACAGGATCTGAAGTCCAACTGCAACTTTGCACCCTTTCTCCAATAGCTCCCCACTTCCCCCAGGCAAAACCTCTGGTAACTAGCATTGTGCTTCCTGTTTCTATAAGTTTGATAGTTTTAGAGTCAACATATAAGTAAGAATGTGTAGCTTTTTGCTTTTCTGTGCCTGGCTAATTTCACTGAGCATAATGTCCTCCAGGCTCATCCATGCTGCCACAGATAGCAGAATTTCTTTCTTTTTCAAGCCTGAATAGTATTTCATAGTGTGTATGTATCACATTTTCTTAATGCATTCATTCATTGATGGACATTTGGGTTGATTTCATAACTTAGCCATCATAAATAATGTGTGATGAGCCTAAGAGTACAGACACCTCTTGTCCTCATCGATTTTAAGCCCTTAGGCTCTATACACAACCACTGGTTATGAGGGTTTGTTACTATGGCTCTACTTCGCTCAGGGCCTTGCTGAGTGGCAGCCTCTCTTTGCCTCTGATGCTGGTGCCAGCCCAAAGGCCAACACATGGGACAGAAGACAGAAATGGAGGGGTTGGGGGGCATTAAGCCCAGTCTGTTCAAACCACCTAAAGCAAATTATTTTGTTTCTGGGTTTTGGTTTTCCAAAAATAACATAGGAACAGTATCTGCTTTATCTACTCATCAACTATACTGTCACGAGGAAGAAGATAATAAGTGGAAATCCCTCTGCAAGCCAGGATTGCAGTGTGTTTCCCTATGCAATTCTTCTCCCTGCCTGCTGACGCTTCCTTGCCTCAACAGTGAGTGTTCATCATGGGGCTCCACCCATGACCAGCCCAGCAAGGCCATGTTGCAGCAAGTATGGTTACAATTTAGTAGGTCAGTTTCAGCCTAGAATTTCTGTTTATGTCTCTGTCAGGTTGGGAATTATCACAACATATTTATTATTATTATTATTATTATTAATCACAACATTTATTTACAGCTTCTATGATTATACACAGAATAAAGCTCATGTTTGCTGTTCTGTTCATGATTGTACCTCCAGTGCCTAGCATGATGTCTGGCACATAATAAGTACTCAATAAATAGTTGTTGGATACATAAATGAATCAATTACAATGAGGAAATGAGGTGGGTATAGGGCACAGGAGTTACGTCATTGCTTGGAGAGCCCACATGCCACATCCCACATAGAAGCACCTGGTTCTTCCTGGCTACCCTGCTTCCCATCCAGCTTCCTACTAATGTGCATCCTGGGAAGCAGCAGATGTTGACTCAAGTACTTGGGCCCTGCCACCCACATGGGAGAGCTGGCTGGAGTTCCAGGCTCCTGCCTTCAGCCTGGCCTAGTCCCAGCTGTTGTAGACACTTGGGGAGTGCACTACCAGTTGAAGATCTCCCTTTGTCTCACTGTCTTTCAAATAAAATGAAAATAAAGTTTTTTTAAAAGAACTAGGAAAACTGAGGACTATACAAAGGCATAGTCACTACTTCAAAACACTATATAATCTACTCAAGCTGAGTAGGCCTAGAAGGTGGGAGATAAGCAGCAGGAGAGCAGTCGGTCAGTCTGCTTAAGAGCCCACTGGACACCGTGGCAGGGATTCCTGAAGACAGGGAAGGCCTCTCACCTAGGTGTGCTTTCTGGAGTCGGATGACAAATCTCCCAGGCTCCACAGAAGGCAATGACATCTGTGAAGACTTTTAATTGTCGATATATACAAGCTATATTTTGGCATCTGGGGAAGATTCTAGACATTTTCCTTTGTCAATACCTTTTCATCTTTGGATGGCAAATAACCAGAACGGAACTTTCAGCTTGGTACTGTCAAGAAAAAATATTGGGAAGACTTTTTGTTTTTGATATGATCTGTTCATTTCATTTCATCTCCAGCCAACATAAGTCATTAACTGTAATCTTCTACAAAAGGGCACATTTGTCAGTGTGATTTGGAAACATTTATCTCCTCCCTCTCTTACTTTCTCCCTCCCTCTCCCTCCCTCCTCCCTTTTCTTCCTTCCTTTTCTCCCTTCTTCCCTCCTCCATCCTCCCTCCCTCCCTCCCTCTTTCCTCCCTCCCTTACTTTCTCCTTGCCCTTCTTCCTTCCTTTCCTCCCTCCCTTCCTCCTTCCATCTCTCCCACCCTTTCCTTCCTCCCTCCCTCCTTCCTTCTGCCCTTCCTCCCTCCCCCTCCCTCCTTCCTCCCTTTTATCCTTTCCTCCTCTTTCATCCTTCTTTCCTATGGCACTCATTGGCACTTGTGTTCCAAATGTGGTGGTGCGCAAGGAGAAGGAAACTCCATTCCCTACAGAATTTAGTGTCTAAAAGGGCAGATAGCCAAGGAAACAGAAAAGTATTGTCCATGTGACTTACCACACACACATACATGATCATTATGACAATGATGCGAGAGCATAGGAGAGGGTTCACTTCACTGACAGTGGAAGCCAAGAAAGGCTATGACATTTGAGCTGGGTCCTGAAATGTAACAAAACATTAGCTTTGTGAGAAGAGGTGAGGGCAGTTCCTGGAGGTAGAAACATCAGGTGGAAAGGTACAGAGCTGTAAAATGACATGGGTGATTCTGAAGCTCACGTAGTATAGGGAGTAACAGGGGTTGAGAAGCAAATTGCAAATAAGTTCTGAAGGGTCCTTTCAACATGCAAGTTTGGACCTGATAATCAGGTAGCTAGGCAATGGTTATCCACAAGTGCAGTGTGGAAAATTCATAGTTTTTGTGACTTTTAACGGGAAGAAACTGAGGAGAGGATCCAGCAGGGAGGCCAGTTAATATGCTGAGCAATATGTAGTAGGACAGAAAACATTCAGAGCTAAGACACTGGCAGTGGAGAAAGAGGGATTATATTTGAGCAATGTTTCTGTGCAATAGGATTGACAGGATATGGTAGCCAACTGTTCTTGGAGGGTGAAAGAGAGGAAGGAAGATAACGACTCATATTTCCAGTTTGAGAAACCAGTTGTATGATGATGACATCAGCTCAAGGAGCAAATGAGTTTGTTTGGGGAATATGGTGGGACAGGCACAGACACATTGAATGGATGTGTCTGAGGGACCCTCCAGTTACACTGTTTAGTAAATAGCTGGAAATGTGACTTTGACCTCAGAGCTGGAAAGGGATTTGGAAGATACCAGAGTATAGATGATGTCTGGAAATATGATGGTGAATAAATTCACCTAGAAAGAATATATAGAGAAGTAGAGGAGCAACAGTATAAGCCTAATGAAATCCAACATGTAAGCAATATGCATGGAGAAAGTGATTGAAGAGATTATGAAGGAAGGTTTAGAGAAGTGTGAGAACCAGAGGCCGCTGAGGAGGGTGCTGGTGCTACATTAAGAAAGCACCCTGATGTTGGACTGAGTCAGTATGGACCTTCTCCCTCTCAAAACTCTTGGCTGCTGGATGCCTGTTCGGGTGCCAGGCATTGTCCTTGGCACTGAGGTTGTGATGACCAAAACAGACAATGTGTCTTCCCTTATGGAGCTTGTAGTCTCCTGAGGAGACATACAATTTAAATACATCGTATACTGAGCAGAAGACAAAGCATCCAGCTTCTGAGGAATAAGGCAGGCTAGCATGGAAGCAGGGGTACTATGTTACAGTGGTGGTCAAGGAAGATATCACTGAGAAAATGACCTAGTGTGGAGACCTAAAAGAAGTGATGGAGCAGAGCTGCTGGTAGTTCGGACAGATCTGCAGGCAGTGGGAATTACAAGGACAAAGGCCCTGGGGCTGACTTGGGCTGCTGTGTCAGAGAAACAAACATTCCATTGAGGCAAGAAGTTATCAGGAGGCGTGAGTGGGAACAGGGGCAATCAGGAAGAATCTTTTGATTGTTTTGATTATTGAAAATGTTTTGACGCTTGTTCTGAGAAAATATATTCAGGTAAAGGAGATGACATGACCTGTGGTCCCTTTCAAAAGGATCACCGTGTACCATTCTTCCATATTTTGAGAACAGATTGTGGAGCGATAAGATCCAATCTGTAGATAGGGGTGAGAGGAACAGTCCAGGGGAGGACTGATGGTGGCCTGCACCAGGATGCTTGTGGTGGGAGTGGTGAGAAGTGGCTGGATTCTAGATACAATTTAAAGGTAGGACAAGCAGTATGTTCTGATGGCTCAGATCTGATGCAAGAAGTAAGTTAGGAATGGCTCCAGGGTTTTTGACCTGAGTACAACTAGACAGTGGCGTGTCAGAGAGGTGCAGATTAATGAGGTGGGGGGCTCAATTTTGGATGTTGAATTTGAGGTGTCTAAGGTACACTCAGAGATTCAAATAGGCAACTGATCAAGTGAAGTTAAAGCAGAGAGGGCAGTAGCTAAAAGGGAGGGAACGGGAGGCCAAAAGGTTTTGCTTTTGTTTTCCAAATGAGAACTGGTAAAGCACGCTTTGTGCACTTGGAAGTGTTCCCATGACAGGAAAGAAGTGATGATGCAGGACAGAGCCAGTGGAAAGGCAGGGTTGAGAAAGGAGAGGAGACAGGGCACCTCTTGTAGTGGGAGGGAAGACAAGGTGTCCATGGACAAATGCAGAGTGAGTGTGGACGTTCTATTTCTTCTGTTTCCTCAGCGAAACAAGCAGCTGAGAATGAGAGGAGAAGGTGTGAGCAGAGGTTTTCAGACAGCAGAATGTGTGACGTGGTCTTCCAGGATGGTGGTTTTCAGTTTCAGCTCATGGGCCTTAAGATCAACTTTGTTATTTCAGACCAATTTAATGATTTCAGAAAGTAAAGAGAACTTAAAAAATGAACTCGGATGCATATATTAAGAATTGCTTAGCAAATTCTTCATTTCAGTTGAATGAGTGTGCATTTGTGTGAATATCAGGCCATAGAAAAAAATTTTTAAATGCTTGCTAGGACAGTGGGAGTAAGTGAATGAAGGACCTTCAAATAAAAAGTCAACTTCCTAGTTAATGATCACAAAAGTAACATTCTCATGTAGGAGAGAGGGAGGAGAGAGAGAGGGAGAGAGAGGGAAGGAGGGAGAGGGAGGGAGGAAGGAGGAGGGAGAGGGAGGGAGGGAGGAGGAGGGAGAGGGAGGGAGGGAGAGAGAGAGATAGAATAAAGACCTAAGATCAAGATCTTGGCATGGAGTATTCTAGAGAACCACAACCCTTCACCTACCACCAACTGCCTTTTCCCTTCATCCATCACTTCCCATTCTACTTCCATTATAGGAAAACTGAATATTTTCAGTGATGGGAAGCTTACTAGCAGAAAAAGTTTAGATGTTATAAGATAAAAAACTATGGAGCCCTCACAACACTTTCTGGGATGTTAAATTAGTAAGCAGAGGGCCTAACCACTAGGATTTGGAGCTTAGTGTACTTGCTCGATGGTTCATCCCTATTTTATAGAGTTCTAAATCCTCTGAAAGACAGTACCAGAGTACTAAGAAATCTTGTTTTTGTTAAAACTATAGCCAGAAAAGCACTATTCAGTTTTTAAATGTTCAAGAGGTCTTCAAAAAGTTCATGTAAGATTATGGAAAAAAACTATGCATGGACTTCAAATTACATCTATCTTTTCATTGCATTTTCTTCAAACTTTCTGAATTACCCAGGCTTGCTCACTTACACTGCTCTAATTGCAATTCTAGTGGATGACCAAGCTAATTCCTGTGCCTACATTTTCTTCCACTTGCAAGATCTGTCATGGAAGTCTACATGTTGCCCCTCATGCTTCCACTCAAACATAACTTTACTTCTACATGCCTTGGCTGCCGAACAAGCTTTTATTTTCCCTGTGAAATGTGTCAGTGAATAACATTTAGGAATATGTCGATTGGTGCTGTGAAAATAGCCATTTATATTTCTAACCCGAATGAACTCAGATTGTTTTCTAGAGATTGAAATTTACGATTTCTCCAGTTTTGTATTTCTGCCTGATTGTTAAAAATGATTTTGATATTCACTCGAGCCAATTTTCTATTCAGTATAAGAATTTCTGGACAACTCATGGGGTTTCCATTGTCAAGGCAGTATAGAAATTAGTGCACTAGATAGGATATCAGACGTAAACATTTTCCCCTTGCGACGTTGCTTTTTCCCACTGTTTACTCTGATTTATATAAATTTGAAACACTGAACAGATGCAGATATCAGCTTAACAGATAATGAAGACTCATAAAATTGTGCGCTCTGCTGACAGCGGTAAGGGGATGCTAATTTATAACATCAACTATTTCATCTCAGTCCACTTGAAAACTAACGCCGAGCCAAGTCCGGATCTCCCATGTCAGGCTCTGGGGATCAGAATCTACACTTCCAGGACTCTTCGCTGCAGTTTCACTTTGCTGAGCGCCAAAACAATGTTAAAACTGCAACGCGGCAACACGGCTCACTCGGTTACTCTTTATCTAGGCCGTCGAATAATTATTTTCCTCTGTGTACTCTGCTCCCCTAGGAAAGCTGGCAGGGTGAGTCCCTCCTCCCGTGCTTCCACCGAGGGCTGCGCCGTGGAAGACTCGCTCCGCTTCCATTCTGCAAGCCTCAACAAGCCCACTGCTGAGTCAGACTCTCCGTTTCCCCTTCATGTGCGCTACCTCTCGCTCCTTAAAATTAATAACGCTTCGGAAATGTTCACAGGAGAGCCTCCCGGGGAGGGCCGGAGTCCCCGCGCCGCCAGCGCTCTCCCAACAGGAGCACCTGGAGCTGAACCCGTTCTAGGCTCCCACACTGCGCCGCCCGTCGGGATGCCGCGCGGCGCCGTGCTGCGGGGCCGACCCCGCCGAGGGCACCTTGCAGCGGCCGCGCGGGGCCGGCGGCGCGCGCCCAGCCCGCACAGGCGCTCCCGCGGGCCGCGGTCTCGGCGGGCCCGGGGTCCCCCGGACTCGCGTCCCTAGGCGGGCTCGCCCCGTGTCACACGCCCGGGCCTCAGTTTACCTACCCCGCAGTCCAGCCGCACCTCACGTGACCGAGGTGACAGGAGAGGGGCGGGGCCCGAGGCGCGGGCGCGTGCGGACCCCGCGGGGCCGTTGCCCAGGAACCGTCCCGGCCGCCCGCGCAGGCGCGCCCCGGAGCTCGAGACCCCCACCCCCGCAGCCGCCCCACGCCCCAACCGGCCTTCCCTCTCCCCCGAGCCCGGGGAGCCGCGCCGCTCGCTCCCGCGCCCCCCTCAGGGCCTCCCGGGAGCGCGCGCGCGCGCAGAGGGGCGGGGCGGGGGCGCGGCGGCCTCGCGCCCGCGCGTGCCGGGACGCCCCGCGGGGGGCGGCGCGATTGTGAGGTGGCGCTGACGCACGTTCCGGGGTTCTTGGGCGGCGGCGGCGGCGGCGCCCGAGCCGGTGTCGCGAGGCGAGGACAGTGCCGCCGGGGGCGGAGGGGCCGACGTCGGCGCCCCCCACCCCGCCACAGCCAGCCCAGGCTCACAGTGTCCCCCGTCCCACAGACTGCCCCCTGCCTTCACCGCGGCCCCCCGGGGTTCCCAGGCCGGGCGGGCGAGGCGGCCGCCAGCCTCATAAATGAGGGGCTTGGAGTTTGGGGCGCTGCGGAGCGGCAGCCCCGGGCCCCCGTCGGCCGGCGGGGCGTGTCGCCCCTACGCCGCCGCCCCGCTGCCCTCCGCCACGCCCTTCGGCCGGCTTTCGTCGCCGCCGTCGCCTGTCACCGGCTTCGCGGAGGCCACCTCCCCCTTCGCCATCCCCCTCGGCGGCGGCGCGTCCAGCTCGGCCGCCGCCGCTTCCTCTTCCTCCCCGTTCCCGGCGCATCAGCAGACCATGCAGGATGAGCTGCTGCTGGGGCTGACACAGCAGCCGGCGCGGCCGCTCTCGGGGGCGGCGGCCGCGGAGAAACTCCCCAACCACCACCACCCCGGCGGCGGCGGCACGAACGCGGGTGTGACCCACCTCCTCCCCTCCCAGGACTTCAAACCGAGTCTGCACCTCCCCTCCTCCTCCTCCGCCTCCTCCTGCTGCTGCTGCCGCACCTCCTCCCCGCAGGACTTCAGTAAGCGGCAGCAGCAGCAGCTGAGCAGCCAGAAGAGGAAAGAGTTCAGCCCTCCCCACCTTCCCCACCCTCCGGACTCGAAGCCGCCGCCGCCGCCACCGCCGCCGCCGCCGCCGCCACCGCCGCCGCCGTCGCTCCGCTGCCCCGGCCGGTTCAGCTCGCCGCCGCCGCCCGGCCCGCTCCTCCAGCCGGCGCAGCTCGCCCAGCGCCCGCAGCAGCACCAGCAGCCGCCGCAGTTCAGCCGCCCGCACCCGCAGCACCTCCCGCCGCAGGACTTCGCCCCGCGGCAGCGCCCGGCCGACCTGCCCCCGCTCCCGCAACTCCCGCCCTCGCCGCCCGCAGCCCCGCGGCGCCGCCACGGAGCCGCGGGCAGCCCTCGCAAGACCCCGGCTGCGGGCGAGGGCAGCGCCGCCGAGTCCCCCAATGCGGGCTTGGCTCCCTCGACGCCGCCGGTGAACCCCGCGCCGGGCTCCATGGAGTCCCCCAACCATCCTCTGCTCAGCAGCCCCAGTAACCTCCTGCCCGGCGGCGCGCTCGGAGCGGGCGCCTTCAGCAGCCTGCAGAGCCCGGACCTTCCGCACCCGGGCGGCGGCGGCGGCGGCGGCGGCGGGGGGCCCCCCGGAGGCGGAGGGGGAGGCGGCTCCGCGTCGCCGCCGCCGCCGCTGCCCGGCTTCGGCACCCCCTGGTCGGTGCAGACCGCGTCGCCACCGCCCCAGCCCCAGCCGCCGCCTCCGTCCCAGCAGCAGCAGCAGCCGCCGCCGCCGCCTCCGCCCCAGCAGCCGCCCCAGCCGCAGCCGCAGCCGCCCGGCTCCTCCGCCGCCACCCCGGGCGGCGGCGGCGGCAGCGGCGGCGGCTCGCTCAGCGCCATGCCGCCGCCCAGCCCGGACTCGGAGAACGGCTTCTACCCCGGGCTGCCGTCGTCCATGAACCCGGCCTTCTTCCCGAGCTTCTCGCCCGTGTCACCGCACGGCTGCGCGGGGCTCAGCGTGCCGGCGGGCGGCGGCGGCGGCGGCGGCGGCGGCGGGTTCGGCGGCCCCTTCTCGGCGACCGCGGTGCCCCCGCCGCCGCCGCCCGCCATGAATTTACCTCAGCAGCAGCCCCCGCCGCCCGCGGCGCCGCAGCAGCCGCAGAGCCGGAGGTCGCCCGTGAGCCCGCAGCTCCAGCAGCAGCACCAGGCGGCGGCCGCCGCCTTCCTGCAGCAGAGGAACTCCTACAACCACCACCAGGTACGGCGGGGTGGCGGCCCCGGCGAGGCCGGAGACCCAGCTCGGCCGCGGGCGGCCCCGCGGCGGGAGCGCTCGGCGGTAGGAGAGGGCGGCTGGGCGGACGGGCGACGGCGGCGCGACCCGGGCCCCCGCGGGCTGCCGCGGCTCCGAGGCCGCTCCGCGCTGGAGGCGGTGCCGGCCGGACGCCCCCTCGAACGCCCCGGCGCGGCGGTGGGGGCAGGGGCTGGCGCCGCATGGCGGGCGGGCCGCCAAGGCGCAGGGTCGCCCACCCGCCCGCGTCGCGGACGCCCGGTTCCCGTGGTCAGTCCGCGACCCCTGCCCCGGGGAGGCGCGGCCGCGGGAAGCGAACCCGGGCAGGAGGCGGAGGGCTGCGGAGGCGGTGCGTGCGGGCAGCGGGCGGCTCTTCCCCGCGGCCCGGCGGGGCGGTGGACGGAAAGGCTTTGCTCTTCTCTTCCTTGGGCCGCCGAGAGCTCGCCGGGCCACCCTGCCGCTGCCGCTGCGGCTGCGGGGTCGGGGTGCGGCGGCCGCGGGCTGTTGGGGTCCGGACGGCGGCGGCTCGGGGGCTGCGGCGGAGCTGCGCCCCGGCGGTTTTAAGTTCTGGGCTTTTTTTCATGTTGGGGAACTGTTTTGTGAGTTCCAGAAAAAAAAAAAAAACAAACCTGAACTTGATGCTGGGATTAGCGTTTGTCGTGGACGTTGGTACTTTTCGGGGGAGGGGACGTGGGATTGACCTTCCGTGAGGGAATTGCGGGGTGCCCTGCATGTTTTAGGTTGAATAATGTAAAATCCCACTGCGCAGGATTTACATACAGAGAGTTCTGATCCAGGATCTGTTTTGTTAACTCCTCAGCACAATTTTCGGGTGACCACCGGCTGGGTTGGCCCTGAAAGTGCCGTTTTTCAATCTCGTCAGCATTTCTCGTAGTCTGTTTAAGTCTGTTTTGGTGATTTAGGATTTTAAGGGTTGACAGAGAAGCAAAAGTTGACCTTAACCAGAGCTCACTTATCTCATGTAACTTTTTCCGTTGACCCAAGTTGTCAAAGTTACACCCTTTTTGAAAAAAAAAAAAAAAAAAGTGAATACCATCTAAACTACTCAGAATAACACTTAACTGTTACTCTGGTTAATTAAAATAAACTGTTAACAGTTTTTATTTAACCACTGGTTTCTCCCCAAGAAAAGAGAATGTGGCCTACAGGGTTTGAAAATACAGAATTTTGAAATATTCTGCTTTTTTGTCCTTTGCTTAATAGACTGCGATCTTTTGTGTCTCAAGGTCTTCAATTTTTAATGGGAAACTTTCCATGGAGAAAACTTTGTATTCTTAAAGGCATGATGTAGAACATCATACATCATGGTGTAGAGCAACATACACCATGGTCCGTATTTAACTGTCATCTGCTTTGGTACAAAAGATGAGGCTCGCTGTGTAGTGTAGGGGGTTACACAGCTTTCATATGGAGCCTTAGATCGCTGGAAAAGAACTTTGAACACTGAACGATTTAGTAAGCACAGTAAAGCCCTCAAGAACGGAGTGATTTATCCATGGTCCCTTAGTTATGCTTTTGAATTATGCGGAGGAAGGGGAAAGACTGACATACATTCATGAAAATGTTAACATTTGAAAAGAAAAAAATGATACTAAGAATCAGGGCTTTTATATTGTCATGTAAGAAGCAGGGTTAATTTTAAGAGTACTGTATCGGTTTTTGGTAACAGCCTGGTTCATGCTTCCTTTAACTAAATCTCGGCACAACTTAAGCTTATTGACAGTAGAATGACTAGTAGTAATCAATGGCTGCTTTTATAAGAAAGAACTGCAGTTGTAGCCTGTCGGTAGATTTTCCAATTTTTGATGCAGTGCATCAGGATTAATTTTTCTTGCCATAGATTCTAGATTGGAATATGACCCTTGAAAAATATATGAACATAATGGAGACTCATCTTAGGATCTCTATTAATAGAGTAATCGAAGCATATGGCTGTTTATTGATGGTATATCTCAGTGGGTCCACCTATGGGTAATAGCAGATAATTACTTAACAGTTCTTAGATAATTAAATGAAATAAAATGTAAAAAGACTTTCAAATAAACTGTACTAAAGCTAGAATAAAATAAAATAAAAACCTTAGATGTTGAATAAACAGTGCCCCCATAGTGACATATTTCCTTTACTGTCCTTAAGACATTTTAAATTCCTGCAAGAGAGTAGCCCCAAATGTCACTACTAGCTGCTTTTGTAGATCAAAAAACACTTTTGGAAGCCTAAAGTCAAAATTTTCACTCACAAAACTGGAAAATTTAATTAATAATTAGGTCCATATTTTTAGTTGTGTGTGGTAGTATACTATTGTTTAAGATACAAGTGAGTTGTATTTTTAAGCATCTTTAAAGTTAATTGGAATTTAGAATATTGTTTTCTTTGCATTTGTCATACAGTTTTCTCTGAAGGAAAAACAGTAACAACATGGTTCTGTTTTAGTAATTTTCATAAAATATGTTTATAGCTGACAAGAAGTTGAAAATTTACCCAGCATTAAATAAATAGTTTCATGTAGCGAAATCACAAGCCTATTATTTTTTGTAAGCTACTTTAAGATATTTTCTCTTGCCTTTGTATATTTCTTCTTTTTTAATCTTGTAAGTTCTTACGTAAGGTATAAAATTTGAATTTGATTTATAAACTCATTAAATGCCTATAATTTAAATAGATGTGTTTCCCCCAGCCTCTTCTGAAACAATCTCCCTGGAGCAACCATCAGAGCAGTGGCTGGGGCACTGGAAGTATGTCCTGGGGAGCAATGCATGGCAGAGATCATCGTAGAACTGGAAACATGGGAATTCCAGGAACTATGAATCAGATATCTCCATTGAAGAAACCGTTCTCTGGTAATGTCATAGCACCACCGAAATTTACTCGCTCTACTCCATCACTGACTCCAAAATCTTGGATTGAAGATAATGTGTTCAGAACAGACAACAATAGTAATACACTGTTACCCTTACAGGTAAGAATGGCATGTAAATGACTTTGTTTCTAATGTTAATCTTCCAAAATGGGAAGTTGGGGGGGGGGGTGATAGTAGTGGTCATCTAGTAACATTAACAGGTTACAAGGACTAAGTTCCAGGTTTTAAATATAATTTAATTATCAAATGGTAAAATAGTTATACAGACAGAATTGAGAATGTAACAAGTTCTCTAAGCACACAGTGAAAAGTAGACTTTGTAAAATATATGAAAAACTGTTGTGTTTCTTAAATCATATTGAACTTTTAGTTAGAGCTCCTTAAAAATACCTTATTAATCTCAGGCCACCAAAATTTATGTCTTTTTTATTATAACTAAGTTAAAATGTCTCATAATTGTAATTATTCATAGACTTAACTATGAACAGCTTTATATATATTAGAATATACTTAGTCCAGCTGTGATAATAGCAAAATCTTATTAACCTTGTTGCATATGATTCAAATTTGTCTTCATTAGTTCAGTGACTTTATATGTGTATATATATATATATATATATATATGGCCTAATAGTTACAGTGATTAGACATTTTCTTGCAGGCCTTAAATATTTTGTTAATTGTTTTGTTGAAGTTCCCTTATGGCTATTTTAAATGAGATTTCCCACCCCTCTCCAAAATATTTAAAGGATGGAATAAAGATTTAAGATAGAGTTTTGATTGTTTTGCCTTTTTTTTTTTTTTTTTGAGGGGTGGGTATGGGGAGGAGAACTGCTCATTTCTGATGAAAACTTCTATGCTATTGAAGGTGAGATCTAGTTTGCAGTTGCCAGCTTGGGGCTCAGATTCACTCCAAGATAGTTGGTGCACTGCAGCCGGAACATCCAGAATAGACCAGGTAGGCTGCACAGTGTATATTTTTCAGGATATTGGATAGGAGCTTAGTATTTATATTATGAGTATTATTTATTACTTTTCAGTTATACCTATTTAAGCATATGTCAGAGGGCATTAACACGAATTACTTGTTAAGATCACCCAATTCAAACTATTCAATATGAAATGCTTCATTTTCAAATATAAAAGTAATTTATAATCATGCCATTACCTCCAATACATGGTGGGTTCATTTTTGGAAAAAGGATTAAACTATATATCCAAGAGCACCTGACTTTAAACATTAGTCAAACTAAACAGATTTTTATCTTTCAGAATTTCTTTGCAGTTAGCCATGGCATTCATTTTATTTAGCATCTAGCTTTACATTTCATATTTTGCAGAACTTCTCAGTAGTTTTTGACATGAAACTTACATTTGTTCAGAGAGATATTTCTAAAATGATCCTTGTGTTAGTTCAGTTTTTTATTATTATAAAAATACTTTACTGTAGAGTATTTTTTTTTAATTTTAAAATTTGTTACTGCTCTTATATCTTCTTGTCTTTGTCCAAATAAGAAACCTTGAGTCAAAAAGCTGGGGGTTAGTCGAGTTACCTTCAAGACTCATGTGGGTACAAAATGCTACCTTTTATCCTATAGACTTAATTTGAATGCATACTGGGTACCAGGTGATGAGGATTATTATAAGATATAGAAAAAGCTCAGTCCTTTTGAGGATTCTTTGTTATAGAACCCAAGTTTGAATGAGCAGACTAAACATTGTGTGAGTTTTGTAAATGAGGTTATAGTATCCTTAGCTAAGGTTCTTCTGTGAATTTATCAATATGAGATAATTTTCCACATAAGAACTATATGAGCATATTACTAACACATTTGTAAATGGCTAATCTACAGGGTTAGCACTAACTCTGTGTCTGTTTACCAAAGTAGTCCCACCAGAATTTGCAATGTATTGTCTTATTAGTAACTATTATTAGTTAGCTATCCATCTATTTCTATTTTTTTCTTCACCTGGGCCAGTAAATCTGTGTAAGTGATATTTTTATAGTAGTACGTTTATATTGTTCAAATTGAATACATAAATGCCTTCAAGATGGTGTGTTAGGAAAATTGTTATTTTGAAGGTGGCAAGAGAAATGTTTTTAGAGAGGAAAGGATGTAATTATTCTAAATGCATATTCAGGAGGAAGCAGTAGGATACATATGACACGATAGGCCACGGGGGCGGGGATAGATGTAGATAAATGAGGTTATTGAGACAATTGCAGTTGGCATAGATAACAAAGGGACGTTTTCATACTGCCACAGAACCAGTGCTCTAGCCCTTCCACTTGAACGTCAGTGAAAACCACTCTGCTTTTACCACTTTTATAACCTGGAGTTTTGGGTAACTAGATTTTAGGAAAAAGGATTTTGGTGCTTAAAGATACTTTTGCTTTTTTGTTTTATAAACTGTTGAAATATCAGCATTGCCTATGGGCAGAGGTGTGATGTGATGAAATTGAAGGTAGTGAAAAAAAAAGGGTAATGGAAAGTGAACTGAACTGAGGTGGTCTGAAATCTGGCTCTTCTGCTACTTCCTCTCACGATCTTTATGACATTGAATGGCACAGTTTATGAGCTCTCATCTTTCTAGGTCATAGTTTCCTTATCTATAAAAAGAGGACCTTGAACTTAAACTTTCTCTGATCTGTTTTGGTCATTTCTTTAACTCCCTGCTCCCTTACTGTCACCCCTTGGTCCTTATTTTTAGAATACAAGCTCTTGGATTCCTGAAGGGAAGGGGCTTAAGGCATTGTTGTAACACAGTGGAGGTGATGGAGGGTGATTATGACCTTCCTACCAGTCTTAAAACCAACCTCACTATTTCCTTTTAGTACCCTAAGGGTACTTACTATACGTAATTTATTCTGTGTTTTCATCTTTCCATAAAAGGTTGAGGTATTTGAAATTGAGGTTCTTAAAAATACAGCAGCAGCTACAAACTGAAATTGGTTAAAACATTGGATAGTTTCTCATTATTTGGCAGAATTAAAATTATACAAAATAATCACATAAATACTTAACATTATTTCAATTTCTGACTTTTTCTATCATATACAGCACTTTAATACTAGTAAATTTTGGTTAGCAAGGATGTTATCGTAAAGCATTTAATTTTTTATATCATTTAGTCTCAAATTGATTAGGTCTAGAATATATTAAATTATAGAAGTGAAGTTTTAATTCTTATACTGTGATACTTTAGGCCTTATCCATATCAAGAGCTTTTAGTAATTAGATTCAATACATGGGAAAGATAGATTTTTATAGGCTCATTTTATTTCAATTGTATGCTAAATTTTTGGAGTTAACATTTCTTTTAGATAAGCTGGGCTTTTCTTAATGGAAAAACTTCAAATTGAAGACATTTTGTTATTTACATTTCTGACTTCGGAATGATTATTAAATAACTATTAGTTTTTTTAAGACTGAGATTTACTTTAAAATGTACTTAGCTAGTTATCCCTGCAAGAAATCAGACTCAAGAGTATGAATTCTCAAGTACCCTAAAATGAAGTTTTAGTTAGATATTACGATAACAGTATATTTTTCAATATCACTTGAATATTTTCATTCAAATGGTGTTGTATCTTACAGGTTCATAAATAGCACATCAGCTCACTAAAAACAAAGCTATGTCATTTGACTATATAAAATGTGAAACCTATAAATGAGTACTGGCTTGTCCCCTAGAGGGGATTATCCATATATTCAACTTTAAATTTTTGCTCTGTGTTCTGTAAACTACCTTGGAATGTATTTTCCACCAATCTTTTAATATCTAGCCTATTAGGATTATGTCATGTGTCATAATTTATAAATCTCAGAAAAATTTATTAGTAGAACCCTTATTCATTTACATAAAAACAGTATCTACTAGCAGACCAGGTCCAATTTTTCATTTCAAAATGCACTCTGTAAATTTTGAAAGTTCTTAAACAAGTTAAATTTAAGGGACACTTTTAGTTATCAAACTGGTATATATCTTCAGAAAATGAAAGAGAATAGGCTTTTGTGTTTATGCTTAGGTAATTAATATTTTCTACTTGTTTTTCCATTTCTTTAATCCTTCTGAGTACTCCAGTAACCTTGGCAGTTTTTGGCCTTTCAAATATTTCAATTTTTTTTTTTTTTTTTTTTTTCAGAATCAAAGTCACATAGCTTTGTTGAGGTTCAGAATAAAGAAAGTTCAAGAAATGTCTGTTCATGTTTGTGTGTTCATGTTTTAATTGCTGTTGGGATCTATGGAAGAAAAAAATAGTATTCTTTGCCTTTGAAAACCTAAATGTAAGGGCCCAGTGTTGTGGTGTAGTGGGTAAAGCCACCACCTGCAACGCCAGCATCCCATATGAGGGCCGATTGGAAATCCAGCTGGAGACCTGGCTGCTCCACATCTGATCCAGCTCCTTGCTAATGGCCTGGGGAAAGCGGCAGAAGATGGCCTAGGTGCTTGTGCCCTTGCCAACCATATGAGAGTGCTGGATGAAGCGTGTGGGTCCTGGCTTCAGCCTGGCCCAGCCCTGGTCGTTACCATCAATTGGGAGAGTGAATCATTGGATGGAAGATCTCTCCCTCTCTCTGTAACTCTTTCAAATAAATAAATAAATCTTAAAAAAAAAAATCTTATGTTTTCTACTTAGGCAGAAGAATACATGTTCGAGTATCTGGTATATAATTAAGTATGAGGATAGAAGGTTTACCTTATAATGTGTTTTTCCATCTAGGTGTTCAAGCTGGGTGGCAGGGACTTCTGCTGCTTTCCCAGGTGCATCAGCAATGAGCTGGATCAGAAGTGGAACAGCCTGCTTGTAAACCGGCTCTCACATGGAATGGTGGCATTGCAGGCAGCAGCTAGTGTGCCACAACATCAGCTCCTATTTTTTTAAAATTTATTTATTTGAAAGACTTACAGAGAGAGGGAGAGACATAGAATCTTCCATCCACTGGTTCACTCCCCAGATGGCCACAAAGGCCAGGGCTGAGCCAGGCCAAAGCCAGGAGCCTGGAACTCCATCCCGGTTTCCCAGGTAGATAGCCGTGGCCCAGGCACTTAGGCCATCTTCCACTGCTTTACCAGGTGCAGTAGCAGGAAGCTGGGTCAGAAGTGGAGAAACTAGCACTAGAACTAGTGCTCATATAGGATGCCAGCATTACAAGCACTGATCTAGCCCACTGGACCACAATGCTGGCCCCATAACTTCCTTTTTCTTTGGGAGAATACCTCATTTTCAAAAGAAAAAGGTTGTACTTGGTTTTTTTTTTATTATTTTAACTTTTATTTAATAAATATAAATTTCCAAAGTACAACTTTTGGATTATAGCAGCTTTTTCCCCCCCATAACCTCCCTCCCACCCGCAACCATCCCATCTCCCACTCCCTCTCCCATCCCATTCACATCAATATTCATTTTAAATTATCTTTATATACAGAAGATCAATTTAGTATATACTAAGTAAAGATTTCAACAGTTTGCACCCACACAGAAACACAAAGTATAAAGTACTGTTTGAATACTAGTTATACCATTAATTCACATAGTACAACACGTTAGGACAGAGATCCTACATGGGGAGTAAGTGCACAGTGACTCCTGTTGTTGATTTAACAATTAACACTCTTATTTATGGCGTCAGTAATCACCCGAGGCTCTTGTCATGAGTTGCCAAGGCTATGGAAGCCTTTTGAGTTCGCCAACTCTGCTCTTATTTAGACAAGGTCATAGTCAAAGTGGAAGTTCTCTCCTCTCTTCAAAGAAAGGTACCTCAAAAGGTTGTATTTGATCACTTCTTCTGAAATAAGATGGTGTTTTGAATGCTGCAAACTAACAAAATATTCCATCCAAAAATGTCCTAATTGAGCTGGAGTTCTTTTATTGTGCTAATTTGGATGTTGCACATTACCCTTCTTAGTTATTTTTCAGCATGTCTAATTTTTTCCTTAGGTTGCCTTCAAGTGTTGGTTCCCTCATTTTTCAACATTTCTTTTTTTATTTTTTGAAGATTTATTTGTTTATTTGAAAGAATTACAGAGATAGAGAGATCTTCCATTTGCTGGCTCACTCCTCAGATGGCTGCAACAGCCAGAACTGAGCCACATAGGAGCAAGGAGCTTCCTCTGGGTCTCTCATGTGAGCGCCAGGGCCCAAGTACTTGATCATGCATGTTTGGCTGTTCTTCCCAGGCCATCAGCAGGGAGCTGGACAGGAAGTGGAGCAGTGGAGACTCAAACAGGTGCCCATATGGGATGCCAGCATGGCAGGCCATTGATCAATATCCACTGAACCACAATACCAGCCCTTCTCAGCATTTCCAAGACTGTTATTGAAGTTCCCATAAAGTGTTCATGGCAGATGTCTGAGTTGAGGAACAACAAAATACGTAGTAGAATATAAGAGGTGATAGTTTTTCTAGCATGTGTTCTAATAATTTTTCCTTTTTGACAATCTGGAGTTATCTGTTTCTGAAAGCCCATTTGGTTTGATTCTCTGACAGATCATTTTCATACCTTAAAATACTTTTCCTCAGGAATTCTTATTTTGGCTGTTTTCAAATAACTATGTAGTAGTAAATATAAATATACTTTGGTTTTCCATATTTATTACTGCTAATCAGCATCAGTGTATTCATGGTTCCTTTAAAATTGCCTCAGGATTTCGGTTTAGTTTTTAAACCAACGACAGTGTGCATGAACACAAATGTTTATAATATCCTTATTTCAAAAGAAAACAGATACGTGTTTCCTGTCAAATTTTGATGTCTATGACATAATGCAATTATATATGTATATATATGTATATGTATCTTTTGCATATGAGCCTATAGATACTGTTAAATTCGAAAAGTAATTTTGAGGTGTCAAGAGTGCTTTGCTCAAAACTTTTGAAAAGCATGTGAGATGTGGCTGAGCTTAACAAAGTATAATTATGGCCGGCGCCGTGGCTCACTAGGCTAATCCTCCGCCTTGCGGCGCCGGCACACTGGGTTCTAGTCCCGGTTGGGGCACCGATCCTGTCCCGGTTGCCCCTCTTCCAGGCCAGCTCTCTGCTGTGGCCAGGGAGTGCAGTGGAGGATGGCCCAAGTGCTTGGGCCCTGCACCCCATTGGAGACCAGGAGAAGCACCTGGCTCCTGCCATCGGATCAGCGCAGTACACTGGCCGCAGCACGCCTACCGCGGCGGCCATTGGAGGGTGAACCAACGGCAAAAGGAAGACCTTTCTGTCTCTCTCTCTCACTGTCCACTCTGCCTGTCAAAAAAAAAAAAAAAAAAAAACAAAGTATAACTAAACTAAACTTTACTGGGTCTTTTGGTTTTGTTTGTTAGCTGCCTAAAGTAGGAGTTTGGTTCATAAAGACTTGATCTAAAAAAGGAAATAAGGGACCTTACAGTTGATCATCTTGCTGATTCAGTTGGAAATAGACATTTATCGTTTCTCAGCCTTTTGGTTAAGATTGTGTGGAAATCGACATTCAAACTGAAGTAGCAGTTAACACAATGACTTGGGACGCCTGTATTCCATATCAGAGTCACCTGGGTTCCAGTACAAGTTCTGCTGTTGGTTCTGGCTTCCTTCTACCATGCACACTCAGGGGCAGCAGGTGATGGCTCAGGTGGTTAGATCCCTGCCACCCACAAGGGAGACTCAGATTTGAGTTCCCAGCACTTGGCTTCTGGCTTAGCCCAGCCTCATCTGTTAAAGCAATTTGGGGATTGAACTAGCAGATGGGAGATATCTCTGTCTCTCTGCTTTTTCAAATAAAGAAAATAAAAATTAAGAAAATTACCATCAACATTTTTTGAGTAACAATTCAGTTGATTATATAGTGGCCACTGACATTGACTTAACAGCTTAAGAGTTTTGCCTTTCAGGGGCTGGTATAGTGGATAAAGCTGCCACCTGCAATATTAGCATCTCATATAGGCTCCCATAAGGCTGCTAGTTCAAGTCCTATTTGCTTCACTTCCGCTCCAGCTCCTTGCTAATGCTCCTGCAAAAGGGAAAGCAGCAGAAGATAGCCCAAGTGTTTGGGCCCCTGCACTCACATGGAAGACCCGAAGGAAGCTCCGGGGCTCTTAGCTTCTGCCTAGCACAGGCCTGGCTGTCGTGACCATTTGGGGAGTGAATCAGCAGATGGAGGATCTCTGTCTCTCTCTGTCTCTCCCTCTCTATAACTCTGGCTTTCAAATAAATTAAAAAATCTTTTTCTTAAAAATAATATTTCTTTTTGTACTTTAAATATTGCCCATGATGCATTAATAGTGTCTGTAGAAGTATTTCTGGAATTTTATCATGCTCTATGGCAAGATCATACTCCTTGCCTCTAGAAAAAGAAAGTTACTTCAGAAATATCCTTTGGGTGATGTTAATAGTTACCATTCAGTTCATAGGTTGGCTGATGATGGAGCATAGATTGATTATCTTGAAAATCATCAGCCTGAACAGATATGCCTGAACAATTTTTTCACAATAATTTAGGAAAAGTAGAATATGAAGTATTTTAAAGTCTTTAAAATGTATTCTTAGAGTCTACATGGTACATCCTACCTTCTGAGGAGTTTCCTGTCTTAGTTGTATGAACATAAATTTGTATCGTAAGAGTATATTTTATAGTTCTGTTTGAAATATGTCTTGGAACTTTGAATATAATAGTACTTAGTCTTCCATTTAATTGGATAGAAATTCAGGTTGATAACAAAACCACATAAATATCTAATTCTTGTCTCAGGTTAGTTATCATTTGACTACCTTTTCCATGGAGAATTCTAAGAAGGCTTTATGGTCCTTTATAGTTAGCACTTAAAAGTTCAGTTATTGCTCTTAAAGAACTCAACTTACACATTTTGACAAAATTTTTATGGTACAGATAAAGTGTGGACATTGGAGAGTGAGCTATATTCTCCACTTAGAAGGTCCCTAGCCTTAATTAATGTAGAAGTTTAATGGGATACAGGAAGATTGTGAATGCAGAATATTGGAAGCAGGGAAGATGGAAATATTTGGATACATTGCTAAAATTGTGGGTGGTTTTTCCCAAGAACCTTCTTCTCTTTTCTAGTTTTATTTCATTTTTTGTACAGTACTTTGAGTCTTTTTCTTTTCTATAATTTGTGAAGTTGACTTTAAGTGTCATTTACTATTGGGTGGTTATTTTGTTTTCTAGAAGATAGAACCAGAACCTAAAGATTTAGGGACTTACGGGATCAAGGAATGCAGTGCTTTTTAAATGTGGTCTCTGGGCCAGCAGCATCAGTTTCACCTGGGAATCTTAGAACCACAGATTCTCAGATGCCACTACAAATCTGCTAAATCAAACTCCATTGATGTGCCCTGGCATCTGTGTTTCACCGGCCCTCCAAATGATTCTGAAACATGCTGAAGTTTGAGAACCACTGTTATAGCACTTTGTGTTAACCTCACCAGTGAAGGTCACTATGCTAGTGAACAGCTGATACTGATGGGTGTGTTACACCTCAGAGTTCCCTCAGTAAAAATCAGTTAGGGTGCTGATATAGTTAATTGGGATAGAGCTGGAGTAAGAGCCTGTATTCTGGCATTCTTGCCATCACTCAGTGTTACTTTTCACCCTTTCTAATTCCTTGACAGCACCATGTTTAGTCTACAATACTGATTCTGGACCCCTAGCTTAAAAAGCTTACAACCCTAATTTAAACATCAAAGTAGAGTAAATAAATGAACATACTTTCAGGAAAGCTTATGTTTTTCTTCAGACTTTTAAAGGACTGGTTCTGAATCTTCCCTGGATGGTGGACCCCTTTAGAAAACCTTTGAAAGCTATAAACGTTTTCTTCAGAAAAATTTTTATATATACACTCATGTACAGTAGGTTGTATATAATCTCAAAGATGGGTTTTCCCCTAAAATTTGTGGACCAAGGCTAAGAAGTATGTTATATTAATTTTTGTGGGATTTCTTTTTTCTTTCCTCTGCTTATTTTCTGATTCTCCTCTTTCCATTTTCTGTGGTAGTAATTTTTTGAAAGCTTAAAGTAGCCTTCTGCCTTCCCCACATATACAAAGGGGCCTCAAAAAGTTCATGAAAAAGAAATTAAAAGATAGTACACATTTTCCATTTTGAAGCCCCTTCACATGTATGTGTACACACACACACACACAAGTGGAAAGGACCCCTAGGCTATTTAAAGGGGATGGGACAGGGCTTGCTCTGGTGGTTCCCTAATTTTTTTATGTACATTTAATATGTGTTGAGTAGAATACAATATAAAATCGCAGGCCTTAAATAATAAAATTCTATCTAGTAAGCAAGTGGAGGGATTGAGCATTCAAGAAACAGGATTTCTGATGATGTAAAAAACTTTGTTCTGAGACCTGGCAAAGTAGGAAACTTAGCTAAAAGTGCTTTCACCCTTTGCTCCCTCACCTGCCTTTTTTGCAGAGAGGTGGAGAAAGAAGGATTTCCAAGTACTGAGGCCAATACACAGAGTGAGATTTGAATATGAACGTTCTAGGCTTTAGTCTGTTTGGATTTTGTGTCTCATGCTTTTGATTCTTACTGTGTATGACGTTTAGGCATTCATTATTATGAAACTCAGACTACCAAGTCAAATAACAAGAGTTTGATAGATGTTTAAAGTATGGTGCAACTATGGAATTAAATTCTTCCCTTTCCCTAGACATTTATTTTTCAAGTGCCAGTGTCTCCCTAGATGTGTGAGAGAGTTTGGAAATTAAATAAAGAACTAAAAATGCATTTTGTTTGTATAGCACTTCAGGTATCTTTAAAAAGAGTAACAACAATGGAAATTGTTTTACTTAGTCTCTTAATACTACCAGTGAAATTCCATTGCTTCTGATGATATTTTAGAGATAAATGTATTGAAATTTGTCCTGCAATACAGGAGAGATTGTAACTCCTGAGATAGTGTTATTGGAATTTTCTTGGGATACAAATTAGTTGATAATAGATTAATCAAATGTCTTATTTGATATATGAGGATTTAGATTATATTTTTGTAATCATGCTTCAATAATATTGTGTATGTTCTAAATATATTTTTTTTCTTTTCTTCCAGGATCGAAGCAGAATGTATGACAGTTTGAACATGCACTCTTTGGAAAATTCCCTTATTGATATTATGAGAGCAGAGCATGATCCTCTTAAGGGTAGGTGACTTTTACTTATTTATTTATCTTTTAAAGATTTTTTATTTTTACTTGAAAGTCAGAGTTACACAAAGAGAGGAGGAGAGGCAGAGAGAGAGAGGTCTAAGGGTAGGTGACTTTTAAAAATGTTTCCTTATATAATACACCAATTTGACTACTCACCTCACTGGTTTTTGGGGGCACTAAGTAGCACCTATGTCTACTATAAAATCTTTTATTTATTTATTAACAAGAACCATTTTTTGTGAAATATCATACTTTCCCTTTGAGGCTTGATATAAATCCACCTCCTTTGATCTACAGCTTAAGAAAAACCACTCTTTTGGGATATGCTGGAGGACAAAGGGTGGACTTAAACATGTATACTATAAGTCACTTCTCTAGAGTTCTGTCGAGTACAGAAATACTAAAACAAATATTTGTTGGAATATTTGCATTCACAATTTGCAGTAGTTTCAATCTAGAATTTCTGTTGATCAATCTCCTTCCTGAGTTTTCTTCTGTTATATCATAGAATCTTGACATGGTGATATTTTGTAGTAGTGTCTTTAAGATGAAAAACAGCTCTTAATGAAATTTGAACCAAGCTGGGAAAAATAATCAGCCTGTTGATCTTACAGGATCAGTGTTTACAGATTGTTAATGGTATCTGAAGAATTTCCATCAACATACTTGTTTTCATTTGTTAGATGTTCTGTGTACAAAATAAGTTAGTGATTCTTTTACATTTCTTGATATAATATATCCTATTGCCTTTTATATTAATATGGAAAAATCTAGCAAATTGTTAACTTGAGTGATAAGAGATAGTAGTTATCTCTTGCCATACAACAAATTATCCCAAAACTGAGAAGCTTAAAGCAACAGCAAATGTGTGTTACCTCACATTTCTGTGGAGCAGGGATTCAAGAGCAGCTGAACTCTGATGGGTTCTGTCTCAGAATCCAGCACCAAACCAAAATCATATGTTACTTTGTAAAATGTCTGCATTTTTATTTCTGTAAAGTTAAGTAAGAATTCTCTAGAAAATTTAGTCTGTAAACTCTAGAATATTAGTATTGGCAGCAAGCTAGTGATATAGGGCTAAGTTGATGATAACTGATCTGATAACTAGCCATTTTGTTCTGTTTCTGGATTTTGTTTATAAAAAGTTTCTTGACTTTTAATTAATTAATTTTAATTTTCTAAAAAAAATTCAGAAGTTTTATCCATTTATTGGTATGTAATAAGTGTATACATATTTATGGGGTATGGTATTATTTTAAGATATTCAGTCCGGCGCTGCTGTAGCTCAATAGGCTAATCCTCCACCTGTGGCGCCGGCACACCAGGTTCTAGTCCCGGTCGGGGCGCCGGATTCTGTCCTGGTTGCCCCTCTTCCAGTCCAGCTCTCTGCTATGGCCCAGGAGTGCAGTGGAGGATGGCCCAAGTGTTTGGGCCCTGCACCCGGATGCGAGACCAGGAGAAGCACCTGGCTCCTGGCTTCGGATCAGCACGGTGCCATAGCATGCCGGCCGCGGCAGCCATTGTGGGGTGAACCAACGGAAAAAGGAAGACCTTTCTCTCTATCTCTCTCTCTCTCTCACTGTCCACTCTGCCTGTCAAAAAAATAAATAAAATTTTTTAAAAAAGACATTCATACATTTTGTATTGATCAAATCATTGCAATTAATATTTTCATTTCCTTATTTCTTTGAAGTGTTTGAACTCTTTTCTTCTGGTTCTTCATGAAAGATACTGGGCTATTGTGAATCATAGTCACCCACTGTACTGTGAATCACTTAACATATTCCTTCTACCTGTTTGGGTACATGTTATCCAACCTCTCTCTGTTTTCCCTCCTGCAAATCCTTTCCAGCCTCTGTACTAATCATAGTTCTACATTTAGATCAACTTTTAAAAACAAAACCAAAAAAAAATATTCACATATGAGAGAGGGACTTGTGGTATTTGTCTTTCTGTAACTAGCTTATTTGAAGTAACATGATGTATTCCAGTTCCATCCATTTTGCTGCAAATGACAGTATTTCATTCTCCTTTTTAGCTGAATAATATTCCATTGTATATGTATATATACTACATTTATTTAGTCATTCATCCATCAGTGAGCACTTAAGTTGATTCCATATCTGGCTATTGTGAATAGTACTGCAATGAGCATAGGAGTGTTCTTCGATGTACTGATTTCATTTCCTTTGAAAATACACAGAAGTGGGATAGCTGGAACATATGATAAATTATACTGGTTCTCCATAGGGGCTATACTAACTTACATTCCCTTCAGTAGTGTATAACAATAAAAAGACAAAACAGTTCAAAAGCTGGCAAAGATGTGAGGAAAGAGATTTTTGTTGTCTTTATGATTTTTTTATCTTAAGGAGTCTGAAAGGCTCCTTAGTGACTGTTAATGATTTGTGTTGATGGCTTTATAAATGTTAGACTTTGGGCTGGTTGCTGTTTGTTTTGTTTTATTTGCTTCTAGCCAACATTCAACTTAATTTTCTAACTATCTCTATATGCAGGTCTTGTTGCCTTTCAATGTTAGGCTAAGAGTTGCAATGGTGTTCACTGTTTAAGATTAGAATCCACTAGATTATGATTAAGAAGAACTTTCCTTCTTTATGTCCTTGATTTCTCTTGAAAGAAAAGTTCTTAGAAGCTCTAGTTCAAGTTCAAGTTAAGATGATTAACTGTTACCAATAGAGAATGAAAAGCTTTTTCTTACTGTTTTTCCCAGTCTTCTTTTAAAAAGGCCTTTTGAAGATACTATCTCTGTTTTTCTTTTTTCTAGCTCAGTTATAATAAAAAGTAGGTAGAAACTTATAGGACCTTGAAAAAGGAAGTGGATGCAGCACAAGACTAAGAGAAATTTAATAGTTAAAAAAACTGAAGTTCAAAATTCTTAGTTAGGGAAATTATTTTTGGCTTTGGGAAGGGGAAAAAACATGTCCACCACCACCTTTAGGAATTTTCAGAAATCTCTGTTTGTCATTGGAGTCTTGTGCTCATATGTATTATGGCAAGGATTTTTTTCAAAAAAAAGAACACTGAGAATCCTTCTCTACAGAGATTAAAGAAGATTAGTGCTTCTGCAAATGCCTATTTAAAATTATCTTATTGGGGCATTTGGCCTAGTGGTAAATACGCTATATCAGAGTGGCTGGGTTCAAGTCCTGCCTCTGCTCCCAAACCAAGTTTCCTGCTAACATGCACCCGAGGAAGTGGCAGTGATGGCTCAAGTAGTTGGGTCCCTGCTACCTTTATGGGAGACTTGGATTGAGTTACTGACTCCCAGCTTTGACCGACCAGCACCAGCCCTTGTGAGCATTTGGGAGTGAACCAGCAAATGGGCGCTTTCTCTGTCTCTGTGTTTCTCTGCCTCTCAAGTAAATAAAATAAAATGAAATTTTAAGAAGCACATTATCTTGCTACCTGAGTGCTGCCACTTAACATTTTTTGTCTTTTTCTTACCTGTACAAACTCTACTGCCTCTTGATGTATCATACTGTATATTTTCTTATCTCCCCACACTCTAATCATTACACTTTTTGTTTGAACTGGACCTCAGTAGAGGTGGTAGCAAATGGAAGAAACTAGCATTCTTTCACTCTGTACTTGTTTCTCCATCTTTGTACTCCTGATCGTTAGGACATCACTGGACCAATATACCATCTCCTCTATCTAATCCCTTTCTGAAAATCCTGACCTCTATTTAATACACAAAAATTTTTTTCCCAAAAATAAAATGAATCATGCCATTAAAAGGGTTAAAAAAAACTACCATTTAAAAATTTTTCCCTATAGGATATAACAGAAAAAGAAAAGGCACTTTGAGGATAAATTTTTTTAAATGAATTATTTTGTTTATATTATTAACGGTGAAAATTTCTAAGAGAACTATGTGAACTTAAGCAATGAGAGGTTATATTGTCTATTGCTTCATAAGAAGTTACCTCAACATCTAGCAGCTTCAAACAAAAATTATTATCTCACACAGTTTCTTTGGATTAGGACTTGGGATCTATCATGGGTAGCAGTCATCTGAATGATGAGGGCTGGAGCTGGCTCAGTCATGTGGCTGGCACAGTAGTGTGGACTTTTGGCAGAATTCCATTCATGGCCACACCAACCATGACTCAGGCTTTCCCACAATGCGGCTGCTGATATTGCCCAGAGTGAGTGATAAAAGTTCGTGATGAATGCCTCATTGCCTTACATGACCTGGTCTTAATTCGATGGCATCATTTACACAGTGTCCTAGATGCTGCAGAGGTCAACTCTGCTCAGTTTGGGAGGGATCTGATTGAGATTTGACTAGTAGGAGGCAAGGGATCAGCGAGGTGTCAAGGGGCCAACTACCACAGAGGTGAAAGCAGAGCTGTAACTGTGTTTTGTGCTAAGTGTAAAAGGAAGCACGCTGGTCAAGATGAGAGTTAGTGTCACTAGGAAGAAAAGCAGTCAGGCGGATCTCTAGAATGCAAAGAAAGTGGCAGGTTACTGGCCTGAATGACTGTACAGAAGCACCCTTGCATCCCCACCTATGCCCAAAACACTACACTACTACTTACGTCCATATCCCTACTCCCCAGTGGGTTTTACAGATCAATAGGTAACCTCCATTGTTGGATGTTAGTTTTTATGGTTCAACTTAGCTGGTGGGAGAGCCTAGTCTTAATGAAGTTTGTGCAGATGTGAAGTGAGGACAACCAGAAATGAAACTCTAGATCTGCTTAATTCCACTAAATATTCCTAGTTTTGTTCCAGACACTGGGTGTATATTGTGTGAAATGGACTGGACCTCTGCCCTCATGAAATGTGTGTGGCTTACTGGGGAAAGACATTATACCAATACAACATACTTATCATCATGGAGTATTAGATATACTGTGGAAGGAAATTAAAGTTCTTAGATAATAATTGGAAGGAAGCACCTAATTTAGATGTGGAGTAAAGGAAGCTGAGGCCTGAAACCTAAGCAGCACAGTGATGGAAAAAATACTGAGAGAAACAACATGTGCCAAGCATGGAAGAGAATGTTGCATTCAAGAAACTGAAAAACTAGTGCTGGCATAGTTTGTTTAGGGCTGCCTGGTGCAGACTGAGTAACACCTGGCAGTCAGCACTGTGGGTGTGTGCTGTCTTTTGCTCTGGACTCAGAGCACTAACACACTATTATATGCTTTCGTTAGTATGAGTAGCACTGACCAATCTGCTGCAGTTATTCTGCCCTGGTTTCTCTCTATTTGCATTCCATTTTCTGATGACTGTCTTGATTCTTGGCAAATATTGTTTTCTTTCAAAGGCAGAACAAGTGTGGATTCTTTTAAAGGCCAAGTGGAGTCTTGTAATTTTGCAGTTTTATATTTGCATACCTATTTTTAATAACATGTAATCTTTTTATATGTGTGTGGTTTCATTACCCTTAAACAAAAGAACAAAACAGTGATTATTGTGAGGCTTGCTTCTCTCCCTGCTCCTGACAATTTGAATGAAGGTCTTACTGTGTGCATTTTTGCCAAAAATTGTTTATACCCTCCCCCAAAGTAAAAGGGCAAACAAAACATTTAATTTCAGCTCAGAAAAGTTATTTGAAAGCTGTAGAAGTAAATGCTGTGTCTGTGAGCAGTTTCTGAGAAGATTTGTCTCCACAGATCATTGCCTTTACCAGTGTTCCCTGAATAATTTAAAGGAATTCAGGAAAAAAGAATTAACCTGGTTTTACACCAGTAAATGTCTAAATGCAAATGCCTTTCAAACCTCTTGTTTACTTTATGTTTTTGTGTATCTATAGTTATTTGTATTACTTGATTGCTAAACTATTTTGAGACTCCCAAAGTAAGCACCTCTGCTTATTTTAGGGAATATAGCCTCTGAGAAATGTCTCTGGCATGACAATTAAAGAACTTTTGAGTGGCAAGTGTTGTGACACAGCAAGTTTAGGTGCCACTTAAGATGCCTTTATCTTAAATCTGAGTGCCAGTTGGAATCCAAACACCTCTACTTCTGATCCAGCTTCTTGCTAATGTACCTGGGAAGGCAGTAGATCAGGCTCAAGTAGTCAGGTCCCGACTACCCACATGGGAGACTTAGATTGAGTTCAGGACTCGTGGCTTCTGCCTGGCCTATCCCCTGCTGTTGAAGGCATTTGGGGAGTGAACCAGTGGATGGAAGACCTCCCACTCTATCTCTGTCACTCTGACTTTAAAATAAATAAAAATACTACTTTTTTTTTTTTTTTTTGGTAAAGGAACTTTTGAGCTGTTCAGAGTTTCTCAGACTGAGAGTGTATTAACCACACAGACACTGTACACTGAGCATTGCAAAGTGTGTGAAGAGCATACGTGGTGAAACTCTGATACAGAAAAGTCACAGCTAGGAGCTCTATGGGAAATTGTGAGAGTCTAGTGGCATTTATTAAAACAAAGGAAAGTGCAAAATAAAAACAAACATCATTGATATACATCCCAGGGGAGTTATGTCTGCTCTCTCTTATACTGCCCTACTGAATTCACTTGGACAGAGTGGGATGCATTATCAAGACTGGTTTTACCTTTCTTCAACCTCTTATGTTTCCTGAAGTCAGAATTTTCGCAATTGTCCCAAAAAGGTTCAGAAGAAAATCACATAATACTGGAATGTCCTTCTAAAAAGATAATTGTAGGGACCAGCATTGTATGAAATGGATTGAGCCACTGCCTGTGATCCCTGCATTCCATATGGGCACCAGTTCCAGTCCCTGTTGCACAACTTCCAATCCTGCTCTCTGCTAATGCACCTAGGAAAGCAGCAGTAGATGGCACAACTCCTTGTGTCCATGCACCCATGTGGGAGACCTGGATAAAACTCCTGGCTTGTGACTTTGGCCTTGCCCAGCCCCAGCTGTCATGGCCATGTGGGGAGTGTACCAGTAGATGGAAGATAGTTTTCTCGTTCTCTTTCTCTTTATATATATATATATATCTCTCCTTCTCTCCCTTTGTAACTCTGACTTTCAAATAGATAAATAAATCTTAAAAAAAAAAACCAGATAGTTATGGAGAGATTGCTCTGTATGCTTTCAGGATTCAAATAAAATGTTTTCATTCAATTTAAACATTTATTTATGTATTTGAGAGGTAGATTTACAGACACAGAGAAGGAGATACATAGGGAAAGGTCTTCCATCTGCTGTTTCACTCCCCAAGTGGCCGCAACGGCCAGAACTGAGCTGATCCAAAGCCAGGAGCCAGGAGCCAAGTCTCCCACGTGGATGCAAGGGCCTAGGCACTTAGACCATCTTCTAATGCTTTCCCAGCCCATTAGCAGAGAGCTGGATCGGAAGAGGAGCAGCTGGGACAATAACCAGCTTCCACATGGGATGCTGATGCCATGGGAGGAGTCTTAGCCTACTATGCCACAACTCTGGTCCTATTCATTTTAAAAAGAATTAGAATTTACATATTCTTTCCCATTTACTTCATTGATTTTTCTTTTCCCTATGACCTTTGTTAAAGGGAAAAAAGTTATTATCTTTGGAATAAATTATATTTATATAGAAGCCATAGACATTTTATTAAATGTACGTGACTTTAAAAGATATACAGAGATATAATAAATAGCTGCTCAGAATTAAGATCCTTTTAATAAAAGTGCAACTTTGAAAAATTTAACTCTTGTCATCACTGAGAGTTTCTATAGACTGAAGGGAATTATGAAAATGTGTATGTAACAGTTCTTATTTTAGAAGGTTTATTTGAAATATAGGGTCATAGAGATTTTTAACCTTTTTTATTATTGTTATTTGGAAGGCAGAGTGATGGAGAAAGAGAGAGAGAGAGAAAGAGAGAGATATCTTCCATCCACTGGTTCACCTCTCAAATGCCCAATCAGCTGTAGCTGGGCCATGCCAAAGCCAGGAGCCAGGAACTCCACACTGGTCTCCCATGTGGGTAGCAGGGACTCAAGCACTTGAGCCATCATCCACTGCCTCCCAAGCTAGATTGGAAATGGAGGTGGAACTCAGGTACCCCAAGTGGGTAGTGGGTACCCGGGTATACTCCAACTATCATCTCCTGCCTCCCAGGTGCACATTGACAGGAAGCTGCACTGGAAGCAGAGTTACAAGATTCTAACCAGACACTCTGAAATGAGATGTGGGCCAAAAAGCAGCCCCTTCAATGAATTTTCTTAAAATAGCATTTCGATATACAGAATATATATGTGCTTATGGAAAGCCTGTTATTCACCACAGCACATCTTTCTATAATTTTAATTTATTTTAACTATTATTTTTAAAAAGTAACAAAAAATAATGTTGCTTGAATGAAAATTACAGTAATAAAAACAAATACTTGGGATGATTAGACTATAAATTTTAACTATAGTTTTTTTTAAGAAATATTTGAGAACTTCTTATGAAGATTTTTTTCCCCAAAGTATAGCATTTTATCCTGTTTATGTTTATTTCCTTATTACAAATACTAGCATTTATAAAGGAAATTTTAAAACCTTAGAAAAAAATAAGTTTTAAAATCAAGTCTCACAAACTAAAATAACCACTATTAATATTTTGATGTATAATTTTTCTAATCTTTCCTTTTTGATGTGTAACTTTAAAATTTGTAATATTCAAATCTCTTCCTTACTTCCAACTTGCTGTTTAGCTTTTTAAAACAGTAGTTTAAAAAACATAGGTACATAGATTAGAAAGTCAAACTAGCTCCATAGTTTATTTAGTAAAAGATAGAAGTCTTCTGCCTTGTCACTTGCTCAGATTAAGTATTCATTTTTAGATATCATGGTTGATCATCTTTAATGATTTACCCATCTTCTGATTCTCTGCTTCTCTGTCTTCTCAAATTGGTTATAAGCCCACTTTGGTTTAAACTATGAGTTACATTACTGAACCTCTAATGTAAATAATATTCATAGATAAACCTCGTATGTTGTTATCATGTAATACAACATTTTGTTTTTCATGTAACTTTGTTTTGTCCTGGAATTAATCGTTGTCTTTTTTGGTGTGTTTCCTTAGATTAATTAATTCCACAGAACTGTGAACTTATTTAACACATATGAAAACATCAAATAATCATTCAAATTGATCATTTTCTCTGCCTCTAGAGGTTTCCTTCTTATATCTCTCTGTAACTATCATTTGAGGACATCCATAATCCTGGGCATTACTTTCTCCTGTGGAATCCATGTTTTGATCTCCATGTCCTTTTCTTAATGATTAATGCCTTTGTTTTGTTGGGCCTATCTTATAATACTTTCCTGCCTATGGGACATAAATTTTAAGACACTATATATGTGAAAGCATTTTTAGTCTACTTATATAACTTGCTAGGCCGCAGATATATAACTATATGTTAATATTTTAGAATGTTGAAGGTATGATTTTATTGCTTTTAAATTCCAGGGTTGCTATGTTAGGCCATTCTGAAACTATTCATTTGTCTGATTACCTTGCAGTATGGTATTAATTTCGTTTTTCTTTCTAGACTCTTTTAAGATCTTATGTCTGTAGTTCTGAACTTTCATAATGTGAAATGTAGTTCTTGGAATACACATGTATGTATGTACTTCCCTTCGTTCCTTTATTAATTTATTTATTGAGCTACACCTTCACTTGGACTCTTAATTCAGAGATGGAGTATAATTTCTTTAATAATTTTTTTATTTTTTATTTTACTTTCTGGAATTAATGTTTTCAAGTGTTATACCTCCTACTCTCGGAATCTGCTTTTCTATTTCCCATTGTTATATCTTGTTTTGCTTTTGAAGTGATATCTCCATCTCTTTTCAACCTTTCTGTTGATTTTTTTACTTAATTTTTTGTTTTGGTAATTTTTAAGAACCTCTTTTAAAAATTCTCAGAATTTTTCTATTATATCTTTTTATTTAATCTTATGTCTCTGAAGGAGATTATAGTGTATCAAGATTATTTTTCCAGTTCCTTATTGCTTATGCTTCTTCTAAATTCCTCTTTTCTATTTGTTTTGCTATGTTCTTTTTTCCCACAGATTTTGAAGCTTTTATCAAATATCTTATTATCTTTTTATGTCCGTGCATCCAGGTAAGACACAGAAATGGGGTTTATAAGTTCTTTGTACGTAGAACTATGATGATTACTGTTAGCCAGTGAAGTGAAGCCCTCACAAGGTCTGCATCTAGGTCTTTTCTTTTGGTCTGAGAAACAGAACTGGAATGGTAGGCTTAGTTGCTAGCCTTCCTTGAAGAGCCAAAAAGGGAGAAATCTGCCTCTGATTATTTTAGAAACCAGCAAGTAGTCATCAACATTCCTATTTCCAGTTCCACACCACATCTACCCTCAGTAGATGTTATCCAGAACTTCTTATTTCTGAATCTTCCCAAGTGTCTACTATAACAAATGGCTTATTTCTTGAGTACCTTTTTATGCACACACTGGTTTAGGATTGTGTTTTCAATGACTTCTGGTCTATAGTCAGTTCCCACTCAACCATTTACAATTACAGCTTCCAGAACATTGCTGACTTGATTGTTCTGTGATTCTGTCCCATTTTCTTTGTCTTACTGGGGTTGTACCTCTTTCATACTTCCTTACATGTCACTTTGGGATGTCAGAAGAAATAAAGTGAATGCATGTGTTCATTTAATCCATGATGTCCTATTGAAAGTCACTGCAATACTGGCACAACTTCTACTTCTTCAGTGAAGACTTCCTGGCACCCCATCAAGAGTAGATTACTTTGTGTTAAAGAGTCATAAAATTATATTGCTTTTTATTCAATGTATCTTTCTCATTTAGTTTAGTTTTTTGGGTTTTTTAAAAAAATTAATGTATCTGTCACATGAGAGTGTTACAGGAGCAATGGCCATATCTATTTTTATTTTACCTCAATTCCACATCTGTCAGAATATCAAGCAAATGACAAGGGCTCAATAAATATTATTATTCTTAAAAGTTTTAAAATCATCCTATATTGTATCTATACATGTAAAATAGTTTGTATGTGTAACTATTTCCCTGCAGTTGGATATTCAGGTATTTCAAATGTTAAATAAAATTGAAGGGATTGTGTGTGTGTGTGTGTGTGCGTGTTTATTTCCATAGGATAAATTTTTTTTTTTTTTTGGACAGGCAGAGTGGACAGTGAGAGAGAGACAGAGAGAAAGGTCTTCCTTTGCCGTTGGTTCACCCTCTAATGGCCGCCGCGGTAGCGCGTTGCGACCGGCGCACCGCGCTGTTCCGATGGCAGGAGCCAGGTGCTTATCCTGGTCTCCCATGGGGTGCAGAGCCCAAACACTTGGGCCATCCTCCACTGCACTCCCTGGCCACAGCAGAGAGCTGGCCTGGAAGAGGGGCAACCGGGACAGGATCGGTGCCCCGACCGGGACTAGAACCCGGTGTGCCGGCGCCGCAAGGCGGAGGATTAGCCTGTTGAGCCACGGCGCCGGCCGGATAAATTTAATACATTGTTTTTGAGGCTCTGGATTGATACAGATGCTCATTGACTTAGGATGAGTTGAAGTCAAATCTCAGTGCATGCCTCATAAAAGCCTAAGAATAAGATCATACAAACATAGGAAAAAATCCTTAGATCCAAAGAACTAGATCCACAAAGAGCAACAGAATCAGTCCTTACTTTTTCAACTCAAAAATGCATTTGCTATACCTAACCTAAACATCATAGCTTAGTCTAATCTTTCTTAATCTAACTTTAAGATCACTTTCATTAGCCCTCAGTGAGGCAAAATCATCTAGCATCATGTTTTATAATAAAGTGTTGAATATCTTATATATTGAATGCTATACTGAAAGTTTTGTATGGTATACTTTGACACCATCATAAAGTTTAAAAAAAGTAAGTCAAGCCATTGTAAATCTGGGACTGTGGATTGCCAACTTATTTTAAGTTTTGCACCACTTTACACTGCTATTGGCAGTGTTTGATTAGCCATTTGTTATTAATTTTTTTGTTATTAATTTTTCTCAGCATTTTTATTTAAAACTCTTTTACAATGAAAGATTTTGGTTTTGGCCGGCGCCGCGGCTCACTAGGCTAATCCTCCACCTTGCGGCGCCGGCATATCGGGTTCTAGTCCCAGTCGGGGCGCCAGATTCTGTCCCGGTTGCCCCTCTTCCTGTCCAGCTCTCTGCTGTGGCCAGGGAGTGCAGTGGAGGATGGCCCAAGTGCTTGGGCCCTGCACCCCATGGGAGACCAGGAGAAGCACCTGGCTCCTGCCATCGGATCAGCGCGGTACGCCGGCCGCAGTGCACCAGCCGCGGCGGCCATTGGAGGGTGAACCAACGGCAAAAGGAAGACCTTTCTCTCTGTCTCTCTCTGTCTTTTTTTTTTTTTTTTTTGACAGGCAGAGTTAGACAGTGAGAGAGAGACAGACAGAGAGAAAGGTCTTCCTTTTCTGTTGGTTCACCCCCCAAATGGCCATTATGGCCATCGTACTGCACTAATCCGAAGCCAGGAGCCAGGTGCTTTCTCCTGGTCTCCCATGCGGGTGCAGGGCCCAAGCACTTGGGCCATCCTCTGCTGCCCTCCCGGGCCACAGCAGAGAGCTGGACTGGAAGAGGAACAACCGGGACAGAATCCGGCGCCCCAACTGGGACTAGAACCTGGGATGCCTGTGCTGCAGGTGGAGGATTAGCCTAGTGAACCGCTGCACCGGCCCAATGAAAGATTTTGTAACCATTAGTTAAATTTGATTGTAATGTTGATTACATGTATTTTTTTTTAGTACCAGTTTTATTAGTAACTATATGATACTTTTCCTTATCAGATGATTAATGAGTTAAATTTAGTATTTTTTTTTCTCTTGTAATTATACTTACTTGAAACAGAAACTTTTGATAGGCTGTATATCCCTTGGCTTTTTTTAGTATATTTTCCCCTGTTGATTGGATAAAGTTAAAATACATAAATATTGTTGGGTGAGCAAATACACAAGAGGATTTTGATTTAAGAATGAGTTCACTAGAGTGATTTCAATTTTATCTAAAGTAGACTGATGGCTATATACTATGTAGGTAAGGAATGATTATGTTGCTATTTTGGGATCTAGTTCTTTGGATCTCAGGGTTTTTTTCTGCAATTGTATGATCTTATTCTTAGGCTTTTATGAGGCATGCACTGAGATTTGAGAATGAGGTCAGGGATGACTGTCCCGCCCCTTGGATGTGAGCAGAGATTGAGCTGGATGGCACGAGATTGTCATCATGCTGCTCAAAGTGGTATGCAATTTAAAAGTTAGGAACTGTTTTTTTTTTTGTTTTTTTTGTTTTTTTTTTTTGCTTTTTTGACAGAGTGGACAGAGAGAGAGAGTGACAGATAGAAAGGTCTTCCTTTTCTGTTGGTTCACCCCCCCCAGATGGCCACTATGGCCATCACGCTGCACCGATCCGAAGCCAGGAGCCAGGTGCTTCCTCCTGGTCTCCCATGCGGGTGCAGGGCCCAAGGCACTGGCCTGGAACTGTTTTAAAAAGCATTCTTTTTATTTATTTGAAAGTTAGTGTTAGGGCTGGCGCTGTTGACTCACTTGGTTAATCCTCCGCCTGAGGCCCTGGCATCCCATATGGGCGCCGGGTTCTAGTCCCTGCTGCTCCTTTTCCAGTCCAGCTCTCTGCTGTGGCCCAGGAAGGCAGTGGAGGATGGCCCAAGTGCTTGGGCTCTTGCACCCGCATGGGAGACCAGGAGGAAGCACCTGGCTCCTGGCTTTGGATTGGCACAGCGCGCCGGCGGTAGTGGTCATTTGGGTGGTGAACCAATGGAAGGAAGACCTTTCTGTCTGTCTCTCTCACTGTCTAACTCTATCTGTCAAAGAAAAAAAAAAAGTTAGTGTTAGAGAAAGGGAGATACAGAGAGATCTTCCATCTGGTGGTTCACTTCCCAGATGGTCACAATGGGCAGGGCTGGGTCAGGTGAAAGCTAGGAGGTCCATCCAGGTCTCCCATGTGGGTGCAGGGGCCCAAACACTTAGGTTATCCCTTGCTGCCTTTCCCAGGCCATTAGCAGGGAGCAGGATCAGAAGGGGAATAACTGGGGCATGAACTGACACCTATATGGGATTGCAGCCTCGCAGAGTGAGGCTTTACCCACTGTGCCACAACAGTGGCCCCAGAGGAAAAACTTTATTTGGAGAAAAAGCAGAAAGCAGCACTTTGGCATTATTCCTCCTTCCTCCAAATACTTAAGGAACTTAGAGATGAGCTAAAATGAAAGTTTTGTGATTTTTCTACTGACTTAAAGAGCATTTTTCCCATGCCCCATATACAAAAACACCTTTAGGTATCTGTACTTTCAGTTGAGTCCATGAGATGTTTCATTTGTACATTCAGCAAATGCTTGAGAGCCTGTTGTGCTGGGCTGCTAGGAATACAGTAGAGAAAGAGTCAAAGTCCTTGCCCTCATAGATCCTCTGGTTTTAAAGAAATACAGAAACAGTAATAAAATATTAGATAATAGTCATTACAATGAAGGGAAAAATACAGTGTTAGGAAGATACAGAAAGAAAGAAGCTGCTATTTAGGAAGGATGTTCTGTGATTCCATTGCTCAAAAGCCTGAGGGAGATTAGGGGTGCAAGCTTTGATTACATCTGGGCAAATGCATTCGAAGCAGAAGAACGAAGTAGAAAGATCCTCTGTAGTGAATATGCCTGGCATGCATAAGGAAGAGCAAAGAGGCCAGCAGAGTTAGAATGATAGAAGATTAGGTGCCAGATACTTGCTCTAAATATAATCTGGTAATTTACCTATTTGAGAGAAGTTTATATACAGTTACCATATTTCTTAGTGTTTTTAGTTACTGCGATGTATTTTTAAAGCAATTAACATGTATATATATCATGTAATAAATATACTGTAGATCCTGTAGTTACTCACTTATACCTAAAAATCAACGTATGCTTTTTAAAATATTTATTTTTAAAAGATTTTATTTATTTTTTTTAAAGATTTTACTTATTTGAGAGGTTGAATTACAGACAGAGAGAGGGAGAGACAGTTGGTTCATTCCTCAGATGGCTGTAATGGCCAGAGCTGAGCCTATCCAAAGCCAGTAGCCAGGAGCTTCTTCCAGATCTCCCACATGGGTGCAGGGGACCAAATACCTGGGCCATCTTCCATTGCTTTCCCAGGCCAGTAGAGAACTGGATAAGAAGAGGAGCAGCTGGGATGTGAACCAGCACCCATATGAGATGCCAGCAACGCAAGTGGAGGCCTAGCCTACTACGCCACAGCACTGGCTCCTAAAAATATGTATTTTAAATTACATAGTATCTTGATGTAAAAGGAGAACCGCCAAGAGGTAGTACATACACATTTATTTATAGATATATTAAAACTGTTATGAAATTATGCTTTATCATATTTTCACATTAAGCAATAACCTGGTGGTTCAATTTGCATATACATTATATACATGTTTAATTTTGCATAAATTTATTACTAATGGACTTTATTTGTAAGTTTAAGTTCTGGGAAAACAGAAATCTTAGAAGTAGATTTAAAAAGATAGTTTATTTCTCTTAAAGAGACATTAATAGTTCAAGTAATGTGGTAATCTTCATGGATCTATATCTTCCACACCCAGTCTCTGCTTCCTAGTCTAATGTGATTTCTTCCATTTAGCCATTATATCTGCATTCCAGCAAGCAGGATATAGAAATTAGAAGGCTTTCCCTTTTAAGCATACTTCCTAAAAATTGCACATGCAACTATTATTTGACATCTCATTGTCCAAATCTTCCACATATGGGCACACATAGTTACAGGGAAGGCTCAGAAATGTAGTTTTTACTCTGAGCAGCTCTGTGCCTATATATCATTGGATGTTCTATTGCTCGCAGGAACAGATGATATTACTGTATAACTCAGTCTCTGCACCTTGCAAACAATGGGGAGAAGCTGGAGGTATATAATGCATTTTTTTCCTCTTTGTCTTTTTTTCTGTATTAAAGTTTAGCATATCTATTATACTGTTTAACCATGCTGTGACTTTTTTTAACTGAAAAATTTATCCTGTGATCTGCTATACATACATTTCTCTAAGGTAATGACTAAGAGTAGGGAGCCAAACTGCTTAGATTCAAATCTTACCTGTGTTACTCACTGCTATAGCATTGGACACCTTACACTGTATTACAGTGTCTTCATCTTAAAATGAAAATACAGTAGTATCTAACTCAAAAGATTGCTCTCAGAAGTAAACAATTTGTTGTAAATAGAAAAGCTCATGGCACATAATAACCCTTCAAATGTTGTTAGTTATTACTATCAATTATCAGATTCTTAGTGAAAGTACTGTTAATAATACCCTAAGTAAAATCACTGTACAGGCCGGCGCCGCGGCTCAATAGGCTAATCCTCCGCCTAGTGGCGCCGGCACACCGGGTTCTAGTCCCGGTCAGGGCGCCGGATTCTGTCCTGGTTGCCCCTCTTCCAGGCCAGCTCTCTGCTGTGGCCAGGGAGTACAGTGGAGGATGGCCCAAGTACTTGGGCCTTGCACCCCATGGGAGACCGGGAGAAGCACCTGGCTCCTGCCATCGGATCAGCGCGGTGCGCCGGCCGCAGCGTGCCGGCCGCGGCGGCCATTGGAGGGTGAACCAACGGCAAAAGGAAGACCTTTCTCTCTCTCTCACTATCCACTCTGCCTGTCAAAAAAAAAAAAAAAAATCACTGTACAGGTTAACTTGTAATGATGTATTAATATCTTCACTGCGGGAGTGGAAAAGTGATATGATAACTTAAAGCCTAAATTTTATTATTTTACTTTGGAGCATTTTATTAGTTATATTAAGAGGATTTTTCCTTTGTGGAAGCTATAATATTGTAAAACATATATACGCATATATGAGTGTTCCTTCACAAGCAGGTATCTTTCTTTTGAACTTCCCACATATCTGACATCTTTTAAGTCATTCAGAGCTAAGATGTCAAAAAGCTACCCATCAGTAAAAATATTTTGTTACCTGTATCTTGGGATAAATAAAGTTAACAGTGAACTTATTAGAGAATGATTATGTGGTAATTTAAAGTTGAATGTCTCCCAAGATGGAACTAGGCTTCAGAATTTGTTTAATTACTTTTCTAGAAAGTCTGGCCTGAAGCCTTGAGTTTAGTATAGTAACGCTCTGTGTTGTTTATATATACCATACTATACCTAATACTTTTAGCACCTGGTAAATTTCATTGGAATTGTCCATTTGTGTTTTTCTCCCTTGCCATTTCATAAGCAGAGTCTCTGTCTTATTTACCTTTACATCCTACATATTGTCAGTATGGAAGACTCAATTTGTTATACTGAAAAACAAGCCAAGTTGCCACTTTTGTAGTTTGTTTTAGTATTTACATCTCAAGTCAGAGCCAACAGTAAATTTTTTATGGCCTTAAATTGTTGTCTAATTTTGGTCTTCTATAGCAAGATGTTTAGAAATAGGCTTATTTCCAAGAAAAGCTACAATACTTGAAAGTAATGTTCTATTTGTTGAACAGCTTCCTGGCTCCTTCTACCTCCTTTGATTATCCTCCTGTTTCTTGATACTAAGGCATCACAACAAGAAACTTAATTATGTGTGTTAGAGTATGAAAACTTTATTCAACACATTATTTAGTTAACTAATGTCATAAAACATGAAATTCAAGGGTAAATAAGAGTTGGTTAATTGTCTTTTTGAAGGACAGTAACACTTACTGCTTACTGTGTTGAGTCTAAAACCAAGTATGCCATAATTCAATTAGATCTCTGAAGTGTGTTGTCTATAGCTGTATCTCCCTCTCATATATGTGCTTATTTTAATGTCAAAATTGGATTATCTGTCAGTAACTACTGCATTAGATGATCAAATTCTGTTCATAATTAAAAGCCAAGGATCTGTCTTCTATGGAATATTTGAATACAGCAAAAGACACTTAGAGTGCAGAGTACTTGCTAATGTGGTAAAGATAGAGGCAGCTTTTTAGTACTTTTTATTAATCATGTCAACTTCATTCAAATTTCTATTAGTAACATAATAACATATTTTAAATGTTTTCATTATAATTATTTAAATATGACCAATTATTAAATGCAAGTGTGATGAGGTTTTTCTCTTTTTTGGTAACATTTTAGTTGTTTTTGATATAGGAATATAGATTCCTTTCCTTCAAGATTCATTTTTTGCAAAATAGTTCTGTAAATAAAATTGCGAACAGCTTTGAAAATATTAAAACAATTCACATCCCATATTAATTTTGCAAGACTGGGTTACCTGCTTTTTTTTATTTCAGAAAACAAGCTTTGCTCTGTTGGCATAGCTAGCAGATCACATTGTGGTCTCATGATCTAGGAACTAAGGTTAACTGGTTTGTTTTGTTTTAACTTTCAAAGATAATTTTAGTTAATATACTTTGAGTTAAACATTAGCATTTTTAATTCTTTAAAAATGTACGGTGCTTAGAAATTTCCTCATCACACCCTCCTCCTTTTTTGCTTTTCAAATAGTGCCATAATCTTTAAATTCTCCTTTCCTGTCTTTTTAAAGGTCGATTGAGCTATCCACATCCAGGAACTGACAATCTGTTGATGTTAAATGGTAAGTTTTACAGAAATATCTTATGTTTCCAATTGATTTATATAAATGGAGATGACTAAATATATGTTTCTCTACACCTCCCCATGCACACAATTTAATTATTTTTAACTGTAAAAATAAAGCTATACTATTCCTGTGTAGAAAGTAGAGTTAGGAATCTGAATATACTCTATATATCTAGCTGGCAAACCATCATTGAAGTGTATGTGGACAGTGTGGTTTAATTCGATAATCACAGACTTTAGAGGCAATCCTTATTTGAATATTGACTTTTCCATTTAAGGTTTGACATTGGACAAGTTAGCTGTGAGTTTAGTTTTAGTTTCCCCATATGTTTGTTTTAAGATTTATTCATTTATTTGAAAGAGTTACAGAAAGAGAGGGAGAGACAGAGAAAGTGAAAGATCTTCCATCTACTGGTTCACTACCAGATGGCCTCAGCAACCAAGGCTGAGCCAGACCAAAGCCAGGAGTCAAACAGTTGGGCCATCTTCTGCTGCTTTTCCCAGGCCATTCGCAGGAAGCTGATTTGGAAGTAGAGCATTTGGGAAATGAACTGATGCTCACATTGGATGCCTGCATCACAGGTGGCAGCTCTACCTGCTGCACCACAATACCAACCCCCAATCTCACCATTTATTATGAGAATTAAATGAGATAATGTTTGCGAAGTGCATAAAACTTATTGTATTTATATTTAAGGAATATACTACTCTATCTGTAAATATGATTGTTACACTGACCTAATTTATTCTAATTAGAAAGTTTACACTGTGAAGTGCACTAGAGTGAGTGAATAAACCTTCAATAAAGTATGTTTTTTTTTTTCTGTTGGACAAACAATAATAAATTCACAGAGTCATCATACTTAGAGCAGCTTTGATATGGGAGTAGGGTTGGAGGATTAAACTATCCCTCACAAAAGTATTTTTAAATCAGAGGGTAGGTGGGAAGAGTGAAATTGGAAAAGGAAGGAATAGAAATGGTAATTATAGTATTTACTTTAAGAAAACATCATAGTATCATTAAAAGGGTCTGGCTCTCCTGTTTCAACTCAAGCTTTCTTGAAATAAGATGCAGTGAAGTTGTGGAACAAAGACTGAGAATAAGGTCAGTGTAAAGCTAGACCATGTGAAGTAATTTCAAGTGAAAACTATAGTGATAGAAAGATAGAAATAAAGTCCAGGCCACCTGGGAGATTGTCAGATTAGATAGGAGTAAGAGAAGAATTGAGGAAGCAGAGTATTAGGTGAGGTGATTGGCTGGTTTGATCGACACTTAACTATAACGTATTGAGTTGTCTACTACTTACCTGCCTTGTCCCAACTGTGGGTTTTATAATTAGTGTGAATCTTTAAGGATGGTTAGAAATACAATTGTCTAAGTGCTCCTGAGGTCAGTCTGACTATTGTAGGCTGAGGCCATGCACAGGCTAGACTTTGCAGTGGTCCAGTAGATCACTGTGAATTTAACAGTTTAAGGTATGTACGTGGATTTTGGTTAGAAGTGTACTGGAAGTTGCATTTAAGGACTTTTTCATTCACCTTTTTTTTTTTTCCTATCACATAAACATATAATTTGAGTAGTTAGTCTCTAATTCTAGATTTGTAACTAAAATGATGGTCCTTAAGTACAGTTTACAAAACTCAAAATAACTTGCAATTTATATTATTCCCTTGGCATGATTTATAAAATAATGATCAGTTTAGGTAGCATTAAGTTATTTATGTATTGATCTGACTTATTTTCTTCTGTAACATTCTATGTGTTGAATAAAAATTATTTGCATTTTAATTTCTGAAAAAGCAATTTTGTAAGACAAAAATTGAATTTGAATATATTTCACATATTAAAGTCCATTTGAAAGAAAGAACCCCATAATTTTTTACATCATTCACAGATGTTCATAGATTGCTGAATGGATAGTAAGCCAGGATGCCCACAATAAAATGTATCAGTTCTGTGTAAGCAAAGAGCTTAGTAGCCACACTTTTTTGAAACTTTTGGTTTATTACAGTAAACACTATTAAACTAATCTGATTTTGTCAGTTACCAAATACTTGTAAATAATCTAAATGTTAAACTCAAAAGTGTTTTATCACATTGTAGAACACACAAATATTTTATTTCAGTTAAGTTGTATCTTCTGGACAGATCTGCTTTTGCAGCACTAACAGCACTGTTAGTTTGCTGTAACAAGTATTCAATACAGGAAGCTAGTCTTGAAGTTCTGATTTTTTTCTGGCAAAGGGACTAAGGGAGGAAAAAAGTTAAAGTAGGACATCAAAATGTGTTTATGTCAGAAAGAGAGATAATTGATCCAAAGAGAAAAAGTTTCCTTTACTCATTTGGAATCCTTTCTTAGGAGGCAAAATTAGAATTGCCTAACTTACGCATTTGTGAGGAAAAGAAATATTGAATATTAAGGAATTAAATAATTTTATTGGACATCATAGTTATTGAAGAGAAAACTACGGGCGAATTAGGGCTCTAAAACATAAGGGGAGATTTTACTTGGGCTATTTTTTAACTACACGTAATTCAATCTTATTCTTAAGATATCGTCTCCCTGAGAAACATGGAAATTAGGTGATGTTAAGACAAGACTATCCCTATGCTAAAGTATTTATTTAATATTATTAAATGATGAAAAAATTTCTGGTATCTCATAGAACATAGACCTACTTTTTTATATTATTAGAGTGTTCTTTAGTATGTCATAGATTTAGCTCACTATTTGGCAATTGGGTAAGTATGTTACATTACTTAACCAGCAAGTATAGCTGACAAATATTGTTGAATTTAAAAATCAGTGTGGGCCGGCGCCGTGGCTTAATAGGCTAATCCTCCGCCTTGCGGCGCCGGCACACCGGGTTCTAGTCCCTGTCAGGGCGCCGGATTCTATCCCGGTTGCCCCTCTTCCAGGCCAGCTCTCTGCTATGGCCCGGGAAGGCAGTGGAGGATGGCCCAAGTCTTTGGGCCCTGCACCTGCATGGGAGACCAGGAGAAGCATCTGGCTCCTGGCTTCGGATCAGCACGATGCGCCGGCCGCAGCGGCCATTGGAGGGTGAACCAACAGCAAAAAGGAAGACCTTTCTCTCTGTCTCTCTCTCTCTCTCACTATCCACTCTGCCTGTCAAAAATAAAAATAAAAATCAGTGTGTAGTAATAAATTTTGATATATTATATTATATTATATTATATTTATTATAATAAATATATTATATATAATATATAATATATAAATATATAATATATATATAATATATATAATATATAAATATATATAATATATAATATATATAAATATATAATAAATATTATTATAATAAATTTTGATATATTATATTATATTATATTATATTTTTGTAATAGTTAAACCAGTAGTTCTTGGTGTTTCATACCACAGATTCTAGAGCCAAATCATCTGGGTTTAGACCCAAGCTTGCTTTCTCTATATAGCCTTGGCTGGCTTTTACCCAACTTGAATTTGCATTTTCTTCATTTCTAAAGTAAGGATAGCATAATACCTTCCTCTTAGCAACTCTTCTGAGGAGCAAGTGAATTTATTTATGTAAAGTATTTAGAACAGTTCCTGAAAGTCAGTGTTAGCTGTGGTAGTAAGGGATGGTAATGAGTGATAAAAATGACTGAAAGAGTAAAATTCATGTTGTGTGACTAGGTGAAGTAGTTGAATATGTTGACTTTAGAGATTATAAAATAAAGAGAAGACTTAACTTGTATTTTTAGCTCTTTGAAGGATATTGTATATAATAAACAAAAGGAATTATTTTATGTTACTGAAAGCCAAGTGAGAACCATTTGGTATATAAGCTATATAATGACAAAATTTGGATCAATAAATTTAAAAAAAAAGTTTCTCTAAGCAAATTGTTCCTGATCCCTAAAATGTGATGCCTTGTTGCTTTGGGATAATCAAATTAATTTGATGGTACACAGATACACATTAAAATAAAAGCATGACTGGGACCAGTATTGTGGCATAGTGGGTTAAACCACCAGGGCTAATTGAAGCTCCAACTGCCCCACTTCCAATCTGCTTGTTAATGGGAAGGCAGCAGATGATGGCCCAAGTACTTGGGCCCCTGCTACTGACATGGGAGACCCAGATGGCATTCTAGGTTCTTGGCTTCAGCCTGGCCCAGACCTTACTGTAGTGGCCATTTGGAGAATGAACCAGCAGATGGAAGGTCTCTCTCCTCTCCCCTCCCCTCCCCTCCTATCCTCTCCCCTCTCCTCTCCTCTCCTCTCTTCTCCTTTCCTCTCCCCTCCCCTCCCCTCCCTTCCTCCGCCTCTCCCCCCCCCCCCGCTTCTAAACAAATAAATAAAAACATGACAGTTAAATTAAGGAATGGTTCATACAAATATAAAACTAAAATAAATATATATATTTATATATAGTGCTCCCTCCAACATATATATTAAAATTGGATTGACAGAGAAAACAAAAAAGCAAAATGCTCAACTGACAAAAATCTGTGATGTTACACTGATACCCTTTAATAAAAAATAAAATACAGGGGCCAACACTATTATAGCAGCTTAAGCTGCCACTTGCGATGCCAGCATCCTGTATCAGGGCACCAATGTGAGTCCCAGCTATCCATATCTAATCCAGATCCCTGCTAATGTACACGGGAAAGTAGGGAAAGATGGCCCAGGTGTTTGGCTCCTGCCATCCATTTTAAGATCCAGATGGATTTCTTAGCTCCTGGCTTCAGCCTGGCCCTGTCCTGGCTGTTTTAACCATTTGAGGAATGAACCAGCTGATGGAAATATTCTGTCTCTCTATCTCTGCCTTTCAAATAAATAAATAAATCTTTTAAAAACACTTGATAAATAATAGTTGTAGGCAGAAAAGGCAAATCTTGTAAATTGTTATTCTATCTTCTAATTAATTAACAGTTATGATTAAACTTTAAATATTCCTTTAAATAAGGGATAAAGAGGGAATGAGGTAAAAGGAAGTTAGACAAAGTTGAAGTGCCTCTGGAAGATCCTTAACTTGGCTCCTGTTAGTAGATACCTAAAAAAGTAGAGGTATAATACCATACCTATATATTTTATGTTCTAGTATAAATCCTATACTTAGTACTATCAGTAGTAAAAAGCACACCAATCTAAAAAACTGTTTTCCATAGTAACAGGGAACAATACAAAATGATGAATCATTCTAGTATTTGTTTCTGTTTCAATTGCATTGTACTCTCACCACTCTTCTCCCAAGAAAAATAGAGTGCATGTGTTTTTTCAAATGGCAGTAATGAGTAGAGCAGAAATTTCTCATTATTACTCATATACACCCATATTTGTGATCAAAAGCTTGCTATACTATTTGAGAGAGAAGAAATTACATGAATTTTTAATTAAGAAAATATACCTCAGTAATGAGATTGTATTTCTAAAGGCAGATGGTATAACCACACTATATGTTAAGTCATATAATTTTCTAAATATATCACACTAAGTCATGGAAGTAGAAAACCTGGATAATGATCAGGTTTTGTTTGTTTGTTTGTTTTTGCTGTAGAAGTAAATGGAGCAGATAACAGTATATTTTGTTTGGATTTTTTTTTTTTTTTTTTTTTTTTTGACAGGCAGAGTGGATAGTGAGAGAGAGACAGAAAGGTCTTCCTTTTTGCCGTTGGTTCACCCTCCAATGGCTGCTGTGACCGGCGCATTGTGCTGATCCGAAGCCAGGAGCCAGGTACTTCTCCTGGTCTCCCATGCGGGTGCAGGGCCCAAGGACTTGGGCCATCCTCCACTGCCTTCCCGGGCCATAGCAGAGAGCTGGCCTGGAAGAGGGGCAACCGGGATAGAATCCGATGCCCCAACTGGGACTAGAACCCAGAGTGCCAGCGCCGCAAGGCGGAGGATTAGCCTGTTAAGCCACAGCGCCGGCCTTGTTTGGATCTTAATTATGATTTGGAGATGTATTTCTATCCTTAGTTTTGGCTTTTTCAAGCTGAAAAGAGAAATTTTTTTTTTTTTAGTTTCTCATAAAGAGAACTTTACTCTGTATTTCTAACTGAATTAGTATTATGGCCTATCCCCTCCTCCAGATGCAGTTGTTCAGCTACTACTGGAGCTGAAAGCCAATACATAAGGCCACAGAGTCCCTACTAAACAGACTTTGTGTTAGAATCACACAAAGAACCATCTTGTTTCTTTTCTGCAGGTATAAATTAGAACTGAATCAGATTATTGGAAGCTAAGGACCAAATTGTAAAGTCATTGGTTTAGGAGAGATCTTCATACTTTTCTCAGCCTTTACTATCTTTAAATAAATAACACACACACACACACTCATATCAATAATACGTTTTAATATGTATGTATATATGCATGTTTATATGTACAGGATTACATAGTAATTCCTCATTTTTGTATAAATGATTTTTATAATGCTTTATAAAATATATGTACTTATAAGTACAATTTCATACATCCAATTGTTCTTTTTTTTCTGTCAAAATTATATTCTGAGTTTAAAGGGACATTTAAAAGAAATATTTTTTAAAACATGATAGTCGCTTGATGATACAGCATACTCCTGAAGTTCATGTACAAGCACTAGTAGGAAAGAAAATACACACATCATTGTTTAGTGGGATGTTAGCAGGTTGGTTATTTCCATGACAGGGAATAGGAAATATTTTACATGATTTAGCTTCATCTGCAGTCAGTTCTATTTTTGGTAATGTGGAAACTTGGAATGTGAGAGTTATCCAAAAAAAATAAATGGAATAGCTCTTTACAAGATTCTAAAATTCCTCAGGTATGAGATAGTTAGAGAAATTTTCTAAATAATTTTGTTCAAGCCTAGGAATGACATGAAACTTAAGATGCATACATATTACGTATTTTCACTATTTCAGTAGTGAATAGCCTGAACTAAGAATATAACAAGAGCATAAATTGAATATGATATCATTAATTTTCAAAATAGGTCACATTATATCAACATGAGTCCATTTGACTTTAAACTGCATAAAAATAGTTTAATTTTCTTTATAAATTTCTACCTATCTATACTATACCCTTGAATGAAATTCATCCCTACTCCCCAAAAAAAGCTATATTAGATTAGCATTAGGATATAGCTGTGGGTAAGCAGGAGCCTCTCCTGAGACATGTCTTATAAAGTGTTTTGGGTCCAGTTGACCATTTCCAGACCTACGTAAAGCCTTCATCTTGATGCCAGGGAATTCATTCTGCTGCTGCCTATTCTTGGTAGCTCTTTAAAAAATAGTTTTATTAATCTAATTGTCTCGATTTCTGTCATCACTTTGAAAGTCTTTTTTTTCCTAAGAAAAATTCTAAATCCTACTTCCACTCCTACCCTCAACCTAAACTAATATATAGGTCAGGTAAGCCATGAAATAAATCTGTCAGGCTTTGAGGTAATTGGAGCTCAAGGACAGGTTAAGTGTGCAGTAGATTAGATAGCTAAATAAAGACACTAAAATACAAAGATCCAAATGAAGCTAGTTTATAAAAAAGTCTCTGAACATAAGCATTGTATTTGTTAACTGTGTAGAAGTATAAATGATGACAAGTTGACAAGCTTTTTTTATTTTTTTGTTTTTTTTTTAATTTTTATGGATGAACTAATAATTTATTAAACATAGTTTGTAAAATTTACATAAGATGATGTGTTTAATGATGTGAAAAGTGTTTTATTTTAAAAGCAACTTGTAGATTTTATCAAACTCGTAGTTATTTATGAAAAAGAAATTACAGTATCTTTCCATTGAAATTATGTAAAATACTAGTAACAAATTGAAATGCCTTTCTACTTTTTCTTTTACAGTGTTTTCATATATACTATTATTCTATGATAATTTTAATATTTATTTGTATCTGAATTCCCCTACTCTCAGAGGTAGTCCTGTAAACATTGGTAGGTAGCTGTTTTAAAATATATCAAAGGGATAGAAAGCATTACAAAGTATATCATCACCATTATGGACTAACTTCTTCCTTTCTGTCCATGCTATGTGGACTTCAAAGTACAGTTTAGCAGTAAAACATAGTCATTTGGTCTTCCAGAACTATTTCCTTGTCAGAGTTGGTGTAATGTGGATTGGATCTGAATGCCTGTTTATTGGACTTTATATGCCAACCCACTCTTTGTATTAAGTACAAAAATAAGGATTTAATTCAAATTATTGCATTCACTGGGAAAATTTAGGGTACTATTTAATTATAAAGTGTTATTTATTCCTCTCATGATCAAATCAAATATTGTTAATTTTAATGCGAATAAGAATAAGTTGTATATTTCTGTTAATTTCAAACTATTATATGGTCCAGGTAACATATTTATCTATTAAAAGTACTTTGTAAGTGGTAAAACATCCTGAATATGATATATGGTGACATTATCATAGCTCTTAAAGTAGCACTAGTTCCCAAATGCCCACATAACTTTTTATATCACAGATATTTGCATATGTGGGCTTATTTTTAGTTCTGACATTTCACAATTTGTCCTTTGTTTACATGCAGCAAGGAGTTATGGGCGAAGACGAGGTAATTCATTTATGTTTGCTATGGTATAACTGTTTCTAATTGTGTTTTACTGATTGATGTTGTAATTAACAATCCCAAAATTTTAATAGTGTTCAAAAACCCACAAAAGAATTGTATTTTGATTCAGAATACTTGTCAAAGTTCTGAATACTACATTTTTTAAACTTTAAGGTGTATTTTCATGGCAATTATGGTTATTTAATAATTTTTCCATTTTAAACTGATAAAACTTAGCTTCTTTAAAGATAGTTCTATTTCTTTTAAAAGAAAGCTGCTGTCTATGTTTTTTCTGCTTAAGAAATGTCTAATAAATGTTAGTGAAGGTGACATGCAATAAGAGTTTTCTACTCTAATCTGTAACTTATTATCTTACCTATTGTATATAACAACTCCAGATTCTTAGTTTTATGTTTGACCCAGTCAAAAATAACACATATACCAAATAGATTATTAACACTGATTTATAAAAATCATGTTGCTGATGTTTCTTTGTGTTCTGAAATTATCATCCTTTCTTTCCCTCTATCACACACACAGTCTTCCCCCTCTTCCACTCCCCTCCCTTACAACAGTATCTCCTCAGAGTTCTTATGGGCTACCTGAAAGAAAAAGCAAGGACTGTGTGATGCAAAGCAGTTGAACTCCATTAGAAAGCAGCTGGCATTTGCTATAGCTAAAACTGCCTGTCTCTTGTCCAAGGGCAGAAATTGAGAGATAGAAAAGTAAAATACAATGAAAGAAGGCAAAAGTATTTATGCATGACTGGATTAGCCTTAAAGTGAGCAATAAACATGATACTTACACAACTGTTTACTCTAAGTACCACACTGAATAAAAAGGTTTTTCTTTGACCTATAAAAATCTCTCTGGCTATGAAGGAGACAGTAACAATACTGCCCTTTGATAAACTTTATATCCATGTACCAGTGAGTAAATTTCTTTTCCTCTCTGAAAACAAGCAAATCGTTGGCCACTGTTGACAACCAAAATTAATATTTTATATTCTTAACTGGAATTTCCAACATTATATTTCAAATTATCTGCATTTAAATTTCAGGTTTTTTTTTTTTTTTTTTTTTAAGATTTCTTTATTTGAAAGGTAAAGTTATAGAGAGAAAGGGAAGACAAATCTTCCATCCTCTAGTTCACTCTGCAAATGACCACAACAGCTTGGGCTAAGGCCAGACTGAAGGCAGGAGCCAAGATCTACATCCAGGACTCCCACATGGGTGGCAGTGGCCCTTATAACTGGACCATCCTCTGCTGCTTTGCCAGAGGCACATTAGCAGGGAGCTAGGTTGAATGTGGAGCAGCCAGGACTTGAACTAGCATCTGTATGGGATGCTATTGTCGTGGTTTGGTGGCAGCATGATCCCATGCAGCTGATTAACCTGTTGTGCCACAACACCAGCCCTCTAATTTTACTTTTGTTGAACTGATTTTGTCAAATGATTGAGTCTTTTGGTTCTTCAGTTTTCTAACTAAGAGGAAACAGAAGCTCAAAACTAAAATTGAAGCTGAACAACTTTCTTGAGAGTGTTATGGGGCAGGGAGCTGCTTAGAATTTTGGTACCTATTTTCAGATCTATAGAGTCAAGTGTCCTAGACTCAAGTACTTGAACCATATCATCTACTGCCTTCCACATCAATAGGAAGCTGGATGAGAAGAGAAGTAGCCAGGACATGAACCAGGCACTCCAATATGGGTTGTGGGATCCCAAGTGGCAACTTAACCTCTGTACCAAATACCCACCCCAAAATTATATTTCAACTCTATTTTCCATGAACTTTCTGAAATATTCTTATATATATGTGCATATACATATATATATATATTACATATGTACTATGTGCATATACATCTTAAGTCACATTCACCTGAATAGCATGTTGGTACAAATGTTCATCCTCATTGCCTTGTTGTAGGGTCAATAGTGTTAGTTGGGTTTATTTTATAATCATTTATATTCATAAATGAAGTATTTGTTAAGATCAACTGGTAATTTCTAAAATAGGAAAAAAAATCATCCACCAGTACAGACAGTGTAATTCAAATTGCAGGTTAAAATGTGGAGGTAAGTGTTTAAATTAGCAGTTAAAATGCTGTCTAAGACACCTGCCTCCCACGTCAAAGTACCTGGGTTTAGTTCCCAGCTCTGGCTCCTGACTTCAGCTTCTTGCTGATGTATACCTTGGGAGGCAGTGATGATGGCTCAAGTAATTGAGTCCCTTCCACCCAGCTGAGGAACCTGGGTTGAACTCCTGGCCCTGGCTTCAGCCAAGCCCAGCACTCACCATTGAGGCACTTGGGGAGTGACCCAGCAGACAGGAATGCTTGCGTGTGTGAGTATTCTTTCTCTCTGTCTCTGCCTCTCAAAATGATATTTTTTAAAAATAATATGACTATAGAATTTGCAAATTAATATCATTTCCAATTTTTTGTTGATGTTTTTAAAACAAAGGAAATTTACTGATTATTTACCCAGAGAAATAAAAACATTTCTAGTTCTTGTAATAAGAGCCTTAAGGACAACTACACCAACTCTTCTTTTAAAAGAAAGAAAAACGTTTTAAAATTTTAGAAGCAATTGCTTTGAAATATTTTTGAATTTCAACCTCAAGTTAAAGAGAAATTGTAAGAGGACTGTTAATTTGTTAAGAAATTATATAGAAATTCCTGATTCTGATCTACATCAGTTATTTTTTATTTGTGCTTACAATTTCATTTTATGAATACACTACACTTTATTTCTCCTTTTCCCTACTATGATAGATACTTGAGTTATTATCCACTTGGAGCTTCTTATGAATAAGGCTTCCATAAAGATTTGTGTACCCTGTTTGTGTGTGTGTCTCTGTGGACATAAACATTCATTTCTTTTGGATATATAAAGATGAGTGGCATTACTGTTCATAGAGTAAGTATATGTTTATGAGACTGACTTTGGATTGTTGACATTCTGCTATTGTCCATTCTCATAGATGTAAACAGTGGTATCTGATTGTGGTTCTAAGTTGTATTTTCTTAATGATAGAGGATGATATTGAGGCACCTTTTAATATGTTTGTAATCTATTTTACTATATTTTTTGTTCTGTTTGTCTTCATTTATGGGATTTCTTTATATATTTTGTCCTGTTTTCTATTAATGTGTATTTTTTAGCAGTGTGTTTCTTTTCATTCTACTATATTAGCAATATCTTTTGATAAGCAGGAAAAATGATTTAATGTTGAAGTGTGTTTTTTTTTTCCATTATTAGTACCTTTTAAGCTTAAGAAATTATATGGTATGAGGTAGGGATTAAAATTAGTTTCCTCTACCCCTCACTGGATATTCATTTATTAATACGATTTTCATTTGTATATTGATACCTCAGAAAAATATCAAGTGACTATATTGGGGCAGGTCTTTAGGGAGTACATGGAAAGTATGTATTATGAAAAACAACGGCCAGCGCCGCGGCTCAATAGGCTAATCCTCTGCCTGCGGCGCCAGCACACCGGGTTCTAGTCCCGGTCAGGGCGCCAGATTCTGTCCCAGTTGCCCCTCTTCCAGGCCAGCTCTCTGCTGTGGCCCGGGAGTGCAGTGGAGGATGGCCTAGGTCCTTGGGTCCTGCACCCACATGGAGATCAGGAGAAGCACCTGGCTCCTGGCTTCGGATCAGCGCTATGCGCCGGCCTCAGCGGCCACTGGAGGGTGAACCAACAGAAAAAAAAGGAAGACCTTTCTGTCTCTCTCTCTCTCTTACTGTCCACTCTGCCTGTCAAAAAAATAAATTAAAAAATTTTTTAAAAAAGAAAAACAACATGATTCTCAAATTTTTTGGCCAAAATAGTCTTGTAATTCCATTTTCCACAAGTTTTTTGAAGTACCCGTGTGTGTGTATGTGTATGTGTATGTGTATGTGTATGGCAGGGGTGGTTCTATTTTATTCCATTTCTCCATTTGTCTATTCTAACCCTGTAATGGTCTTAAAAACTCTAGCTAACCAGTATAGCTTTATGGATTTTGCGTGTGTGCTTCTCACTGCTCTGAGTCTTTTGATTTATCATAAATTTCAGAACTAGCTTGTGAGTTTCTAGAATGCCATGTCCAAGAATTTTTGAATGGGATTTTATTAAATCTATAGATTAAATAATTTGGAGAGAATTTACATCTAACATGTTGATTTTTTTCTGTTCATCCATTTATTTCAATCTTTTGATATTTCTCAGCACATTTTTTCCTTTTCCGTGGAAAAGCCATAAATATTATCTTTTAAATTATTCAGGAGTACTTGGTGACTTTGATGAGATGGGAATGTTAATATTTGAAGGTTTTCCGAATTTATTATTAACATCTAGAAATGCATTGATTTATGTAAATTGGCCTTTGCATTTGTGCCCTTGCTGAATGCAGTTATTTCTACTTATTCTGATTCATTTAAATTTTGCATATGCAATTATATTATTACTAAATAAAGTCAGTAAGACAGTTTTGTTTTTCCTTGTCAGTATTTGTGACTTTATTGTTCTCCTGTTTTTGACCTGGTTGTATCTCCAGGACAATGCTGAACAGAAATAGAGTGAACATCCTTCCAAACCTCAGAGGGAAAGCATTTTGTAGTTTACCATTAAAGACTTTAACTTTTTTTATGCTCTTTATCAGACTGAGGAAATTCCCTCCTGTTTCTAGCTTGCTTGCTGAGAATATTTTTTATTGTGAATGGTTGTGGAATTTTATCACATGTATTTTCTACATCTTTACATTTTATTGTATGGTATTTATATTTTGGTTTACTAATGTAAATTATAGTAATTGATTTTCAGAAGACAAATCAACCTTACATTTCTGGAGTGAATTTACTTAATCATGATATATTTTGTATTTTATATATTTTTGGAATTACCCTTCAACATACTCATTAGAATATTTGCATCTATGTTTATGAGGCATATTGACATATAGTTTTCTTGTAATGTTCTTACCAAGTTTTAATATCAAGATTATAAAACAAGTTACAGAATGTTACCTCTTTTATTCTTTGAATTTGTAAAAAATTGTTACTTTTTTTTCTGAAGTCTGTTTTACTTACCAGTAAAACTGTCTAAACCTGGAATTTTCTTTATTAGAAGTTTTTATTTTGTGTTTAGTTTGTTTTTCAAGTTATAGTGCCAATTTCTTTAGCAGATATAAAACTGTTCAGATATTGTTTTCATTTTTGTTCCAGTGCTGAAAGATTAGTTTTCAAGGAATTTTTTCAGTTCCTCTAGTCTTTGAATTTATTAGCATAAAGTTTTTCCTCTTTTTCCCTTTTTAGGCTAAAAAATGTTTTTATGAATTTTTAAAAAGATTTATTTATTTATTTATTTATTTGAAAGGCAGTGTTACAAAGAGCCAGAGGCAGAGAGAGAGAGAGGTCTTCCATCCACCGGTTCACTCCCCAGATGGGCTCAAAGGCCAGAGCTGCGCTGATCAGAAGCCAGGTGACAGGAGCTTTCTCCGAGTCTCCCACATGGGTGCAGGGGCCCAAGCTCTTGGGCCATCTTCCACTGCTTTCCCAAGCTATAACAGAGAGCTGGATGGGAAGTGGAGCAGCCAGGTCTCCATTTGGGATGCCAGCACTGCAGGGGGCAGCTGTACCCACTATGCCACAGTGCTGGCCCCTATTTATGAATTTGAAAGTCAGAGTTACAGTTACTGGTTCACTCCCCAAGTGGCTGCAACAACCAGGACAGAGCCAAGTAGAAGCCAAAAGCCAGGAGCTTCTTTCAGGTGTCCCTCATAGGTAGTAGGGGCCTAAGCCATTAACAAGCAGCTGGATCCGAAGTGGAGCAGCTGGGACATGAGCTGGTGCCCATATGCTAGCCTCACAGGTGGTAGCTTAATCCATTACGACAGCCCCTAATCTCTATAAATTCTGTGTTGCTTGATATATCTCCATACCTACTATTCATAATTTGAGTTTTCTTTTTTTCTTGATGAATTTTGCCCATTTTATAAGTTTTCAAAGAACTGGTTTTGGGGCTTTACTGATTTCACTAGCATCAGTCTCTGTTTTCTATGTCATTGATTTTCGTTTTGTTTTTTCATTTCCTTCATTTTACTCTTTGTATTTAATTTTCTATTCTTTTTCCAGCTTTTTTGTGGCAGAAACTTAGATGATTTGTTTTATAAGGACTTCTTGTTTTCTAATATGGATTTAAAACTCTAAATCTTTTTGTAATGTAGATTTTTTTGTATCCTACAAAATTTGGATTACATTTTCAATTGCCCTCAGTTTCATTTTTTAAGGTGTAAGAAGCAATTTTTGTTGATGATTTATATTCAGTTAACTTGTCTTCTAAAAGATTATTTTAAGTCCATAGGGGTTTTTTTTTTTTTTTTTTTTTTTTTTGCTTCTTGAAAGAGGTTATTATTTTAGCAACGAAGATTCTTGTTAGTTATTGTATAAAATGTTCTTAACCCTTCATTTACATCTTTTGTTTAGCTGAACTTTGGTTAATGGACTATGGGCATATAGATTATAGAGGTTTTTTATAGTTACATTAAATATAATACTTTAGCAAGAATATTATATAGTTATTGACATAGTGTAGTTATTAAAATATATTTGTAATACAAGTGTACCTACAATATTACAGTTAACAACATTTTAAGTCATTCTTGAGTCACCTCTTCCTGGCAGTGCTTATTTGGTCACTATATTAGTATTGCTCTTTAGATTCTAAATATTTATGACCTATATTTTTTCTGAAGATGAAAGTCTATGAGGAGGATTTTTATCTTGAGGACAAACTGAGCATTTCAGATTTTGTTGGGAATTTTAATTAGGGACACTCAACCAGTAAAGTCTATGCAAAAATATCCCAGAATCTGAAACATCTGTGATCTTTGAGCATTTCGGATAAAGGCTACTCAGACTGCAGTACCTGATGAAGAGCTTGCCTTCTTTCCTTGATTTCTGAGAATATTGACATTTATACTCCCATGATTCCTATTTCTGACAGCAAAATTATTTGGAAAGTTTAATAACACAGTGAACATGGATTTTTAACATTTAATCTGAGTTTCAATCTGTAAAGTAATTTCTGCTTCATATACCAAATATGATCACTCTCCTTCTTGTTTTGTCTTACAAACTTCAGATTTTTAAATCCAACTGCTAGCTAACAAGTTAGCTCACTCTCACAGGAAAGCAGTCCCTTTCTTCTAGCCCACACCCAGTCTTACTCAGGCCATCCCATTTCTTATCGTCTTTGTTTATATCACTTGCATCATTGTGTGTCATATTTTTCAAGATGGTAGCATGTTGATGACACTTTATGTTGAATGTTCCTTAAATATTGTGGCACATGCTATAGATTATGTACATTGTCTCCTTACTCAAAAAAGTCCTTCACTTAATCTTGAAAGAAAAACAACCTAATTGTGTTCTTATTCTTTTCCCTTCTTTAGAACAGTTGTTAAAAGCACAGTCTTGATTTTATATTGTGCTTTACAGAACTCTTAATTACATGCGGTGTGACTCCTACCCAACTTTGCTAAAGCTGCCACTTTTGAAGATAATACACATCCTCAAACACAGTGTCAATTTTTAAAACCATTATCTTAACATCTCATATTTTTGCTAAATTGTTCTTTTTTTATTGCATTATTTTTCTTTGGTGCTATTGTCAGTAATGTTTGACTTCTTGTCTTTCTTACCACTCCTTTCTCTACTTCTTTGAACATTCCACTTGTAAGTTTCCCAAAGAATTATCCATATCATTTCTCTCTGGAGTTTGTATCACTAATACTCATATTACAAAGAACTTTAAACTACCAGTTGACTCTAAATAATTTTATGGGAAATATTACATTTCTTTTCACCATTCTATTTCCTACATCCTACCATATATTTGCTTCTGAACATTGAATGAGCATATGAAACTTATACATCTAAAGTTTATTACACTTTCTTGTACAAGTTTCAAGTATTTACTATCCCTATATTTAGTTACTGATTCTTATTTCCTGAAATCTGTCTTTGATTCCTCCTTTTCTATTCTTTCTCCCTATTTGTCCCCATCTTTGTTTTACTGTTTAGATTTTTTTCTTTGCACAGTTTCTGATCTCATTTCCAGTCACCTAATCAATACTTGTATTTGCTAAACTAAGTGTTCCTGAAACACAGGGGAAGTTGTAACTCTGCTTGAACCCCTGGTTCCAGTTTATTTTTTTTTTTCATCATTTACTAAATAAAGTGTTGTCTTATCATGACATTCAAGGCTCAGTACTCTGATTAGCTGCTAAGGGCTTGTCCATTTCTTACTTTGTTTTTGCCTGACATGCTTCAACTAATCTGTATCTTAAATAAATTCATTTTTACTCTTTTGCTTTCTTGTGTTTCTCTTCCCTTGCAGAAAATTTACTCAAAACTATGTTCCAATAAACCTACTTATAAATGTCCTACCCTCTGTAATGCTTCAGTAAGCACTGCCACCTTTCTTTTTTTTTTTTTTTTTAAGACTTATTTATTTATTTATTTAAAAGAGCTAGAGGGAGAGACAGAGAAAGAAGAGAGAATGAGAGCGATACCTTTCATTTGCTGGTTCGCTCCCCAGACAGCCACAATAGCTAGCGGTAGGCCAGGCCAAAGCCAGAAGACAGGAGCTTCTTCCAAGTCTCCCGTGTGGGTGCAGGAGTCCAAGCATTTCTTCCGCTGCTCTCTCAGATGCGTTAGCAGGGAACAGGATCAGAAGTAGAGCAGCCAGGACATAAAACAGCACCCATATGGGAGCCAGCATTGCAAGTGGCAGCCTTATGCTCTGCCATAACACCAGCCCCATACCTCTACCTTTTTAGAACCTTAAATGCTATCTAATTTCACTTGGAGATTTCAGAAATTACCTTTTCATTTGCCAGACTTCTGTCCTCCAGAATGCTATCTCTCTGAAGCTTTCCTGTGGATACTACTGTAGTTACGTGTGTAGATCTTCCTTAATTTACATTTATTGAGAGCAGGGCACTGTATTTTGTTAGGTCTTTTTCTTTTTTATGATTCCTATTGAGTGTTTAGTGTCAGGAATGCTTCTGAGTGCCTTATAAAAGGCTGTACTTCTGGAGCCGGCGCTGCAGCATAGCAGGTAAAGCCGCTGTCTGTAGCCCCGGCGTCCAATATGGGTGCTGCTTCTGATCCAGCTCCCTACTAATGCACCTGGGAGAGCAGCAGAAGATGACCCAAGTCCTTGGGACCCGTACCCATGTGGGAGACCCAGATGAAGCTCCTGGCTCCTGGCTCAGCCTGGCCCAGTCCTGGCCATTGTGGCCATTTGAGGAGTGAATCAGCAGATAGAAGACCTCTCTTTCTGTCTCTCCTTCTCTCCCTCTCTCCCTCTGCCTCTCTATAACTCTTTCAAATAAAATAAATAAATCTTAAAAAAAAAAGAAAAGGGTATACTCCCAAAGTGTGGGTCCAGATGGACATGAAAAGTCCTAAAGGGAATGCCTTTTTGTGTTTTGCACATGTGCAGATGCCCTGTGTACCTGTATGTATACTTGTGCACATGTAATAAATTACTTCAAGATCTTATATACAAGTTTTACTTGTTACTGTGTTCTGGAAGTAGCTTTTTTTTATTATTATTGTCTTCTTATCTGTATATTCTGTGTCACTTTCTTCCTGCCATCAGTTTCTAAAACTGTTAGACATCCTGTCAAACTGTCCTCATACATTAGCTTATTGCTGCTGTCCATGAAACACCGATGTGATGTAGTATTTCTTTTGTAATATAACTGTTGTCATATGACTGTGTTTATCCCTAAGCAATTCTTAGATTGCATTTCTCTGAAACCCAGATAACGAGAACCACAGACTATCTAAATTATTTCTAACAGTTTTTTTTTTTTTTAACACCTGGGTTACCTTTATTTGCCTTGGAATTTGTCTTTGATATTTTTATGCTTGACTTTAATTTAGCATTTTCATACTTCTGAAATTCAGGTTGTATTTCTTCTTATATTTTAGGTCGTTCTTCCCTCTTTCCAATAGATGATGGCTTGCTGGATGATGGTCACAGTGATCAAGTTGGTGTTTTGAACTCACCCACGTGTTATTCAGCTCATCAAAATGGAGAACGAATAGAACGGTTCTCTCGAAAAGTTTTTGTTGGTGGTCTTCCTCCAGATATTGATGAAGGTAAAGTGGGGATTTGGGCTGTAAAAAAATACATACTAAAAATGAAAAAAAAAAGTGGAATATGTGAGTGAGCATGTTGCCATTTTTTTCCTTTTTTATTCCTTAGGTCTTATAATAAATATGAAAATGAGCATTTTTATGAAAGATTTTCGTGTCCTATGTCACTTATTTTTCTAAAATATTTGAATATATGTCCATAAAATACATACATACATACATACACAATGAAATAAAGGAAAGTTTAACTTCTTACAGGAAAATCTGCCGTTAAAAATAGGTAAGGGGTTGGCATTGTGGCATAGCACTGCTGCCTGCAACACTAGCATCCTGTATGGCCTCCAGTTTCTGTCCCAGCTCCTCCACTTCCAATCGAGGTCTCTGCTGATGGCCTGGGAAAAACTTTGGAAGATGGCCCAAGTACTTGGGCCTCTGCCATCCACATGGGAAACTGGATGAAGCTTCTGGCTCCTGACTTCAACCTGGCCCAGCCCTCTGGGGAGTGAACCAGAGAATGGAAGATCTGTCCTTCCCTCTCTGTAGCTCTGATTTTCAAATAAATAAATCTTAGAAATAGGTGAAGAAAGGCGGCGCCGCGGCTTGATAGGCTAATCCTCTGTCTGCAGCACTGGCACCCGGGGTTCTAGCCCCAGTCAGGGCACCGGATTCTGTCCCGGTTGCTCCTCTTCCTATCCAGCTCTCTGCTGTGGCCAGGAGTGCAGTGGAGGATGGCCCAGGTCCTTGGGCCCTGCACCCACATGGGAGACCCGGAGAAGCACCTGGCTCCTGGCTTCAGATCAGCGTGGTGCGCCGGCCGCAGTGGCCATTGGGGGGTGAACCAACGGAAAAAGAAGACCTTTCTCTCTGTCTGTCTCTCTCTTACTGTCCACTCTGCCTGTCAAAAAAAAAAAAGCAAAAAAAGAAATAGGTGAAGCCAACACCGTGGCTTAACAGACTAATCCTCCACCTTGTGGCGCCGGCACACCGGGTTCTAGTCCCGGTTGGGGCACCGGATTCTATCCCGGTTGCCCCTCTTCCAAGCCAGCTCTCTGCTGTGGCCCGGGAAGGCAGTGGAGGATGGCCCAAGTTCCTGGGCCTTGCACCCGCATGGGAGACCAGGAGAAGCACCTGGCTCCTGGCTTTGGATCAGCACGATGCACCGGCCGCAGCGGCCATTGTGGGGTGAACCAACGGCAAAAGGAAGACCTTTCTGTCTCTCTCTCTCACTATCCACTCTGCCTGTAAAAAAAAAAAAAAAAAGTAATAGGTGAAGAAGAGGCTATAAAACTCAAAAAATAAATTAATTGAAACTATACATAAATAGAAACCTAGAAGCTAATAAAAAGTGTGACAATTGTATGTAATAATAACAAAGGAAACAGAATTTACGATAGATTAGGAATAACTAAAATCATGTTTGTGAGGTTGAGAGAAATGCACTATTAAATGTTTCAGATATCCACAAGTTATCATAAGTATTAATCAGTATAATAAGATTTCTGTAACTTAGAGCATATCATTGGATTTCACCATATGAATTTCAGAGAAACTATCTGGCTTGCATCAAACCTTAATATATTTTATTGTTATTATAGCTATTCAAGTCCCATTTTGTCAGACCTTTCTTCCTGTAAGAATATGATTTTACTTGGGTAGCAATAATAGATCTATTTTTTATCTCGATATAATACTGCCATTTTTTAAGCCAATACTGTTTATGATTTATACTATAAAGCCATTAGTATCCACAAAATATTTAATAAAATGTTTAAATTTACACAAAATATTCTAGCTGATGTTCCATTTTAAAAATGAATTTATATTAATGAAAATAAATTTTATATAATATTTTATTAAGGATAGTAGACATTCCCAGTATTTATATTATAATGTGTCATAGATTATTTGGTGCTTATATAAATATTAAATCTTAATAGTGACTTAAAAATATAAAATGTATTATAATGAATAATTAATACTAATTCTTAATGCATATTGTTGTACTTTCTTAAGATGAAATAACTGCTAGCTTCCGAAGATTTGGCCCTTTGGTAGTAGATTGGCCTCATAAAGCAGAAAGCAAGTCCTACTTTCCACCAAAAGGTAAGAGTTTTCATTGTGAATATTTGCTAGGGAATCAGTTGCAGGACAGCAAAAGAAACAGTATCAATTGCTTACTCTGTGTGTTCCCTTTCCTTCAGAATTGACCAGGAGCACATCTTTGTATACAAATTAACAGAGTAATTTGTGGAGGCTGCTTACTTGGGATGACTGGGGCAGAAGGATCCTGAGAACTATTCTGTTTTATTTTAAAAACAGGACTCGAGAGGCTTGCTTCATTTTTGCTTTAGTGATTTGATAATGTCTTAATAGGTTCCTATTAGCAAATTCTGTCTAAAGCACCATTCTCAATAACTTAGATATGGACATCTGAAAAAAATCCATCTACACAGTAAAATGAAGATCTTTATGAATAATTTATTTGTATGTTGCAAAAAAAAAAAAACCTCAAAGCTATGAACAGTTTGAGTGTTATAAAATTTACACATATGTGCCACATAACAATAGATGAAACTGAAAAGCAGTGTCTACTCTGTTGGTGAATAATAATTTAAATAGAGAAGAAACTGAACTGCTAGGTCTTTTTTCTAACCTAGTTATATAAAGAAACAAGATGTGAAGAGGACACTCAGCTTTGTCAGTCACTTACTGCTAGGCTGGTACTGTAACTGAGTGTCCGAGGGTAGAGATCATCAATTGTACTGACTCAGGTTCACAACCACGTGATTGAGGCCACCATCTGTGGGAAGAGGAACTGTACCTTGCCCACAGTGACAGAGGGAAAGAAGGGAAAAGAGAATTGAGCATATGAATTCAGTCAGAAATGCTAATGGAAGATTCTCTGAAGTGAGTAAAAGAGAGAGATTAAAAGGCTAACATGTTTCTTTGAACATCATTGAAATATTTGTGTAATTTTCAACTGATAACATAATTTACATATTTATGAGGTACGCTGTAATCATTTGATAGATGTACACTGTGTATATTTATCATATCAGGCCAGTTAGCATTTCCCTCTTACATGCTATCATTCTCATTACTGAGTGAATCAGAAGGCCTGTAAAAAATACTCCTGTAGATTTGATAAGTAGTCTGACTTCAAGTTTCAGAAAAGAAACATGATAGAGAAGTTATTGGCACAAAAACAAGTTAAGAGTTGTTGGTGATGAATTATATGGACCATCTTCACTTTTTGTCATTGAGACTTACAGACCCTCTGTAATTGTTTTCTTTTGAGAAATGTAGTAGTGCAATGTTTTTTGTTTTTAATCTTGGACATACAGAATCAAGAATGTCTTTTGAACAGGGATTCTGGATCCCAGGCCTCTATGCAAATCTGATTAAAATCATGGACCTTTCTCCATTTACGCTAGTTTTCAAACACTTTTGGTATTTAGGAGATCTCAAACCTCTAGATTAAAGAGAAAATTAGTTTCATATAGAGAGACATCTCCATTTGTTAGCTTAGTTTTAAACTATTGTGTAAGGTTTTACTCTCTGTCCTTTTATACTGTTTGTTTTGGTTGTTGAGTAAAAATGCCTGTCAGTTTCTAAGGTTCCTGTCTACGCTGCCATCATGCCTTGCCTGGATTTCTTCAGCCATCCTTTTAATTCATTGTACAACTCTTGTCCCCAGCAATTTTTACCCACATTACAGGCATAATGGTCTCTGCAAACTCATCTGGTGGTACTATCCCATTACTCCTCTACTTAAAAACTTTCAGTGATTTCTCTTACTGTTAAGATAAAGGCAAAAATACATTGGCCCTGCCTGGCCTCTCCTCTTTAACTGCTTCTTCCTCTATTGCCTTTTGTATTCTTCCAGTCCAACAAACTGGCCTTGCTCTCTGCTGCCCCAGAGCTTTTCTGTATGTTCCTCTGTTGACCTCAGTGTTCTGCATTTGTTTTTCCTAGTTTATCAGTTACTCATGGAAATCTCTGAGTACCTACCTAATGAGATCAGTCCTCCTGGTGTTGGCCCTCCCAGCTCCCAACACCATCTTTCTCTTTCACAGTACTCCTCACAGTTACAGCATTACATTTTTACAACTTTACAAATCTGTGATTATTTATTAATGTCAGCTTCTTTCGCTAGTCTGTAAGACTGTCTTTATTCACCTTTTGATATTTGGATTCTTATATACTTAGTAATTATTAGAATGAAAACTAGTCCCCAAAATAATATTCCTGTATACAATAATAAGTACTGTAGGATGAATTACTAAGTAGGTGGGGAAAATGGTCATTGAGAAAATTTGAGTTAAATCTAAAAGGAACTTTGCAATTTAAGTGAATAAAAAGTTGAACAGAGCTTGAAACAGAAGTTGAAGAACACAGTAAGGCCTCTTTTCCGGGGTTCTGCTTTTGCACATTCAACCAATTTGCAGAGTACAGTATTCAGGGTTGAAAGTGCAGGTTGAAAATAATTGGGAAAAAATAGTGAATATACTGAATGTTTATACACTACTTTTTTCTTGTCATCATTTTCTGAACAACACATTATAACAGCTATTTACATAGAATATTATAAGGTATACAAGAGGATAGGCATAGGCTATATGCACGCACTCCACCGTTTTATACATGAGACTTGAGTACCTGGATTTTGGTATCCATAAGGAGTTATTGAACCAATCCACCATGGATCCTGAGGGATAGCTGTAGTGTTAGAAAGAAATGAGAATTGATTTGGTTAAGACAAATCCATGTTGTTACTTGAACCATTTATTCATGTAAGGAGATGGTTTATTCTAATCCTAGTAGTCTGGGTTGGAACAAATCTAATGAACCAGAATAGTAGTTGTCTTCATTGTTGTTGCCATCATTGTCAGTGGTTTTGAGACTTTTTTTTAACTTCTCAAACTGAAAAAAAAAAATAGGATGAAAAGTCAGTTTTCTGGTACATTAATAGTTGTAGTCATTCCCAAAGACCAATGTTCCCAAACCTTGTTCTTTCAAATATTTTTGTCATTTCTATAATTTGACATGTTCCATAGTTTGAAAATGATGAGTATAGAGGCATCCAGCAGGTGAAGTTGCCTTGTAAGTAAAGCATTGTCTCAAGCCCAGAAATGCTGAGCCACACATGGCTGCATTTCCTTTACAGTGAATATTGTCCAACTGATGTGATTATTGGATTGTTTTAATAAACTCAAAAAAACTATTATAGGCTATGTTTTTTGTAGGAATATTTTTATAGCTAATAGCTTGCATTAGCTAGGTCGTAATTCACCTACCATATTGTTTTATTAACTTCTGTGGTATAAACATTTCTTTTGTGATAATAATAATATTAAAATATTAAATTTAATATACTTTAAATTAAGCAGTACTAATACTAAAAATTAAGCCACATTAAAATAATGAATTTAAAATATTATTTTAGTAAGTTGGTCTTCAATCCTCTTGAGTATTACAAAAGTTATAGTTCTCATCAAATTCTTAGTTTGTATCAAAATTAAAGCCTTAAAGAAAACAATTGTCATATTTTCAAGCATATTTAAATTTTTTTAGCAATTGAAAATCTAATATGTCTTTTAATCTTCAGTAATCTTACCTGTGGAAGTTTCTATTTATGTAGATTTTGTTGAATGACCTAAGATTTTTTATCCAATCAAGTATTTTAATTTTATTACAAAAATACTTTTATTCCACATCAATCCTTTGTCACATAAATGCCATTAAGCTATAGTTTTTTAATTCTGAGTAGAACATAACCTCACACTTCCTAATTATTCATGGAACAGACATGCATGGCCTGCTTGATAGCTGCTTCGTATTGGGACTAGATTATAATACTCTACATTTATTTGCATTGAAATGTTATCAAGATGAGATGTTTTTAGGAAACTTATAGTTACAGCTGCTGAAAATAATCACATAATAGTTAACATACAATATCTATTTTGATGCCGTCTTTTTTTAATAAGTCTATTCTGTCTGCTGGGTGCATTTTTTTTTTTTTATTAACAATTGACAGTTACTTACTCACAAGAAAAGGAGAAAAAATATATTCCCCAGTGGTACAGAACCCTAAGCAGGAGATTTGGTCTAAGTGTAAACATCATCTCCAAATATTTTGAGAAATGTCTTATTACTCACCTAAGTAGAAATTTGATTTAAAAGTTCTGACCCATCCTTAGGGAACATGTTTTATTCCATCCTCCCTGGGGTAGCCTTTTCTTAGTATCGTTTGAAAGTTTTTGGGAAACTAGAACTGAGGTACCTAGAGGTTAAGGATTCAAATCAGTCTCGTACCAAGTAGTTGGCTGAATAACTGCTTATGGAATTTCCTGAGCCTTTCCAAGCATGTTCTGGTCCAACAATGTGCTCTAGAACTTGTGTTCCACAAGGGCATACATAGAAACCCAGCTTCATATATACTCACTGACAGTTCTATCAAGTTCCTTAAGAAGGCAGTATCATTACTAGAGACAGCATGAGAAACCTTGAGACTGACCTGGATTTGAAATCACTGCCTGGTATGAGACTGAATTTAAGCATTTCACTTCTTTGCACCTCAGTTTTTTTCTTCTGTAAATTGGGGAAAATGTTCCATCGACTTGTGAGAGTAAAAATGAAATAGTTCATATAAAGCTCTAAGTATGTTAACTGCCACTAAGTAGTCTGTATGAGTAGCAAATTGTGTTTCTGAGTATCCATTTTTCTATGTTTTGTTCTCCTATAGAAGGTATTTAATGTTTCTACTCTTATTTGATAGTTTTATTTTTTTCAAAAGCACCTGTTTCCTGAGAGTAGGCTTTAAGCCTAGAGGTTAAGACTACCACCTCCGCTGTTGCAGTGCCTGGGTTCAGTTTCTGGCTCTTGACTCCAGCTGGCCGCTAAAGCACACCATGGGAGGCAGCAATATTGGCTTAAGTAAATTGGGTTCCTGCCACCCACGTGTGAGACCTGGATTGCATTCTTGGCTCCTGGTTTCACCTGAATCCAGCCCAGTCAAGCCTAGTCCTTGCAGAAATTTGGGGACTATTTCAGAGAGTAGGATCTCTCTCTTTCTCTTTCTCTCTCCCCCTCCCCACCTCTATCAGTATGCTTCTTAAATAATTTTTTTAAAAAAATGTATCTTCTAAACAGCATTGACATTTTGGGTGAAATCGCTTGCCTTGTCATATTGTGTCATTTCAATGATTCTTGCAGGCTACGCATTCCTTCTCTTTCAAGAAGAGAGCTCAGTTCAGGCACTAATTGATGCTTGTATTGAAGAGGATGGAAAGCTCTATCTGTGTGTTTCCAGCCCTACTATCAAGGACAAACCAGTAAGTAGATACCACATGAACTGTGGGATACAAATGCCAGTTTTCCAAAACTGTTTTAAAGTGGTTGTTAATGAATTAAAAAAAAAAAATTGAACTCCCATGTTGAGTTCAGTCTTTAAAACATCCAGATGATTATATAGAATCTAGATAAAAAATTATACCAGTAATTTGTTTACAAATTCAACTGTACACATTTTTTAACAGTAAAAAAAAAAAAAATCAGTGCTAACTGGCGGAAAATAGCATGAGCTATCCAGAGAATAAGACCAAATATAACTTTCTTCATAGGTTCAAATTCGTCCTTGGAATTTGAGTGATAGTGATTTTGTAATGGATGGTTCTCAGCCTTTGGATCCCCGCAAAACAATTTTTGTTGGAGGCGTTCCCAGGCCATTAAGGGCTGGTAAGTAAAATGTTAATGAACTTGATTTAAAGAATAGATATTTGAATATGAATTTGTCAACTCAGCAACTGTTTGGCAGCAGTTGTGTGTGTGACACTATTAGGTTGGGCAGAGGCAGTTCCTCATGCTCCACTGTTTGCTGTCTATAGAATTTTGAGGCTAATTCTGTGACCCCCGTATGAAACTCTCAAGTAGCTGGAAAGGTGAAAGCTCATCTATCCATATTAATAACTAACTCCCAAACAGATTCTTTGAGAAGAAGCTACTTAAATACTTCTGACTTGTAAATGTAACTCATTCTCTCATATGTGAGAATTTGGGTTCTGTTTTATGTGGGTTGATTCTGATTTTTAGGCAGAGGAGGAATGTGGTCATATTTATAGTTTTGAAAGATCAGTTTGGCAAATGCCTCATAGGGAGGGGAGCAAGATTGAATAAATATGTGTAGACTAGTTTAGGAGCCTATTACTGCAACCCAGAAAAAAACACAAGGATAGCTTGGGTTAGTAATGGTAGTGGGAAAAGAGCCAGCTGAACAGATGTCACAGATACGTATGAGGTAACTGCAAGGCTGAATCTCAGCTTTCAATTTTAAGCCACAAGGCAGATAGTGGTACCTTTTACTGAGATGTAAGGACCACTGGAGAAGGGTGTAGGTTAGGAGGTAAGGTTGTGATCTTGTTTTTGAACACAAGTTTGTGGCACTATTAGAAATCCTAATAGAAATTTCAATTAAGTTAATGGATGTCTGGTATATCTTTTAAGAGAATCATTCTTGCTGCTATTTTAAAGGTAAATAGGAAAGCAAGGTCAAAAACAAAGAGATAAGGCTAGTACCATGAATCATATAATAAAATAGTGATCACTTCCAACAGGATGTTAGTAATGGAGGTAAATAGATGGATTCTAGATATGTTATGAAAATCAAGTTCACAGGATTACATGTGCAGTGAGGAAAAGGAAAACAGGATGAAGCAAAGGATCTTAACTTGACATCATCCTTCTTGTTGTTTACCAGTTGGGCCAGCAAAACTCATTGCAGAAATAATGGGATAGAGATCATTTTTATGTGTGTTACACTTTTAACACACTGAATGTTATAGCATCTGTTAAATATCAATAGGAGTTATCCAGTAGACAGTTGTTTGTATGACTCTGGAATCCAGGGCAGAAGCCTAGACTAGACATATGAAGTTGGGAGCTTGAAACATATGGATAGTATGTAAAGCTGTACATGGGATAAAGTCACCAAAGCCTGGTGAGATACAAAGACAAAAAATTAGACTCTGACAATGAAAAATTGAGGAGTTGAAGAAGAACTATCATTGAAGACCAACAAGAAGTTATCAATGAGATAGAAATAGAATTATTAATGTATCTTAGAAGCCAAATGGAGAAAGTGTTTCAGGGAGAAGGAAGAAACTGTGTATGCTAAATGCTGCCTACAAGTAGTTTGACAATGGAACTTGGCAGTAGAGAAAGTGACCTTAACATATGTGCCATTAAAATGGAGTTAAAGGGTGATAGTCTGATTAGAAAAGATTGGATAAAGAATAGAAGAAGAGGAATTGGGGGTACAGAAAAAAATTTGAAAATTTTGACTCTAAAGAGGAACAGAGAAGTGAGTCAGTAGTTGAGAAGAGGAAGTAGGGCTATGAGAACTTTTTTTTTTTTTTTTGACAGGCAGAGTGGACAGTGAGAGAGAGACAGAGAGGAAGGTCTTCCTTTTGCCGTTGGTTCACCCTCCAATGGCCGCCGCGGTAGCGCGCTGCGGCCGGCGCACCGCGCTGTGAGAACTTTTTTTTTTTTTAAGTTGGGACAAATTATAGAATACTTGGGGAATGATCAGGTATGAGGAGAAAGCTGATGGTGCAGAAGGAGAATTGGAAAGCAGTGTCCTTCCGTAATGAGAGTGGATGGGATCTAGAATTTAGGTCAAAGGATTGAATTTAGAAAGGAGCATGGAACTGTTTATTCGTCCCAGGAGAGAAGACAAGAGTAAATGAGTATAATGGGTCTAGTGCTGGTAGATGAGTAGATGCTGGGGGTAATGAGCCTAATTTGAAGAGGGAAAAAAAGCTTCCTTAACCCCTGTCTCTGCTTTAATGACTGCTGCTTGTCTAATGTCCTTTTCCTGGTTAAATGTTTGTATCCCATTGGCTTTTCCTTAAAAATGAAAAACATGCTTAAAATGTTTTCCCTCATGTTTGATGTGCACCTGTTTTCCTTTTGAAGTGGAACTTGCTATGATCATGGACCGGCTGTATGGTGGAGTTTGTTATGCAGGAATTGATACGGATCCTGAGCTAAAATACCCAAAAGGTGCTGGGCGAGTTGCTTTCTCCAATCAGCAGAGCTACATTGCTGCCATTAGTGCTCGATTTGTTCAACTTCAGCATGGTGATATTGATAAACGAGTAAGTTGTGTACTGGGAAATCACTTATGTCATAATAAGGAGTTAATAATATAATTCAGACAGTTCAAACACTGACTATTTTTATACTCCTTAAACTCTTAGGGTTAAAGGGTATTATATCAAAATACTCTTCAAATGTAAAAATCTTTGAACATACTTTAAACATTCAGTATAATACAAGAATGTTGTCATTTTAAAGCCATGTCAGATTTTTATATGTGCTCATAAAACTCAACTATCCTTCTAACTGTGGAAACACGGCTTGTTTTCTAAGCTTGCATTCTGGAGCCACCATGTCTGGGATCACATCCCTGTCTACCATTTGCTCTGTAGTTCTGGGCAAATTAGCCTTCACTATGCTGCTTTTTCCTCACTTACAAAATGGAAAACAATAAAAGTATGTTTTTTCAATAATTTCTCATTTATTTTGAGGATTAAGTGAATTCAAATACATGTAAGTGCTTATTAGATCAATTCAGTATATACCGTAAGTGATATTTTTCAATTTTCATTTGTCATAAAATCAAAATAAACACACATTGTATATATTTACCTAAAGTAATTGACAGAAGCTAAAGCATTGGCTCTTTCATACTGTTACTTAGATCATCCCAGTGAGAATTTCTAAGAAGGTCTATGAATGATAACTGAAAGCCACCCTGTGGAGTAGTTCTGAGTACTGATTACCATCTAATATAGGGAAAAGGAAGCAAAACTCAGTTGTCCATTAACAAATCTATTTTATACTAAAATCTCTGAGTAGTTCCAGTACAGAGTTAACCAGTATTCTAAAATAATCATTTTTTTACATTTGTAATACAATTGAGATATACTAAGAATATGGGATAAATTATTTTTATATCCAAATAAATAGAAATTAACTTGAATGAGTTGTTATTTTCCCAGTGTAACAATTTCTTGAAGCCTCTTCTCAGGCTTTTTGGCACATTAAAAGACTACTTTGGGGTTCAGAAAAGCTGGTTAGTTAATACTAATGTACTGTGGAAGTAATCATTATAATCACCAAATCATACCATTTAGAAAGGAAGTACAGAATAGGTTCAGTTCAGCAATACAGAATGGCTTTTTTATTTGCATTGCTACGAGGGCCGGCGCCATGGCTCACTTGGTTAATCCTCTGCCTGCAGCACCAGCATCCCATATAGGCACTGGGTTCTAGTCCTGGGTGCTCCTCTTCCAGTCCAGCTCTCTGCTGTGGCCTGGAAGGGCAGTGGAGGATGGCATAAGTGCTTGGGCCCCTGCACCCGGATGGGAGACCAGGAGGAAGCACCTGGCTCCTGGCTTCGGATCAGCGCAGCTCTGGCCATAGCGGCCAATTGGGGAGTGAACCAACAGAAGGAAGACCTTTCTCTCTGTCTCTCTCTCACTGTCTGTAACTCTACCTGTCAAATAAAAAAAAAAATAAAATGAAAATAAATATTTGCATTGCTATGTAAAATATTGTCTCTTCTGCCCTCTAAAAAAAAGTATCTTAAGAGAAGGGACTCTGCTTCTACTCAGATGTCTATACAACCACTTTTTGAAGTGATTTGCACCTACTAGTTCCTCTAGTCTTTTTTTTATTTTTTTAAAGATTTATTTATTTATTTGAAAGAGTTACACAGAGAGGAGAGGCAGAGAGAGAGAGAGAGAGAGAGAGAAAAGTCTTGTATCCAATAGTTCACTCCCCAGTTGGCCAAAATGGCTGGAGCTGCGCCAATCCGAAGGCAGGAGCCAGGAGCATCTTCCAGGTCTCCCACATAGTTGCAGGGGCCCAAGCACTTGGGACATCTTCTGCTGCTGTCCCAGGCCATAGCAGAGGGCTGGATTGGAAGTGGAGCAGCTGGGTATCAAACCGGCGCCCATCTAGGATGCTGGTGCTTCAGGCCAGGGCGTTAACCCACTGTGCCACAGCGCTGGCCCCAGTTCCTCTAGTCTTGTGATTCTCAACCTCAGCTGTACATTGGTCTCCTGGGAACTTAGAAAGGCTTTGACATCTGCCCCCTCCCTCCCCTCCGCCCCCCCCCCCCCCGAGACTCTTCTGTACTTGGCCTGCGATGCAGACGGTATAGCAGGGGTTTACAAAGCTTGTGCTCCAGTGATATCGTGTGCAGTGACTCTTGGGGCAGCATTCGGTGCAGTGGTTAGGTTGCCTCTTGGGATACCCTCATCCCATATCAGAGTTCCCACTCCTCTGCTTCCCATCCAAGTTTCTGCTAATACACCTACTGGGAGGCAGCAAATGAAAGCCCAGGTAGGTGGGTCCCTGCCACCCTCATGGGAAATTCAGGTTGAGTTCTTGGCTCCTTGTTTTGGTCTGCAACAGCACCAGCTATTCTGAGCATTTCAGGAGTGAACCAGCAGATAGAAGATCCTCCCCACCCCCACCTGGCCCCCATGTTCGTTCTCTCTCTCTCTCTCGCTCTTTCTCACTCTCCCTCTCCCCACTTTTCAAATAAAATGTGAAAAACAGTTCTTATGCTACCTTTGTTAAGTAATGCTGTTCCTTGATTATTCTTCCTTGATTATCATTGTAGTAGAGATAATAAAAAATCACAGCCTGGAAAAAGAAAGATAGAATTAATAAAGAAACAAATTGAGAGATAAAAATTGAGCTTAAAATTTTCAATTTGTGTCAGAAATGTTTTACAAATCAAGCATCACTGGAAAATTAATTAAAAATTCTTAACTGGCTCTTTCCAACATCTTGGAGCCTTTGGAACAAGACTTCTAAAAGGCAGCTATGTCTGGCAGGCTGCGATGCAAGGCCATTTTTGTTGTCTGTAAGCAGGGTCTCCAGAACAAAAGAGGGCACTTCTTAAAATTGAAGGTGTTTTATGCACATGACGAAACTGAGTTCTCTTCAGACAAGAAATGTGTTTATATGCACAGAGCACAGAACAACACAGTGACTCCCTGGCCATGAACCTAACAAAACCAGAGTAATCTAGGGAAAGATGACTCATGCTCATAGAAACAGTGGCATGGTTCCAAAGCAACTTTACTGCAAAAGCCACTGGACACAGAACTCATGTGATGCTGTGCCCCCTCAAGGTTTTAAAACTTTTGAAAAGAAATAAAAGTTAATTACTCTTGGAAAAAAATTCTTACCTGGCAAAGAAAACTTCATAAATCAATGAAAAAAAAAAGAAACAATAGCAGGAAAATCTGCAAAGGATATAAAGAGGCAATTCAGAAAAGCAAAATGTCCACTGTATATAAAGGATGCTTTTCCTAACACTAATCAATAGAATACAAATATGAGCAATAATGTAATTCCATTAATTCCTATCAGATGTTTGTCCTACAGCACTTTTCATCAAATTTTTGATGTTTTTCATTCTTACAAATGATATTGCAGAGAATATCCTGAGGTATTCACTTTCTGTCCACGTACAAGTATTTCAGTAGACTACATTCAGAATAGAAGTTGTTGGGTCATTGTTTTTTACCATGGGAAAATTCTGCTTTATCTCAAATGACATTTCAAAACACTCAATTTTCTGTCCTCTCTAAAATAACACCTGAGATCTTAGCCATCTGGCACTATTCAGCCAGACAAAGGTAATAACCTCCCATTCAAGAAATTATCACAAGGCAGTCATAGCTATCAGTGGTCACCTCTGATATTCAGAGTATTCACCATGTGCCAAGAACTGTCTTCTGCTTTTACATGTCTAATGCAACCCTCACAACTCTGAGACAGGTTCTGTTATTCTCAGTTCACAGATGTGGAGGCTGAGGTTGAAAGATCTGTACCATTCAGAGCTGACTGCGGTTGGCCATCTTCTGCTGAGTCAGCCTTCACAGTGAAGCTTTTACTTTATATCTTACACATCCTCGGAAGCCTAGACGTGCCCTTCATTAGATTATGTGCAGTTTTGGTTTGTCTGTACAATTATTTACAAGCAAGCTGCAGCTCTGACCTGCAGGAGACAAGGCTGCCACAATCAGTGCCTAGGTGGTCCCATCTCGCAGGTGGGATTGTAATGGGGTGGGGAGGGAAAGATGTGAGAGCTATTTGTCTTCAATGGCTACTTGATAATCCTTCTGTTGTTTTTCTTTTTTAAAAAAGTATTTTCTGACTGTGGAAAATATAATATAATAAACATCCTTTAGTTTATATTCTTCTGAAGCATCAGGCTGGCCTAGCCCAAGATGTTGTAGGCATCTAGGGAGTGAACTGACGGATGGCTGCTCTCTCTGTCTCTGCCTTTCAAATAAATAAGTTAGTAAAAAAAAAAAGTTTGTAAGTAAACAAGATTACCAAATTAAGTACACATAATTTAACCACACAGCCAGTTATGAACATGAAAAGATTGTATATAAAAAGACAATTAGCACAAGAAGAAAATGACTGATTTTATTCTATTTGAAGTGCAGAGAGACAGAGATCTTCCATCCTCTGGTTCACTCCCCAAATGCCTATAACATCCATGGCTAGGCCAGACAGAAGCCAGGAGACCAGAACTCAAATCTGCATCTCCCACATGGGTGGGTGGCAGTGGTCCACATCTGCTGCCTCCCAGGGTGCACCCTAGCAGGAAGCTAGAATCAGAAGTGGAGCCAAGACTCAAACCCAGGCAATCCGATATGGGGTTTAGGTATCTCAAGCAGCGTTTTGTTTTAACTGTTGCACCAAACACCCATTCCCAATTTTTTTTTTAACCCATTTGGTAAAGATGCCTCTCTGAGAAACTTCCTGTTTTCTCAAATTTCAACGCTGGTCCTTTTATCTGGTACATCATATAAACATTTTAAATTATTCCTTAATTTGCTTTCATGAGCAAACTCTAATGAGACATTTTTGTCTAACTCTTTTTCTAGGTGGAGGTAAAGCCATATGTGCTAGATGACCAGATGTGTGATGAATGCCAGGGCGCACGCTGTGGTGGAAAATTTGCTCCCTTCTTTTGTGCCAATGTCACTTGCCTGCAGTATTACTGTGAGTTTTGTTGGGCAAATATCCACTCTCGTGCAGGACGTGAGTTCCATAAGCCATTGGTGAAGGAAGGTGCTGATCGCCCACGTCAGATCCACTTTCGCTGGAACTAAGAGTAGCACACCGGCCTCTGCTTAACAAGGGAGGAAAGGGTGCATGTGGCTTCCTGTGTCTGAAGATCCTGACATGCAGAAGAAATAAGTGCATTCTTCTGCTTTTCACCCCAGCTACCAATACATGCATCTTTATCAGCAGCCAAAACACTACAAGCCTCTTGTTTTTCACCAAAACCCTACATCTCAGGCTTACTAATTTTTGTGATATTTTCATGTTAAAATAAAATGTTTTTTTGTATTTTCTCCAAGTTATTTTTATATGTAAAGTTAAAATTAGATATGAGAATGTTTTGCGTAGGGGCAACAGTCTGCTGCTATATAGTGGGTGAAGCGTGCACTTATTTCTAAACATGGGTTTTTAACTTCAAGATCTGCCCCAGTAATTTACCAAAGGTAGCAAAATAATAGTGAAGATGGAATATGTCTGCTACAAATGCTTATTTTTATTGTTGCTATTTTCAGTGTATACATAAACTAAAAATTAGGGTTGATTTTTTTGCTCTCCATTTTGACTTGCAAGAAATAATACCTCAAGATAATCTGATTTATTAGCTATTTTTAAACATTTTTAATCACAAGCTGTATTAGCTTTGCTGCTATATAGGTGTTATGTGTAAATGCCACCTATTAATACGGGATTGAAAAAGTTAGAGACACACTGCATTGCAGATAAAATGCAGGCAGCACAATATGGCCTAAACTGCCATAGTTTTAGAATGTGAAAAAAAATGCATGTTTACTTACCTGTATACACCATATGCATGCACTAGAATTACTAACTAACAAGAGGTGAGGTATTGCAAATGCTCAAAAAAAGCTCTCTTGAATCTAGGTAGCATGAACAAATTATAAAATTTGTTTAAAAAGCAAACTTGCATGCATTATTGTGACTCAAGTTAAAAAAAATGTCTTACATGTGTACAATATGCAAATTAGTTTTAGATTAGAGAGTGCAGCCATTTTGTGATCTGGTCGGTAGTGGAATTCGATTTTATGCAGACTGGATGTAATATTTGTAATCCCTGTGCAATTTTGTGATGTGCGGTTCTGATTCATGTGCAGTGATATAGAATAGGTAAAAGATTGAATAAAAAGAAAATATAAGAATTTTAAAGAAAGTTGATTTTAGCCCCTTTGATAGTTCATGGTTAAGACATCCTTTATAAACCAAAGATGGCCAGCGTACTGCTAACCAGTCACCCACCAAATGTAAGACCCATAAGGAACCCATATTTTAAAAGCTGAATTTTGTAGAAGAATGCAAAATTTTAGTAAACCTAAGTAATGTCAAAATGGAGATGGGAAAATAATACAGATGGCTAGTTGCATAAAATTAAATTTTACCTTTAAGACAGTGGTGAAATCTGGCTTAAACTTGCTTACATGTTTGACCTATGTATATTGGGGTCTTCTGTCTAAACTGGGGTCACTGTTGCATGGAACCTTGTTCTTAATGGTTAAGAATTTTTTTTTTTTTTGATGAAGGAATTTTTGTAATGACTTTGCTTGCAGTTTGCTTTGAGGTTTTTTTTCTTTAATTTTGAGAAAGTAGCATGGAAACATGCAATAGTTAATGAGTTTCTCTTGGTACTGAACACTATTAGAATATCATTAGTGATATTTTTTCTCTTTAGAGCATTTTTATCGCAACTAGCCCCTATATTTTAATGTAAGAGTTACTCTGCAATCTAAGCAAAGCACCCAACAATGGTAAATGTTTTTTTAAAAAATGCAGAACTAAGATTTTTGACTCTAAAGAGAGAAAATTACAAGGGTGTTGTTGCCTTACAGCAAACCCTTGGGACAATCCTTCATGTGAGCAAAGTGTTGATCTTAATATTGGTTGTCTATGGTGTGCTTTTTTGTACTGTAAAAATATGTGGTTCATGTCTAACTCTGCTGTTTTATTGTGGTTGTGGTTCAAGTTTTTAATGTTTAGAGTTGATGCTGTTTTCAGAAGAGCTTTTTACTAATTTATTTGTCAATGTTCCCTATTTGTTACTTAACCATGATCCTCCAGATTTTTTGGAGTATTCTTTTCTAACCTTAACCCTGCCAAACCTTGATCCATTTTGACATTTGTTATGCACTATTTTTATATCTCTGTGAGAGATTTTTCCAACAGTCAGCTATTTTATGGCACACTTTTTTTGACTGATGACATCTCCTTTGCTATACCTCAATTTTTGGAATTTAGAAAAGAAATCAGTAGTTTTGCAATGTTAATTATTTAGATATTTAATTTTGCAGATTTTTAAACTTTATTTTCATAATTTCTGCTTAATGTTTAAAATTGAAAAGCCTTTTCATGTATTAAATAATGAGCACTAAAATTATATGTTGAAAATAATTGGAGATGTTGAAAATCATTTTCCCTTCTTAAACAGAATATTTGGATTGAAGGGAAATGTAATAGAACACCATTTTTGCCATGGATAAAAATGGCAGAAATGTATGGTTTATTTTACCTTCATTTCTGTTGCAACTAAAGTTTATTCGCCTAATTGTTCCTTCCCCACCTCACCCTTGCTTCTTTTTTTTCGTCTTTTTTTTAAATTGGCCTCTTATGTATTTCATTCTTATTTTCTAACTGTTAAACACTGTATTGGAGTTTTTTTTTTAATTTACAGATCATATTTATTTTACTATTTTTGTAGAAAATTATTAATTTTGATTGTATTTTTGTATTTTAAAAGTTTCTTCACTTGTGTTCCCTAAATGTTCATATTGCTGCCCAAAAGTATGACTGTGGAGGAAAAAAATACTTTAAAAATCCACACTTTTTGTTAAGAAGGAAACATTTAGCATTTATATATTTGTGTATGGAAAACACTTGATATTTTATCCCTGTTGCATCTGGCTGCACAGAGCCTCTCCTCAAAGATGCTACAAAACTTGAATATAACACATTTTGGAAGGCTGACTAACCTCGATTCTGTGTTGTGATGTGCAATACTGTTTCTAATGTTTGTATAAAAAAAATAACAGTGTAAACCTTTTTAATGCAAATTTATTTTTTTCATTGCATATTTTGCAGATTTTATCCACAGTGTCATTTTTTACTGTCAGAAAAGATACCCCTTTTGTCATTGCAACTATTTTTTAAATCCAGAAATCTTTGTACTGATGTAAATGATTGTAGTTATTTTGGATAGTGTTTTGCTAACAAAAGGAGAGACTTTTTTCATGCATATTTCTATTTTGTTTTTTTGGGTTTTATTTTATTTTAATAGTAGTAAAATACTTGGAATAATTTTTCATATTCTTGTCATTAATATTATTTTGTATTTTTATGTGGAAATATATAATTTTATGACACTAATTGCTAAAGTTTATTTTATGTTGAATTATTTTTGGAGCTGAAATCTTTGTAATATTAAAGCAACTAGTTTCTAATTCCCAGTTTCTGTATAGAATCGCACAAGTGGTTTATGGAGTGTTTGGATTGTAATTATAAATGGTTCTTTGATATGCAAATTAATATTTTCAGTTGATTTTATTTTATATTCCTAATGGGGTGTTAGAGCCGTTTTTTATTTTTTTCTAAATAAAAAGAGAACCCATGCTTTTATGGACACTAGGTAAACGCCTTCAGCTTAAATTTTTGCGTTAAATATTTTAGTTTATTTTATTGTTATCTTCCAGGTGTCTAAATCTCCAGTCTGTCTGTTGTACTGGTAATTTAACTCTGTAATGGAATAGTTTGCTGCCAACTATTTATATTAAGTAATTTTTAAATATTTGTAATATTGTTGACTGACTAATAAACTATTAAGTTATTGGCATAGTTGTGGAATCTTATTCTTCCAACCACCCAAAACATCCATTGACACCAGTAAACTGTTTAGAGAGCTTAGTGACATAAATGCAACATGAAGCCTGGACCACTAATACATCTTAGTACATCTTGAGAGGGAGAGGGAGAGGGAGAGAGAGAGATGTGGAGACCATCTAGTGTAGTATTTCTACCCCAAAGACCCTTTGCCTTTGGCCCCAAATACCAAATAGAAATCTCTGCTACAATCATAGAAAATTAGTGTAACTTTAAATTGGTGCCACATCTGAAAAATGAGATACTGTTTTTCATTTTTGCTAAATGTAGTTTCCATGGTGCTTCCTCAGTACCCTCCAGCCATTTGTCCTGTAACATTTTTGCTTGTTTTCTGCACAGCCTGTGGGTCCTTTGGTTTCCTCAGAGGAGAGAGAGAGAGAGAGAGAGAGAGAGAGAGAGAGAGAGAGAATGTATAAAAAGCTGAGACCTAGCTTCCTCATCCTAACTGTAGCTAGAGCAGCTCTCCTTTGAACTTTAACCTTAGAGTTCTACCTAAAAAATGGTATGCAGTCCTAGAAGGAGGAAAAAAAATTCCACTGCTTTTTTTAAGAAAATGATGTTATTGATCATAACCAATTTTTTTGCTTTACCTATGAAGACATAAGTTTCTAGAGAGAGTAAAACTATTTCTTCATATTTAGCAAGACATCATGGATGCTCCTTGAATGGGCTGTTTTGACAGCATGAGTCCTGCCACCATTACCCATGGCCTCTGAGTAATTCAGTCATGCATCTCTACCCAAATTCCCTTCCATAATAAAACCAAATATCCTCCTCTGCAACTAACAAGAAGATTATTTACTTTCCTGTGGTATTTATTATTTAAAAGAAGAATAAAACTTTGAATCCCAACTGAGTAGTATACCCTGATTATGCAGGACCATGGTCACCAGGCCATTTTAAAGCCTTGTAGCTAAAAAGATTACTGCAGACTCAAGATAGACTGTGGTAAATGTATATCCAGTGTGAACAGAATTTTCTACTGAAAGAATTTTTTTGATTTTCCTTGATTAAAAATTTTACATAAGAGGTAACATTTGATTTAAAGTTTTTACAAAGATTTGAAAGATTTCAAAGTAGAGCCCCCAGAAATCCTTTCTGACAGAATTACTTGAAGACCTTTTCCCCTAAAAAAAGGAATACTATGCAAAGAACAGGAAGTCATGGGATCCTGAATAATGTTGTGAGCAAAGATACCACTCTAATGTATACTTAGCAAATAAGAAGTGGCTAAAAATAACACAATTTTGAAATTGTAAATAGTAGAGACATAACACTAAAGAAATAAAACAATGCAAAACCTGGGTAACATTTGAAATTATGACAAAAAAGAGGAAGAGAGATTATAGATATTATAGATACAATGATTAATTCTACATGCTAAATGTTGCAAGTTACAATATGTACTGTATCTAATGTTTAAGTGTATCGTGTATTTAAAATGTTTCAAAAATCATTTACACAAATTATGAAAAAGGTAAAATCCAGTTGTACCCTTTCCACATCCTCTCCTGGGAGGCAACCACTTTAACTCTTTCAGGTGTTGACATTTTTACAGTATCATAACACACTTACATTGTTGTTCATTTCTCAGCTTAAAACATTGTTACCGTCCTAAGACAACTGCATGTGCCATATCAGACACACTCTATGCATGTGCACATGTGTACAGACACATTCAAACCAAGTTGTCCATATGAGTAATTTGTCATGCTGATGACTAGTACCAATACACTTGTCTTTATGTGTTATACCTCACTAATGAAATTTATTTTAAAGAGCAAAACAGAAAGGGAAACAGACTTGCTTCCACAATAGGATGAGAGAGAGCCAAAGGAAGAGATTAAAAAAAAAAAAACAAAACCAGAATCATGTTTTCCATGGTAACAGTGCAAGAGCTACGGGATTTTGTAAAAGCCATTTTGTCAAGTATAATACATATATATATGTCTTACATATATATGTTAACTTAAGCATCAGCTCACATCATGAGTAACTTCAAAACTTTTGTAAAGAAATATAAAATGTTGAAAGCAGGCACTCAAACACCCCCTTTCATTGCAGCATTATTCACAGAAGCCAAGAAGTGGAAGCAACCCAAATGTCTGTTGATGAATGAATGGATAAATAGTGTGTGGTCATGCAGTGGAATATTTTTCAGCCTTAAAAGGAAAGAAATTCTGATACATGCTACAATACGGATGTACCTTTAAAGACATTACACTAAGTGAAATAAACCAATCACAGATAGAAAAATACTGATTGTATAATAGGAGGCACTAGTGTAGTCACATTCACCAAAACAAACAGTGAAGTGGTGGTGTCCAGGAGCTTGGGGAAATCAGTAGTAACAGTTACTGTTTGGTACAGAATGTCATTTTGGGGTGATGAAAAATGTTCTGGAGATAGCTGTGGTTATGGCTGCACAACAGTGTGGGTGTACATATTGCGTTCACGGTACTCAACTGAGCTGTATTCTTAGAAGTGGTGAAAATGAGCAGGCATTACCTAGCAGTTAAGACACTCATGTCCTGCATCTGGGTGCCTCGGTTTGATTCTTGGCTCTGGCTCCCAATTCCAGCTTCCATCTTTCTCCCCAAAAGCAGATCCTGGGAGGCTGCAGATAATGGCTCAAGTAGTTTGATACCTGCCGCGCACCCATAGACCTGGATTGAGTTCCTGGCTGCTGGCTTCGGTCTGGCCCAGTACTGTCCGCTACAGGGATTTGCAGAGTAAGTGAACTGATAGATATGAGGGTTGATTTCTCTCCACTCCATGATCCTCCTGTCTCTCTGCCTCTTAAATAAATTAATAACATTTAAAAACTATAATTCAAGTGGTAAATTTTGGGTTAAAGTTATCAAAAAAACCTTTCTGTGTCCTTTTGGGCATAATTATCCCATCTTCAGAAGCAAACTGTCTTATCTTTTCATCTTTATAGTTTTACCATCCAAGTGTGAATTCTAAAACAATGCATTTTTAAAATTTTGAATAAACAAAATCAAAACTATATTATTCACTTATCTACATTTGCTTAACATTATTTTGTATAAGATGCAAGGGTATTTCCAAAAGTGTATGAGAAAATTAGTATTTTTTAATTTATTTTTAAGGAATATAAATTTCGTAAGTACAGCTTTAGAAATATAGTTATTCTTCCCACCATACTCAGCCTCCCTCCCACACACCCACTCCACCTCCTTCTCCCTCTCCCCTTGCCAGTCCCATTCTCCATTGAGATTCATTTTCAAATAATTTTGCACACAGAAGACCAACTCTATACTAAGTAAAGATTTCAGCAATTCACACACACAAACACACACACACAAAACTGTTTGAGAACTGGTTTTACAGTTAACTCTCATAATGCAACTCATTGAAGACAGAGGTCCTGCATGGGGAGTTAGTGCACAGTGACTCCTATTGTTAATTTTAACAATCAACACTTTTATGTATGACATCAGTGACCACCTGAGGCTCATGACATGAGCTGCCAAGGCTATGGAACCTTTTGAGTCCACAAACTTAGTCAATATTTGGACAAGGCCACAAGAAGAATTGAAGTTCTCTCATCCCTTTAGAGAAGAGTACATCCTTCTTTGATGGCCACTTCTTTCCACTGGGGTCTTTTAAACTGTACTCTTAGAAGTAAGTCTATAGGAATGTTTGCAGAACTATACAACTTTAAGTTATAAACTTCTTCCTCCCTCCCTTATTCCCAGGCTTATATTTTACTGAGATCTATTTTCAATTGACTTTATACACATATGATTAACAGTATGTTAAGAGTTTAACAAATAGCATGAAGAAAAAAATGAAAAAAAAAAATATGTTCCTCAACAGTCAAGACAAGGGCAGGGCAGCTCAAGTCATCCCTTGTCAAAGTGTCAATTTTACTTCTATAGATTTTGTTTTAGGTGCTCTATTAGTTCTCACAGATCAGGGAGAATATAGACTTTTGTCCCTTTAGGACTAGCTTATTTCACTAAGTAAGAATTTTTTTCAGATTCATCCAGTTTGGTGCAAAGGACTGATATCTTTTATTTATTTATTTATTTATTTATTTATTTGACAGGTAGAATGATAGACAGTGAGAGAGAGAGACAGAGAGAAAGGTCTTCCTTCCATTGGTTCACTCTCCAAATGGCTGCAACAGCCGGAGCTGCACCAATCCGAAGCCAGGAGCCAGATGCTTCTCCCTGGTCTCCCATGTGGGTGCAGGGGCCCAAGCACTTGGGCCATCCTCCACTGCCCTTCTGGGCCACAGCAGAGAGCTGGACTGGAAGAGGAGCAACCTGGAATAGAACCCAGCGCCCATATGGGATGCTGGCGCTGCAGGCAGAGGATTAACCAAGTGAGCCATGGCACCGACCCCTGGATTTCATTTTTTTTTACTGCTGTGTAATATTCCATAGTGTACATAGCCTGTAATTTCTTTATCCAGTCTTCCATTAATGGGCATTTAGGTTGATGCCATGTCTTAGCTGTTGTGAATTGAGCTGCAGTAAACATGGAGGTGCAGATAAGTCTTTTGCTTACTGATTTCATTTCCCTAAGTAAGTTAACAGGAGTGGGATGGCTGGGTCTTATGGTGGGTCTATATTCAGATTTCTGAGGTTTCTCCATACTGTCTTCCATAGTGGTTTTACGAGTTCACATTCCCACCAACAATGAATTAGGGTACCTTTTACCCATATCCTCACCAGCATTTCTTGTTTGTTGATTTCTGTATGAAAGCCGTTCTAACTGGGGTGAGGTGAAAACTCATTGTGGTTTTGATTTGCATTTCCCTGACATCTAGTGATCCTAAACATTTTTTCGTATGTCAGTTGGCCATTTGGATTTTTTTTTTTTTGACAGACAGAGTTAGACAGTGAGAGAGAGGGAGACAGAGAGAAAGGTCTTCCTTCCATTGGTTCACCCCCAAAGTGGCTGCTACGGCTGGCACGCTGCGCTGATCCAAAACCAGGAGCCAGGTGCTTCCTCCTGGTCTCCCATGTGGGTGCAGGGGCCCAAGCACTTGGGCCATCCTCCACTGCCTTCCCCGGGCCACGGCAGAGAGCTGGAATGGAAGAGGAGCAACAGGGACAGAACCAGCACCCCAACCGGGACTAGAACCTGGGGTGCCGGAGCGGCAGGGGAGGATTAGCCAAGTGAGCTGCGGCGCCAGCCAGAATTTTTTTCTTTTTAAAAATGCCTGTTTAAGTCCTTGGCACATCTCTTAACTGGGTTGTTTGTTTTGTTGTTGTGGAGTTTCTTAATCTCCATATATTCTGGTTATTAATCCTTTATCAGTTGCATAGGTTACAAATAATTTCTCCCATTCTGTTGGCTGCCTCTTCACTTTCCTGAGTGTTTCATTTGCCATACAGAAACTTCTCAATTTGATGTAATCCCATTTGTGAATTTTGGCTTTGACTGCCTGTGCCTCTGGGGTCTTCTCCAAGAACTCTTTGCCTGTGCCAATGTCTTCAAGGTTTTTTCCCGAATGTTCTCTAATAATTTGATAGTGTTGGGTCATAGATTTAGATTTTTTTTCATCCATTTCGAGTGGATTTTTGTGGAAAGGTAAGGTAGGGGTCTTGCTTCATGCTTCTGCACGTGAAAATCCAGTTTTCCCAGCACCATTTGTTGAAGAGACTGTATTTCTCCAGGGATTGGTTTTAGCTCCTTGGTCAAATACAAGTTTGTGGTAGATGTTTGGGTTGATTTCTGGTGTTTATTTTGTTCCGTTAGTCTATCCATCTATTTTTGTATGAGTACCAGGCTCTTTTGATTATTACTGCCCTGTACTATGTCTTAAAACCTGGTATTGTGATGCCTCCAGCTTTGTTTTTGTTGTATAAGATTGTTTTAGCTATTCAAGGTCTCCTGTGCCTCCATTTGAATTTCAGCATCATTTTTTCCAGATGTGAGAAGAAAGTCTTTAGTATTTTGACAATCTGTAAATTGCTTTCGGAAAAGCAATCTGTAAATTGCTTTCAGAAGAATGGATTTTTTTTTTTTTTTGACAGGCAGAGTGGACAGTGAGAGAGAGAGAGACAGAGAGAAAGGTCTTCCTTTGCCGTTGGTTCACCCTCCAATGGCTGCCGCGGCCAGCGCACTACAGCCGGCGCACTGCGCCAATCCGAAGGGAGGAGCCAGGTGCTTCACCTGGTCTCCCATGGGGTGCAGGGCCCAAGAACTTGGGCCATCTTCCACTGCACTCCCGGGCCAGCAAAGAGCTGGCCTGGAAGAGGGGCAACCGGGACAGAATCCGGTGCCCCGACTGGGACTAGAACCCTGTGTGCCGGCGCCACAGGTGGAGGATTAGCCTATTGAGCCGCGGCGCCGGCCAGAATGGACATTTTGATGATGTATCTTCCAACCCATAAGCCTGGAAAATTTTTCCATTTTTTGGTATCTTCTATTTCTTTCTTTAATGTTTTGTAATTCTCATCATAGAGAATTTTGATATCCTTGGTTAAATTTATTCCAAGGTATTTCATTCTTTTTTGTAACTATTTTGAATGGGATTGATTTTAAAAGTTTTTTCTCAGCCGTGGCATTGTCTGTGTATACAAAGGCTGTTGACTTTTATCCTGCTACTTTACCAAACTCTTCTATGAGTTCCAATACTCTCTTAGTGCAGTCTTTTGGATCCCCTATATATAGAATCATGTCATCTACAAATAGGGATAGCTTGACTTCCTGCTTCCCAATTTGTATCCCTTTGATTTCTTTTTCCAGCATAATGGCTCTGGCTAAAACTTCCAGGATTATATCAAATAGCAACAGTAAAAGTGGGCATCCTTTTCTGGTGCCAGACCTCTGTGGGAATGCTTCCAACTTTTCCCCATTCAATAGGACATTGGCCATGGGTTTGTCATAAATTGCTTGATTGTGTTGAGAAATGTTCCTTCTATACCCACATTTTAGAATCTTTTCTTTATGTTTTACTGTGCTAAGTTTGATTCAATGTTCGTGGTGAAGATATTTTCTGTTTGTGTCTATTAGGAGTTCTAGGTGCTTCCTGTAGTTGGATGTAGCCTTTCTTTCTCCAAATTAGGAAAGGTTTTCTGTTATTATTATTATTATTATTATTATTATCCTAATATTATTATCCTGTTATTATTTCACTAAAAAGGCTTTCTAATCCTTCCTCTCTTTCCACACCTTCAAGAACTTCTAGAACCTGTATGTTGGATCATTTTATAGTCTCCTGTGAGATTCCCAACAGTGCTTTTTAGTTTTCTAATTTCCTCTGCTTGTTTTTGGTTTGACTATAAAATTTCCTGTGTTTTGTCTTCTGAGTCAAATATTGTTTCTTCTGCTTCACTGATTCTGTTGTTAAGGCTTTCCACTGCATTTTTTATTTGTTCTACTGAATTCTTCATTTCACTTTGATTTCTCTTGAAGATCTCAATTTCATGGGAGAGATCTTTTTTTTTTTTTTTGACAGGCAGAGTGGACAGTGAGAGAGAGAGACAGAGAGAAAGGTCTTCCTTTTCTGTTGGTTCACCCCACAATGGTCGCTGCGGGCGGCGCACCACGCTGATCCAACGCCAGGAGCCAGGTGCCCCTCCTGGTCTCCCATGAGGGTGCAGGGCCCAAAGACCTGGGCCATACACATACACATACACACACACGGGTACTTCAAAAAACTTGTGGAAAATGGAATTACAAGACAATATTTTGGCCAAAAAATTTGAGAATCATGTTTTCTTTTTTTTAAATTTTTTTAATTTATTTTTTTGACAGGCAGAGTGGACAGTGAGAGAGAGAGAGACAGAAAGGTCTTCCTTTTTTCTGTTGGTTCACCCTCCAGTGGCCGCTGAGGCCGGCGCATAGCGCTGATCCGAAGCCAGGAGCCAGGTGCGTCTCCTGGTCTCCCATGGGGTGCAGGGCCCAAGGACCTAGGCCATCCTCCACTGCCTTCCCGGGCCACAGCAGAGAGCTGGCCTGGAAGAGGGGCAACCGGGACAGAATCTGGCGCCCCAACCGGAATTAGAACCCAGGGTGCCAGTGCCACAGGAGGAGGATTAACCTATAGAACCATGGCGCCGGCCGTGGGAGAGATTTTCTTTCATGTCCTGTATGCATTTCAATAGTTTGTGCATTTACTTCTGATTACTTCTATGTAATCTTATGATCAATTTTTTTAATTCCATTTCTTGCATTTCTTCCATCTCATCATCTTCACAATCTAGTACTGAGGTGTTGTGTTCTTTTGGGACCGTCATGTTGCTTTCCTTATTCTTATTTCTTGAATTGGCGCATCTGTTTTCCTCATTTGTGGAGATACTCGTTGGTTTCTTCTTTGTTTTTTGTTTTTTTTTTTTTTCTTGTACTATTCCTCTGTAGATAAGTGGAATGTCTGCTTTCAGTGAATATCTAAGGCTTGTAATGGGTGTGGCCAGAGAGTTCTGTTCAGTTCTCCAGGGTGAAGGGCATGTCTAAGGTGACACATATCCAGGTTTGGCATGGTAAATCTCTTCTTTCTTTCTTTTTTTTTTTTAAAAAAAAAAACAGAAAAGTTCATTCTGCTCAGCTGAGCTCCTCTCCTCAAAGGAGACCAGTGCCTGAGCACTAGCCCCATTGGGTATACCGTCCACTCTGCCCCATGGACCACATAAAGGATCTGTACAGTCCTCAGGATAAGTTCAGATTCCCTAGCAATGTCCCTCACCAGGTAACCAGGAAGCCCTGAGCATGCGGAGTCTCCCACAGTGACTGCATCCTCTAAGTCCTCTCACACAGCCTCAGCTTTTCTCACAGCCCCAGCACAGAAGCCTCCCACAACCATGAGCTCCCAGCCTCCTGATAGTTCTCCCCACCAGTCAGGAGTCTCTACTTGGCTGGTTGCTGGGCACACACATGAGCTAGTGCAGCTGGTAGGTATGTCCAAAGTGGCACCCATTATATTGGTTTGTTATTGGACGCCATTTTAGAGTGATCAGGGAAAGTGAAGCATATCGCTCCTCTAGTGTGGCAGGTACACTATCCCCCACAGAGCCCCAAGCCGGCTTTTCTTAGGCTCTTCCTGAAGCTTTAGCACCAATGGCTTGGGCTGCTGCAGTCTGGTCTCACCTCACTTTCAGATGCTGATGGCTTTTGGCTGCTGGAGTCCTGAGTTGTGGGAGTCCACGCCCTCCACATAAGTCCACAGTGTTCCTCTAATTTCCGTAGAGTTTCTTCTGCCATTTTCTCCCTAACTCTTCCCTGAGACTGCACCCTCTCCATTTTTTTAAACTATCTTCTCCTGAACTAGAGCAATAAGCTCCCTTCCTACTCTGCCATCTTGGAACTTATCTGGTGAAAAATAATATTAAAACTATGTTTGTTTGGGTACAAAAATGTTTGAAACCCTTGTATAGTTGTCTCCTAAAATGTATTTTCCATAAACTTTTTGTAGACATCTCATGCATTCGTGTTGGTTGCAGCTGTAGTACTTTTCCATTGTTAGGCTTTAGATTCTTCTCCAGGTTGACTGTTGTTAGCATGCTGCTGGAAACATTCTTCTGTTTCATGGTGTTCACATGTGCCAGATTCTAGGGCAGTATTACCCAGGAGTGGATTACTTGGGTCAGGAATGCCTTCCACATAACCAAATAATGCAATCTGTTCTCCAAAGCTGTTGTGCACTCCCACTAGCAGTGATTGTCAATTGTGATGTGCACATCCTATTCTATATTAGGTTTGGTCAGTCTTGCTCATCATGTGGTATATTTCACTTCCTGAATCATTAATATGGTTAAGCACTCTTCCATGGGTTTTTTGCCATATAGTTTCTTCCTATGTAAAGTACCTATTTCAAGTTACTCATCTATTGCTATTGTTTTATTTTTCTGCTGAGTTTTAGGTGTTCAATTCTGCATATGAGCCCTTGGTTACGTATTTTGAATGTATCTTCTCATTCTGACAATCTGTCTTCTCAACCTCCTCAGTGAATGGGTGTTCCTAATGTCAATGTAGTCAATATTTTCAATCTAGTCCATACCCTTAGGTCAAGTAGATATTCCCCTATACTGTCTCCTAAAAGCCTTATATTTTTGTATTTTTATCTTTTTCCACCTGGAGCTTCTTCTGGGTCTCCCCACGTGGGTGGCAGGAGCCTAAGTGTTTGGGCCATCTTCCATTGCTTCCCCAGGCACATTAGCAGGGAGGTGGAATGGAAGTAGAGCAACCAGGATTTAAAACGGCATCCATATGGGATACTGGCACTGCAGGCGGTGGCTTTACCCACTTCACCACAGCACTGGCCCCAATCTTCTTGTTTTCTTGACCATGTCTTTCAACGAGCAATTATTTTTAATCTTGATTAAATCTATTTTATTATTGTTTCTGTTAGACTTTTTGTTTTTGATATTCTGTTCAAGAAATCTTTGCCTAACCCAAGTCACAAAGATTTCATTCTATACTCTCTTTTAGAATTTAATATTTTTAGCTCTTACATGTAGATCTATGATCAATGTAAAGCTGCTATTTGTAGATTGTGTGAGGTAAAGTTTGAGGTTAATATTTTTTCATATAGATATCCAGTTGGCCTACCACTATCAATTAGAAAGACTATTTTTCCCCAGTAGATTTAACTTGGCCCCTTTGTCGAAAATCGATTAATCATACAAGAAGTCTATTTTTGCACTCTGATCCATTGATCTGTGTGTCCATCCTCACATCGATACTACATAGTCTCAATTGCTGTTCAGCTTTTTCAAAAGAACAACCATGAAATATGTCATTTATTATTTAGTAAATGCTTCAGATTCTGAAGTAGTTTTAAGTCTACATGAACACTTCCAATTTACTGGTCTTTCAGAATGACAACAGGGAACAATAGAGCAGAAAAGAAAGTATCATCCACAGGTGGGGAGGACAAGGAGTCGGTGCTGGCACCCAACACTGAGGTGACCAGTGAAGTCAGCAATAGCTGTTGAGCCTTCATATTGCAATCAATTTCTAGTGAGCAACAGTACGCAGACCACCATGTTCCGGGGTTAATAAATTTCAACTACTTCAAGATTGGCACCAAGACCCACTCTAAGTAGTATTTTCTAGAAGAACTTTAACATAAAGTTCAATTAACACAACAAATGTTTACCAAGCTTCTAACAATGCACACAAATAGTAAGAGTTATTGAGAAGAGCACATTTATGCTGATCAGAGTATAATCCACGTAAAATCCCTTCATGACACTGTCTTCTACAAAGAGAAAGTTCTCTAGATTTTAGCTGTCTTGCTGTTTCCTCAAAATAGGCCCCACAGTGTTCAGGGAGCCTTTCCTCTTATTTCAAATTAGCTTCAGGGTCTCATTTTTTAGGTTTGAGACATTGGTGATCACCAAAATTTATCAAACCTCACTTTGCACAATGCTGGTTGCTATGAAAGGTGGTGTGAGAAAAAGATGGCATTTTCTAACCTGAATCACCTAATTCTTTACGTAACTAAAACCCAAAGAGAACTATTTTGAACAATGTTGTTTCTTTTCCTAGTTTTTTTGTTCATATGTAAATGGGAGGGAGAAAGGTACAAAAGTTTTCTATTTCTGATTCAAAACATTTCTCCTAGTTTTCATACTTCTCTCCAACTTTTCTCCAGTAGATCTCACTTCATCCTTTCCTGGACACCATGACAAATACCACTGGGATACTGAAATAAATAACACATAGTTATTTTCCTCCAAGCTGTCTGAGTATAAGGGAGAAGGCAGTTGTTATGTAACCTGGAAATGCAGAAGTGAAATATTCTCTTTCATCATTTACAGGTTTTTTCAAATTCATGTATCACATATAAGTACATTGCAAGGGTACAGCTGCCCTTATTTGAGTGCCCAGCAAAGTACTTGGCATTATAGATATAAAAAAAGAGGCAGAGGGAGAAGAAAGGAAAGAAGAAGGGGATTATGGAGCATTCATTATTACAAAGTTTTCCACACAAGGCACACATATGCCTGTAAATCTTGTCAGTGCTTTCACTGGTCCCCCTTTGCATATGATGATAATTGAGACACAGAGATGAAGGCGTCTGCTGAGGGTTACATAGCTCATGGAGTTTTGAGCCCAGACTTGTGTGACTCCAGGGACCATGCTTCTTAGCGCTACATTTCACAAATGCTCCCCACAAAATAAGGAAACGGAGCCCCAGAGATGTAAAATTCATTGCCCAAGACCATGAAGCTCAGATATCATGGACATGAAATCTAAATGCAGATATGCCAGTAACCTAAATACTTGAAGCTGGAGAGAAAGAGGGAAATGTTTGGGGGCCACAGGCACATGTGCAAAGCTGGATTGGTCCAGCATATTTGCAGGAATAAGAAGAGAAAACATTGGTGTATAAATGCTTCATGTTTATTGGCAAAAAATTGTTTGTACAGTTGATTAAGTGTCTTGTAATTTAGATTAACTTTGTTAGCCATGCCATTCATATACCTTATATCAACTAATTTCTGATGGATTCTTCTATAACTTTTTAGTAGTTTTGTTACTCTCAGTTCTCTGCCAAAATCCTTGCTCTTGTATAATTTTTTCACCTTAAACATATTAACTATTTTGAAAATCTGCTTAATAATTACATTATCTGTATCACTCATGATAGCCTTTATTTTCTGTTGTTTCTCTTGATATTTTGAGTTTTCTTCCATGTTTTCCTGTCTCCTCTTATGTCTCATAACTTTTGAAAATTATTTATTTATTTGAAGGACAACATGAGAGAGAGAGAGGAAAAGAGAGAATCTTCTGTCCACTAATTTAGTCCCCTAATGCCCACAGCAGCCAGGGATCAGCCAGGCCCAAGCCAGGAATCTGAATTCCATCTGTGTCTCCCACATGGGTGACAGGATAAGTACTTGAACCATCATCTGCTGTCTCCTAGGATGTGCACTGGGAAGTTGGATTGGAAGTGGTGTAACTAGGACTCGAACAGACACCCTAATAAGATCTTAAGCAGCAGCTTAACCTGTTGTGCCACAACACCCTTCCCTGATTCCTTTTATTGCATGCCAGATATTGTTGTAGCCTGGACATCAGTGTAGTCTCCAAATTGTCTGCTGCATGTAGCCCCCATGGTGATGGAATCATACAGCCTCTGGGTAGCAATTAGCTTGTATGGGCTCCTACTGAATAGGATTATTACCCTTGTCAAAGAGACTTCAGGAAGTGAACTAGTGAGGATGAGGCAAAACTGCCACTTAGGAAGCAAGAATTCAGCCTGGACCAGACATCCAAAATGTGAGCATCTTGACCTTGGTCTTTTCATCCTTTAGAACTGTGAGAAACAAACTACTGTTGTTTATACGCCACCCAATCTGCTTGCCAGATGGACTTAGAAAGACAGTGTGCATGAAAAATTGTACAAATCATGTGAGACCTATGATTTTTTTTTTTTTTTTGAGAGAGAGCTTCCATTCGCTGGTTCACTTCTCAAATGTCTGCAACACATAGGACTGTGCCAGGCCAAAGCTGGGATCCTGGAATTCAGTCCAAGTCTCCTACATAGGTGGCAGGGATCCATCTTTTTCAGCCATCCTGCTACCTCCTACATTAATAGGAATCTGGGATCAGAAGCAGAGCCAGGACCAGAACCCAGTATGGAATATGGGCGTCTTAACCAGTAAGCCAAGTGTCCACTCCCATTTCACTTCCTTCTAGAGAATATTTGTGTTTATTTTAGCAGGAAGCTAGGGTACTCACAAACTGGAGGCCACCTTAGTCCAAATCAAGCCACTTTTGCCTCTTTAAGGAACTGTATGTGTCTGATTCTCCCAATAGTGGTGTCTTACTCTGCTTTCCGTTGCTATTGCAGATTGCCTGAAATTGGGTAATTTATTAAGAAAAAGGAATCTCTTACACTTCTAGAGGCTGGTGTGTGGGTGTGGTGTAATCTGCATTCCCCAGAACTATGCGCTACTGTGAACGGGGACACAACATAGAGAAACTAAAAACGGAATTTGACCCTTGGTTTCAGCTCTCTGGTGGCTACATCTAAACAGAGGCATTGTTCAGTATTTGGCACATGGTTCCAAGGTGGCAGTGGTCCATTCTGGGAGACACATGACACCCTAAGCAGCAGGACCTGCCCCAGGAGGAGAAACAGTGACAGTGTGTTCTTTACTAGGGCAAGGTTGCTTCACACACATCAAGACAGCTCCAGGGAACAAAGGTCCTAGGAGAGAGAAAGAGCAGTTCCTGACTGTTCTTTGCAGTGAGCAGACTCTTTCATATGCAAGGTGGCTGTGAAGAATTGGCTCCTATTAAATGTCAGGTGCTTGTGTTCATTTGATTTTCTGTAGTGGCATAATTTTGTAAGAAGATAAGGATGAAGAACAGAATATGACTTTAGAACCAGAGGCCTGGGGCTAAGCCTCAGCTATAATAATAATAACAACAGCTCTGCTCATAATTGCCTTTAATTCGCAGAGAAACTCCACAAGCTGTTGTTAACCCATTCCACAGATGTGTAAATGGGGGTAACATTCCCAAGGTTGCAAAGCTGGCATCAGTTAGATTGAGAGGCAAGCCTGAGCCCTTTAACCATCATGCCTTACTGACTGAACACACTCAACAAATTCGCTTTCTCTTTTTGAAAAAGTGCTAACTTCCAAATATTTTAAACACATCTAATAAAGCTTACAGTGTTTAGAGGAGGAGCTGATGAATGGTTTCAACAACCCCTGCTGGTTGTGGATACTAATGATTCTGTCTCTGAAAACCCTGATAAATCCAACACCTTTCACATTGTGAAGGCAATTGCTCTGATTGTTTTTTTAAATGAGTCACTATAAAGGTAGAATTTTACAGAAATTGTGGAAAATAAAAAGGACAAAACAATTGATAATCCATTATTCTAATTCAGCTATTGTTCACATTCTATTACATGTCCTTCCAACCTTTTCCTACACATAACCATTGTTGCTCTTTTTCATATATAATTTTATAGCGTCATGCTTTCACATTAATCCATAAGCATTTCTCATTGTTAATTTAATCTTCATAACCTTCACACAAAGGGAGCAGATGTGCCATAATTGGCTTAAATGCCCCCTGCATGTGGCAAATTTAATTAGTTTCCATTTTTCATTACTATAATAATAAACATCTGCTTGCATAAGGCATTTTGTATATGTAGAATTATTTCCTTAGAATATATTGTCGAAAGTGGAGTAAATCCATCAAAGTGTAAAGATCATTGGTTAAGGTTCCTTCTACAAACTTCCAGTTTTCTAAAAATGTCCTTCCAGCCGGCGCCGTGGCTTAACAGGTTAATCCTCCACCTTGCGGCGCTGGCACACGGGGTTCTAGTCCTGGTTGGGGTGCCAGATTCTATCCCGGTTGCCCCTCTTCCAGGCCAGCTCTCTGCTATGGCCCGGGAAGGCAGTGGAGGATGGCCCAAGTCCTTGGGCCCTGTGCACCCGCATGGGAGACCAGGAGAAGCACCTGACTCCTGGCTTCGGATCAGCATGATGCGCCGGCCACAGTGGCCATTGGAGGGTGAACCAACGGCAAAAAGGAAGACCTTTCTCTCTCTCTCCCTCACTATCCACTCTGCCTGTCCAAAAAAAAAAAAAAAAAAAAAAAATGTCCTTCCAATTATATTGTTCCTAGCAGAATATGGGAATATCCATTTGATGCATATTGGCCAGCTCTATGATTCTAGAATTATCTTTGAATTTTATGGTTGAACAATAAATATATATATTTTTCATTTGCATTTCTTCTATTGCTAATTCTGAACTTTCCATTGTCACTTGTCTATTGTGGATTTATGTATTTTAACATTTTTCAAATGGGCAGATCATAACAATACATTTCTTTTTTCAGATTTTTTTTTCTGCTTATGTTTCTAGATGAATTTTGAAATCACTTTTTCAATTTTCTGAAAAAATAAACTCTGGGATTTTGACAAGACTTGTATTAAATCAGTCAGGACCCCTTATTCACATTCAGTCCACAGCCATTTACTTCGCACCTCTGGAAGTCTCCGGAAGCCTCATGGTTTCTTTCTTTCTTTCTTTCTTTCTTTTTTTTTTTTTTTTACAGGCAGAGAGAAAGGTCTTCCTTTGCCTTTGGTTCACTCTCCAATGGCCGCCGCGGCCAGCGCGCTGCGGCTGGTGCACCACGCTGATCCGATGGCAGGAGCCAGGTGCTTCTCCTGGTCTCCCATGGGGTGCAGGGCCCAAGCACTTGGGCCATCCTCCACTGCACTCCCTGGCCACAGCAGAGAGCTGGCCTGGAAGAGGGGCAACCGGGACAGAATCCGGCGCCTGACCGGGACTAGAACCTGGTGTGCCGGCACCACAGGTGGAGGATTAGCCTATTGAGCCGTGGCGCCAGCCGCCTCATGGTTTCTACTTCTGTCATCCCCACTGCATCCTGAAGCCTTCTGTTCCAAGTAGCAGAACACCCAGCAGTGAAGTGGGCAGTGATTCCTGTCTTCCCAGAAGGAAAGCCTGAAGCAGGACTTGTCTAGGGTTAGTTTGCCAGGACCCTCATGTCTCCAGGGCTTCTCATTTTTCCTTTGGATCCATCATTAGTGGATCCCCCAGATAGCTGCTCACGCTCCAGATTATGCCATCATGTTATACCCTCACAATTTCCACTGCCCCACGGGGCAGGTCCTTCTTTTATTTTCTTATTTTGTTTTGTTTTGTTTCTTTCTAATTAAGAAGGAAGGTCCATCCCCAAAATTCTCCATCAGAGTTTCCCATACATCTCAATGGCCACCTAGATATCAAATATAGATGGCTTCTCCAATCAGTGGTAAAGGGATAATGTCTCTATTGACTCCTCCTGGGACAGGTGTGGGAAACAAGGCCCCTGTCCCTTTGTGGCACCCTTGTGCTATTGTCATTCAGAGTGCCTTGTCACACAGATGAATCAGCCTCCTGCGTCAGCTGGTTCCTTCCTCCCCACGTCTCAGCAATGCCTCTCTCTACCGCTCTGTTCACACCCCATCCCACCTACCCAATCTCCATGGTCTGTACCAGCAGATGTGCTTTGTGAACACTCTAAGATGGATCAGGCATGTAAACTTAGTTCCCGTTTTATAGGTGAGAAAATTGAGGCTCAAAATAAGTCAGCTGCATATATTCAAACTCATAGTGACCGGCTGAAGCAAGTTCAGTTTTTCTAACTCCTAAGTGCATTGTCTTTCTTTGAGATGAAGAACTGATCATTGGCTTTGGCTAATCAGTTCCATTAAGGAGCTGGGTACAGCCACCAACACTGAGCTCTAAGAGGAAGGAGGACTATCAGAATAAAGTCCCAGGAAGAAGGAGGCAAGAGGAAAGGTATTAGCCATTGAATAGCAATGGCTGCCACTGCAAGATTTTCTGAAATTTCTGTCTTGGGAAACACAAATCACAGAGTTCATCATTGCTCAAGTATCCATGTTTTGTCGGCACTGAACCTTGCACTATTTGAGGGAAATCTCTTTTTTTAAAAAAATGAATACAGAAGTGTGTGTTTGGCTCAGCCATTAAGTTACCCCTTGGGAAACCTGCATCCCATGTCAGAGTACCTTATGCAAGTCCTGGCTGCCACCCTCCCCTTCCGGCTTCCTACTCATTACGCTGGAAGACAGCAGGTGATGGCTCAAGGTTTTGAGTCTCTTCCATCCATGTGGGAGACCTGGATGGAGCTCTGGACTCCCTTCTTCAGCCTGCCCCAGCTGTTGCAGGTATTTGCGGAATGATAATGAATAAAAATTCCTGGAAAGAATATTCTGATACAAAATGAAGTACTGAAGAATATTAATTATAAATGAGAAAAAAATTTTAAAAATTAATAAGTTTCCTCAAACATCACAAACTCTAGAAAAACAGTGTACTATTTCACTGATTGCCCTACCACCTGTAACACATCTTTAATTGGTATAACCAATAATTCTAAAGAATAGATACAATTAAGGCATCCACAAAAGTAATTCCAAATATTTTATTGAATTACATAATTGAATCTCATCAGACAGTGAAGACTGTAGATCACACAGGGGCCCAAGGTCCTCTTCCGGCTCACTGGTTTCACTAGTTGTTGACAGAATTCACTTCCTTGCAGCTGCAGGACTGGCATTCCCTGATTTCACTTCTGGCTGTTTGCTGGACTCACTCTGAGCATCTAGAGGCTGCCTGAGGTTCCCTGATGTGTGGCCCCAACAGGAAGTTCATAGTGGACTTAACTTATCTTCCAAGGTGGCCAGGGTGTCTCCAGGGAAAACTCCCCACTTTCAGGGCTCGCAGAACCAGGGCAGCCCCTACTCCTGAGAGTGTTCATATGTTAACGTTAACTGATTTCACAGCTTAACTATGTTTGCAAAATTCTTTTATAGAAGTACCTGGATTACTGTTGGATTGAATAACTGGAGCCAGGTGTGTGTGATCCAGCATCAGGAAACGTGGAGTACATCTGCCCAACAGAGACATCAGTACAGGTTCATAGCTTATGCTTGCACTGATTCTGACACTAGAGTGATTCCCTTGCAGGGTTATAATGATGTATGCACACATTCCTAACACAAAACTTCTATCTTGACTGGGCAATAAAGAGTGCCAAATTGTCCATAGGCAATCTTACATGACAAGATTGGAAGAATTTTCCAACAATGAGCTCTGGTTCTATGAGGACACATTCCAAAGCTTGTGGGTTATTATTTTCCCCACTACCATTGTCTGCCTCTAAGAAAAATCTGTTGTTTAATCAGATGAGCTTAGAGTGCATCTCAGATCCCCATCCTGAAGAATGACAACATACAGTCACACATGCAGTCTTCAACAAGTTCATGGAAAATGTGTATTTAAAAAAAAAACTATGCATGTATTTAAAAATTTTGTCTCAAAATAAGCTTATGTTTTAATTCTGCTTCTCCATGAACTTTAAAAAATATCTGCATGGGGCTCCTCAAATCTGTATCAGCTATTCTGAAATCCAGAAAGCCCTGAACCCCGTACTTTCCTGAACTTACAGTTACTTACAGTCCCTATTGATTTCCATATCAACTTTCGTATGTGTCACTGTAGAACATCACTAATTGAAAGGTGCTGCCCAGACTCTTTTAGATGTCTTAGAGTACACCTTTTTAGCAATTTTAAATTTTGAAAATATATCCTGCCCCAAAGGTTTCAGATAAGAGTGTGGATTGTCCCAAAAGGCCAGGAGATGGAGTGCTATAAAACTGGCTAGTAGACAAATAAATAGGATTATTTTCTCAGGAAAAGATGTTTTCCACCTATTCTTACAGCAGCCGGTGTACTGCAGTTCATTTCTGGCTCTCCTCACCAGAATCATTGCAGACCCCACGTGTTAAAAGGGTTTGATCCCTAGCAACACTGTCCTCATTTCAGATATCGGCTGCAAGTACAGTGCTCAGGCCACAATTACAATTCAAGAGTTCCTATCATGTATTTCTCGTTCAATAATTTGCTAGAATGGCTTGCAGAACTCTGGAAAGTGTGTTATTTATACTTACAGTTCTAATCTAAGGAACAGCCACAGAAAGAGACGCACAGGGTGAAGTAAAGGAGGGTCCTGAACACAGGGCTTGTGTGCTCTCTTGCTGTGGCAACAGGACACATTGCCCTTCTAGCACTCCGATAGGTCCACCAAACAGGAAGCTCCAGCAAGCTTCAGCGTCCAGCATTTTCGTTAGGTTTCGTTCAGAGGCATGATCGGTTAAGTCATAGGCCACAGGACTGAATTCAATCTTCAGGCTCCTTTTCCTTCCCTGGAAGTCAGTTGGCTCAAAGTCCCAGACCAGTCTTCCCGGAAACCAACCTCCAGAAGATCTCCAGGGACTGACACTGAGCCAGCTGGGGAGTATTAACTCAGGTGTATCCCAGGGACTCAGGAATAACACAGACACTTCCATCACTTGGGAAATTGCAAGGGTTTTCAAAGCTCTATGCCAGGAAACCTGGACATATTCTTTATCATGAAACACCATCTCATGGCTGTTAACATCCCTGGGATGTTCTTCCTTTATTGCAGTGAAAACACTAACCCGTTTCTGAGCAGCCATTTTTCTGCTGCGGAAAGACTTCCACAATGTCCCCAGGTCCCCGCTGGAGTAATCCTCAGCTCTAATCCATTTTCTGCTCCTGGTGGAGATGGAGATATTGTTATTCAAATCATGCATGTATTTCATAAAGCTGTATAAGCACACTCTAAGTATTGATTAATATTTTGTAATTAACTGCCATTATACATTTGATTTACATTTTCAAACTAGCAATTGCAGACTTAGAGGAGGGCCGCTTATTTTTATATCTTTGTCCTCTCTCTGGCTTCTTCACTCATGCCTTATTATTTCCAATAGCATTTTTGTTGATTCATTTGGATTTTTGTAAGTAAATCATATTATCCTCACATACTAAAGCCCATCTTATACTTCTACCACTTATTTCTATTTCAGATCTTATTAGAATGTACATGACATACAGAATACACCTAAATAATTATGGGGGTACCAGGAGCTTGGCTTTGTTCTTGATTTCAATGCAGAAACTTCTGGGGTTTTATTATTAGGCACAGTATTGACTATTCCAGAATACACTTTGTCATGTTAATAATGTAGACTTCAAGGCCTTACATATTTTGCACCTTTGTTATTAATAAATACTAAGTTTTATAAATATAGCCATGTAACACCATTAATTTTTATATATTATTTTGGAAATTAATAACGGAATCATATGTATAGCTAGAGTTCTTACTCTAAAACATAGACCAAGTTGTAACAGCTAATTCTATCATCATGATAAAGTCTCACCTAATCGTTGGACTCAGGATTCTGATACTTAGGATGGGGGGAACTGGTAAACTGCGTGCTCTACTCGCACTCAGTGAATAAAACATATGGCAATGTCATCTGTGCTGCAGCTTAGGGAAGAACTTTCTGCTAGATCAGGAGTGGGGAAAATAAGGCCCACAGAACAAATCCCACTTCCATTTTCTTTCTGTTTTTGTAAACATAGTCTCCTTTCTTTTTGTTTTTGAAGATTTATTTATTTATACGAAAGGCAGAGTTATAGAGCAAGAGGAAAGGAGGAACACAGAGAGAGAGTCTCCATCAGCTGGCATACTCCCTAAATGGCCACAACGGCTGGAGCTGGGCCAGGCCGAAGCCAGGATCCAGGAGCTTCTTCTGGGTCTCTCATGTGGGTGGCAAAGGCACAAGGGCTTGGGCCATCTCTCACTGCTTTTCCCAGGCACATTAGCACAGAGCTAGATTGGAAGTGGAGTAGCCAGAAGTCGAACCAGTGCCCATATGGGATACTGGCACTGCATCTCTCTCTCTCTCTCTCTCTCTCTCTCTCTCTCTCCTCTCTCTGCCTCTGCCTCTGCCTCTCTGTAACTCTACCTCTCAAATAAATAAATAAATCTTTTTTAAAAAGTTAATCTAAAAGTGAAATTAACTGTAAAAGTGAAATTAATCTTCCACCTGCGGTGCCAGCATCCCATATGGGCACCGGTTCTGGTCCTGCTGCTCCTCTTCCAACCTAGCTCTCTGCTGTGGCCTAGGAAAGCAGTAGAAGATGGCCCAAGTCCTTGGACCCCTGCACTGGCATGGTAGAACAGGAAGAAGCACCTGGTTCCTGGCTTCAGATCAGTGCAGCTCTGGCCGTTGCAGCCATTTGGAGAGTGAACCAATGGAAGGAAGACCTTTCTGTCTGTCTTTCCCTCTCACTGTCTGTAACTCTATCTCTCAAATAAATAAAATCTTTTAAAAAAAGTTTATTTTTGTACAAAATATTTGACATTCATGGATAGTTTTTTCATAATTTACATTTTCCATGAACTTTTTGAAGACCCCCTTATGTATCCGTGTATAATAACTAAGCTCACATGTATATATCAATTTAATTTTACATCATTCCTTTCAAAATTTGTTTTTTACTTCCAACTCCAGTTTTCATTGAAGAAGTGTTAATATCACTCAGCACAGTAGAATTCACTGCAATCCAGTTGGGAAATGATTGATATAAGGTGTTGCTTTTCTTCCTACTGTTGCCTTGGGTGTCTGTATTTCATCATCTTTCCCCTCCCTTGATTCTGGTCCATCTACCTCAAGGGTTACTTGCAGTGACCTGTTGTTACTACAAGTAGCTTTGATTCATAACAATGCTTATGCACTTATCTGCAATGCTGGGAAGGCAGTTGTGTGGGAGGCCACAACATTTGAAACGAATCCTTTTGGAGTCACCCAGAATGAAGTCATGCCTGAACTTTGATCCTTGGCAAGTTCCTTGGCTTGTATTAGCTGACTTGTCTTTAAACTAGGAATGAGAATACCTGCTTTACTGGATTATGAGAATAATGTGAGTCAACACTTATGAAGTAGCTAACCTGGTTCCTCCAACACACCAATTCTTTCCCAAGGATCCGTTCTTTTCTACAGGATTGCTGGCATATAGTTTTAGATGGAGGCAACCCTTGGGAGGCAAAGCACTCAGTGTTTGAGAATGTGAACTTCAGCATCAGAGATATCCCAGGTCCTGCTTTTCCTGCCTCTGTGACTCAAGGGAGATTCTCAACTCCTCTCTCCACCAGTCAAATGAAGATAATCATGTGACTGTCTTGAGATCTTATAAAGACTCCATGAGATAATTGTGCAAAATGCTTTCTGTCCAACAATTGGGACTCAGGTTGTAAGTGTGGATTAACACTGGAGCCCCAGGGTTGTCATGCCAGAGTGTAGAGATCAGCAAATGTGAGCTGACGCATGCAGTTTCAAGTTCTAGGGTCGATCACTACCTTACTGTCCTTGGTCTTGTTTACTGACCTCTCTGGGTTCCTATGCATCATCTTTAATTGGTTAGTTTGAGCTAAGTGATATTGTTACACATTTCAGAGTATTTTATAGACTATCACCTATTTTCACATACTTTATTTCACTTCGTAATCCTACCAGTGTATCACAGTTTCAATGAAATAAGGCTTTATAATGACAGTTTAATGAGCTCAGAGCCACTTTCTTCCTTTGTCCCTGGCTCCTTCATCCTTGCTGCCATTCCTACAGCCAAATCGGTTCCAATGTCCTCAAAGGGGGCCCTTGTTAGGCACTATTTTTGCTAGCAAACAAATGTTCCAACTCAATTGGCTTCTTGGCTAATGCATTGACTGTGACAAGGAAATGGATCAGTGCTAACTGGGTTTCTCAGTTATGCCCTGAGCATGCAAGTCTCCTTGGCTCACAACTACTGGTCCACATCTTGGGGTTGCCGAGGCTATTTAAGCCACTTGGGGGCAAAAAGACAAGCTCAATCATTTGTCTCAAGGCCTCATTTGAGTTCCTGGTTCCGTTGTTCCTATGCCCAGTCCCCAGCATAGCCACCAGCTCCTTCCATGGGCTGGTTGTCTTTGGTCTTTCAAGGGACTTCCATATGAACAGAAGCATTTTTGAGATAGGGGAGTGTGGACAAGGATACTTATTTGTGTTCTGTTACTAAGAAAACACATCTGATTTAAAGAGAAAATATATTGACTTAGCTAACAGTTTTAGAGGCTCGAAGTCCGAATAGACCAGCACCAGCTCTTGTGAAGGTCTCCTTCACTTCACTGCCTCTTGGCAGATGGCAACATGGTGGGAGCACATGGTGGGAGATCCCATTGCCTGACAGGAGCTCAGAGGAAGTGCGTGTGGGGGTGTTTAGGAGGGGCCCTGCCTCTTAAAGTACAATCACTTTTTAACATAGCCCCACTAGGAACCAAGCTTCAAGCACATGAGTCTATGGGGGTCACACTCAAACCATCCTCAAACCTCAGCAACAAGTAAAACCACCGGGAAAGGGCAGGTTTGCTGATGATAGCAAAAGTAAGCCAGGGATGGCAGCTCCAGTGGAAGTTTACCTCTGGTGTTGTTCAGAAGCACTGCCTCATCAACACTACTTCCTGTCACCAGTAAGCACTGAAGTCTCCTCAGTTCACCTGGCCCAGAGAGAATGTCCTTTCCTAGAGCAATAGTGTGGCACTAACTTGTAGCAAGGACAGAATTCCATTCAACAATACTCAAGTGCAGCAGTGGGTCATCTTAAAAAACAATTGAGAAAAAAAATCTGATGCTTAGTCTCTGTTTAGTCAATATCCTGAAAATTATGTGGACACAGTCACAGGTTACATTGACTTTCCTAAATGAATCTTCTGTTATCCTTTTTTATTCTTTTGAATCTTTTTGGACAAGAAAAAAATATTCAGGGAGTTTCAGGGGATAAGATTTAGGCATTTGTTGTAGTGTATGAAAATTTATTCTCGTGTGTGTGTGTTGTTGTTGTTTACATACTTTAGGTAGCAATTCCATTTATTTTATCCTAGAGAATTAATTATTTAAATAGTATGATAATTAACCATTTTTGTGCTTAGTTTTTGCCAGTAATTATGCTGAATGCATTGTCCAGATCATTTGTTCTACCTTTGTAACAATACATTAAAAGGTAGGCTAGTGTTGTCCCCATTTTATAGATGCAGAAACAAAATGTGGAAAAGATAAGTACGTTGCCAAGGTTGTACAGTAAGGTAAATGATGAAGACCCTCTGGTTTATCTAACTCTTAATTGCTTGGTACATTTGTTATGTTGTGTCTTAACTATATTCTGAAGAGTCAGATAAAATCTAAATAAATAAAATAAGATGCACTGAGCCATCCACAGTGTTTGGTTCTAAGTGATGAGATGATGTCTTGTACTTGGCAAATTTCCTTTAAGGACAATATATTATACTTTCCTAAGACACACTTACACACACACACTCACACATACACACTCACACTCCCTTTTCCTCTGTAAATATTGCTCCTCAATTCTCCTTTTTAGCACATGGCACCACCCCCAACCCAAGACAAGACAGACATCTAGGAACTACCTTGATTTTCCCCTTTCCCTTGACCTCATGAGCCTCATCAACAAGATTCCATCTCCAAATACATCTGGCACTCACCCCACGTCCCCTCTTCCAAGATCATTACCATCATCTTTCCTGACTACTACCACTGTCTTCACCAAGTAGCAGAAAGAGAGAGTTTTTAAAAACTGTAAATCAGGGGGCCAGCACAGTGGCACAGTAGGTTAATCCTCCATCTGTGGTGCCGGCATCCCATATGGGTGCCGGTTCTAGTCCCGGCTGCTTCACTTCCAATCCAGCTCTCTGCTGTGGCCTGGGAAAGCAGTAGAAGATGGCCCAGGTGCTTGGGCCCCTGCACCCATATGGGAGATTTGGAAGAAGCTCCTGGCTTCGGATCGGCGCAACTTCGGCCGTTGCAGCCCTTTGGGTAGTGAACCAATGGACGAAAGATTTTTCTCTCTGTCTCTCCCTCTTACTGTCTGTAACTCTACCTCTCAAATAAATAAATAAAATCTTTAAAAAAAAAACCTGTAAATCAGAATACATTTATTTCTTCCCCCTCTTTTATGTCATTAGAATCAAATCCACATATCCATGAGCCCCCCAGGCCTCTTTGTGTAATTTATTCCAGCTTCCTTCTCTAAAGTTTCCTGCTGCCACTGTTTCAACCTTCAAGGCCCTCTTCTTTGTTTTTTTTTTTTTTTTTTTTTTAAGATCTATTATTACTTATTTGAAAGGTGGAATTACACAGAGGGAGAAACAAGAGAAAAAGAGATCCTCTCTCTGCTGGTTCCCCCCAAATGGCTGCAACAGCCAGCACTGAACCAGGTCAAAGCCAGGAGCCCAGAACTCCATCCTGGTCTCCTACGTGGGTGGCAGGGACACAAGCACTTGGGCCATCCTCCACTGCCTTCCCTGGCACATTAGCAGGGAGCTGGATTGGAAGTGGAGCATCCAGGACTCAAAGCAGCACCCAAACGGGATGCTAGATGGCAGGCAGTGGCTTAACTAGCTCCACATGATGCTGACCCCAGGGTCCTCTTCTGACTCTTTCAAAGCATTTCTCACTATTCAAAATTATTTGGGTTTTTACTTTGTTCGGTTGTTTATTGTCTCCCTCTGTATTAGTTAGAATTCTCCAAAGCAACAGAACCAATAGGATTTAGCTAGATATAGATGATGATAATGATAGATTGATAGATAATAGATAGATAGCAGATATTTATATTTGTAGGTTATATATGAGATTTATTGCTTGAATTGGCTTATAGAATTATGAAGGCTGAGAAGTTACATGATATGCCATCCACAAACTGGAGACTCAGAAAAAAAAACAAAACAAAACAAAACAAAAAAACAGTGTGTTGGTGTCAGTGCTGTGGCATAGTGGGTTGGACCTCTGCCTGCAGTGCTGGCATCCCACATGAGTTTGAGCAGTTTGAGTCCCAGCTGCTCCACTTCCAATCCAGCTCCCTGCTGATGTACCTGTGAGAGACCCAAAAGAAGCTCCTGGCTCCTGGCTTTGGATCAGCCTGGCTTTGGCTGTTGTGGCCATTTGGGAAAGGAACCAGCAGAAGGAAGACCTCTCTCTCTCTCTCTCTCTCTCTCTCTCTGTGTGTGTGTGTGTGTGCATGCAACTCTGGCTCTCAAATAAATAAATATTTAAAAAATAGAACAGAGTAAAATAAAGAAAAAAACAGTATGTACAGGCCCAAGAACTTGAAGCTCTTGAAACTCTGATGTCTGAGAATAGGAAGAGATGGTTGACCCAGCTCAAGAAGGAACAAATTTGCCTTTCATCCACCTTGTTTCTATCAGAACCCTCAAGGGATTTAGTGGTGGCTGCCCACACTGGTGAGGGGATCATCTTTACTCATTCTACTGGTTCAGATGCTAATCTTATCTGGAAAAACCCTCACAGACACACTCATAAATAGTGCCTTACCAGCCATCTGGATAAACACTTAACCTGGATAGTCAACACATAAAATTAATTATCACATTTCCTAACAGATGGACAGTCCATGAGAACTGGGCATGGAACTAGATGGACAAGGCCCTCAGCAATCAGTATTAGCTGAAGTGTTGTGGGTTGAAGCACCTGACCCTGATATGAACCCAAGTATTTCAAAATACTATGACTTACTCTTCAACAAGAGCGTGGAGCTAAGTTCCTGGGAGTCAAGGACTAATAGTACACCTAGGAGGCCTCAGGGTTAGCTTCCACGTAGGATATATGATTCATTCTATAGATAGAAGAGTAAGTAATTAAAATGTGATGATTTTGAATTTTTCATGTATATTAAATCCCCATAGTAGCTGTAGAATTGTTTATACCTTTCACTTTAGAGGGTTTTTTTTTTTAAAATGGAATATTTAATCACTGACATTGTATAGCATCGTCAAGGCATAGTGGTAATGAAAAAAAAATGTTTAGTTGTTTTGGTATTGTTTTTAGATTGTGTGCAGGTAATGAACCCTTCAATTCCCTGATCCAGGACAGGCTCCCCTCCCTGGGACTTGGTACTCACTGGCATTGCACAACCTCTGTGAACTTGGCAGTGGTCAAATTTATACTCACTGTGAGCCCTGGTACAACTATGTTGATTCTTGCTTTTCTCTTGCAAAATGGGCATAATAAATGGCTTGCTCTTAGGATTGTGATGAGAATTAAATAAGAGAGTGCAGTATTTTTATTGCTTAGTAATGAAATATACCATCCTTTGCTTAAGGGTAGAGATGACCTTGTTTATTTTCAGCACTAAAGCAACAACAGAGTTTTGTTGACATTTGTGAAAATGATTAAGTTGAAGAACCTCAAGGAATGATTGTCTGATGCATGGAAAAAAGTGAGTAGTAGTCCCCATCCAACCTGCCTCTACATTGTCCTCAGACAGGCACTGTGGTTCCAGAGTTAGGTCCCAAGTAAGCAGTTAGAAGGGAGCGTTTCATCGTGGGTGCCAGTCCACAGAGCAGCCCAGCATGTGACCCATAATACTGCTTACACCTTGCTGTAGTTTTCTACTGGGAAGGCCAGGTAAGTACAGCAAGGGTCTGAGGGCAGCAGGACAGGAATTCCAATCAGAGTAACACAGGCTGTGTTACTTTAGATGTGTTACTCAACATCACTGAGCTTCCCTATTCTTCATCACTGTTGAAAGTTATACACTTTTTTGGGGTTGTCATAAGAATCAAATAAAATAGCATGGGATGCACTGCATAATGCCTAGAACATAGTCTGCTCATTAAATGTTAATCTGCTACTGTCTTCTTTCAAGTCTTTTTGTGTTTGTGTGGGAAGAGAAGGAAGAAAGGAAACAGAGAGAAAGGCTCAGAAGACAAATCATGTAATGTCTGTGGAACACAGCAGGTTTCTTGGAAAAGTCATAAAGAGCAAGGCACAGCATTCAGCCCAGGCTGTGTCCATGACCACGGGCTCAACCCTGCTGTTTGCAGATGGGGAAATTCTGGAACTGTAAATATTAGACCCAGGCAAACATGGCTTTTGTGAATTTCTTCTGGGCTGCTTTCTGAGAAGTGTTGCTCTGTGTGCCAGCTCCCCACCTTCACGCCTGTTTCCTGGCCTTTGGAATGTGGCCCTCGTGGCAGAGGCTGAATTGTTACCAGGGAGATGAAGATGTCCTTGGCTCAGAGTTTGCTGACTTGGACCTGAATGGCCAGTCAGGGCTTAATGACCATGGACTCCTGATGTTCAAGGGCAACTCAGGCATCAGTGTGGCATGAAAACTGGCAGCTCCAAAGAGGTTTGCCCACCCTTCCTCTCAATTCAGGATTTTTACTTCTCTTCAATGTTGCCAAGGCATTGAGTTCAGCAGCCACGGGATTATTGTTCATGGTATTTGTTGGTTTAATTGTTGGTTTATCTCTGATCTCTGAAGTTCTTCCTTAGAAATGCGGTATGTGTTTAATGGACTCACATATACCTGGGATCCCATCTTAGTTCTGCTACTTAATTATGTGACCTTGAATAGGTCACTTTCCTTCTCTGACCTTTAGTTCCCCTTGAAGGGTTAGAAAGAGAGAATAGAGGGTATTCCATTTATCTCTCTGTTAGGTACCAAATTACCCCAAAACTCCATGGCTTAAAACAACACCACATGGAAACAGTATGTGTAGGCTCTCAGATCAGTGGTCTCAACTGAACTCCCAGATGACAGTCAGCATCTAACGCCAGTCATGCACGTGAGCATCTTGGATGTCCAACTGAGTCACACCTCCAGGTGACTACAGCTTGATTCCCCAAGCCAGAGCCACCTAGCTAAGCCTAGTTAACCGATAGAACTATAAATATAATAGTAATAGTAGTATTAACAAAATGTTTAAGCCCCAAGGACAGCATTCCAAGAGCCTTAGACAGAACCTTCTTATTGTCTTAAGACCTAGCCTCCGAAGCTCCAGATAATCATTTCTAACATGTTCTCTTGGTCAGGCAAGTCAGTAAGGCCAGCCCAGGTATAAATAGAGGGAAAACAGCCTTTTTACCTTGATGAGACAGAGGCAAATCCAGGAGGAAGAGCATGTAGGATAGGAAATCCCACGGCAGTCCACTACAGAGAGACAAAGAGATGGATGGATGAGCTTGGTCCTCTGTTAAAATGTGGAGGCAAACCTCGCCACTTCCCAGTTCTGACTCAGCTGACTCTGTCTGCTTCTTCCTTCTGCAGCTCTGTGTCAATAGTAGTTGTGATTTTAGTCTGCTGACTCGCATCTTTATGCCCTGAGCTCCCCTCTAGGAAGGACAGTGGTGTTTCTTCAGGATCTCCTCATGGTCCCTGTCCCCAACCCCTTAACCAGACATAGTGTCCCTCCTCTTGGCTGCTGTTTAGGACTTCTCATCCGTGCCTCTTCCTTTAATTGACACATGATGTTCCTCCCAACAGAGCTCAGAAACTCCTAGACATCCTTCTCCGCCAAGTACAGGGAAGCTGGTGATACGTCAGCATGCCTTCATTTTCTACCCAGGTGACTCCACCACGGTCCAGAATCCACAAACCTTATGAATGAGAACCCTTCAGATGGGTAGCAGGGACACTAACTACAGGGCACAAGTGCTCAGTTCTTAAACATCCCTTTTATCTGATTCATTAATTTTTATTAATAAATAAAAAGTCTTTGTTAAATCAAGATAATTGATTACATTATTGGTGAATTATTGATAAATAATTAAATAATAAATTAAATAAAATTATTTAATACATAAAAGTCTCCACAACATAGTATTCTAAAATGATACCTGTTTATCAGCTCACAATTTGGTAGGTCTAGTGTGCAAGAAGCATCCCCTGGGTTCTCTCCTCAGGCTATGGCAATATTTTTTATTATTATTTATTTATTTTATTTTATTTTATTTTATTATTATTTTTTTTGACAGGCAGAGTGGATAGTGAGAGAGAGAGAGAGACAGAGAGAAAGGTCTTCCTTTTTGCCGTTGGTTCACCCTCCAATGGCCGCTGCGGCCGGCGCATCTCGCTGATCTGAAGCCAGGAGCCAGGTGCTTCTCCTGGTCAGGCTATGGCAATATTGAATTCAAGGATTTAACCAGGCTGGGTTATTTTTTGGCAACTTTAGGGAAAATCCACTTCTAATCTAACTCAGGTTCTTGACAGAATTCACTGCCTTTTGGTTGTGTGACTGAGGGCCTCATTTTTTGTCGACTGTTGGCCAACTTCACTCTGTTTCTGGGGGCTTCCTGCATGCCTTACCTTGTGGTCCCCTCCATCTTCAAGTTATCAACAGAGAACTTCTCAGCTGCCCAATCTCCCTCATGCTTCAAATCTTTGGCTTCCCTCTCGGACCTCTAGACCCAGATGTAAATGCCTCATATGCTTCAAACAGGCTCTTGGTCCCCATCCTTTCTTAACGCAAAATGATTTGGAATCATACTCATCTCTGATAACTTCCTTTACATCAGTTAGGGTTTGATTGCAAAACTGGCATAAGGTCTGTGTACACTAAGGGCCCAGACTCTTGGTAACCATCTCATAATTCTGCATTCTACCTGTTTTTCACTCCCATCCAATAGCAGCACCAGGAGAAGCCTCATGATTCTGAGATTGGGCCACATCCAGTTGGCAAGGGAGGTACCTTCAGCATCAGAAAGTGATTCTCTCTACCACTCTCATGCCTGGCTTCCAGGAAGGCACATATTTCCTCTCAAAGTGGATAGTTTCCACTACTCCTTCCTCTTTGTTCCCTTACCCCCATCCTCATGGCATGGGGACTGTTGTTGTCGTGTGGTTTGTGATGGTGGTGGAGCTGATTCTGCCAGCTCTTAGGAAAACATGAGCACAGCAACAATACTTATCCTGGCCATTGTTGGAGGTTTTGCTTAGAATGTGGGCTAAGGGAGTTCCTTTGACTTCCAATAGCAGCTTTCAAGAGCCACCCCACCAACATCCTGTGATTTTTTTTAAAAAAGATTTATTTTATTTATTTGAAAGACAGAGTTACAGAGAGAAGTAGAAACAGACAGAGAGTGAGCGAGTGAGAGAGAGAGAGAGAGATCCTCCATCTGCTAGTTCACTCCCCAAATGGCCTCAATGGCTGGAGCTGAGCTGAACTGAAGCCAGGAGTATATATATGAAATTGACTGCAAACTGGATTATAAAGAAAGTTTCAACCAATATTGAAGAATCAGTGTCAGAGAAGCTGAATGCTTTGACATGCAGTTAAGTTAAAATCAGTTACAATTTTAAAAATGCAATTATGTCCATTTAAAAGAAGTGGAATCACTGTTGAAAAATCTATTGCATAACTCACTCCTGCTCCCATACAGACAAAATTTGCAAAAACAAGCCAAAAAAAGGCATTATTCTGAAGGTCTGAGGTCCAAGAAAAGCACATTGACAATTTTTTTCACTCACCAGGACACATTTCCAAGGTAGTCATCCTCCCATTTAATGAAAACAGTATGCAAAATGGGACTTTTTCTGGAACCAGACATTGATGATGAAAGCCCAAAGCTGAGGACAAGGAAAATTCCATATCCCACATTCTTATTTTTAAAGATGTATTTATTTATTTGAAAGGAAAAGTTACAGACAGAAAGGGAGAGACAGAGAGAAGATAGATCTTACATTCACTGATTCACTCCCCACACAGTTGCATCAGCCAGGGCTGGACCAGGCCCAAACCAGGAGCCAGGGACTTCATACAGGTCTCCTACATTGGTGCAAGGGCCCAAGGACTTGAACCATCTTCCACTGCTTTGCCAGAGACATTAGCAGGGAGCTGGATTGGAAGTGGAGCAACTAGAACTCGAGCTGGTGCCCATATGGAAGGCTGGTGCTATAACCACAGCACTGGTCCCCATATCACACATTCCATCACCCTCAAAGTTTCCTAAGAGGTTAAAAAATTAGCCTCCCTTCCACCAGCCAACACATTATCACATACGCTGAGCTGTGAGAACAGGGCAGGAGAACACAGAAAAGGAGGGAATTACAAACACTGTCAACTTAGTAGGGCATGTATTGTTTGAGGTGAGACTTTTCCCTCTCTGAAAGTCAAGTATACTTTTATCACCTTCAAGTCTGAAAAAAACTCTCCTATATTTCTTTCTAACAGTTTAAAGTTTGCCTTTTCATAATGAATGATTTAACCTTCCTGGAATGAATTCTTGGATGTGGTGTGAGGTAGGGATCTTCTACAATATGAGCAGATTTGGCTTCTGAACTTACATAGACATGTAAACCCCAAAGTTAGTGCTAAGATTATGCTAAGTTATCTTAGATAACTATGATATCTAAGATAATGCTAAGTTAGCGTAAATTAGTGCTAAAATAAAAGGGTGAAGGCTTTATCCAATTATGGTGCCTAGAAGGTGAACTCTGGAGGACCTTAGAGCACTGGGAGCATGTCCCCTGAAAGTAATTCTTAGGAGAGATTGGGTAGACAGCCTGAGTGGGGCTCAGCTTCTCTCTGCTGAAAACTGCACTAAACTAAGAAAGAAAGGCTCTAGGGGCATGCTTTTGTACTATGAAAGTCAGTACATTGAGGCTCATCAGCATTTAGAGATAGCGCAACATAATTAGCCAAATGAGTATTAAACATTGTTATCTCTGGGAAGAAAGGGGGAGAGAAAAGGACTTTTCTCATGAAAATGTCCACAAAGACCTTTTAACTGTAACTATATAAAAGCTTGCTAAAGAAGAAACCAAGAAATACAACGAACTGGAGACAAGGGCTTCTGCCTGGTCTCCTTAGTGCCACTCAGTTCCAGCATCTCCTTAAAGCCAAATCCAATCTGATCCTTCCTTACGGACACTCAGTCAATCGAACATGGGGTAACATGACTTCCTTTTCAATCTTCGCTTTTCTCTCTGTGTGTCACTCTGCCTTTCAGATAAGTAAGTAAATAAATAAATAAGTAAATACTGGGTAAAAATCTCAGAGGAAATAACAAGTCTGCCTGAGAAGTTTGCAGAGAACTTGAAGCTTAAACAATCTTTAAGGAGACTGCCAGCAGAGAACGGAGTCACCACTTTTTAAGTGCAGAAATCCACACATGTAAAAGCCACAGAAGCAGGAAGTGCTAGTTAGGGGGCTCCTGAGCTAGGGCCAGGGCTGGGTACATTCTTGTGGGAAGCTGGGAATCTGGGATCATGCAGATCATTGGTGATGTTCACAGGGAATCAGATATGGAGTGGGAAGATGTCACCTTGTGGGGATGCCTGGCGGTGGTAGGGGAAAGATCGCCATCGAGGAAGATGACCTGGAATCTGCTTCTGAGTTTCCTAGTGGGAGTCACAGCCTCTTCCCTGCACCCCACAGAACACTGTACTCAAGCCTGCCATGGCATGACCTGCACTGTCACCCTGTATTTATTTTTTATGATTTTAGGATCTAGCTTTCTTTTGAGTAGACTTAGAACATGTAGTGGATTCTTTTAAAAATACTATAAAGAACTTTATTATGGTTTGAAGCTGTCCCCTCCAAAATCCAGGCATCACCACTGTGATTAAGTATTAATAAGGGAGAAGTCTTTACTAGATGGTTAAGCCATTAGGGCTGCTCCATTGGGAGTATGGGTAAGCCCCTTGAAAGGAAGTTTCAAGCAACATCAGGAAACTTGCCCTTCTGCCTTCTGCCATGTGAGGCTGCAGCTGTGCTTCCCTCCAGAGGCTCTGTCCTGGAAGCTGAGAACAGCTCTTGCCAGACAGTGAACCTGCCACCACCAGCCTCCAGAAGTGGGAGCAATAAATCTCTGTTCTTTGTGAATCACCCAATTTATAGCATTCCTCTACAACAGCACAAATGTACTACCACACACCTGTGACCCAGTCACCTCAAGTAACCCCTGTAAACCATCTAGTAGAAACTCCTGGGGTAATCTTTCTATGTGTGCATTTGTGTTTATATGAATAACCAAAATTAGGTTCACAACAAATTAGCCTGTGTTTTGTCTATATAATATCTATGTTGTGCCCATATTTCCATGTCTACACACATCCATCCATATCATAATTAATGGCTACCTGAAATTTCACTATCTGAACACAATGTAATTTCCATAACCAGTCTGTGACTGGTTTTGAATATTAAGTTATTTCTAATTCTTCACATTTGCAAATAAGCTAAAGTGACTATCTCCTGTACTTGTAGTTTTTTACACTTATCTAAATATTGCTCTAGGTTTAATCTATATAAATTGTTTTTTAAATTAAAGCTAGGTAGACATTTCAGGATACACTGCAAAATTGTTTTTGAAAAATTTATCTCTGCTGAGGAATATTTCGGGGTTCCTATTTCCCCACAATCTAGCAAGCCCTGGAAATTATCATTCTCCTTTTTTCTCACAATGAATGAGGCAAACAATGGTATTTCATGATTGCTTTAGCGTGGATTGTGTTTCTTTCATTATTGGTGAAATTAAACTTTCTAATATGATTATTGAATATTTATAAATGTTTCTTTTTGAACATGACCAACTTATATTCGCCACTCATCTCTTATTACGGTATTTGCCTTTGTTTTTAACTGATGTAAAAATATTCTTGTGAAGATAAGATCTGATCATACGTTTTACAAAAACCAACCATTGCAGCTGATGTCTGACATTTTCAATGTATGTACGGCATGTTAACCATCCAGAATGTGTTGAGTGTGATGCAGGCATATTTAGCCCCTTCAGGATGCCGCTTTGAGAGCCATCACCACCCTGTGATTAGGCAAATGTAAACCAGATGTCAGCATGGTCACTGCCACGGTGGCATCTGCAGTGAAGGCTGCCTGTGCAGGAAGCGTGGCTGTCCACCAGTTTCCACAGTAAATCCACTTGCACCAACTGTTGGTTGTGGGAGGGCAGGGAAGGGCATCTCATGATCTTTTTCTCTTCTTGAGAAATATCCTCTTTTTCTCACACTGGTAAGCATCAAAAGTTCTTTTCTTATGCAAAGCAATGAATGACCCACCATTAAAAATCTTAGTCTTGAACCCAAACAGTTTATCCAGTATTTCTTACAAACAAAGATAACTCAGTATTCTAAGAGATTTTGGTGAATTCACTTATGTTCAACTCAATACACACACACACACACAGAGGGAGAGAGAGAGAAAGAGAGCAGAGAAAGAGAGAGAGAGAGAGGATTCTATCCACTGGTTCACTGCCTCCAATGCCTACCACAGCAGGACTAGGCCAGGTTTAAGCCAGGAGTCCAGAATTCCTGACACCTAGGTGGCAGAAATCCAGCTGTTGGGCTGTTATCCAGGATTCAGATTCTGCAGAATTTTGGTGCAAGATTCCGGAGTGTTACGCCTTCCTTGCTTGCAGATAGGAATCAATGTGCTGACCTGGTGTAAGCATGAAGAGATGGTCTGTGAAAATCATTGTCACTCTAGAAAAATACACCAACAAAGAGAAAAGCAAAACTGAGAGCTGAAAAAAGACATATTTCTATATGGATTATTTGAACACTGGCACTAGACTGAACATTCAATTTGTGAGAACAAAATAATTCTTTTTATGCTTAAGCCAATTTGAGTTGTTATTGTCTCACGCCCTCAGACATTATTCACCACATTTAAATTCAAACAGTCTAACACACAACCCTTGTATCAAAGACCGGGGCTTAGGTATCTAATTCTGGCCATTGTTACCCCAGTATATCCCTGTGCGCTTCCTGGGATATACTTAGACCCATAAACAAGCATCTTCTTGGAATAGAGCATTACCCAGCATTGATGAGCCCCGCCTTACTCTGGATCATGCATTTGAACACATTCATTATCTCTCTTCCTCCCACCAATTGCCTGAAGTTACTCATTGCAAGCTGAATGTTTTACTACATTGTACAAAATGTACAAGTCACATAGGTGGTACCTAAGAGGCAGTTGTGTGGTAATTGCCAATGTGGTTTCTGGAGCTGGACCATCCAGACTAGACTATCTAGTTCTACCATTATCTAAATGATTATCTAGTTCGCTATTTAACAGTTGCAAAACTTGGAGAAATTACTTAAGTGATCTGTGTCTTACCTTCCTCCTATAATGAGGAAAACAGTAGAGTTACATCATAAAGTTGGTTAAAGAACTCAATGAGATAATACACAGACACAAAGAACAGAGGCTATCAATTGGTAATTGCTCAATAGGAATTAACCAGTACAGCTTCCTGATACAGCAGAGCTAGACTGGGAGAATGGAAGCTCTTATCACTAAGGAAAACACACCATCATTCAGATACTCCAAAAATGTATGGTTGCCAGAGCCTCACTTTAGTTGTTGGATCTGGAAACCCAGCACACTTCCTTTTCCTCCCCTTTAAACATCATGACCTTAGAACAGGAAGGATGCGAAGCCCCAGTGCTGGTACTGTCTTCTCTCCTTTGAGTCAGGGAAGTTTGGCAAAGTAGAGGCGCTCTCTCTCTCTCTCTCTCTCTCTCTCTCTCTCTCTTTTCTAACACACACACACACACACACACAGAGAGGCTGGTAGCTTCACTTGAGCCCCGAATCAACACAGCCCTTAGTCAGAAATCAGCTTGGTCCCTATGCTTCTCATTTATAGGAGTAAGTGTCACTTTGCCTGATTTGCATGGCACCTCTGTTAAAACTGAAATGATCCCAACAGATAGAGTCCTCACATTTTTTGAAAGATTTTGTAGACAAATACTACTCTCTTCCAACTCCTGAAATATTATATCTTTCAGCAAGGACAAAAGGCAGCTCCCTTCTCTCATTTATTTATTTACTTTATTAAGTCTCATTGAGTGCATATCCTATACCCACATGACTTACATGGTTCCTACACTGATCATGACATTGACCTGATGTTCCCACGTTATGACTGTGAGTCTTTCTTTTCTTTCCTCCCCTGTAAAATCAGGCTGAGTATCCCCAGCTCCCAGGATTGTTGTGTTGACCCATGAAGACTCCCACTGAAAATCTGAAGCATTCTGTAAATGTGGGTTGCTGGTTTCTGGAAATCTGAGCAGGAAACAAGGTTTCTGCAGTATTTTAAATGCTGATTTTACAGCTCCTTTTGGGAGCAGGTAGATAATAATACCTACTAAAAATGTCAGTGATAACTTACTGGAAGGGATTCCACCTGTGAATTGGCACAGAGCGGCAAAGGGTCATAAACATGTAAACACAAAATTGTCTGTCGATATTGTGAATTTTTTCATAGAGTTTCTAAGAGTTTTACAAAAATTCTTTCAAAGGAAGAATAAAGCAATGCAAATGCATTTCTTGTCACCTTAAATAAGATAGAACATGGTAGGCATAATAGTCATCAATAAGTAGACTTGTAAAGCAATGGCTATGTGCTAAGCACTATGTTTGGAACACTGAGATTTGCTCAGTGAAATTCCACACTACCCTGCCAGTTTTTATCATTTTATAGCCAACAAAACTAAGACTCAGAGACATTACATATCCAGTACCAAATTATAGCTTTGGTAAATTAAAGGTAAGTCTAGAGTGAAACTGGTTTCCTTAATGAATGTCTCTTTTTAAAAATTACTTATTTAAAAAATTATTTGAAAGGCAGAGAGACAGAGAGACAGAGATCTTCCATCTGTTGGTTCACTTCCCAAATGTCTACAAAAGTCACAGCTGGGCCAGACAGAAGACAGGAGCTAGGAACGCAATCCTCGTCTCCCATGGGGGTGGCAGGGACATAGTTTCCTGAGCCATCACTAACTGTTGCAAACATGTGCATTAATAGGAAGCTGGAATTGGGAGTCTGAGGCAGGACTCAAACTCAGACACACCAATATGGGATGCAGGCATTCCAAGCAGTGCTCTATCTGCTATACCAAACACCCAGTACAATGTTTTCTGAGAAGTCTTTGTAGCAGGTGCAACAACTGAAGTCAATCCTTCCAGAGTAGGTAGACTTGAGAATGATACGGTAGGAACGGAGAACAGCCCTTAGGAGTAGAGGGAACAGCAGAAGGTGAGACATAGATTTAAAGAAAAGGAGGGGATGAATGGGTAAACAAAAGTAAAATTGGTCAAGAACAAGCTGTTTGAAGTTACGATGAAACTGAGATTGAAAAAGCAGTTGGGGACAGATTGTGGGAGACTTTGAATGCAGGATTAAGAGTCTCAACTTGTTTTGCAGGCGATGAAGAGAAATGAAAGTCAAAGCTATGCCAGGGTATCATCAAAATGCTGCTTTGTTCTGCCCTTGCAGAGCCTGCAAGGGAAAAATGATCCCTTGGGCAGGGAGTCTGAGCAGAAGACAGACTTCATGTCTACAAGTGAAACGTGAAGAGGAAATTCGATTGTCAATGCCAATGAGGCTCTTTTCTGATGACCTACTTAATATCTTGGATTTTGTTTGTCGGCTTTGTTTTCGCAGAGGATCAGCTCTCTGGCTTGAACTCGAAGCAAGCATGTGATTGCCTTTCACATTTCGCAAACACATCGGCAGAGGAAAGACTACCCTCCCTGCAGCTTCTTGAGGTTTCCTCATCCAAGGGCTCCCCCTTCTTGCCAAGAATGTGCACAATTCGAGCCGGCCTGTTCTGGCAACATCCCCTCATTCCTCCTCCTGGTGCCCCACCGACTCATGGCACCCAAGCTCCTTCCAAAGTCAGAAACCCTAAGGGCGCCTTCCCAGCCTCTCATCTGATCCCATCCCCTCCCCGTTCAACAACTTTGGCCTTCTGGCTAAAAACTGGATATTTTGAACTTTGCAGAAAACATACTCTGTTTCCATTGATGGCATCTCCAGGGTGGAGCGAAATAGACCAGCCTTTGTTACTCTGTCCCTGCTGGTAGATTGCCAGCAGTGCCCAAAGCTGGGGGCAGGGTGGGTGGCAGGAGGTGAGGTCTGGTCAGTGACTTAGCATAAGGCCTGTATTGTCCGGGTAGCCTCTTGTGGAGAAACAAAACGCTCTAAGGAGCTGAGCTGCCCTTTCGGGCTGCAAGCCAGGCAGTCCTGAATACCCATTGCTTTTCATGATGGTTCCTCATACTTTTAGATTCTTCTTGGGTCTTGAATATAACTACCATATTGACATGCAGCATGGTGTCTTCCTCACGTGAGAAGTTTCCTGAAACAGAAGGTAAAGCAGAAGAAACTGGTGAGACCAAGGCTATGAATGTGGGCAGCTGGTTCAGCAAAGACAAGGACATGGAAAAGCCACCTCTATCTAGTTAGCATTTGTGAAACATTTGCTACGGGACATATGCTGTACTGGGCATCACTTGGATTTGAACCCAAGACCACCTACCTCTTGCTCTATAGCCTCTCTCTGAATTCAATATTTTCTGTTTTGCATTTGTTTTTAATTTTATTTTTAAGATTTTATTTATTTATTTATTTGAGAGGCAAAGTTACAGACAGAGAGAGGGAGACACAGAGAGAAAAGTCTTCCATCTCATGGTTCACTCCCCAAAGGTCCACAACGGCAGCAGCTGAGCCAATCTGAAGCCACAAGCCAGGAGCTTCTTCTAGGTCTCCCACATGAGTGCAAGAGCCCAAGAACTTGGGCCATCTTCCACTGCCCTCCTAAGCCATAGCAGAGAGCTGGACCTGAAGTGGAGCAACTGGGACTTGAACCTGCGCCCATATAGGATGCCGACACTGCAGGCAGCAGCTCTAACCACTACACCACAGCGCAGGACCCACATTTGTTTTTCTTTACCTATGAAGAAGGATTGTCTTCAAATGAAATCTTACCTACAGCACGAATTGGCAAACTATAAACTATAAAACTATAAATGATGTGCTAGTATAAACATAGTCTATTCATTTAAATTTGTTCCACATATTTAAAGATGGTCAGTGGAACCAATGAGTCATTTCTGATTAACACGAAAAGTTAGAGTACAGGCAAGAGTTACAGGTCTCCATAGCTTCTACAACTACATTTGAATTTTGTTTTTGCCAAATAGAATTGAACAAACTCCTTTTCTATGCAGACAAGTAGTTGTAGAGGATGAGTAGTGCCTAAATCACTCCTCTAGGAGTCTCATCATACTCATTCTCAAGGAAAACGTACCCACAGTTACAAAGCTGAGTCATTATTAATATTCAACTGTGATGCCACATCCTTTACCATAAACTTAAATGTCCAAGTCAGATCAGCAGCCTTTAAACGTACAGTCACTTAAGAAATTGCGTGTGTCAGGGTTATTGTCATGACACTGGAGTCTTTTTTTTTTAAAGACTTATTTTATTTATTTGAAAGACAGAGTTACAAAGAAAGACAGGAAGAGAGTTCATCTATCCACTGATTCACTCCTCAAATGAATGCAATGGCTCGGACTGGGCCAGACCAAAGCCAGGAATCAGGAGCTTCATCCAAGTCTCCCATGTAGATACAAGGGCGCAAGCCCTTGGGCCATATTCTACTGCTTTCTTAGGCTCATTAGCAGAGAACTCAATTGGAAGTGCAGCAGGCAGGATTCGAATCGGTGCCCACATGGGATACCAGCATTGCAGGCATTGGCTTAACGTGCTACACCACAACACGGACCCTGACACCAACTCTTATGTCTCAGTGTTCCTGGATTAGTGCATAATGTATGCATAGATGTATTGCATAAGAGTTCCTAAATATGTAACATGATAGAATCTGATTAAACCTGAACTGAAAAAAGGAATGAAAATAAAAGAAACAAATGTAAACAAGAGACTTTCCAAATGAATCACACCTTCAAACATATTCAAATACACATATCAAAGAATCAGGAAAGCTTCATTATAAAGGCTTCCCCATTTTGACATAATCTGGAACCCAGAGTTACTCATTGGTAGCTTGGCTGTAAGACATTTAAGTGTGTGTTATAAAACAATGTTCACAGTGGTTAAAAATGTGTAAGAAAAGCCATGAAAGAATACTTCAGGATAGTATTTTTAAAATCCCAAAGTCACCCTCATGGATTCCAAACTGCTTTCAAATGTAAGAATCAACAGAAAACACTAAGATGATTGTGAAGTGTGGCTCAGAGAGCATGTGCATTCATTTAATAGTTTCCAAAAAATCGGTTCAGACCTACATTATAACAAGGAGCCACACTGATGAGGACATGAGTACAGTAATCTCTAGGAGTTAAAAATCTGCACTCACTGAGTAAAATTAGTTATTGAGCACCTACACATGTTAGCAATTGTTTTAGGGGCCACTTAGAGATGTACCAGTGAACAGAAGAAAAAAATGTCCCTGTGCTCTAGTGTGACAATCCTAGTTGAAGAAGCGAGCTTCAACTATGGAAGGGCATGTCCAAGGAGGAGACATAATAATAATGATAAAAACCACAATCCCAAACTAGTAGAAAAACAGTAAACTATCAAGTAGAGATAGGTGTTGTAGGTAATCAAAAGAAGATACTGTTTTGGTGAGCAGGTAAATAGATAATTTGAACTGTGCAGTTGGAGACCTCCTGGAGAAAGGGGTGGTCAGTCCTCACACACTCACAGAAACACACATAGCTTTTTATTATGGCATTTTTAAAGCTTACGCGAAGATCAAAGAACAATCTCCATGAATTTCAGCTTTAATAGTAACCAATATTTTGACAAGCTTGCTTCCTGTGGCTGCCACCTCCAGTAGATCATCAAGTAGGTATTTATTGTGCATCTACTATCCATCAGGCCCCTGAGGCTGTGTTTTCTCAGACCTGGAAGGCTTAGGACAGTGTCTAGAAGGTAGCAAAGGAGAGAATAGGAGGGCCCGTTCTGCTGCAATACATATCCAGCATGTAGAAATAGGAGGTGCAGAGAGTTCTTCCTTCTCTCAACCAACGTACTTCTTCACGCATTGTGAGTTCACAAGCTTGACTCAAACTGAACCCTTGCAGCAAGTCTGACTTCCTCCAAGTATAATGTTGCAATAAAAGTTTTCCTGAACTGTCCCCTGAAAAACAAGCTCACGAGAGTTTCAGATTCTGTGCCCCTCTCTTACCTAAATCCTGCAGGCTTGGTTACACTGAACTTCAGAGTTATCAAGTAATCCTATATTGGCCATCATTTTCTCTCTCTCGGGAATTTGAACACTAAGCTGCCATGCAGAGAGGTAGCGGAACTGGATGGCCTTTAGAGTCTTCTGGTAGCTGCAGGAGAGTAGCTCACCTGTTCCCCTGCAGATCAGTGCTTTCCTGAGTCGTGGTCATTGATTCTTCATTCCTGGGGCTTCCCCACTATTGCTCCTAAGGATCCACTTTGTGCTAAACTTAGAGGTAAACTGTTACAAACAACCCTTGGCAGGTGAACCCCCAATGTAGACTCCACAGGCCGTTCATTAGGTTGAGAGTTTCCCCCCTGCCAGTGAGTGGGCTCTGAGGAGAAGACTGTGGACGCTGACAGGTCAGGTCTACGTTAGTGTGAGTTCATGCTATGCTTTCTTAAGGGAGTGTTTGGAAAACAGGAGAAAGACGAGAGTGGGAGTGTGGCGAGTGTGTCGTTAGAGAAGCAGAAGGAGATGCAGAATCCGGAAACTCCTTGAGCAGAACTCAGAGTTTCACCCAATGTCGAACCCTTCTTCCTCGTGCCCTCCTCTCTTGTAAGTTCCCATCCGACAACATCAATTCTTTTAGCCCTTCTGGAATCTCTAAGAAACTCTGAAACCTCTTCTGTTGATGCTAAGACAAAGACACATTTCAAATAATTTGGACTCTCCCATGAGCAGGGCCCAGGGCTCTTACCCCAAGTACATCTCTGCAGGGGTTTACAGGGCATATGCATGGACAGTCCCAGACCCAGCAAGTAGCCGTCCTCCCAATAATCAATTCCTTTGAAGGTCAGTGCTCATGTGGAGCTAACCCCAGCTTCCTGCAAAGCTCATGCAGTGGCCCTAAGCTTTTCTTCTGAAACAGGACTGTTCCATTGTCTAAACATAGCCTTTCAAACATTTGAAAACAGTGACTAGAGAAGTTTAAAGATTTCCCTGAGCAAAATGCGTTTAGGTCTCAGAAAGCACATTTTTGGATTTGTTGATGAAATCCCCAGGCTGGATTATTCCTCCTCTTTGTCATTGTCTCTTTGAAAACATAACGCCTAGAATTGGACCCAGAATGAACTCTGGATGTGGTCAGATCAATGCAGCATAATGTTCTTATCAGTTCCTTGATCTGGAACTTGAACTCCTGGTGAGGTTGCCCAATATTTGGTTAGCTTGCCAAATCATCATTTTGTTGAAAGGTCTGTTTATTCACATGAAATATGCTTATGGAATTAAGAATGGAAAGTAGATCGAAAGAAGTCCTAGAGTCCTATATGCTTGCTAAGCTATTTGTCTTTTGATTTCTATGAATTTTTGAGAGATAGACAGAGACAGAGAGAGATATTATTTATCTTCCAGTTCAATCCCAAATGCCTGCAACAGCCACAGCTGAGCAGGGACCAGAGGCAGGAGCTGGGAAGGCAACCCAGATACTCTAGATACTCTCTGTGGGATGTGGACATCCTATCTGGTGTCTTAACCCCTAGGCTAAACACCTACCCTCATTAAGGTATTTTGACTTTTTTGATGAAGGGAAGCATGATCTGCAATTAGAATAAATCACATATCTTCTAAGTCCTATATACTCAATTGAATTTTTGAATCAAAATATAGGACTTTTCTTTTTGTGTCCTATGTGTGTCCCAAATCAGGGCTGCTCCGTATGTGATTTGACCCAGTGGGAGCTCATTCGAGAACAGGGGCTGGATCCTCACCAAAGCTGGTTTCCTCCATCCAAAAATATTTTAAACACAGCTCTCTCTATGCAGTTCTCTCTTTCTGAAAATAAAAAAGGAGAAACTTGGAATGAGAGGCCTTGTATTTGTCCTTGTCCAATCTCCTGACCCCGATTTCGCCTTGGCTTTTGTGTCTCCATGTCATTCTGAATTTTGATTCTGTCATTTATCTTATTATCACTCTTCAAGGTTTGTTTCACCTTCAGTTTTCTCAAAAGCCTTCAACATTTTTCTCAAGGCAAGAGAGCCTATTATAAGTGCTTCAGAAATAAATAAGTATGGGAGAAGACCTTAGAAACCCACTGCCCATGGAATTATGGGATTTTCATCATTTACCAAGCTTCCAGTGGACAGAAGGATCCCAGATGATAATGCAGTTACCTGTAGGAATCTGGCTTTAAACAGAATCGCAAATTTAGACTGCTTTGCACCCTCATGATGAAGACTGTTAACTCCCTGCGGCCAGGGAGGCAGGAGTGGCACAGAGATGGGGGAGGGAAGAGGCAATGAACAGAGGGGCAGCTATTCTCAGATTGCTGCCCAACCCCTCCACCCCTGGCAGTCTGGCGAGAACCCCCGCTGCTTCCTCTCTGCACCCTTGAGAACGCAAAGGTCAGCGTTGTGTCCTGGCTGATGCCACCTTTCTGTTCTCACACCCGAGGTCCTCCAGAGATCACTGCACCTGGTGTCTGCTATTGTGAGCAGAACAGCCTAAAGGTACGCACTCTAGGCAAAATGCTTTTCAGTTATGATGGCCGTCGTAGCACCTGCTGGAGGAAGTTCTCCAGGCCAACCTCACAGCATCAGTGCACTGTGGAAGTGGACGCTTGTGTGTAAGCCCTTACCCCTTCCTCAACCCCCAGCAATTTCACTTTTACGTGTTCTCTGTGGGAGATGCCTGCATCAAATTGTACTTAATGATGAGCACTTCATTTGAAAAATGACTTGAAAACATCTGTGCCTTGGCATTTTAGGAGCCTAGCTTCCTGTTTGTCTTTGTTTTTAGCTGAGAGCAGAGGGAAATAGATTATCTGAGGAAAATATTGACTCTGCCCATGAATATTCTTTTGATTCACATGCTCATAGATGTGATGACCCATCTGTATTTGTTAACAGCAAGAGATTAAAAAAAAAAAAAAAAAAAAAAAAAAAAAAAAAAAAACCTCCTCAAACTTGCTTAACAAAGAAGGGCATTCATTGGTTTACATAATTGGAAAGTTCAAAGGGTCTCATGCTTCAGGCATGGCTGGATCCAGGTGCTCAAAGGCTATCATCAAACAGGTACTTCTGTTCTCCTTCAGCTATCTGTTGTATTGGCTTCCTAAATAATCAGGTTCCAGTGACAATTATCAACTGATGCCTTTGTCCAGAGGATGGGAAATGCTAACTGGACAGCTTAGACAAACAATGACATCTAGGGAAAGTCTCTAAAAATTAACAGAAAAGATCTGTTATCAGAATAAAGAGAAAGAAATGTTAGATAGATAAAACAGTAAATTTATTCATCCAGTTGGAGTAGAACACAGAACACAGAAACTAGCACACATAAATAGGATCTAATACATGGATCATGCATAGCATATTAGCGGGGAAATGGTAAGCTACTTAGTAAAGCATGCTAATTAAGTGGGAAGTCATATTTGGGTCTAAAAAAGGTGAAATTAGATCTCTGTCCTACACCATACCCAAAGCAAATTTGAGGGAAATCAGGAAGTTAAGTGTTACAATGAGAACTTTCAAACTCGTATATAATATAGTGAGAAACATCTTTCTTACTTTTGCATAGGGAAGATTTTTGTTTAATAGACACAAAAGGATTATTGTAAGAGATTGAGAAATTTAAGTACATTATGATTAAGAAACTCTGCCAGTCAAAATAAAAAAAAAAAAAACAGTAAAGAAAATTAAAAGTCAAACTACAAACTGGAATGTGTGTACTACATATAATTAGCATCAAAATTTAAAGTATTATGATATATAGAGAACTTAAAATTTTATGGCAATATTATAAACTAATTAGTAGAAAATATAGGGAAAATACATAAAAGCATAAGTGAAAATCACATGCAATTAACGAACATATAAAGACTTGGTGAATCTCACCGGTAGTTAGAGAAATGCAAATCAACCCCTAATATGATGTGAAATTACACTCTTGTAATTGTCGAAAGCTGAAAATCAGATAAAACCACTGCTGGCAAGGATGTGGACAAAAAGAATGTGCGTACCTGCTGACGGGCACGTGACTCGGTGTAGCCACTGTGACGAGCCGAAAGTCGCGTGGCACCTTACCCTCCAGGTAACAGCACCAGGGTCAGAGCCTCATCACAAAGATCTGGAGAACTAGGCGCTTCTGCCGTGAGGCCACAGCCAGCGGTGGCTGCTGCGAGGACGCAGGGCCTCCTCAGACACAAACGGCGCCCTGACCCTGGGGTTCCCGGCCTCCGTCGCTGAGAAATCCCAGCTGTTCGTGAGCTGTCCAGTCTCAGGCATTTTGTCACAGCTTCTGAACGAATGAAGACAATCATTCTGGAAAAGAGTTATGACGTCAGGTTGAACAATTACAAAACTTAGGAAAGAGCAGTTTCACCCCTAGGTACAAGGATATCCCTAACAGAAACCTTTTACATGTGTGTATAACCAGACACAACAAGATGCTCATAACAGTGCCAATTTGACTATCAATCTTGAAACAACTCCAATGCCTATTGACAGCGAAATGGATAAATATTTGGTAACAGGTTTACACAGTGGGACATTATATAGCAGTGGAAATGATTGGATGAGTAATTTCATTTTCTACAAACTTTTGGCAGTATCCTTGTCCTTCAAGCAAAGTATCTTCAGAAAAGTTCAGGAAATATTCAAATAATGAAAAAGCTGTTGCACGGATTTCGAGCATTTTTTGCAACAAAATAAGCTTATCTTTTAACTATTTTCATTGATTTGAAAGGCAGAGAGAGAGAGGGAGAGAGGGAGAGAGGGAGAGAGGAAGAGAGGAAGAGAGGGAGAGAGGGGGAGAGAGAGAGAGAGAGAGAGAGAGAGAGAGAGAGAGAGATCTTCCATCTGCTAGCTCACTCCCTAAATGCCCACAACAACCCAGGGCTGGACCAGACTAAACCCAGGAGCCCAGAATTCAATTCAGTTCTCCCATGTGGTGACAAGGACCTGATTACCAGGGTGCATATTCGCAGGAAGCTGTAATTGAAAGTGGGGCTGGAATTTGAACACAGGTGCTCTGATAGGAGACACTGGCATTCCAAGCAGCATCTTCATTTTTGCATCAAATGCCTGCCCTAAAATAGACTTAATCTCGTTCTCTGGGAGCTTTTGGAAGCACTGTCTTCCCTGAGTTAAAAGGCACGTTCAAGATAAAACAAGGAGATAAAAAACACACAATGTAGGACAGTAGTTACCTCAGGAGGAGAAGATGAACAGGTGGAAATGACACAAATAAGTGTTGGTGACAAAGCTTTGGGTCTGTGTGGCCGTGGGCTCATGGTGGTTGGTTCTGTGGGTCAACAATGACAGCATGTATGAACCAAGCCAGCTGATTTATCCATTTCTGTGCACCCTAGACATCCATTTGGTTCTAAAAGGTAAGCTGCTGGATACACGTGTGTAAATATGAAGGCAGGGGGAGATCTACTTTGGAGTTGATACATAGATGATATTCAAAGCCCTGACGAGTCCAAATGAAGACAAAGAGTTCAAGGGAAGAACGCAAAGAGACACAGCAGAAGAAACTGAGCCAACCACGAGGGACTGACCATGAAGGGAGGAGGGGAACCAGCAGAGTGCAATGCCTTGGAAGCTGGGGGAAAACCTCTCTGGATGGTGGCTGTTTAGTGCAGTGGTTACCACGCTAGCTTCTTGGGTCACCCGCATCTCATACCAGAGTGTCTGGGCTTCAGTCCTGCCTCCAACACCTAATTCCAGCTCTCCGCTAATGCACAGTCTGGGAGGTGGCTGTGACGGACCCAAGCAGGTGAGGCCCTGCCACCTATGTGGAAAACCCAGATGAAGTTCCTGGATCCTGGCTCTGACCTGGCCCCACTCTGGCTGTTGTGAGCATGTGAAGAGTGAACTAACAGATGGAAGATCTCTGTCTCTCTTTCAAGCAAATAAAATAAAAAATTTTTAAATTAAGGAAGTCTCTGAAGTGTCAGAAAGATGGGTCTGAGAAGTGACCATCAGATTTGTCAAGCTCAAGGGCGTCCTTGCAGAGGGCAATTCCTGTGGAATGAGGAGAGATGATGAGGGTTTATGCCCACTATGATAAAGACTTTTTTTTTTTAAGATTTATTTATTTATTTGAAAGTCAGAGTTACACAGAGAGAGGAGAGGCAGAGAGAGAGAAGTCTTCCATCTGCTGGTTCACTCCCCAGTTGGCCACAATGATCTGAAGCCAGGAGCCAGGATCTTCTAGGTCTCACATGGGTGCAGGGGCCCAAGGACTTGGGCCATCTTTACTGTTTACCCAGGCCATAGCAGAGAGCTGGATCGGAAGAGGAGCAGCCGGGACTAGAAGCAGCGCCCATATGGGATGCCGGCACTGCAGGCCAGGGCGTTAACCCGCTACACCATAGCACCTGCCCTATATGACAAAGACTTGTTTTATGCCCTGGGTGACATCCCTGCCCCACCCCAATCTTGCCCTCCCTGGTCCATCCCCACATCACCAAGACATTGGGCAGTGGTCTAGCCGTTTATGTTGCTGTCACATTTTCTTCTCGACAACGTCATTCACAGTCAGGCCCCAAACAGCCTTTCCTGCACCTCTGCCCACACCCAGTGTGCTTGTTACTCAAGGCCATTTCTTGTTTCTCAAGTCAAGCACCTGCCAGCTCCATGTGCTAGGTCTTTCAGTCTCTCCCACAGCAGGCAGGTTCTGAAGACTTCGCTCATGTGACCTATCTGGAGTCTTCCCAACATCCCTGGCCTTCTCCCTCTTCTGCTCACCTGGTGGGATTGGGGGGCAGCAAGCCGAGCAATGGGGAGGCCTCACTCTGTTTCTGACTCTGCCAGTGCTATGGTTTGAATGCATCTCCCATGGTCGGTGTGTTGTATACCCGCTCCCCAGTGTGGTGCTGTTGGGAGATGAGGCTACATGTGAGGGGTCTGGCTCGTGACGCCGCCGCTCTCAGACACGGATTAATGCTGTGATCTCAGGAGTCGCTTGGATACTGTGAGAGGGGCCCCTCGTTGCTCTTCCATGGGTGTGACCCCTTGCCCTTCTGCCATACACAGCACGAAGGCCTTTGCTAGATGCCAGGGACATGATTTGGGATCTCCCAGCCTCCAGAAAAGCAAGTGTATTTTCTTGATAATTTACCCAGTCTTAGATGCTCTGTCATAGCAACACAGAATGGGCCCAGATTCCTACTCTCTGAACTGGGGAGCTGGGGCTGGGGTGATTCTGGGCATCCTTCCACCAGGGCTGACGATTTGCTTTCTGGAGGCCCCACCACTAAACTTAAGGCAGACCATAATCCTCTGCTAATTTGAAACTGACCGGGCCTTTGGCTAGTGGGGAAGAAGGGGGAGGGAGGGGCAGCTTCGTATGCGGGCCTGCTTGGCTGAGTGGTTTTCCCTGCCTAGGCTTGAGACAGTGGAAGAGCAGTTTCATCTTCATCTGACAGGTAAACTTGACAAGTATCCAAAGATGGGCTAATGGCCCCTCGCTGAGCCCAGCATGGCCAGTTCTGGGTTTCAGCTATTCTTCAGATTGCCAAGGCTTTGGGGACTGAAATAGAATTTTATTTTGAGCCATTGGTGAAAGAGTTCCTCATTTTGAAATGCCTAGTGATGACGGGTTTTATTTTTATACCCACCATTTCCTCGCACAGAAATTAAACAAATAAACAGATGCCACCCTCCTTCCCTCTTCTCTGTTTTTGGCGTGGGTCCTCCGACAGCGCAGTGCTTTCTACACCATCTGCTGGCTCTGCCAAGGTAATTAACAAGTGTGCACTACTCCCAGATGAAGCTAGTTGATAAAGGACAAATCACGCCAGGAACACGGAGAGCAAAGTAAGAGGAGGGCAGGCCTGCTAGGCTGCTGCAGACCTGGCCTCTGCTGGGGTGTGTTACGCAAGCTGCCTATCAAATGTTAACTCCTAAGAGGTAGTTTGCATGGATTTCACCCAGGAAATGGAATTTCACCCCTGCTGGGAAGCCCTAGAGAAAGAGCGAGGAAAATCACATGGTGTCCAGTGCTTTTTAACTCCCAGATCTTACTTTTATTATGTATGCTAGTTGCTGTTGTGTGTGTGTGTGTTTTTTTTTTTTCCAAAAAGGAAAAATACAGGCATCGACCAAAGCTCAAACTAAGATGTTGTAAGGAATCCAAACTTGGAATAGGAGGCAGGCAGGTTCTGTCACTCACTCCCTGTCTGTTCTTCAGTGTGACAGTCAGTCCCTCTGAGCCTCATCCCCATGCCTATAAGTTGGGAACAATAGTAACACCATTGTAACAATGCAGGAGCCAAAGAATTCAGGTCAGGAGTCAGAGCCCATAAGTGGTAGATGTTGTTGTTGACATTGTCTTTGTTAGGTGAGGATTCCTGACAGATGGCCTAATCCACCCTTAGTGGGCAGGGGATTAGTAACCCTCCTAACAAGACCCACATTCGGAAAAAGAAGCACTACAGACAACAAGAGAGAACAGAGGGTTGACTTGAACAGAAAAACTGTGATCGAAAGCAGTATCTGGGGGCAGAAAACACAATTACAGCCTGTGCGCCGATACAAAATACACAAACACCAACAAAGTGCACTGTGCCTTTGGATGGAGATTAAGGGTTGGAAGAGGAGCTACGCGGTGGAAATTTTTAAAGTGAAAAACAAAAATAAGCAGCTGGGCTGTTGCAAAATTGCAATCCAAATGCAGAAATGAAGAAGCATCTTCCTGAGAAAGGAGACATCCTTCCTTGGCAGGCTTAGGTCGCACCAGAGAGTGGCTGTCCTGAGCCGTCTTCCAGAGCTCGAGGAGGGTGGACAGTGAGGTGGTGACGCTGCTCCTGCTTTGTTCTCTTTGCTGCTGGCTGGAGAGGCAGGGCTCACACAATCTGCTTCTGGTTGCCCAAACACACTGCCGAGAAGGCTGTGTTAGGACAGTGCCGGGACTGCCCACAGCCATGTCAGAAGGTTGGTGTTTGTTTTCTAATGGCCACAAAAAAAAAAAAAAAAAAAAGACGCTAGCCAGTAAAATGATAACGTCAACAACCCGTGGTCTCCTCTTTGATGGCTGGAACTCGGTGTTTCTGGACAGAATGACTCTCGGCAAACATCAGATTCACCCGTGCTTGCCACAGTGCTAGATATCTTAAAATGTCCACGTGCTAAGGAACACCTGGCTCATTGCCAGACAAGCTACCAGCCAGCAATCCAAACCTAGACGAACAAAAGGTACAGCCGTCCCTGGTGTGTCTAGGGGTCTTTGCCTTCTTCCCTTTTGACAGGCTTCAATATTGAAGTTTTCCTGAGTGGCAGCTGGGACTACAGGGTACAATGACCTAAATGCATCCAATTCTGATTTCAAAATCCAGCTCAGAGCGCACCAGTCTGTGGTGTGCTCCCCAAGCCCATTACTGACCGCAGGAGTTAAACCCTCCTGCTCCTCTCCTCGTCTTGGTGCATCACAGGGACACCCTGCTGTCATTCACCAGATCAAGGCCCTCCTAGCAGGATGAATGATTACTGTTGACAACACCCAGTGCCGGTTGGCTCAGTGGACGTGGGATGGCTCACCGAGGCTTCCTGCAAGAGGAAATGCCCAATTTTGAAGCACACATGGGGTTTTTCTGGATTAATGAGGAGAGGACAGAATTGCAGTGCAGAGACTGAGGAAGACATGATGGCAGCACAGTGTTTGTGGTCCTGTTTCCTTGACTGAGGTCTGGAGAAACACTGAAAAAAGTGTGGCAAACGTAGGATGAGAGTGCACTCTGCACAGCCCTGTGGGGAATTTAGACCTCATCTTGTATACCAAGGAAGACATTTGAGAGTTTTCAACAAGTGACCAGATTCAAGAAGATTCACTCTGGCAGCCATGGGGAGGATGGGCCAACTATGAAGTAACAAAGGGATCCAGGGAGACCAGGACATTGGGTACCTGAATCAAATGAGGGGGATCTGGCATGAGGTTGGCATATGTAGGTGGGAAGTGGGAAGCAGGTGTGAGAAGAGGGGTATTTGACCAATTTGTAAGGCTGGATGGCAGAAGAAAGTTTTTGAGATTTGGAGCCTTGGTTGGAATTCTGACTGTACCACTTAGAAGGTGAGTAGCCTTGGATACATTTCTGTAGGATAGGATTGTTTAAAAGAGTTGATAAAATGAAAAAGGCAAGGAAATGAGCCAGTGGCCTGTGTATACAAAGTGTGTCTAAAAACTGCACACACCTAGTGCCAAGATCAGTGAGGGGGGCGGGGATTCTGAGCTGCCGGACACATTTTTGTCACATCTAGAATTCCTCTAGTAAAGAGTAGACATTAAAGATAAGGGCTGTTTCTCATTGGCTTTTGCATATCTAGCAACTATTTTGGTGCTCTGCTCATGTTGGCCAAACTGAACCTAATTCTTGAATTTGATCAGGTCTATTTTGGGGTGCAGATAGGAGAAAGTACGCATCAGAATGGCACATTGAGGGCTTGGCGAGAGCGCTTTTCACCACAGGCACTCACTCACTCCCTTAATGCTCACATCAGAAGGGTTCAAGCAGAAGTTGCCATATGCTCTCCATTTTATGAGAGGGAGCTTTACTTCTGAGAAGTGAGGCAGTTGTGTGTTTTTGGATTGCTAAGTGGCCGCAGCGAATCCCAGGACACAGCCTCCTGAGAGGAGCACACATGGCCCCAGCATGCTGGTTGGAGCACAGGACACAAGACAAAAGGTAGGAGTTGCCAGAGCCCACAGGGGAGAGAATGGCCAACAGCAAACCCTCTCTTGGCTCTCACCTGCTCCTGTGGAAGGGACTCTGCCAATGACCAAGACTACAGCATAACCTGGACCCCTTCCCAGCTCTTCACCAGCTTTCTTCCCTCACAGGCGAAGTTCTACTATTTATGGGAGTCGGTCCAAGTTCCTCAACCTGACATTGGAGAACTCCCCTCTCTGTGCCCCATCTGCCTTTTCTTTCCAGCACGATCCCTTCTCCAGCTGTTACAAACTCTTTCTCTTCTACTCAGAGACAGAACCAACCTTGGGCTTTCCGACTCCAGAGTCATTGCCTGTGCCAATAACGCCTTCCTCAGAGGCCAGGTACACTTGAGTTCAAGGCCAACTTGGTGTTGGACAGATTTGCATAACTTCTCCTAGCCTCAGTCTACTCATTTGGCAAAGGGGATAATAATTCTTTGCAGACTTGCGCTGGGCTTGAACAAGTAAACACACGCCAGGTGCAGCACATACCAAGCAGTCAGTACCATCTGCCTTCACCCTGTTGGTCAGCTCAAATCCAGCCTCTGTCAAGTGCCTGATCTTCACCCAAAGCCATCCTCCTCCCCTCCACCTCCCAGAAAAGTAATAATAGATGAGCGCTATTGGCATTTACTCTGGACCTGGTGTTGTTTACATGGATAATCAACCTTAGGTAAGTTTCCTCATTATCTGTATTTTACAGTTGAATAAATTAAGACAGGGAGATTTAGGAACTTGCCTGGGGGTCAGGCAACTACATGGGAGAGGGAGATTCCCAGGCACTCTGATAGAGGGTCTACACTGCTGGACGTGAAATGCCCATGAACTCAAGTGACCTTCCTGGGAGGCTCGTCCTAGTGCCTCATGCTGTGTGCGTAACCCAGCAGCATGGACAGAGGCCCCACCGCATGCCTGCGGAGTGCACCAGACACCAAACACGAATTAGGCAAAGTCCAGCTATGGGCACTCAGAGTCAACTGAGAGCAAGCCACACAAACAGATCGATGCCGTCCACCATTGCACATGTGCCAGCTGTACGTTCCAGCCAGCGTGCTCACTCCAGTCAGGGAGGGCTTCATGGAGGAAGTGGTCACACCTTCCCATCTGATGCTCTTCTCAAGACCTGTCCTTTCGGCATTGTCTTTTGCTTTTCAACATTTTTTTTTTTGCTCTTCCCTTTACCTGTTGTGGGGAGGAGGTCTTCAATAAACCAAATAAATGGACAACAGAATTCTGGGGCCAAGACAACGTGGGGAAGTCCTGCCGCGAGCCAGGGGAAAGAAATGAGCTCTGTGTGGTGGATTCTTCCCTGTGAAGGATCTGCAGGATCTCGAGCTTGGAGGGTGGAGAGAGGGGGCGGACAGGGGAGCTGCAGGTCCTGCTGCAGCCCCTCCAGGCGTCAAGTTGGAGGTTTGTGCAGGGTGCAAACCGGGAGGTGCTAGGAAAGAAGCAGCCACCTCGGAGCCCTTGCCGAGTCAATTCTGCACGGGACAAGGGGCCAATGGAGACACGGGCTGCATCCAACCTGGGCCTCCGGAGTCGGCGTGAGCAGCCAGACGCTCTCTGGAATCAGACGGACCAGGCCTCGTTGCCCTCGTTGGACAGCGGAAGTTAGTAAAAAGTCAGGGAGCACATTCTTCTTGAAGTCAGAACCCCTCTTTTGTTCTTGTGTTCTCGGCTTGCAGTAAATGCCCGTGTGTCTCCTGTGCTTGGGCTCCGTGACTGCTTCCTAAGTGTTGTCTGAGAGATGGCAGCTCACTGGTGACCAGGAACCCAGCCACGCCACTCTCTAACACCTCTCTCTTTCCTGTCTGGTGGCCTCATTCTGATGCTAGACCTGCAGTTCCAAAGTCCACTCTGGAGCTTTGCGCTCCTACCCTTACCAAGAAGTCACCCCTGCACTCCTGCCCTTTGTGAAGCATCACCCCTACAGTTTTGAAACGTGTGCGATCGATCCAATGCTCAGATTTTTCTCCACGAGGGATCTAAGTTCTGCATGTTTCTCCCTCTTGGCACAATAGCACCCCAAGTTCTGGTACTCCGTGAAGATCTTTACTGGGTGGGTTGGTAGACAGGGCACGGACTTGCTATCAGACAACCCTCATTTTCAGTCCTGGCTCTGTCACTTGTTGCCAGAGAAACTTGGGCAAATGTCAGTCTCTCTGTCTCTAAGCTCAAGCTCTCTCCTCCCAGGGCTTCACAAGGGTTAACACCGGAGCTGTGCTAATGGCCACTGCACACAGCAGTTCCTGATAAAGTAAGTCCAGAGTGTGACATCCGTGCCCTGGGGCTGGCGCAGAGAGACCCAGCTGAGGCTTGTTTGCTTGGGAAGGAGCAGGAAGGTGTGCAGCTGTGGGGACTCCAAGCCCTTCCAGGCAAACAAACCGGTACAAACCTGGCAGGCTCTTCCATCAGCCACCCGGCCACAGGCAGGGAAATCAAGATTCCCATTAGGCTGCACCCAGCTCTCAGAGTTCCTGCATCTCCTCCCTGCTTCTTAGAACCACCCTGGGAACAGGAGGCCCTTGTTCTAGTGATACCAAAAGTTAGGCCCAAAGAGGCCACTGACTCATTCGAGGTCACGGGGAAAAAGGGTGTCAGATGCCTATCTGAGACTGCTCTTCCAGGTCCTCCTCCATCTGCTAATTAAGAGTCTACCTAGTGACGCAACAGCATTTGCAAAACTCCCTGTGTAGGCAAAGGCTGTTGAAATGTGGTTGCAATGGAAATCATGCAGGAGGTCCCTTTCTTGGAGGATTTTCCAAGCTGAGCACAGAGAAGATGATAGATGATGTTTGGGCAGCCCTGAGTAGGCTCAACTGAACTTGGAATCAGGGCAGGTGGGAAGGAAAGGAGGCGTCAGAGAGAGCTGAGAAGGATGGCGGAGAGCACTTGGCACACTGAAGGCAGAGACACATTCTCAGAGCGTCCTGCCCAGGGAGGCAGGTGGGGCCTTGGGCACAGTGACTGGGCCACTAAGTGCCTCTCCAGAACCATCTTCCACCTCCACATCTCTCCCCACCCAAGCAGGCTGGGCTCCAGGGGCATTTGCTGTTTCTGGGACATGCTTGGTTGCTTTCTGTCTTCCTGAATTCACAGGGAGGCCTCTGAACTTGAAATTCCCTCTCATAACCACTGGAAGAAAAAAAAATTGGCTCAAATGTCTCTTCTTTTAGGCTTTGGAGACGTCTGTAGGCAGATAAGGCCACCCTCTTTCATGCCTGATCATGATTCTCAGTAAAAATGATGGGTCCTTGAGGGCTTTATCTATCATCTATCAGTGTGTGTGTGTGTGTGGGGGGTTCCAAAAAGTTCATGGGAAATAGAATTGAAAGATAGCATGAGAAGCTGGCATTGTGGTGCAGCAGGTTAAGCCACTGCCTGTGAGGCCAGCATCACATGTGAGCACGGGTTTAAGTCCTAGCTGCTCCACTTCCCATCCAGTTGCCCGCTAATACTGGCAAAGCAGTATTAAAGCAGAAGACATTCCAAATACCAGGGCCCCTGCACCTGTGTGAGAGACCCAGATGGAGTTTGGGGTTGCTGATTTTGGCTTAGCCTATCCCCAGCCATTGTGGCCATTTGAGGAGTGAACCAGAAGATGCAAGATCTCTCCCTCTCCCCCCACCTCTCTCTCTAACTGCCTTTCAAATAAATAAATAAATCATAAAAACTTTCCATGAACTTTTTCCAGCCACTTTATATGTATATGAAACATTCATTCGTAAAAGTCCATGTGGAATAGAGACAATGCTGTACATTGAATATGGTTTTCTCCTTCTGCCTGCCAGCAAACTCATGCAGGAGTTTAATCTCCACCGTCATGTGTAGTAACTGGTAATAAGAGGATCGAAACTTAAACTGACTCTGGTGTTTATAGGCACAGACTTTGAGAAGAGATTAAGATCTGATAAGATCATTGGGGTGGAGCTCCCATGACTGGATCCTGGTTTTATAGGAAGAGGCTGAGAGACTGGACAGCCACACAGACAGCCATGTGTATTTCCTGACGTTGGCTGTGTGATTCCATATGGCACCTGGGAACCCCACCAGCACGAAGGGCATTGGCCATGAAGTGATGCAGTCAGTGAGGAAGTGGCTGGCAGAGCTGGCAGTATGCTGTTCGGACTTTCAGTGTCCACCACTGTGAGCTAAAGATGCCTCTTTGCTTTGTGAGCAGCATGCCTCAGGTATTTTGTTACCGCAACATAAAAGCTGACTGACACAATGAGGGAGAGAGGTGATGGATGATAGAGAATCTCATCCTATTATTAATAACTCTGTGTCAGTGTCTCTGTTTTATCTCCCAGCTTCCTGAGCAGAGAGCAGGAGAGCAAAAGTAACTTGTCCAGTATGATTCAGCTCCTGAGCTTGGACCGAGACTCAACCTATTGCCTCCTCTCTCAGACCCGATGAAAGGTTCTCCATATTGCCATGCCCATGACATAGGACTCATTTGCCTAACTAACTCCCCTTCTATCAGAGCCTGGCTCTAGGGGAGAAAGCCAATGCACATCTGTTGAATGGAATTGATTTGAAGGGAACTGGCAATTAGAAGGCTTTAGAGACGGCTCTCAGACGATGGGACAAGGTGCTTCAGAATAAAAGATGAATTAGGGAAGCAGGAGCCAATTAGCAGAGGATGCTACAGCCTCTGATAAGGAGCTTTAATTTGATAGGAGCCGATTGGGAGCCATTCATCGTGGAGCTGGGGAAAGGCAGTGACAAGCCCCTAACGACACTCAAGGGCCTTTGAAACCTTTAATTGCTGCCTGCAATTTTTCTATTTCCTTGTAGCAGTGACACGAGAGGATGAGCTGGGAGCTGCCATCTGCCCCCAGGCTGCACTGTCCACAGCAAGGGCGCAGTGGGACATCGTCCCTGCCCACTGTGCACATTAGGACCTTTGCAAAGGAGCCCAGGTCACGTTCCCTTCAGCCCTGAGCTCCAAAGGCCCTCCTTGCCCCCTGCACCTTCCATGGCTCTTGGGCTACACAGAGCCTCCAGGACCAGCAGCCAGCACTGTCATTGTCTTCTGTCTGCAACTTCTCTGTCTCCCATCTCTGCCCCACTTGCTAACTCTCCCTGCTCTCTGTCCAAACAGCACGTTCACAGCTCACAGAATTCCAGTTCCTCGGAGACAAGCAGCTGGCTCCTCTCCTTACGACCAGCAGGCCCAGAGCGCTCTGGAAAGAAAGAAGGCAGCAGGGAACTCTTGCTCATGAAGTCAGAGTGGGCTGCTCTGCGTTTTTATCTCAGTTGTCAGTGCTTGGGATCCCTTCACATCTTCCGTCTGGCACAGACGAGCTTGCAGGACGGTGGCAGGGCATGGCCTTCGAAAGCCCATGAGTCCCTGTAGCCGAACTCATTCAGACGTCCAGAACAACGAACTTCTGAAGCCACTTGACGCCAGCGGTCAGTGTCGCATTGTTTTCATGGGATGAAGCTTCCGGAACACAAGCACTCAGCACTCCCATTGTCACCAGCCCCATGACGGTGCCTCACTTAGTTCTGAAGATGCCCAGGAGGTTGATTCACGCTACAAACCTCCATTCCCACCCCGGTAAGGGAGAAACAATGACCAAAGCCTGTGTAGGAAAAGGAAAGGCAACCTCTGGGTAGCTGGGGCCGGCACGCCGAAGCGGGCACCAGGTGTGTTAATTACACTCCGTCACATGTTGGTTGATGATTCGGTCACTTGTGTGCTGTGTTCTGGCCCTGCGGCATCTGTGCCGAAGACGTCCTTGGTATTTTGCTAAGCAAGATGAATATCAGCCAGATGGTGACTTCACGAGGACATAATTCATGTAGCATTTTCCTGCCCCAGCACAGATTTCTGTGAAGGAATTTTGAATGCCATGCAGAACAAAACAGAACAAGAAAACTCAAATCCCCTAGCAGGCGCTGCCGTAAGTTGAAGATGAATGGTCCAGGCAGTGATGCGACAGGAGCCCAAATGGCAGTCAGATCCCAGGCTCCGGGCTGCAGATCACGCCAGCCCATCACCCCGTCTCTTGCAGAGCAAACCGATATCACCGTGGGCATTTCCAATTCCCCCTGTGGGGGAAGGGCATACTCTGAGTCCCGAAATGACATGCCACAGGAAACTGGGTCACTTCCCCCTACACACGCTTTTCTGAAAATTAATTTTGTGTAGTGACAGGCCTCGTCAGCACCTGCTTGCTCAGTAATTTGATTTTGACAGTGACCAAGTGAAGAATGAGCTCTGGGCTTCAGCAGCCAGAGCTGGCTTTCTGCGTATAGGAAGGGCAGTGTGGGTGGGTGGGGAGGGGCGGGAGGGGGGGATAGGAGAAAAGCTCATCTCTCATCAGAAACTCTTAAAAAGCAATCCTGAGAACCCTGGCATCAGGACAGAAGCTGGGAAGCAAATTAGCCCGGTTCCTGTTTGCTTTAGAAAAATCCTGATCCCTGACAGTACTAAGTGTGTGACCCACATAGAGTTAACAAAGTAGGCATCCCCCACTTGTGGGTGGCATTTTAGACCTGGTAAGCCTGTCTGGAATTCAGGAAATTTCTGCAGCCTACACACTTGAATCCTGAACCACGAATTAAGGATATGGTGACTGAAGGTCATTCTGCTTTGAAACAAGGTCAGCCCACGACAGTCTGGAAGCCACCATCACCAGGGCAAAGTAGGCAGGTTGGGTGCATCCACGTTCCTGAGGACTCTGCCGAAGATCTGCCCACGTTACACCAACGCAGAGCCAACAGCAAGATTAGTCTCCATCTCATGCAAGGCCAGAACCAGCCCAGCCAAAGTGCTGCTGCACTGCGTCCTTGCTCTATTTATTATTGAGGCATGACTAGCAGCCATCACAGTAGCACAGGCTATTTCTTGCACGCTCATTGCGTGTGAGCCTCACTGTTGTCAGCTGCACACACCCCCGCTCAGAGGGCATCCATTAAAGGAAGATTGCCTGCTCCACCACCTCTACTGTGTGACCTCACACAGGAAGGCAAGCCTCTCTGAGAGTCAGCATCGACATATATTCAACAGGAATAAGAAAACAACATTTGGTAAGGATGGTTTGAATGCTTGATAGACGGTCTGGGACATTCCAGGTGCTCAGAAAAGTCAGCAAGTATTGTTCACCAGTGTGCATAGCTGTGGAAGTGAAATAGGAAGTCTCAGAAGCTCCAACAAAGGGTACATCATTCTCATGTGGTTAAAAATGAGATAGGAGCCCAGGTCCTCTGGGGTTGCTGCCTTCCACTGGGGACAAGAGGGCTGATGCGAATTCATGGCCAGCAGCCCAATGACAACAGCCCCTGCTCTCCCGGCAGGCTTTGGCAGGCCAAGCTTTGGCAAACAGCCCACCGTATCCATAAAATAACCTCTGTTGTTCCTCGGGGAAGCACTTTGATTTCTTCCAAATAAAACACAACGACCCTCCGCCCCTACTCTCAGAGCAGAATCGGCCCCAGGGGAGCTGGCTCCTGCCAGCAGCCCAGTGTCACCAGGGAGAAAAGGCAGGGCAGGGTGACTCAGCAGAAAGTGGCCCGCCCACCCTCAGGGCCAGCTGCTGGCCAGAAAAGGAAGGGCTCTGTGAGGCAAACAGAAAAGGACACTGCGTGGGTCCTGTGGGCGCAAAGCGTCCTTTGTCTGCAGGACTGTTGACATTTCAGCTGGCAGAGGCTGGGAGAGGCAGGACCCCTGCAGAGACTACCTAGGATGGGCTGGTCCTCTCTTCTGTGGCTCTGGCCAGACACCACAGTCCCTGTGCTAAATTCACCATTTATATTTTCAACATGAAATTCACACCAGAGGGTTTTCTACTGTGACTTCCACCTTGAAGATGGGGAAACCAAAGAATGAAAAGGGCCAATCATTTGTCCAGGGTAGCACAGCCAGTAAGTAGGGGAGCTGGGCTTAACCCGCATCTGTCTGGCCTCAAAGACCCTGGGCCTGGTGGCCGGGTCTCCCCTGCTGATGGTGTTACTGCCTCCCACACTGCTCTGTGCTTCCGGGGAGCCGGGAGCTAAAAGCCAACATTCCACGGTTTCTCAGGTCTGCCTCTTCTCTCCCTTTGCCATCACTACCCAATAACGACCCTCACTTACTCTTCCTCCATCCTCTCACTTCCTCCCCCTGGTCCTTTCCCTGCCAGCTATCCTTGCCAGCCACCCTGCCGGCAGATATCTTGCTGAGGGCCCACACTTGTGACGGGCTGCCACCTGTGTCTCGGTCCGTGCTGTCCCTCTCCCCCAGCCTTCCTAGCACTGTCCTAGGACTCGCAGCCTCCAGGAATCCATTCCTCTCCCTCCAGCTGGATGAAAAGGCCAGTGGAAGCTCACAGAATGTCCAGGACTTGAGGGCATAGAATTTGACTGCTTCTCCCATGCGGGGCGCTACTGCTACAGTCTCAGAGCACTGAGTGAATGCTTCTCACAGAGTGCAAGTGGAGGTTCACCTCAGCAACACAACCAGGGTGCAGTGCTACACCTCTCCAGAGCATCTGTAACGATCTCCGGTTCTTGGCCTTCCAAGTCCACGGTCGGTTGCCCTACCTGGCTCTGTGAAGTTGGAAGCGGGCAAGGGGTCAGCTGTGGCCAAGAAATTGTGAGTGGAAGTGAGAAATGTCACCTCCATGATGAGCCTTCACAGGGCAAGGGGGCAGGGTTTTCAGTCGTGGGGACCAGCACACGGGAGAGGGTGGCTGCTCTGTCAGCCGGAGTCCTCAAATACCGAGCCCTGTAGCGCCACACAGTGTGTGCAAGAAGCAAGCTGATCTTGTCTGGAAGCCCTGAAATTGCTGTTGTTTTCCAGCACACCCTATCTTACCCTGAAGGGAGTAACTCCAATCCGTTACTGAACTGAGAAAAGTCGTTCGGAGCATTTGCCAATAATGGTCATCTTCCTAGCTGCTTGGATGAACCCCCAACATTATTACCAGCAAACATCACAGGAACTAGCAAGTTTACTGAGTAATTTAGAAACAAATGATCATGGATTCTCTCTGTATTTCTAATCAGTGTATTTCCTTACCAGATCGCAATCTACCCTTTACGTCTCACTCCTCCCTCTGAGCCTGGGCAAGACACAGAGCGTACACATTTATTATGGACAAAACTGTGACTAGGAGCGGTTGTTTCCCTTTCAAGTTCACGGCAAGGAAGAGATGGCTGGGATTCCTGACTCCTAGCCCAGGATTCCTTCTCCTGGACTGAACTTCGAAACATTTAGGATTTTAAAAGCTTATTACTTGGGAAGTAAAATTTGAGCCAACAAAGGAAAAACTTGAGTGCTAAATAATTTGTCAATGGTTTTAGTTCCCTTTTGTTTTGTTGCCATTTTGATCACCATTACTATCATTTTTTATAAAAATTTGTTTTGACTGGTGCCGTGGCTCACTAGACTAATCCTCTGCCTGCAGCGCCGGCACACCGGGTTCTAGTCCTGGTCAGGGCGCCGGATTCTGTCCCTGTTGCCCCTCTCCAGGCCAGCTCTCTGCTGTGGCCCGGGAGTGCAGTGGAGGATGGCCCAAGTCCATGGGAGACAAGGAGAGGCACCTGGCTCCTGGCTTAGGATCAGTGCGGTGTGCCAGCTGTAGCATGCCGGCCGTGGTGGCCACTGAGGGTGAACCAATGGCAAAGGAAGACCTTTCTCTCTATCTCTCTCTCTCACTGTCCACTCTGCCTGTCTAAAAAAAAGTTTTTGTTTTAATCATTTGAAAGGCAGAGGGAGAGACAGAGAAAAGGAGATTTTCCATCCACTGATTCACGCCCTAAATGGCCATGACAGTCGGGGCTGGGCCAGGCCAAAGCCAGGAGCCAAGAATTCCATCCCAGTCTCCCACAAGGGTGGTAGGAGTCCAAGTACTTAGACCATCCCTGTTAGCTTCCCAGGTGCATTAGCAGGGAGCTTGAGCAAAAGTGGAGCAGCAGGGACTCAAATCATTACTCTGATACGGGCTCTGGCGTTGCAGGCAGCAGCTTAATCCACTGCACCACAACACTGGCCCTCTTGTAATTTTTTAATAGCAAATACCTGAAAAATAGCAAAGTGGTGAAAACTGCCATTTGTTGCAATGATGCTTTATCTTTGTCCATCCTCAGAACCAACAGATGAGGTACCATGGTTTAAGAGGGATTAAATCAGTTCCTCAAAATCACACTACAAGGAGTGGTAGAATTGATAGAGCATTTGAGCCAACCTCCAGGGCCCATGGTCCTACCCATTACCCTGTACATGCCCTCTACGTCTACTTAATAGCCCATCATCCCCAAAAACTCAGTCAAAAATTAACTAGTGCCCCCCCAAACGCTTCTCTCTCCAATCCCGGTTTTCTTCACGCAGATGGGTCACCCAGCCTTCACTGCTTGCCTTGCCCTCAGCTTCTCTCTCTCCTCTTCCACACCATCCTTGAGTCATTGAACTGCACTGTTTCTTTCTTTGTGTACATATCCTCCCCTTCCTTTCTGGCTTCACTACCACCCCTCCAGTCCAGGCCTTCATGATGTCATGTCTAAACTACTCTAATTGCCTCCTAATTGGTCTTCCTGCTTTCTCGTGCATCCTCTACTTAGGACTTGATTAATCTTCCCGGAACATTGCTCTGCACACATCAGCTCCTCAAGGCTTGGGCTCTCCAGGAATACCCTGTTTGACAAAGCCCAGACTCTCCAATGTTATCTATTCCACTTCTCTGGAAGTTGATTCCCCAGAATCCTCATCTTCTACCAAATACAAAATGATAAGTAATCATCGTTTCCTCAACTCTCCACATGCATTCTGTAGCCCACACCTTTCCCCACAGAGCTCCCTCAGACGGCCATGGCCTCTATCTCTTACTCCCCTTGCTGATGTCCTAGCCTTCCGTCAAGGGTGTGACATCTTTTGTGAAGCGTGCCCCATGAGCATTTCCAGATTATTACCACTTTAGGAATTCTCTAAGATTGTCTGCACTATTTGGTTATATTTGGTTCTAAGCCTAGGACTCCTTAGTCACATTTTAAGAGAACATCTGATCTCAGCTACTAGCTTGTAAACTCAGTGGATCTTAGAGCAACTGGGACCAAACATCTCTTTTTTTTTTTCAGATAGTTGCAAATTACAATATTTTATTTGTTGTAAGACCATAAGCCTTGATTTTAGCTTCAGAAAAGAAAATAGATAAGATCTATATACTTCATTTTTATCTCCAGTGTCTAGTTCAAGGATGTATAGCTATTTGCCCACGTGTGAATCAATTTCTTTCTCAGCCTATTATTTAACATGAAGGCTTGGGGTTAGATGAGTGGTTATCAGGGTATAAACTTTGGAAATCTTAGAGTTCTGGAGACTTTTTCAGGAGAGTTCTGGTGCAGAGGGAAAGGAAGAGTCAAACAGGTAGGACCCCTCTTCCCCCATTTTCAGAGAGATGCCTCCTGTGTCAACTTACTGGTTTATGTTTCTTCCTATAATTTCATTTTTACTAAATGTCCCCCACAGCACCAATGCATTTGAAAACTATAGGAACTGATTATTTCTAAAGTCTCTTCCAGTTTTCTATTTTTTTAATCTGTTGATGAGGATGAAGGGGAATAATGCCTAACATGTGTTGAGCAAGTGACAAGCACTTGCTATCTGCAGACACTCTGGTTATCTCTGCTTTATAGGAAAGGTTTAGAACAAGGGTACACGACGAGTGAGCAGTAAGTGCAACTGAGATGTGAATTGAAAACAGTGTGACTGACTTACCAACACTGCCTTTGTAAGCTTCTTAGGGAGAAAGGTTAGGAACTTAATCCCTGCCCCTTTTGCCTGCTTTGTAGGGAGATGGAGCAAAGCATTATGGTTTTTACAGAACTGTTTGGTGAAGATGACTCAAACACCTGGTCAGCTTGCATCTCCTCCATAGGAATGACAAACTTGCATATAGATGTCAGTAATATTGGTGACATGTGAACACTCATCTCTCCTACTGTATTATTTGGAGTCTGGCAGAAAACTGGGCTGCAGGGATTTAAGTAGATCTGACTGTCCAAGGGTTTAACATTCCTGGTAACACTGTTAATCTCTCCAGCAAACCACAACACAACTCAGAATTCAGTATTGAATTGAACCCAAAAGAATCTTCTTTCAGTTTGCCTGCAAACCAAGATACACAAGGCAGGTGTCTCTAGCCAGTGAATTTTGTATTTATAACTATGCAAATCCAAAACTTCACTGACACTAAGAGACACCACAAGGTCTTAAATTAAAAAAAAAAAAAAAAAAAAAGTGAACCAAGAGAATTAGGAAATTTCCATTCGGAGAACACTCAGAGAGGTTCCAAGACAAGCAAGATGTAGCTGCAGCCAGACCATTTGCCTTTGACTCTCAATCCGGAACCAAACTGTACAGTAAAATCCATAAATTCCTTGTATCCAGTGCAGCCAAGATGTCTTAGAGGGGCTGATCCAAACACCAAATCCTCATCAAGAGATTTTCCTCTCTGCTGACCAGAGCCCTCTGTGTGTTGTACCCTGATTAGCAACCAGATTAGAATCTAGCAGAAGCCGCCCCATAAAGTTGATTTTCCAGGAGCTGTTGTGTAATTTCTCTTAGAATTTGTGAGCCTGATTTTGAAACTCTTGATATTGCATGGAAATCATCACAGTGCTGATTCCAATCAACTTAAAAAAAAAAAAAAAAAAAAAAAAACTAGGGCAGAGGAATTGAATGAAAGAGGAAATGAGGCCTTTAGTAATGGAAGACACACATACACAATAGCATATTTTAGGGGAGGAATACAGTCAGTCACAAAGCTTTAAAGAGAGCCAGGGCCTTTTCTCCCATTCCTTCCTATTTCTCCTGCTCACCTTTGGTCTCCACTTCTCACATACTCACCAATGACCTCAGCTTCTCTACCTTCTGTAATTTTACCTCCTGAAGTGGGAGTGGTGTGATAATGAGGTCCCCCAAGCTGGGTCCTTGAGAAAGGAGAATAATCCTCGGTCTGCTGGTGTTCCACATTTCTTCTGAGGCTTTCAATGGTTTAAAATAAGGCTCTTCCTTATTTTAAGGGTACCGCACACGTCATTAAATTTCTATATTTTAGGGTCAAGAACTGAAGGAAATGAAACTCTTGTGGCTGGGTCACAGCTTCTATTTGATTCATTTCCAAAGCCAAGTTTGAGAAGCTGTCATTATGTATGTTTAAAATAAAAAGGCGAGGGGGACCGAGAAACTCTTTAATAAAAAGTGAGAGAGAAGGAGAAAGAGAACAAAAGCTGCAAAAATAAGGCCAGGACTATATTATTTGCTCTGATGTGAACTCACCAGTCTAGGTTTTCCCTGCACTATCCCGAGTTTGCAGGAAGAGCATAGAGAAATAGATGTGGCCCCATCTTCTGGCAGTCCGAAGTAATAGCGGAAGCAATTTGACTTTTCAGCTGTGGTTTGCTTTGTTTATACTTTAAGGTATTCTTCAAGATTCGACTTTCCTCAAGGTACTTGTCAGAGGACAACCGTGAGAAATGCTTTGCCAACAGTTCTGCTCCCAAAAGCAGAAACACGGGGCCCAGTTGAGCGGCTCTCAAGGAAGCTGTGGGATCTAAGGGCAAGCACGTCACATGTCTGTCTGGGTAGAGGTCAGACCTCAGTGTAGGAGCCTGTGGCTGGGCAGTTGCCTTCCATCCAGAGAAGTAGTGCCCCTTGGATTAGCCAGCTGAAACGGGCACCATGGACCTGAATGTTCCCCAGCGTAACTAGACAGTAACCTAAGGTCTGCAAGAACAACGGGCGATGACACAAGCTCGCATCTAGTGTGCGTTACAGTGCTGAGGGCTGTTCCTCAAGACAGGCTTGGAGAGTCAAATTCACCCAGGGCTCACACGCAACCAGGAATTACTGAGCTTGGTGCAGGTGGGTGAGGCCTGGAGGAGTGGGGGTGATGGCAAGGTGAACCAATGCTGTCTTTATTCCTGAGATGAAAATTAGACTAAAGAGAAGGGCGAGAGGGTTGGGCAAGTGCATCTGCTTGTTTTTCTTCCCCTGAGGAGTCTGCATTCCCAGGCATGACTGACTGTGCTGGGCCGGACACAGAATTACCAAACTCGTTCCAGCGGAGCTGGGCCTGGGTGGAGAGCTGAGCTAACCCGCAACTGCAAACGAGGCCTCTCAGCATCCCACGGAAACAGCAACGTGTTACAGAGGGTCAGATAATGGTGACTGCAAAACCTGGAACAGGGTATGACCTAGCTACATAGACCATTAAACCCAGGACATGGGCCTCTGTGTTCTGAAGTCAGGTAAACATCTCAGATTTCATATCAAAGTACAAACTAACAAAAAAACACCTGCATGTGGCACCTGCCGAGACAATGACCATCACCCCTCTAGATTGTCCTCAGAGAACTCCCTCCTGTCTCCACCACCCAGCTTGGGTTTGAATCAGACTCACTATAATCATATTGATGTCAATAATAGCAACAGCAATCATTAATCTACCTTGGGCTTGCACTCTATGCCAGGTACAACATGATGTACTTTGCATAAACTGCCTCACTGAACTTTTAAAACAAAGCTATGAGATAGCAATACCTTTGTTAAAGAAAGAGATTTGTGAGGGCAGGCAAGGACACACCAAAGATCACCCAGCTAACTTCCTTTTTCATATGTTCATGAAACCAGTTTTTTTCTTGAGCCATGGTTGTCAGACCATACTTGGGGCATTAGGGGTACAGCAATGCACAGAACATAGCCAGGTTTTGTGACCTTACAAAGTCCACATCAGACAGATGGTAAATAATGTGTCACACTATGGACTGAATTGTAGTCCCCTCAAAACTCACTGGAGCTTGCAGAAGCGATGTGACTCTTTTGAGAGAAGACCTTTAGTAGGCAATGAAGGTTACAAGAGGTCACACAAGTCGTCATAATCCTCATCTGATAGGATTGGTGTCCTTGTAAGAGAAACTCTGAGAACACACTCTGGGAAAGGTCACATGAGGGCTGCCCAGAGAAGGCCACTGGTCCACGAGCCAGAGTCCTCAGCAGGAATAGAACACTGTCAGACCTGATCTGAAACCTCCAGAAGGGTGAGAAAGAAATTGCTATTGTTGAAGTCACCCAGTCTGTGGTATTTTGTTATGGCAGCCTGCGCTGACTAATCCATGTGGTATGTCAACTGATGACAAATGCTATGGAGATTGCTGTTTTATATTTCAGGGCTAGGGATGGCTATTTTGCATAAGGATTAGGCGTCTCCGCTCTGGTGGGAAGCCTTTAGGGGAGAAATACAAAGTGGGGAAGCCAGCTAAGTGGGTGCCTTGAAAAGGGGTGATGTCGGCAGAAAGCACTGGCGTGAGAGGTGTTGGGACGCCTGAGGATGAGCATGATGAAAACAAAATAAATGGGGAAAGTGGTAGGGGCTGCAGTGGATGGGGATTCAACTCCAGCCAGCCTGCTCCAGAGCTTTGCTCTGAAATAGTTCACGCAGTGTAAGGGCCTGGCTTCATTTTCTGATTCCCATTACCTGGTAGAACTTTTAGCTGCTTGGCTGGAGTAGAGAGGTTATGATCTGGAAGTTTCCGTCTTTCCAGACTGTCTTGTTTTTGGCCTTCGGCTGGAGACAGCAGATATTCCTTAGGGTTCTTGGTGTCCATGCTCACTGGCTTATCTGGTCTGGCAGCTCCTCCACCACCCAATCCAGGATGTATGCATGTTAGACAACAAGAAAGGTCAGGAAACTCATCACCATTTTGGTTTCTCGGTTTCTGGTCCCGAGTTCCCTATAAAGTCTACCTTCACTCTACTCTGAGTCTGCTTTTGCTTGTCTTGTATATAAGGTTCAAGTTGATGCTTTATGTAGCAGTAGGAATATAGAAAATTGTATCTTCTCCATCTTTCCAGAAGTAGAAATCTCCATTATTTAAAATTGTATTCTTTCCTCTTTGTCAGAACATCTAGTAGCCTACATTTAATTTTCTATAAGACATTTCATCAGTGTCTTCCCAGTCGTCTCTGGGTTGATTGAAGCTCATTCTCTGTAAGAAAATCCTGCCCCACTGTTTGTTTTCCTTGTATGCTGCTTGAAGAAATCTAATACCAAATTAGTTATCTTGCCTTTCTATGTTATTCTGTTTTGTTTTGTTTTTTGGTCTGGAGAACCTGGATGTTTCTTCTTTTCCTTTCTTTTATTTTTAAGACTTATTTATTTATTTGAAAGACAGAGTTACAGAGAGAAGGGAAGAGACAGAGGGAGAAAGAGAGGTCTTCCATTCACTGGCTCATTCCCTCAATGGCTGCAATGGCCAGGGTTGTTCCAAGCTAAAGCCATGAGCCAGGAGCTTCATCTGTGTCTCCCACATGGGTGTAGGGGACCAATTACTTGGGCCATCTTCCCCTACTTTCCCAGAAGTATTAGCAGAGAGCTGGATGGGAGGTGAAGTAGGTGGGACACGAACAGAAGCCTTTATTGGATGCCAGCTTCGCAGACAGTGGCTTAACCAGTTGTCCCACAATATCAGCCCCTCTTCTTTTCTTTTTAAACTATTTATTTATTTGAAAGGCAAAGTGATAGAGAAAGAGATCTTCCATCCACTGTTTCACTCTGCAAATGGCTGCAACAGCCAGGGCTTGTCCAGGTTGAAACCAGGAGCCAGGATTCCATACTGGTCTCCCATGTAGGTGACAGGAGCTCAAGTACTTGGGCTATCCTCTGCTGCTTTCCCAGGTGCATTAGTGGGAACACCAGATCAGACGTGGAATCACCAGGACTGAAATTTACATTCTGATATGGGATGCTGACATTGCAAGCACAGCTTAATCTATTGCATCACAACACTGGCCTCTCTCCTTTTTCTTTAAAGTCTATTTATTTCAATACTCCTTGGCCCACAGTCAGTTATTGCAAGTCAGTTTTCCTTAGTACCTTGTCCATGTGTAAAGTCAGTTCTTCTACTTCTTAAACTTCTGGGTTGACAGTTTTAAATACCAGTACTACTCTATTATTTGTATTTTCTTCTTCGGTTTGCCAATTATAGGTATGTTGGACTACTATTGCCAATTGTTCTGCATTTCAACCACTTTGACTCTTTTTACATTGTTCTTTGTGTCATTTTATTCTTCTCATTGTGGATTAGCTTTTCAATATTCTCTATCAAATTTTTACTTGATTCTTTATTCCTCCCAGCTTCTTTGTAATTTAGTCTTTCTTCATGAATGAAATAATTTTGTTTTTTTGCTCCATTTCTTTCCAAAGTCCTTTCCCAATACTCTTCTACTCATTTCTTTCTTTCTGGACTTGGGAGCAGGGAATATATTATTCTATTTCTGTTCTTAGTTTCTGTATTTGTAATTCAAGTTTTTTTTTTTTCTATCCAAAATTGATTCATTTTGGAGTATTGTTTATAGTTGTTTCAGAGTTTTGTTCTGCACTTTGGTTGGATTTCCTGCCAAGAATGTCCATTAGCAGAAATGATTTATTCTTATTTTCTAACATTTTTAGAGTAGTGTTAAATCCATGTGATCTGATTTTCTTGATTCTTATTCCTTTCATGAGCTCCCTTTTTTACATTTCTTCCCTCTTATGTGAAGTTCCTTTTCTGGATGATTTTGGTTAGGGTGGGGTGAGGTGAAGGAGAGTTTATTTCTTTTGGTGACTCATTTATATTCCTTGCTTATTTCTTTCACTGGTTTGGTTCCAGGCAGTATTTCTTCTTTCCTAGTCGTATGTCTTCCAGAAGTAATGCCTCTCAAATGGTACTATTTCTATGCTCTCGCACACTCAGGTCCTTACCTTGTATCCAGTTCTGTGAACTTTCAAGTCACAGCTTACAATTTTTATTTTAACATTTATTGCTGTACATTCTATTTCTGGATCTGTTTGATTTGTTCTTCATCTAAGTTTTCTGCTACTCTCCACATTTCTCATGGAATTTTTTAAACCTCTCATTTTCTACTCTCTGGCTCACAGGTAGGGACTCTGTTGGAATTCATCTATAGCTCTACTTATGAGTAAATTAGGGGCTGATACATCCTGTCTCCTGGTAACACAGAAAGCATGATCATGTGTGGTTTTATTTGCTCCCTTTGTTGATTCTGTGTGTTTTCCTTTTGGGAGGGTGCAGGGAAGTTTTGAAGCCTTCATTGTTCTCTAAACCCAGAAGTGTCCCCCGCCTGGCTTTATTTCAAATATTCAGCAAAGCAAACTCCTCCCACTCTGCTCTACTTCTTACTCAGTTTCAGGCTTGATGAGACATTCTGTCCCACAGCTCCAGTTGTCTCTTTCTTTAAATTATTTTTATTTTCCCTACAAAGACATAATGTTTTCAATGATTTTTGTCTACCAAGAAAGAAAATCCTATTGATTAAGTAATAATTTCATTATCGATCCTCTTGTAACCAATGATGCCCCATCTGACAGTGGTATTAGCACAGAGCTGATAAAATAACCACTGAGCAAAAAAGGCATTTCATGCAGCTAGAACTGAACTGTTGAGGAGAGACGTGCAGTTTCCACTAACATTACTTAGCTTTGAAAACAGCTTGGGAATCATGGTTAATGCTGTTGTGAAACTCTAGAGAATCAACAGTACCCTAGTCAGGAATTACTGCCCTGCCCACTCAATCTCATTTAGTCAGCAAACATTTACAGGGGACTGAAGGTGCAGAGTCACAGCCTCTGCCAGTCCCCAGGGAAGGCTTCAGAAGCTGGAGGATACAGTTAAGGTACTACACATGGTCAAAGCCCTTAGAGCAGGACAAAAGGGCAGAGATCAAACCTGCTTGGGTAAATCAGAAAATGTGTCACAAAGTGTGTGTCTAAATGGGGTCTTGAGAAGATGAGTAAGGAAATTTGTAAGTACAATTTATTCCAGGCTTCATTACCTCTCAAAACTACCTTCTCTAAACAATGAACCATGCAAGATGGAAGTCACCTTCATGCTTTACCCCTCAACACACACACATGTACACTGTTAGGAAAATGGCGCAGTCTTATCTATGGCGCGATCTACACCCTGATTTACATCCTAGGCTGTAGCCCCCGCTGCCATTGCTGGAAGCCAGGTGGCCACATGGCCCAACCACCATTGTCAAGCTCCACCCCCATCCTAATGGGATTCGCTGCTCCTGCTTCCCTGCCCACCCTCCGGCAAAGTTTTAAAAGGACCTGTTCTTGAACACGTGGCTCTCTCTAGCCTCCTCCTCTGGTCTCCTTGCACTTCTCTCTTCTATCTCCTGCTTGCTCTCTCTTTTCTCGTCTCTCTTCTCTCCTTGCCAGTTCCTCTCCTCTCTCTCTCTCCTTCTCTCTGTTATACTCTCCTTCTCTTTTTCCCTCTTCGCCCCTTCCCTCCGGTCTGCTGGGTTTTCCCCATTAAACCCTTTCCCTTACTCTGGTGTTTGGTGTGTTTTGTGATGGCCTAACATACACTAAATACAGTCTTTTTTTTAAGGTGATGGTTCTGAGCATGGGAGTATGTGGGAATCTTTCAGGAAGCATTTTTGTTTTTAAAATATCCAATCAAGGAACCTCTCTGCTCATAATCTTTCCATCACTTTCAGTGTGAACTGGGATTGAAGCATTCACAAATGTAAAGTCTTACGTAATTTTTATCTTTAATGTGGAGAGAATTAGACTAAAAACCTGCATGTCTACTACTCTAGTTTTCCCCAGGGCACACAATGATAAGAAGAAGACTCTCCTACAGAATGCAAATAATGTCAGTCACAATACCCTTGAGAATTCCCAGCATGAGATATAGAATGTCTTCAATTTCCGAAGAATAGGTTCATGTCCTCCATAAAGGGTTATGGGAGCTATTTCCCCAGCCCCCTGTCAGGCTGTTCCAATCAATACCACCATCAAAGTGCTTTCTTCTGAAGAAAAACAGCAAGTCACTCTCCTAGTTCTCTCTTCCAAGAAAATATAACCCCATTGAATTGGTTGTTCATTTGTTCATTCCACTTTGTTTGATCAAAGCAGTTCTTTGGGAACCCTTGCCGAGTGGAAGAGCCAGCTAATGGCAGCCCATTATCCAACTCCCTGTCCAACATCCTAGTGAGGAGATGTAGAACATCATGATTCAGTGTTTGAGTTTGGCAGAGACAGCAGCAATGGGATGACAAGCAATGTATGGGCACACATCCCAGGAAGGTGTGCGGCTCATGTAGTACTGAGGGATTTAGACTCAGGAGCCTGTTTTTCAGCTTGTCAGGTCCATGTCCCTTGAATGTTGAGGTGGATGGAAAGTAGTGTGGGAGGAGGTAGGAAGAGTCACAGACAAGGTTATTATTGGGGAGAGATCTCACCTTCAAAGCTTCGATCTTGTACTGGGGACTTGCCTCCAGCTATAGCCTTGCTGTCTACACTGCCCAATGGCTCTTTGAAGAACCATAAAACATTTTCCACTTCCCATTCCTGTTCAATCTCAAATCTGGAATAGGTTATAGAGTTTGTAGGAGAAAGACAAAATTTTTTTAGAAAAACAAATGAATAAACATTTATTGAGTACTTACTAAGAGCTGGCTATGCCTTCTTATCTTCTCTAAGCTCCCTGCCAAGGAGGGAGCTGGACAAGGGCACGGAAGAATTATAAATCATTCAGAACTGCTGCAGAGCTCTAGTGGAAACATGGGTGCCTGCAACCATGGAGCAGCCCAGTTATCTGCAGCCCCTTGCCTATCCACCAAACTTCTGCTCAAGCCACTCTCCCTCTTGCTAAGTTTTTGTATTTATTTAACATTTATTTCCTGCTTTTTTTTGCTCCAAACTATGAAGTGCTTTCTCAGCACAGGGCCTTTGTCCTCTCTGTAACCTCTACCTGAAAACTCTTTCCCTAGATTTTGGGAAGTTGATCTCATGTTCACCCCTCAGCTCTTGATTTTGATGAGCCCTACTTTAATGACTACACTGTCAAAATAGGTTTCATAAGGCCTATGGGAGAAAGAATCCGGAATAAACTGAGCTCAGCTCCAACTAAGAGGAGACTGAAGCATTAAGGGGAGAACAGAGAGGGAAAAGAAAAGAGCCACAGGAATTGTAAAGGGGGAATAAAGAGGACTCATGGGGACTGTGGAGAAATGGAAAAATGAGGTTAATGTTGGCAGCACTGCCTTTTCTTGAGCAAGTCTAGGCCCAGAGGGTGAAAGTCACCATTAGGGACCCAAATTAGTACAAGTAGAAGCCTGGCAGAAGAGTGGTCAAGTCTGTTAACATAGAGTTCCTATAGGAATTTTGAGTATAGCTCACAAGGCATGCATTTTTGAAGGTTTTTTTTTTTTAAATCACTATTTAGAGTTAATTCTTCCCAAATTGGATAAAACATAACCATGTTCTGAATTCCCCCATTTCCTTGCTCTGTTTTCAGTTACAGCATTGAGATCATCTAGGACTTTTTATCAGGTATTGTGATGATCAAAAGATTGTTAACAGCAGTAATATATTTTACTGTTTTCATTTTCTCTTCTCTATTTTACTTCACATATTCCTCTCGAATTTGTTTCGGTTTGTTTTGCCAAGCACAATTTCTAAGAATTCTTTCCAATGGAGTTCAAGAATGATCAATGCTCTGGCTCAGTGATAGGTGTCCTCCCACTAGAATTGACCAATAGTTTTGCTGGCTATAAAATGATTCATTATTTCATTTTTAATTGGTTTTTAACAGGTTCAATGTGATTTGTAGATACAAATTTGTAGATACAATTATAAGAACTTAATGGTATCCAATACTGTGTATGAGAAGACTTATGACAGTAAAATTATTCTTTTTCAGGCAAGATTTTTCTTTCTTAACCAAAACATTTTTTAATTCTCTTTTTGTTTGATGGTTTGATTTTTTTTCTACAATCTATTGCCTACTACATCTTTTCAACCTGAAAACTCACATCTTTCTCAAATTCAATGTGCTTCTTCCATTATTTTTTAGCCATGTCTTTCTATCTATTCTCTGTTCCTCTCCTTTGGAATTCCTCTTAGGATTTTTTGTTTCTCCCTTTAGTTTCTTTTAGCTTTCGTGTTTTCACTTCATGTTCTGAGGAAATTTTCAAAGCAGATCTTCAAGCTACTAGTGTTATCCTCAGTCCTGTACATTCTGACATCCAGACAACTTCCAACAACTCTCTATGTCCAACACCGATAGTGGATTCTTTTTATTTGGATGCCAGTTCCTTTCTCACTCTACTTGCTGTATTAATATGGTTTCCTTATTTCTGACAATGTGGGTTGGTTGACTTTGCTGTCTCTCTGTTATGATATTGAGTTGTTTAAATGTTTGATGAGTTTTGGTATTGGCTGATCTTTAGGTTTCTGAGTCTCTGCTTGATTGTGTAAGAGCTTCATGAGCTACACTGCCTGTTGGCAATGGCTGTACACCCATCGAAGGGAGGAGGTGTCTGCTCACTGGGATGGCCAGGAGTTTGTCTTCTGGTCCCTTGAGCATCACTAACCACTCAGAGTACTGTTTTGCCTCTCAAGCCCAATGCTTCCACTTACTGCTCCTGTCCAGGGACAGCCCCTGCTGCGGCACTCACAAGTGGGTGTTTATGGTGAGGAGAGGGAGGAAAAACAAGCACTCTGATTTCTTTTGTGATGGTTGTTGTAGAAGTCACCTTGACTATCAAGAACTCCCTAGGCTCCTTCCTGCCCCAGTATCTAATCCTCAGCATTTAGACAAAGTGGCTGAAGCCACTCCCATTGGGAGCTGGGACCCCCAGGGTAATGTTTAAGGATATGGCTTCATTAATTATGCATATCCCATCTGCCTCAAGCTGCTCAGAAATTCTTTATAATTTCTGTCATTGTAGAGTAGTCCTTATTTTACGGCATTGCTATAGATAATTTTATTCTATGCATTTGGGGTAGGGAAAGAACATTGCAGCATATGCTCTGTTTATCATCTTAATGGTATCCCTTGTGTTTAATTTGTGAATTTGCTTTTGATTCATAGCTGTACAAGAACTAAAATTGTGATGGTATATATCCAATTTATTTGTGCATATTGAAGTCTTGTTGCAATTACAATAATTGAACAACACTGGGAAATCACCATATTTTATAAAAAATTCTTGGAAAGGTTGTCCATATATTATCCCTGTTTTAGAAATATTGTTCTGAGTTTTTAAATGAAAAGTTACTTCATCTAGATTTGATTCAAAATTTACATAGGAAAAGATTCATAAAACCTTTCTCTGCTTCACCCTGAAGCCTTAACTAGAGAAACAACACAAGTTCAATTTTTCCCCTGATTTACAAACGTCATGGCCTATTTTGGCCCTGCCAGGCTTCTGGACAAGTAGGGCATGTGGAAGGAAGGTAGAGATGAGATGAGTTTTGGTATTGGCTGATCTTTGGGTTTCTGAGTCTCTGCTTGACTGTGTAAGAGCTTCATGAGTGACACTGCCTATTGCCAATGGCTGAGATGAAAGTGACATGGCTTATGCAGTACTGTTAGTGTGTTGGGTAATATTCACACTGGTGTACTGATTAGTCCCAGCTCAAAAGAACCCTGGTCTCTTGATGCCAGTAGGTTGTGTCTTACCATGATCTACAAAGGAGGAAAACGGAATCAGAGTGATCCAATGACATGCCCAAGCTTCCAGAGCCTCTCTTGACTTCTCTCTACAAGTCAACATCCTTTACCAGGTGTATCGTTGGCTTTCTAGCAGGACACAGATGGTGTACTGAAAGTAAAATTACTAAAGAAGGGACTGCTGACAAAATTGGCGGGGCTGGGGGCAGTGTAGTTAAACTGTAAGGAACAGCATAGTTCCACAAGGCTAGTGATAGTGGAGCAGGTACCACCATTAGGCAGACCAAACAATGCACCAAAGTGCTTTGATTCTCTTAACCTTGGGTCACTGTGATGGAGCCCAAAGATCCCTTTTCAAGATAATTTTTAAATGAGTTTGGAAGAATATTTGGAATTACAAAATAAGCCAATATATTAACAATTCAGTGACTAAAATGACTAAATAAAATGTTTATGGCTTATTAATATAAGTGCTTTTTTATTAACATACCACCTAAAACATATAGTGGTGGGTCTAATAATGCCTGTAATTTTGAGGTAAAAACATATGTGAAAGAAACTTTGACATCTCTGCAATGTTAGGCAATGTGGTATTTCAAATACCTTTGTGATATATTGCCTCAGTGGATCATGGAAGGAAATGGTCAATTGGTTAGAGGTTAGTAATTGTAAAGATGGATTTCTTGTTTCTCCTTTAAAAATTCATAGACCTCAGATTAACAACCCATTGGCTATTGGAAACCTGAAGGAGAAAGTCACAGTAAAAAACCACTGGAAAGAAATAGCAACCTTTGGTGGAGGGACACAGCCATGTTAAAGAAAATACCACAGGGCAGGAACTGGGTATTAAATACCCTGAGATCCTCCTCTCTTTTCCACCCAATCTCATGCATGCTCTTCCCATTGATGAAGTCCCTGCAGGTTGGCTTTGCCAGGCAGAACAGGGTGAAGAAAATCTTGGAGAGTGAATCTGGGGGAAAACTGAATGCATCCGACCCTCAATAGTCTGCCCTCCTGTCCCTTTCTACCCACTCACACACTTATACTGCCTCTTTGCTTTATGTGTTTAAGACTGACTTATCTGAGTTATAGGAAGTCAGAAATAACCTAGAAATAATCTAGAAAACACTCAATTTCTTCCAACTTCAAAGGACATTTTCTTCCCATGGAAAAGTTTGTTTCATCATCTATAGCATATTATGTATTCTCATTAAATACGTTAATTCTCCTTGAGAACAACATTTCAATGAAAAATAAACATATAATTTATATTACCATTTGTTTAATGTTTCCTATCAATTTTATTTGCTGCAATCAAAAAGAGTAGTTCAAATAACTCACTCTTGTTTTCATTATGTAATAAGTCCCAGAGGCAAGCAGGATGGGGACAAGTAGTGTGGTGGCACAATGCTGTCACCATGATCCTAATTCTGTTTCTGCCCCATAATCCTTAACATGTGGCTTCTGTTCACAAAGTTGCCTTTTGCTTCCAAGATGGTTTCTGGAATCCCAACCAGTTTGCACTAAAGCAAGAAAAAGGAGTAAGACAAGGGGATACATTTGTTCACTCTGGACCAGTACCATTGTTTTGGAGATTTCTCTGGAGCTACATGAGAAAAAATTAGCATGCAAGATGTTTGTTAGGGGTGCTTTTGTAACTGATTCTGTAGAAGGGAGGTGATGGAAACAAGTCTGGCAGGGGAAGTGGAGCCTCTGTTAAGGACCAGTTACTGCCTAGACTGACTCCTTGAGGAGCTCCTGAACCACCTGAGCTCTTCAGAGTTGTCACCTTTGGGCTAAGATGACCTATCTAACTGATCACTGGTTAGTGGGCCACCTTAGAAAGGGCATGACCTTGGACAAGGTGGCTCTCTGCAGCTGAGATTATCCCTACAGAGAGTGAAAATGAAAGCCTGGTGATCCCCAGATAGTGACACAAGAAGCCCATCACAGCAGTGGGATCTTGAGGGTAGCTTCCAGTGTCCACCATACAGTAGTCCATAGTTTCTGATATATACCATTTGATAGTCACCTCATTCAGCACAGGATGCTGGGAAACATACTTGTCAATACCAATAAATTAGAATTTCAACATACTTGTCAATACCAATAAATTAGAATTTTGTTAATGAGAAAGGGAGACATCTGGAGAGCTATGCTGTATGTGGTCATGTGATCTTCATGACAGTAAGGAACTGATTTGATATTTAGTGTCACAATGCCTGTAAATAAATAGCTGGCAAACAAACGAATGACATATGAATTAAATGGACAAATCATACTTAGAGATCATAATTTCAAGGCTTGTACTCTCATCTCTGAAAGAAAAGAGTTCAATAATTTTTGTTCCAGATGCGTCCCTGGCCCCCTTATTGGAAGATGCTGAAGGATGAAGGATTATCCATTAGGTTACCAAAGTTGCCAGAACAAAGTACTGTAGAATGGGTGGTTTAAGCAACCAAAATTTATTTTCTCTCAGGTCTAGAGTCTAGAAGTCCAAGGTTACGTGTCCTCAGTGTTGATTTCTTCTGAGGCTTCTCTCCTTGGCTGGCCATGGTTTCCTTCCCCCCTACATCCTCATATGGTCTTTCCTCTGTACGTGTCTATGGTCCTAATTTCTTCTTCTTACACACTTGTCATTTTGTGTGAGGACCCATCCTGATGAGTTCATTTTAACTCAATTATCTAAATATTCTACACCCAAAGATAGTCACATGCTGAGGTACTGAGGGTTGTGAGTTTAACATAGGAACTTTGGGTACTCAGCTTGGATCACAACAGAGCAAAGGTTATGAAGATAACTGGGATCATCCCATTTCACCAGAGCTCTTCATCTTCATGGATTTAATTTCCAACATCTTGATCATCTTTTGTTTGCTTTAAGAAGGTTTTTCCCCACCCAGCAGCCAAAAAGAGGTCCCCAACCTGAGTATGATAACCCCAGTAGGAAGTGTTGAAAGTCTGTAGGCCAGAGTGGAGATAGAATAGCAGCTTTCCTTAAAACTACTCTGTTCCAGCATTCTTCTTCACTCTAATTGCATGGATTGTATTAACCAGTGTATGATGTCTCTTTCTCTGAGGGAACTATCCATTAAGTCATTTTTGTTACTCATTTACTCATATATCAGTGTTTATAGCTGAGCCTCTGAAATTAAACAGATGAGATGTCGATTCTCAACTTTATTATTTCTAAGTGGACAATTGTTGAAGTCTCTTTTATAGTTAAAATTATACTATATATTTGCATATACAAGGGTATATCATATAATATATCAAAGTACTTTATAAAATATGTTTTATAAGTTTTATAGTAAAACTTATATGAGCTATCAATATTATTTATAATTATCATTACAACCTCATTGGATCATTGTAGATATTAAATAAGCTATTGCATTTGAAAGTTATATAGACATTAGTTGTTATTTGGTAAATGTGTTGAGTGTGGACTATGTGCTATACAACAGGGCTAAAAACCAATGGTAAATTTTCTATCCTGAGTCAATCCATCGCATACAAGGGAACAGTCAATCTGCTATTACAAGTGCTATAAGAGACACAAGAACAAGTCACCAAGAGAATAAGAGAGCACTTGGGCTAGGAAGGTCCCCTAGAGCAGATGATCTAACTGCTGATCCTTAAAGGAAAAGCAAGAGTTAAAGAAAAGATTGAAGGGCCTTAAAGACCCAAGGAACAGCATTTGCAAATCTGGGGAAGCTGGAGGACCTGCCTTTGCAGGAATCAAAATAGGTCTTTGTGCTGGGAAGATGAAGTATCAGGAAAGATGAAGCCAAATGTGGGGGACAATGAGAAGCAGCTCCTGGGTGTCTACAGTGGGCTGGGTATGCCTTCAAAGAGATGATTCATGTGTGAAACTAGGTCAGAGCTGCTTCTGGTGAGGGTGAGGATTAATGGCGATCTCTGTGTTACTGCTCTTATAAAAAAATTAATAGTGTTACTGTTTTCCTGTAAGACTGATGCATGTTCCCAAAGTGGCCTCTCATCTAATTAGCTGCAGAAGACACGAGCACCAACATGATTTCTACCTCCACCTTTTTGACTCATCATGGGAACTCTGAGTAATAGGTCTTGTCACTCTGAAACCTTACCTAAGATTAGGTATCAAAAAAGGAACAGCGAAAACAGTTGGTGCCACCAACATCCTTTGATAGCCACATCTTCTCTTGTTTTTGTCTCATATTTTCTTTCTTCTTTTCCTACATCTTCATCCTTCCTTCCAGCCATACTTTGGGCCACCTAAAAACCCTTTGATTAATCCTTTCAACATGACTTAGAGACTAATCTAGGTTTCAAACTGAAAATTACAATCAACAAACATGTATCAAGCACTTCCTGTGTGCTATTTCCACAAGTGTTGTCATTTCTATTTTATAGGTGAGAAAAGCTGAATTTTAGAAATATCCAGTGTCTGATTCATCACTGTCCATGACCTCCTCCCCCCAGAGTAGGCAGCATTTCCTACCCCATTTATATTTAGAGGGGGAGGCACACTTGACAAGTTCTCACCAATGGAATGTAAGTGTACGTGTTGTTCCACTTTCAACCTTAGATGCTTAAAAGTGGATGGGCATAATCAAAGTGGAAGTTCTCTCCTCCCTTCAGAGAAAGGTACCTCCTTCTTTGATGGTCTGTTCTTTCCACTGGGATCTCACTCTCAGAGATCTTTGATTTAGGTCATGTTTTGCCACAGTGTCTTGGCTTTCTATGCCTGAGGAATTCTCATGGTCTTTTTAGCCAGATCCGAGTGCCTTAAAGGCTGATTCTGAGGCCAGAGTGCTGTTTAGGGCATTTGCCATTCTATGAGTCTGATGTGTATCCCACTTCCCATGTTGGGTTGTTCTCTCCTTTTTAATTCTATCAATTATTATCAGCAGACACTGGTCTTATTTATGTGATCCCTTTGACAATTAATCTTATCTTTATGATCAATTATGAACTTGAACCAATCACTTTAATTAGTAAGATGGCATTGGTACATGCCAACTTAACGGGATTTGGAGTCCCATGGCATGTTTCTAGCTCTTCCATTAGGGGTAAGTCCGAGTGAGCATGTGACAAACTGTACATCTCCTCCCTCTCTTATTCCCACTCTTATTTTTAACAGGGATCAATCTGAATGTATTGTACTATGCAAATTAATGGTAAAACTAGTATTCAAACAGTACTTTATACTTTGTGTGTCTGTGTGGATTCAATCTATTGAAATCTTTACTTAGTATATACTAAGTTGGTCTTCTATATATAAAGATAATTAAAAATGAATCTTAATGAAGAATGGGATGGGAGAGGGAGTAGGAGATGGGATGGGTTGTGGGTGGGAGGGTGATTATGGGGGAAAAACGGCTATAATCCAAAAATTATATTTTAAAATTTATATATATATATATATATTAAATAAACTTTTTCTCAAAAAAAGTGGATGGCCTTCTCCACACTCTAGCTCTTTCTTGGATATAGAGGACCCGTTGGAATATTCCAGAGCCCTTGGAGAAGACAAAGTCCTTGATGGAAGGATACTAACCCCTGATGACTGTGTGGAGCAGAACTCGCCCAACCTTACTCTCCTCCTTGTCCCACAACCAACATACATTGGACTCTCAGCCAACAATGCAACTTGCCACAAGGAAATTTGGGGATTGTTTGCTACAGAAATTAGTCTGCACTGAGTAATACATCTGAGGCAAGATTCACATCAATCAACTAACACTTGTGGAACATCTTCTGTGTGAAGGTACTGTCTATGTAATTCAGGGCATTATATGGCAAATTCCAAGTGAGTGGCACACACAGGGTGCAGATGATAAGCTCTTGGAGAAATGTTGCCAACAAGATTCCCAGACCAGGTGAATTTTGAGGGTTGGGTGACTTTGAGTGGTGTCCTCGACCACATACAAGGCAGAGACCTCTGTAGTGAACAAGATCTTCTCTCTGGAGCTGGAGAAATCATGCTGAACTCTAGATTTGCTCTTTATTAACTGAATGGCCTGGTGGACTCTAAACTTCAGTTTTCCTATCAATAAATTAGAGAAAAAGAAATATCTTTCTTCCCAGGTCATTGGTTACTCTGAAGATGAAATGGAATAATGTGTATACATTGACATAGTAGGTCCTTGAAAAACAATAATTATTCTTATTATTATCAATGTTATAAATATAATTAGAAATATAATTTCTCACAGGCTTTTCCCTTACTTCCCCACTGGCTTAGACACAACTAAACCAAGTATTTCCCTCCCCCATAGATATTTTTTATTCTATTGTTTAGTGGCATGGGTGCATCAACCTCACTGATGCTTTTATTTTCTTTAAGAATCATCAAAATCTGAATCTAAACTTTGTAATATAAAAGATTTCACATAATTTTGACCCTCACCTAATTCTATCCTTTTATCTTTGACTTGAAGTTTGGGTCATTCCAAGGGTGGACCTGGCCAAGAATGTGGTGCTCCTTCTTGGCATGTACGCTGGCTTGCAGACTGATATTTCACTCTGTTATTTAGATTCACAAGATACCATAAGATATTACAGCTGACAGGGATTCTCAGGGCATCAGATCCACTATATCATTTTATATGTACAGAGAAGGGAACTTTGGCCCAATGTTAGTGTGTCACAGGTATCAAAGTACACATTTTTTATTTCTCCCAAGCTCAGGTCCTATAGGTAGCTTAACTAGATGATCCAACTTCCATTTACAAGTTTCCATTAATCAAAATTGCACAGGGAATGAGGTGCTATGGCCATTTGAATTTTCTGATTAGGTCAATTAACAACACATTTTATATATACAAAGGGTCTGCAAAGAGTTAATGAAAATGTGTATTATCTTTTAAACCTATTTTTCCAGAAATATTTTGAAACACCTTCATTTACTCTTGTGTGTGTGAGTCTGTGTGTGTGCATGTTTGTGTGTATATACATACATATTGTTCCACTGTAAAGTACACTGATTCCCCTTTCTTGCCTTCTTAGGATAGTCTAGTAAACAGAATAAAGTGTTCCACTTAGCAGCAAAAGGAACCTAGAGATCACTTAGTCCATATTTTTCATCCATCTGGTACAAAAATAGAAAGTTTTTAAATCTTTACACTGTCTTTTAGGCGCATCGTCATTTCCTCAATAATTCAGGTGAGAGAACTAAAGCTCCCAGCTATTGCATGTGTTCCTCTAGTAGACCCAGTAGCATGGGTACCAGGCCCAGTTACTGTGTCCTCTGGGCTCACGGTCAGCCTGTACTCTCCAGCCCCTTTGCAGCTGAGGTTGGCCATGTAACTGAATTCTAAGCAGCAGCTTGTGAACAGAAGGTGTCTATGCTAGTCCTCCATTCCCACCTGCTTTCCTCCATGTCCTTTCCCTTTCCATATGGCCACAATAGAGATGAACCTGGAAGCCATTAGTAAAGATCCTGAAAGCACCAGATGAATGGCACTTGGGTTTTGAAATAAACTTACATCATGTTTAAGCCATTGTACAATTTGGGATTGGTATACCAGACCAGGTTGCATATCCTTAACCAATACATAGATGATAATGGCAGAATCAGAAATACCAACTGTAGGCAAGGCATCACACTAGGTTAAGAGTTATGAATATGAATTAAAATAGTTTTGGGCTCTTAAAAAGCATAAAGTGCAGTAGGGCCATAAAATATGACTAGAAATAATGATCATTAATACAAAATGGATATTTGCCATAAATATAAAAGGACATAGGAATTCAGAGAACAAATAAGTTGGGTACTGTGTGATGAGTAGGGTGAGGGGGGAATCCTCAGGAAATAAGTGGGATGGAGACAGAACACACTCATAAAAAGATTGGTAGCACAGGGCCTCACTGTGTTGTTAATGACTTTGAGTGTCTTCTACAAGTTCGGCTGAGCACTGTCACCCACACACACTGGCTGTTCGGAAAATGGCAGCTCTTGAAACTGCACTGAAAGGCAGGCCCTCAGCATCTGATGATATTCCTGGGGTCACAGAATGTGGAGGGATTTCATTTCTGAGAGCCTGAGAAAAGCAGAGAAAAGTAGGAGTGGAGGAGAGAAGTAGGGGAAGAGAATTCAGAATCTGTCCACCCTGGCAGGTGTCCAGTCTGTATTAGTAGGGCTTTTGTTACTACAACAAAATACCTCAGACAAGTTACTTGTGAAGGAAAGAGGTATATATCAGCTCACAGTTTTCTGGGCTCACAATCCAAAATTGGGCAACTCCACTTGCTTGGCATCTGGTGATGGCATTTTTTCTGGGAGCACAGAGCGTCCTATGGCAGGAGGACCTTTGTCTATGTGATTTCTTATAAAGCCATCAGGATTTAATCATGTGAGTCCACCCTAGTAACTCAATCCAATCTAATCCAATCACTTCCCAAAGCTCCTACTCTCAAATGCCTTAAATAGATTAAGTCTCCACCCTCCTAGTGCCATCAACATAAAACTTTAGGGACAAAATATTTAATACATGGGCCCATCAGGGATCCTCAAAAACCACACTAATACCCAAACCATAGCACAGTCTCTGAAGTGGTTGAAGAGAAGGTGATCTGAAGAGCTTTTCGTTCCTTTGCCATTGAAACTTTGCTTGGAAAATGTATGTTGAGAGCCTCTTTTTCCCCCTTGGTAGTACATATGGAAATATGAAGGCCATATGGAGGAAAGTACGTGTTTTGAAATCAGGGCTCCTAGGAAACAATACCTACAAAGTCAAAGGTTAAATTAAGCTAACGATTTAGGTATTTTTCACAGCTTGACTTAGTGTATTCTTTTCTTAACTTAAAAACTAGGGAAGTCACTTTCTGGGTACATATCTCTTTAAAGTTTGAGTATCTCTTTCATTATTTTTATAGTGCACACATGGATCTCAAGTTTTAAGTGTCCTTTTTTATCACTATAGCTGGAAGCAAAAAAACCACCCAGCTGCTCAGTTTGTCGATGCCAAATCTCGTCTCTGCTGAATGCTACAAATCCCATTCAGCGAAATACCCCAAATGTACAGAAAGGTCAAGCAGGAAAGAAATGGAGACAACTCTGAATTTTCATGTCATTTTGAAGATAAATCAGTTTGGTATCAGATCCTTCTAGCTTAGGGAAAACACTTCCTTTTGTACTCTAGGTCATGTTTTATTTCCCTACAGGGATCTTTATCTAAAGTACTCTTTGTTTCATGGAACAGTCTCTGATACCGCATCATATTTATGTCAAGAGGAAGAGAAAGAATATAGCCTCATTTACTTCCTGCTTCTATTAATTCTTTAATTACTAAAACAATCCTATGTTATGGGAATCCATCTTCCCAATTTTCTGAGTAGGAAACCAAAATTTAGTTAAGAGACTTATTCAAGGTCGCTTTACTCTCAAAAATAGTGATAAAAGCAAATTTGTCTGGCTGGAGATTGCATGCTATTCAGTTGGGTAGAACCAAATTTTCAGTCCAGTAATGCAGGTTTTGTGAACAGGCATAAGCAGGTGAAACAGACCATCATAGAGACTAGGTGAGGTATCACAGATCAGGGAAAAGGTGCATTCCGAGACTCAGAGAATTGAAGGAATGTGCAATCTTGAAAGCATGCTGAAGAGTGCACAAGCAAACAGGAGCAGACCAGGGAGGTGAACTATGAATGCCATGGGTCCACTGGACAAGTTAGAACTTTCCCTTCTTTCTCGACATTTTGGAGAAAGGCATCCTTGTGATTATATAGGTAAGCTTGCTTTCTCTTTAAAAATACTTTCCCTCTATTCAGCTCACGACTGTGTAGGCTCCTTCTGACACAGGTCACTGCCAGGGAAACAGACCTATGCTTGCTTAATCTTTTGTGGTTTTGCAAGAGAGGCTTTATGGTCCTGCTCACAGAGTAGATACAACTACTTCCTTTCTTCTAAGTCTTTCATAATAAAGACATTTCATCAAGTGCTGAACGAATGCCTGTATTTAGAACATACTTTGTGAGGTCATGAGATGCTGTATTTGAAACAGCATACAAATATACAAAATACAAGCATGTATTTGAAAGAGGGGAATTGAAAATAATTCTTTTGGAGAGAAATTAGAGAAGCAGGCCAATGCCTTCTTGCAGTCCTGCTGGAAGACAAGAATGAAGGCTGGAGACATGATCAAGGTCATTGCAGATCCTATTAATCTTCTTCTTTGATGGGAATGATAATAAAGATAACATCTTTCATTTGTGGCCCAGGGAGTTTTCAATATGTTTTCACCCACGTTTTCCTCTGAGAAGCTGGTGGGGAAGGCAGAAGAATTTGGAGGGCCAAGGGTGCTCCCAACCAGACCTTAACGTTAAGTAAATTTCAAGTAGAAATGGGAGCTATCAACCAACTTATGATCTATTTTGTCTTTGACACCAAAGCAGATTTCTCAGAGGACAAGGATGGCCTCTACATTTCCAAACATAAAATTTAAAGGTATCACAAGGACAATTTCCCCTTCTTATATAATCTATCATGTACAATTGTTTCTACAAAAGAAAAAAAAGCATTTAAAACTGTGTCAATTTTTAGCTTCTTCCTGCTATGTAGAAAGGATATACAAATTAAATAATTTTCCTTTCGTGCACTTAACTTACTTTCTTTTACAGTAAGCAGTATTTCATACTTAACTGTGATTTCACTATTAATACAGAGGACTTGTTTTGGAGACATACCCAACCAGAAGAAGTACAAAAATCAAAGAACTGATTAAGAGATTTAATGGAAAGCAAGAGGACCAAGAACTGGGAACCATACGATATGCATGAGCTATGAAGACAGAAAAAGGGCAGCACTTAGGGAAAAGCATCCTAACCCAAAGTGTACTCTGTGGAAACCACCCTGCTACACATTTCTCTGAAGAGAAAAGAGGTCTTATGGTCAAATAAGTGGAATGCATCCTGTTTAACACTGTGCATACTGGCTAACAAAGGCTCTGAAGAGTGCAAGGAAAAAATGTCACAAAACTTTATTTCATCCAAAGTCTTTAAAGCATTTAAGCATTTGACTACAGATACAGATCTTCATGTCGCCCTCTGGATCAGGGTTCCATGAAACCCACGTTGAGAATGACGCTTTGAAGTTAAGGGAAACGACCGAGAGGCTGACCCATATTTGGGCAGAAAAGGAGACCAAGCAACACTCCTATCACATAGGAACAGATTATCGTCCCCGATTCTTCAATCTTATTTTACAGTTTGGGGGAACTAAGCATTTGCAAGGAGAAGCGTACAAGTCAAGGTGAGTGGTCTACCCTAGAAAGCGTCATGAAGGGAGTGCAAGGAGAGAGGGGGAAGAAGCAAACTGAAGGGCCTGCCAGGAGAGCCTTGGGCTGTGCTGCAGGAGGATGTGCAGGTGAGAGAGGAAGGAAAGGCCTCAGGGCAGCTTGGGAATCAGTTAGGTAAAGGACTTTTAGAAAATGCTGTTGGGGCATATAGATGAGATTTTCCTTAATACTCTTTGAAAGACCCAGTATTGAAATTGCCTTTATTTCTTGTTTTCTGGACTGCTTTTCTTTGTATGTGATATCCCTTGGCCCTGTCTTGAAGGCTAGCTCTGCTGTCTGTGGGTTATCTTCTTAGGGCTGTACAACTTCTTCAGGTGGTAGACATTGGGTGGGATGAACACTTGGGAACACCAGGTAGGGGAATGGGGATAAACATCTCCTTTGCTCATTAATGTGTGGCGTGGGTATGTTACCCAACTGCTCCATGCATCAGTACCACCCTGTTCTTCAAAATGGTCTGAACTTCGGGGATCTGTGACAACTCATTTGTGGGGCTCCTAGGGTCAACATACATGGACAGTCCACTCAAGGACTCCTTGACATGTGTGACTAAAATCTTTAGGTGTGGAGAAGAAGCCTGACCCAACACATTAAGCAAGAAGATCAGGCAAAGGTATCGTTTTTGGCCACATCAACCTCACAGCTACCAAAGATAAGAGTCCTTCACCCAGTTAATAAAGTCCATCATTTTAGGTCTTTATGTTGAACCAGAAATTTAGGACTGTGGACTCAATCTTTCCTTTTGTTATCCAACTCCCTCAAAAGCAACACTCACTCACAGAATTTCTTATATCAGTTTATGGAGCAAAGTTCACAAGGTCATCTCACCCTAACCTCACTAGGTACTTTATCACAGTTGGTCATGCACAATAACTGGATCAATTGTTTTGCTACTCTCTGATAGGTCACCAGAGTCCCATCCTTCAATTAAAGATAGGCTTGCATTATCTGTAACCCTAACCAGGTCAGAAACCCAGCCCCAATTTCACTGGCTGCTGAGGGCTTGCAACTGCCACGACATCACTCTGGTACTGCTGGATACATCACCAGGGTTCTTCATGTGGGGAGATGATTCTAGGTAGCCTAAATGGGAAACAAATTGATCAAATGCATGTTGGTTACACATGGTTTCTAGAGTACTCAAAGAACCAGACTTCCAGGTCACACAGCTAAAAAAATAAATAAATAAAAATGAGAGCCACAGAATGGGTGCCTGGCTGCCATTGTTCTGGGTGGACCCCAAGGCTGGACACTGGACTCTACTACTAGAAACACTGCCATGTTTCCTCTGCAAGGATGGTATGTGTTGTTGCCTCCCCTAACACTACCCATGGCCTGAAAGCAGTCAATCATGTTTCTGCTTTGGAAGGCCATTGGGTTCCCATTCAAATTTGGGGGAGGCAGTTCTGCATAGGGGAGCTTAGGTCATTTGCTGTCTTAGGGTAGTGTCCCCAGAATCAGACTCTGAGAAAGGGTTATATTAATAAAATGGTAGTCTTGTCTGTGGCACAATTTACAAACCCAACACCATCTTAGGCTCCAGACCCCACTGCCATTGCTGGAAGCCAGGTGATCAGATGGCCCAACCACAGGTGTCAGCTCCACCCTCACCTCCCTAATGGGAGATAAGCTGCTCCTACTTGGCTGCCCCCCCTGGCAAAGTTTTAACAGGAACTCCTTCCTGCATATGTTCTCTCTCTCCTAATGTCTCTCTCAACCCCACCCCCCCCCCCTTACTCTCTCGCCCTCTCCCCTGGCCTGTTGGGCTTCACCTACCTGACAATAAAGCTTTCCTCTAACTCCAGTGTTTGGTTGGTTTTGTGGTGGCCTTACATTGGTACCGTGACTCAGATCCAGGCTCTTCCATTGACCTTGCTCTTCTACCAGAGATCTGAGCTGCTTTGGGATCCTGGATTTCTGCCGGCCACAAAACACACCCCCAGACCTCCTTCCATGCCACCAAACACTCTGTAATCTCCATCCACACATTGGCCTGTGGTAAGACATGAAATGGAGAAATTCTCTCATGGCAACCTGTACTACAGGCTATGGTTCTCTCTGCCAACCTCCCATGGCCTTTATGCCTTCCACAAACCTGCCTTTCCACAGGCTCTGTGCTTTCCCATGGGGTCTGTGCCCCACAGGCTCTAGACCTGGGGCTCCAGTAAGTGCTTGGGTGACAACCCCCACTTCCTGTTCCATACCCTTCCTGTTGGACTGCCATGATCTTGGAAATGCCCGATATCCGCCAATCCGACTCCACGGGTCGCTATGAGAAGTTCCCACGTTCCATTCAACCTTCCTCTCGGTTGTCTACTACCACGGCAACCAGTCCACATTTGACCCTCACACTATTCAAGGTCTTTATCACTTCTGTGAGCATTCAGGAAAGTGGAAGAAAATCTCCTATGATCAGGCTTTCTCCTATCTCAGCTCTAAATCTTCTCTGACTCAAGTTCTCCCTAAAAAGTTCTCCCTAAAAAGCCAAACTCTTTTCTTCTATGTTCACTGTTCCAGCTCTCACTGGTTCACTGTATCTTGCCCTCCTGCCTGGGAATTCCAACCTGATCTCAGAATCAGCCCTTGTCCAAAGTCTACTCCCCCTGCCTTATCTATGATCTTCTCTAACACCCTCTTCCCAGAGAAGTAAAGGCAAGTTTGGGAGCATGCCATCTCCATGCCATCACTCTCCCGCCCTCATTCTCCAACCAGTGGGTCTTTGCCCCTTCCCATCCTCTTTTAATTTTGCCATAAGAATAGCAAGGGAATGGTGACTCCATCCTCCTGAGCTTTCAAGTCACCTATCCCACCCTTTTGATGGCTCTTTTGCTTTATCATGAGCAAGCCAGACAGGGTAATTAGGTCTTTTGATGGGTTTGGTCCCTGCCTTGTAACAGAATATCAAGATGACCTTGTCAGGTCTCCTCAATTCCTACAAACTCAATTTCCTAGTCTATTAGTGAGCATTTCCTAGATCTATCTCTCTCAATCTATGTGAAATAATGACCAAGACCACTGGCCCTTCAAACCAGCAGGCTCACCAGGGCAATTATTATTTCCAGACGTATCTCCTTTTCTCTAATCACCCTTTACTCTGTCACCTATCAGATCCTCCTCCTTAAAGATCTCTCTCCAACCAGAGGGGTGTCCATCTACTCTGATGGATGCTCTCCCCCATTAAACCTAGCATAATGGTGAACAATCTCCAGTGGACTTCTTGTCTCTGGCACATTGGCCCCTAGCCCACAGTCACCCTTGGGACCTGTCTGGCAGCTGCCTGAACTTTTGTTTCAGAGGCAGTCCCAAGTGGCTGACTGTTGACTACTTCATCATGGGCCTGAGGTGTTCTTTGGATGAAAAAGAAAAGTAGACTCAAATTCAATTAAAATCTAAAATGATGTCTTTGGTAAATAACAATCTTATACATGAAAATTTGGTTCAGCTGTAACTGGACTTTGGGTTTAAAGGAATTTCTCCCTTTGAATCTAGGAAGATCACTGAATTTAAAAATATTGCTTTGTAACTTGCCAAACTTATTTTGCAATTTGTTTTAACAGGTTTCTGGTGATATAGAAATGCATAGTCAGTACTCATTATAGCCCCCAAGGTAGATTTTGCAATCTCTGGTTTAATGTCATTGATCCATAACTAGAATTTAATAAAAGGAGTAGAATTCCATATGAATACAATTGTGATCTTCATTCAGATAGAGGTATGATAGAATATCAGCATTCTCAGTCATCCAGCTGTAACTGATAAATGTAAATGGAGTAAAGGCAAATGAGATAAATATGTCTAAATGTAAATGCTGGTATTCTTAACACCTTATATTCTATAGAAAAACTATTGGGGTTGCTAATGTTTTCATAAGTTGCCCATGTGAAAATAGTTCAACACTGCTTGAAAGTAACTAAGGTTGAAATTTATTGTGTTAGCTGGCGCCGTGGCTCAGTAGGCTAATCCTCTGTCTTGCAGAGCCGGCACACCGGGTTCTAGTCCCGGTCGGGGCACCGATCCTGTCCCGGTTGCCCCTCTTCCAGGCCAGCTCTCTGCTGTGGCCAGGGAGTGCAGTGGAGGATGGCCCAAGTGCTTGGGCCCTGCACCCCATGGGAGACCAGGATAAGCACCTGGCTCCTGCCATCGGAACAGCGTGGTGCGCCTACCGCGGCGGCCATTGGAGGGTGAACCAACGGCAAAAAGGAAGACCTTTCTCTCTGTCTCCCTCTACTGTCCACTCTGCCTGTCCCCCCCCCCCAAAAAAAAAGAAAGAAAGAAATTTATTGTGTTATCTTATTTAGAAAATGTTGTCTTAATTTGGAGAATTCTAAAGGGTGATTTCAAAATGTAAATCATGGAAATCAGCAGGTGGAAGGCAAAAGCTATTATTTGACATAGAACTAGAATCTGATCCTCTGTTTAAGCCATGGGGTTTTTATTATATTTTAAAATCATCTTAAAAACCTGTTTAAGCCTTTCCTGCAGCATCTCCTTCTGATAGTTTTGTCCCATTGGTGATTCTGTCCGTTTTCTAGCCAGCACCAGTAAGCTATTTTCTCTTCCCTAGTTCTGATTCTGTTAAAATTGTTCCAACTTATGGGATAATTCCATGTGCTAACTAATTTAAATTTTTATTTCCAATTTTTGGAGTGACCAAAGAGACTACTGTTAAAATAATCTGTTGTGTTCTCTACTGTCCCATTAAGCTCTGACTGTTTAGGAGCAACTGAGTTTTAAAAAAGTTATGGCTTGTTTAAATATATACTCATTCTTTTTTTAAGATTTATTTATTTAATTTGAAAGTCAGTATTACACAGAGAAAGAAGGAGAAGCAGAGAGAGAGAGGTCTTCCATCTGCTGGTTCACTCCTCAATTGGACACAATGGCCAGAGCTGCACCGATCTGAAGACAGGAGCCAGGAGCTTCCTCCAGGTCTCTCACGCAGGTGCAGGGGCCCAAGGACTTTGGCCATCTTCTACTGCCTTCCCAGGCCATAGCAGAGAGCTAGATTGGAAGTGGAGCAGCCAGGACTCAAACCAGTGCCCATATGGGATGCCAGCACTGCAGGCAGCAGCTTTACCCACTACGCCACAGCACCAGTTCCTATACACTCATTCTGAGGCATCTGAGTAATCACCTTGTAACAATGATCACATCTGGTCTATATTATGTCATGATGTTAAGGTATCTTATTTCTACCCTATATTTTAAATCTCCTTGGCATCCTTGACAGGCATTCAAAAAAAAATCAAAGTTCTAAATCCTCTGGACTTTGATATTTCCAGTTGGGCCCCTAGAAATATTAAAGGTTATATGTCGGCCGGCGCCGTGGCTTAACAGGCTAATCCTCCACCTTGCGGCACCGGCACACCAGGTTCTAGTCCCGGTTGGGGCACTGGATTCTATCCCGGTTGTCCCTCTTCCAGGCCAGCTCTCTGCTATGGCCCAGGAAGGCAGTGGAGGATGGCCCAAGTCCTTGGGCCCTGCACCCGCATGGGAGACCAGGAGAAGCACCTGGCTCCTGGCTTTGGATCAGCACGATGTGCCGGCCACAGCGGCCATTGGAGGGTGAACCAACGGCAAAGGAAGACCTTTGTCTCTCTCTCTCTCTCACTATCCACTCTGCCTGTCAAAAAAAAAAAAAAAAAAGGTTATATGTCTCTCATCTTGTAGAGACACCAACTAATTAAGCTTTTTGGATTATATTACCGGTACTGTCAAGATGTGAAGTGGTATTAAATTTTAAGTTATGATAATGTAAAATGCTATGGATACAAATGTCCAAAAGTTAAAAAGTCTAATGATCTTGTGTTACCAGACTGATGGTTATCTTGAGAAAGGCCCAGAGGCCTAAAAGGAATAAATGTTTTGTAAGAGCCTACAGGTGCTTTCAAAAATACTATGTGGAGTAATCAAGTGCCTCTTCTTGGTTAATGAGTTTATAATTTTAAACATGGCTATTTAAAGTCTTTTGTACTGTTTTATGTATCAGATTTGCTGTTCATAAAATAAAAGCATTGTTGGTTGTGTGTTTATCTGTGTCCTCCTCTGGGTTCTGATGAACTGTTTCCAATGACTTTTATTGTATTCAGTACTTTGGGATGGCTCTGTAAGCAGGTGAAGCCAATAATGGACTACAGGTTCCAACTAAGAGAAAGTATGGTTAACTGAAGTTATTAAGAGCAGAAAGTGATTCAAAACCATTGGTAATTTAAAGGTTAAAGATTTTAAGAAGCTATTACTGGAACTGCTTAATGTTCTATCTTGTATGTTATGTTACACATGTATACATATTGTATGCCTACATGGGAAAATTTATTCAAGAACTCTGTTTTAATTGGCTTATAGAAAAAAATTGATCATCAATTTAAACTGCTAAGTTAATTGGAGATACATTTCAGTTCGTGTGACCTGAATTTGTATCAGATGTTTTAAATTTGTTGGTAGAAAGAAACTAAAACTGCTTAGATCATTGACATATTTGTACTTCAGTTTGCTGGTCAAACAAGTTACATCATGTTAGATATTTAAGAGATGTTTACAAATACAAGTATTCCTGTCTTTATAGAAGGCATTGGACCTTCTGGTAAATGTTTTCATAAGTTGTTATTTAATGGTTGAAATTGCTTGCTAAGTTTGCAGTTGATATTGCTATTGTCAGTAAGTGATCTGGGAAGTTTGACTTGTTCTCTCATTTCTCTATTCTCCTGTGTTTTATTTTATTTGGCAAACATTGCTAACTTTTATTTCAAAGACTGTAGAGTAAACAGATACATCTTTCAATGAGCTTTCAAGCAATATACAACAAAACATGTACTTTTTAGCAACCTCACTTTAAGACAAACTTTAGATTTGACCTGTTGTAATCCACTATATGGTTTCCAAAACTTCTGCACATTGTGCTTTTCATATCAAATTTTTTATTAAAGATCTTAGCTAGTCTCTAAATGAATATCCTTTTTATTGGATTTGTTTTCCAATTACAAATGAAATTTCATTTTATATCTATAGTTAGAAGCAATATTTACAATGGAACTGTACAAATTTAGGTCAAAATAAAAATATATGTATTTGTGGCTTCATAAAACATTTTTGTATCTTTAAAGAAAGCAGAAGTAACAGCAATATATGTAGAAGTAATGATTTAGTGACTGTAAACAAGACAAAGCAATACAATTGTGAACTTTTGCAGACTGGGGACAATGAAATGTTTAGCTACAATTTTCCCATACAAACATGGAACAATATTCATATAGAGTAAATACCCTCACAAGTAACTGATTAGTGATGAAAATACACCAATTTAGACCAAAGCAAAACACAAACTGAAATTTATTGGGGTTACCCATATTTTAAATTCAACATGCTTGCTCTATTTAAAAATACCTGTAGAAGCTTCTAATAAATTGCTTATGTCTCCAGTCATTACAGAGAAAGTATATTTGACTGTTAACTGGTAAAGCAACTCTTAAATTTGAAATTACTGTTGTATCACTTATTAAAATAATTTTAGATAAGATGTCATTCACCCTGTCTTTTATACTACTGTGTCTGTTTAAGTGTTTACAGAAGGTGATAATGGAATGAACCAAACCTTCACCAACCAGGCAGTCAGCCAAATGCTGCTACAGGGATATACTCAGCTCCCCACTCAGGGTATCGCAGCTTGACACATTGCCTCATGTCAGCAGAGAGTAACTTGTCACTCCATGTTAGCAGGAAGTAGCTCTAAAGACAGATCATTGTCCCACCACCCCTCCTGGACTTTGGTGCTTATGTAATCCCATACAACACTTGCTTTATGAAAAACAAAAGGGGGGAATGTTAGTAAAATGGTGCTGTCTTATCTGTGGCATGATTAACATCCTGGACACCATCCTAGGCTCTAGCCTCTGCCACCATTGCTAGAAGCCAGGTGACCAGATGGCCCAACCACAGGTGTCAACTCCACCCCCATCCTGTTGGGATTCATTGTTCCTATTTCACTGCCCGCCCCCTCCCCTCAAGGCAAAGGTTTAACAAGACCTGTTTCCTGCACGTGTGCTCTCTCTCTTGATCTCTCTCAACCTCCCTCTGTCTCTTACTCTCTCACCCTATTCCCAAGCCCATCAGGATTCCCCCACCCGACAATAAACCTTTCCTCTAACTCCAGTGTTTAATGTGTTTTAGGGTGGCCTTACATGTTATGCAAATGATTCGCTAAAGAAGAGCTTAGTATGTGCATGAGAAAATACAGTGTATGTTATAGCAAGTAAAATAATCCAGTTCAGTTTTCATTCTTGCATTTGGGAATCAGTATAGTGCAGCAGAAAGCTTCACATTTTAAATATTTATTTATTTACTCTCACATTACATGTAAGGCAGAGAGACAAAGGGAGAGGGAGGCAGAGTGAGAGAGAGGAGAGAGAAAGAGAGAGTTTGAGAAAGAGATCCAATCTATTGGTTCACTTCCCGAAATGCCCCCAACAGCCAGGGCTGGGGCCAGGCCAAAGCCAGAAGACTAGAATTCAACCTGGATCTCCCACCTGAGTGGCAGGAATCACAAGTATTTGAACCATTACCTGCTGCCTCCCAGGGTGCCAATAACAGGATGTAAAAATGGACAGCAGAGCTGGGACTCAAAGCCAGGCACTTCCAAGTGGGACATGGGTTTCCCAAGGGACATCTGATTGCTGTAGTGAGTTTTAAACACTGTGCCAAACGCTCGCCCCAAACCTTTACAATTAGAACCTCTTGGGTTTAGATACGACACTAACTAGCTGTATGAACTTATTTAAGTAGGATATTCAGGGAAAAAAGAAGTAAGAGTAACAGGGTTAAGTTTGCAGTGCAGATAAATAGCATTTTTAGTATATTTTTATTAGTTGGCACATGTGTATACTAAAAGTACTTTTTGTAATTAAAAATTTTTAATTGCCTGGGGCATATACATACCGAGAGTTACCATTTTTCTTATCTGATCGTTGAATTAGCTTTTCTTACTTTATTTGCCAACTTCAGCCACCCTATGTGGAAGCCCCTAACTTCTCTGATCCTCGGTTCCCCTACCAGTAAAACGGTCCACAGGAGGCTCAATACGTCACTGTGGCTTTTGATTTTCCAGGGCAGCTTGTGTCTAACACAGCTACATCTGAGGTACAGCAGTCTGCAGAAAGCTCATGAGTCAGGCATGCTTGCATTTTCCTTCTCTCTCTGAAACGTGACCAAACAGATTGGTCCTTTATCAGATAAAGCCGTGTAAGACACGGATGGGTACAGGTGCTTCACGCCATGTCTGCATTCCAGCGGCCCACCTCCCGGCTGGTCAGTCAGCTCACAGTGTCCTGGGCTCAGCTTCGCTCCCGACCGGCAGGAGGCAGGGCTGCTCAGCTGGTGCGTCCTTCTCAGTGGCTCCCTCTCCCCGCCTCCTCTGTGCGTGACACCTCCTCAGCAGCTGCTTCCTCTGGGGCTTGTTATCTCTCTGGCCAAGTTCCTCTGCGGGCAATGCTGGATGCCACTGGACTTGATATGAACTACGGTCCTCTGAATATTTCAGTTGAAAAGTGATTTATGCTACTTACTATTTTTCAAAATGTTCCTGTTGGATGATTTCTAGTGATTCAGGGGAAGTAAGGGCACGCAATATCCCGTGCTGAGTCTGGAATCTTTTTTCTTTTTTTTTTTTTTTTTTGACAGTCACAGTGGACAGTGAGAGAGAGAGAGAGACAGAGAGAAAGGTCTTCCTTTGCCGTTGGTTCACCCTCCAATGGCCGCCGCGGCCGGCGCACCACGCTGATCCGAAGGCAGGAGCCAGGTGCTTCTCCTGGTCTCCCATGCGGGTGCAGGGCCCAAGCACTTGGGCCATCCTCCACTGCACTCCTGGGCCACAGCAGAGAGCTGGCTTGGAAGAGGGGCAACCGGGACAGAATCTGGCGCCCTGACCTGGACTAGAACCGGTGTGCTGGTGCCGCAAGGTGGAGGATTAGCCTATTGAGCCGCAGCGCCGGTCTCTATCTCCTCTTGATCTTCTCTTTTTTTTTTTTTTTTTTTTTTGACAGGCAGAGTGGACAGTGAGAGAGAGACAGAGAGAAAGGTCTTCCTTTTGCCGTTGGTTCACCCTCCAATTGCCGCCGCGGTTGGCGCGCTGCGGCCGGCGCACCGCGCTGATCCGATGGCAGGAGCCAGGTGCTTCTCCTGGTCTCCCATGGGGTGCAGGGCCCAAGGACTTGGGCCATCCTCCACTGCACTCCCTGGCCACAGCAGAGAGCTGGCCTGGAAGAGGGGCAACCGGGACAGGATCGGTGCCCCGACCGGGACTAGAACCCGGTGTGCCGGCGCTGCAAGGCGGAGGATTAGCCTAGTGAGCCGCAGCGCCGGCCTTGATCTTCTCTTCAGGTCTCCCAGATGATACTCAGGAGGGTCAGGACTCCTAAATATATGATGCAGGATCTGTAAAGGGAAATTGAGTTCACAGCGGCTGGAAGGGGCTCTGTGGAATGTTGACTCCTAAACTCTATTTTCTATCCATCCGCATAGCAATTAAGTACCATGTTATGTGTTAGTGTGGAGTCCCCAGAACCAGGTTCAGAGACTGGGATGTGTCTGAAAAGGACCCCTCAGATATCCTGTCCAGAGGCCCATGATTGACCTTATGGCCTTGGCTCTACCTTTTGGAATCACCTTCACTTCCATAGTGAGCACATGCTTTTCACAGGCCAGCAGCTGAACACAGTAGGTACCAATCCAGGCCCCTTGCTATGTGATGCCAGATCCTTTGCCTGAGTGCCCTGGGCTCATCAGCCTGCTCAGGACTTTCTGACAACTGCTCTGAATTCAAGGCTCCTCTATTCCACACTCCATCCTTCCATCTCTCCTTCACAGGGATCATTGCAGCATTGCATAGGAATTGCTCCGTCCCCATCCCAGCACAAACGTTTCTTCCAGTAAATTCCTGGTACCTTGGCATTGTCTTCATGAAAGACGCAAACTAACAGAGAGCAATCCTGGAAAGTGCGGTGAGTGAGCAGGGAGAAAAGAAGAGGGAGGAAAAGAATTGAGGGTGTGGGCAGGGCTATGTCTGTGGGCGCATGGAGGCTCAACCCTGCCCTGGACCTCTGAGAATTTTCAGAGCTCCACTCAGAATTACATCACGACAAAGCATGACACGTGGAGTATGTATTCCAAACTCCTGTCCTCGCCAGGGTGGAGGGGCACTCATTGTCTTACACGCCTAGGCTGGCTGTGCTACCTGTCCAGGGGTTATGCTGGGACTGAGCCAGGCCAGCCAACACCTGAGCCCAAGCTCTCCATCACCAAACCATGCTCCTCAGACTTGTACAACACTGGAAAGCTTTGTTTGAAATCAACGTGATGTCTGCCCATCCGTACCTTTTTTTTTTTTTCCTAAGTTAGGGACAATTTAGAGAAGCATCTTTTACTAAAACAGTCCATACTAGCAGAGGGATAATCTAGTGAGCCTGTGGGAGACTGTGATCACCTGTAGCTGTGCTACCTTAGGTGGATGATTCAAACTCTCTGTGCTTCAATTCTTTCATAGCTCAGAAGTCAATAATCATTCATCATGCTGCCCCTGTAGGGCTATTTTACAGATCTCTAGAGCACATGGGTATGAAGTAGCTTTTCAAATTGTTAAGCTAAGCGCCATCCAAGTGGAGTGGATTATGCTTCTTGGATAACCTTGAACTTTCTCACCACTTCCCTGCTGTGCTCTAATTCTGAAACAAATACCTACATTGTCCCCTCTAGACTTTCCCCACCTCCACCCCACTGTGTTACAGGAGCCCTCTCATGACGAAACTGCTTTCACAATCTCACCAGTACAGGATGTTTCATTCTGCCCCAACAGAGCTTAGATAACACAGATTTAAGAGCCTGTAATTCATCCTTCATTGATCAATGTTCTTCACTGTTCTTTGCTTGCCTGAACCCTGTCCCATTCACTTGTAAAGCCAGAGACTTAAGAGCAGTGAGCAGTGCCAGGTCTCTCTCATGTCAGGGAGGGCAGCTTTCTCTTACCCCTCCCTTCCCAAAGAGGTTCTAAATCTCACTGGGTAATTAATGTACCTCTAGGAGACTCTCATGAAAGCTATGGCCCCTCTCCTCCGGGGCAGGGGGAATAATAATAAAAACAGAAGCACATGCAGACACCGCCCCCCCATATGTATAGACGCACATCGATTAGGTAAGGTTTTGCAGATATTCACAGCTCCCTGAAACCTGTGGCCGAGTCACTGCGGTAAACATCCAGTCTCTGATGCCAGCTACATCCAGTTTTAAACACTTGGTGCAGTGAAACATCCCCCCACTGATGCTGGCACACAGGGGTCAACAGGAAAGAGTTGTCTTTAGCCTCAAAGTCACACCACCTTCCCCAGAAGCCCATCCTAGTCCCAGGAAATGCGTGAGGGAATGGCTGGGCAGCTTATAGCAGATGCGACAGTTTTCTGAAGGGAAGTTGTTTTGAGCCTTGGAACAAGCTTGTGTTGGCTCTCCCTCTGCCGGCCCGTGGCTAACACACTCCCTTTGTTTGGATTCCACTGAGTGTTGGCTGGACCTGCGCAGAAGGTAATGGAGTCAAAGATGGGAGACAGAGCTAGGGAGGCCATCTGGGTTAGCAAAAGCTAAGGAAGAGTGTCTTTCCTTTTGTGATGCCTCAATTGTTGTTTGCTGGGCAAATCCCTCCAGAGTGTCTGCTGTGGGGAGGCTTTGGGACAAGGAGGTGAGTGAGACACAGCACTGCTCACAAGCCCTGGGCCCCATCACAGGAAGACAGCCTGTGTCCTTGGACTTAGAGATCCTGCAGATTGACCTGCATATGGTAATAGTTAATGAAGAGCCAGGACTTTGGGCTCTGAACCCCAGCTCTGTCTGCTGGTGGAGTAATTGATTGACTCACTGGTGCTTGAGCTCATTCAATCTCAGTTTTCTCATCTATAATACAGGCCCAATGATAGTCTCCACATTACATCATTGTTGAGGGGATTAGGTATATGTTGAGTTCTTGGTAAAAGTTTAGCAATAAAAAAAATTTAATAAGTGGATGAGGGTAGCTTAATTTTTATCCTAACATAGGAATAGCATTTTTAAAAAAGTTTTCATTATACTTACACTTGACAATAAGACTTTCTTGTTGAATAAGATTGAACCACTTGAAATTGTTCATATTCAGCTAATGGAAGAATTCAAAAATTCAGATTAAAAAACCAGAAATTTCTTAGAGCTACACACATTTAGGTGGATATTCTTGACCTTGTATACATGCAAGTAAATAATGCTAGTTTGATGTAGGCCTGCAATCCCAACCAGACCAGACATTTAACGCACTCAATCTGCCAGGTGGCCATGGAGGATCCACGTGTGCCCGAGAGGGTGGAACTTAGGGGCAGTGGGAGCAGGACCAACATCTATTCTGCTTGAAGGAGACCCTGGGGCTCTATTCTGTTCCCTTAGAACTCTTTGGGCAGCAGTGACCAGGCCCTCTGCCTCTCCCTCCCCAAGGGCAGGCTGCTGCTTCAGAAGAAACACTTGGCCCTGGCAGTAAGGGCTACAACCTCTGCAGGCAATGTCATCAGCTCCTTAAGATGAGATGAATCGTTGCTTTGACTTTGTAATTTCCCAACCACTTTGGGGAATCAGGAATCCTGCCGGAGCACAGTGACTTATTAGAGTAAAACTGTGGTGGAGTTCAACCCACATCTCCCTTTGTTGGCCTAAGAATTTTGCCAACATAAATAACTCCTCACTATTTTTAGAACAGAGGCAGGACATAGCTATCAAACTGTGCACAGCCTAGCAGAGTTTAGCAATGCATTTGAGTGCTTTGAAAATATTTGGCTGCTCCTGCGAAGGGGTGGAGGAAGCTAGTGCCAGAAGGTCTGCTCTTTGAGTTTTCTGGCCGCTACGCTGATGAAGCTCTTGCTGATGTAGACACACTTTAACAAATGTGCTGCCATACTCCATTGAGACTGTTCTCATCACTCCAAGTTACAGATAGTGGATGTGCCTGAGTGAAGGACAATGGACTAGGAGACGAGAGCCCTGGGCTCTACCCCTGACTTTGTTACTCACCAGCTCTGTAAGCAGGAGCAAGTTACCCAGGTTCTCAGGTCTACAGTCACCTCCTCTATCCACCAAAAAATTAATAATAACCAAAGTGATTGAGTCAGATGATCTCAGAATAGTTTTAAAACTCTATATTCTTAGTAGAAGTTTGATAGCCAGGAAAAAGTAACTTCTGAATTAAGGAGTCTATGAACGTGAAAGTAATAAGAATACAGAAGTTTAAGGGCCCAAAGGAAAATTAGAAAAGATGGGAGTTGGCTGGAGCCGTGGCTTAACAGGCTAATCCTCTGCCTTGCGGCACCAGCACACCGGGTTCTAGTCCCGGTTGGGGCACCGGATTCTATCCCGGTTGCCCCTCTTCCAGGCCAGCTCTCTGCTATGGCCCAGGAAGGCAGTGGAGGATGGCCCAGGTCCTTGGGCCCTGCACCTGCATGGGAGACCAGGAGAAGCACCTGGCTCCTGGCTTCGGATCAGTGCAGTGCACCGGCCACGGCGGCCATTGGAGGGTGAACCAACGGCAAAAAGGAAGACCTTTCTCTGTCTCTCTCTCTCACTATCCACTCTGCCTGTCAAAAAAAAAAAAAAAAGAAATGATGGGAGCGTATTTTATTCATTAAAATATTATTGATAGGATGAAAAGGTCAAATTTCAGTACATACATTGACATGTACTCAAAAACTGCTCTACGTCAGTAAGCAATGGGGCAGATGACGCAAAAATAAAATGATGAAATATTATGCTTGAAAGGGTAGACAACTGGTAAATTTGTAGAAATTTGCTATTCATCAAGGGAATGCAAATTGAAACTATAAAGAGCTATCCTAGTATACACACCAGAATAGCTAACACGACAAAGAGTGATGAGGTTAACACTACTTAATGTGAGGAGCAACTGGAACTTTCTTTGTTGTAGGATGGGATATAAAATAGTACAAGTATTTTGGAAAACAGTTTGATATTATCTACAAATATGAATACATCCTGAGAATCCCCAACTTACAATGGTTTGAGTTCAGATTTCTCAACTTTGCAATGGTGTGAAAGTGTACTAATACCATCATTCAGCTCTGACCGTTGCAGCCAATTGAGGAGTGAGCCAGAGGATGGAAGACCTCTCTCTCTCTCTCTCTCTCTCTCTCTCTCTCTCTGCCTCTCCTTCTCTCCTTGTGCATGTAACTCTGACTTTCAAATAAATCAATGAATCTTTAAAAAAATTCCCATAGGATTTTGGAGCCTTGAATTCTAGCCAGTTCTGTATATATCCTTTATGGTCAAAAACATCAATTCTGTCTAACCCTCAATGTACCATTTATAACATTTGCAGAATAACCTGACTTTTTTCGTGATTCCTCTGGCTTCACTGAGTTAGGCACACATTCGGCAGCTGATTCATGCTGGATACTGTGCTTTATACCCCAGGGGTGTTGCAATAATGAGACTGAGTCCCTGGCCCCAGGAGGTCATTGAATGACTGGGGAAGACAGACTCATACACGGAAACTGTCTCATCAATTCATGAAGTGGATGGAGACAAAGAAGAGTGTGAGTGGGTCAAAGAAAGCTTTCAGAGGAGGGAATGACCCTAGAGCTGAGTCCTGAAGGATAGGTAGAATTTGGTCAGTGGTCCTATGACCAGTTGGAATCTCTGGATGCTAAGCAGAGGTGCAGAGAAGGCAAAAGTGGCCAGCACCAGTTACAGACATACGCAGGGGCTAGGTAATCAGAGGCCTTGAATGCCAACCTGAGGAGCTTGGTCGTTCCATGTGGAACAGGGTTAGAGCCAAATCTCACCTTACACTTGTTAGTAAATAAAGCTTTATTGGAATACACCCATACTTATTCATTTGTGCTGTCATTGGTTGTTGCTGCACAACAACGGCAGAGAGGAGTGGTTGTCACAGAGACTATATGGCCCAGATTTTGACAGTCTAGAAGATGGCTAGATGATGATGAGCCACTGTGGGCTTCAAAGCACAAAGTAGTGGTAACTCATGTGAGAGAGGTAGGTTGCCCTAACATTCAGTGGAATAGAGATAAGCGATTTTTGCTTTTATGGTACAGAAGTACCTTTGGGGACCCGGTCAACTTGAGTACTGTATTCTCTGAGGCCAGAACTGTGCTGAGCCCTTCTCCACATCCATGAACATTGACCAATCTGCTGTATGAGTTCATGAATGTAATTGGACTTCAGCACCCTGAACAGGAATTGAACTGATGCAGGCAGAGCCCTGCTGACGTTGAGTTGATGTTCCCCAAGCTTCAGGTTTAGGGTGCTAAAGAATGTCATTCTTTTTCCTCTTTTTGAGTTTGGAAAGCAATTGATAGAAAATCTTAGACCTTGGGGAAATAGAAATTAAAATATTTATTTAATTTCACTCATAATTTAAACAAACTTACTACCCTATACACTGGAGGGCTGAATGACTTCAAGGTTTTTCCTATGAAGTCTTGTCCTTGAATGTTCACCTTCACAAACAAGCAGTGATGGGTAGAAATAGAGATGGGTAGTAGAAATAGAGAGATATTCTGAGCTATGTCTGCAAACACACAGATCAGCTAAGTCTGTTAATTCTCTGGGGAGAGACTGAGGCAAGAGCACAAGAACCCCACTCATGCAGCTCTACCTCCATGTGGAAGTACAAAGGCAGAGGAAGGGAGCTGTCCACCACCTCACTGTAGGGTTATTTCCCATTACAGAACTATGTTTTTGGTAATGTATTGATGTTAGGCTATTATGAGATTGTGTATTTTTGAAGATTTATTTACTTATTTGAAAGGCAGAGTTAGAGCGAGAGAAGGAAGACAGAGAGAGAGACAATCTTCCAATGGCTTGTTCACCCTCCAAACGGCCACAACAGCTGGAATAGGCTGAAGCCAGGGGCCTGGAACTCCATCTGGGTCTCCCACATGGGTGACAGGGGCCCTAGTACCTTGACCATCTTCTGCTGCTTTCCTAGACTCATTAGCAGGGATCTGGATCTAAAATGAAGCAGCCAGGACTCCAACTAGCACCTATATCGGCTGCCAGCATTCCAGGTGGTAGCTTAACCCTCTCCACCACAACGCCAGCCCTGGATTGTGTCAGAATATGCCCCTCGGATCTGGTTTTCCTTATAGGGAACTGAGGTCCCCACTATCAATTGTACTGAGGGAAGATCCCGATGCCAAAAAAGGGAAAAAAGTCAAGCATGAGTTAGACTGCGGGGAGGGGAGACGAGTTTGCCCCAGAGGCTGAAATGGGAAGATGGGTAGAATGGCTTTAATGGTCAGAGGTAGCTGAAGGACAGGCATGGGCAGGACAGGCCACCAGGACAGGAGGTGTTCTGAGAGGAGCCTCGAGGAGGAGACAGAGCCCGTAGGAAAGGACCGTGTGAGTTGTTTCTCACATTACACCATTTACAACGTTTATTGATTTTTGTGTAAATGAAAGAGCAACAGTAACAGCAAGAATGAGAGCTAGAGCGAGAGCGAGCGAGCAAGAGAGAGAGGGAGCGAGAGGTCTTCCATGCACTGTTCGCCCAAGTGCCTGAATAGGCATTCAGATATGGGATGTGAGTATCCCAAGTGGGCCACAATGCCCACCCCACAGCCCATCCTTATCCCTAGAAGTTCAAGGCAATTCTGTTCCACAGGCCAGTGCCTATTTATTTATTTATTTATTTATGCCTGTTGCTATCTATTCCTGTCCTGGGCTTCAGATGGAGTAGCGAAAGGAAGAACAATGCCAATATCCTATGAAGCCAAAAGATAGAAAGGGACCAGCAATCTTCCCAGAGTATGGCCACCCCACCAGCCACTGGAAACAAAGCAGGGGCATTTGGCTCAGTGGTTAAGTCTCCACTTGAGCTCTGCTTATGAGTCCACCCTTCTGCTAATGTGCACTCCCAAGAAGTTGTGTCCCACCCACCATTGGAAGACCCAGATTGAATTCCAAGCTGGCCCAGCACTTAGAGAGCAAACAAGCAGATGATCTCTGTACATGTCTGTCTCTTTCTGCCTTTTAAATGTGTAACTTCTTAAAAAGAAAGAGAGGAAGGAAGGGAGGGAGGGAGGGAGGGAGGGAGGGAGGGAGGGAGGAAGGAAGGAAGGAAGGAAGGAAGGAAGGAAGGAAGGAAGGAAGGAAGGAAGGGAAGGAGGGAGGGAGGGAGTAGCATGGAGCCATACCAGGAGATGTGTGCGGAGGAACTCAGGATGCATGTCTCTGAGCATCTTGAACTTCCCAGACACCTTGAGAAAGACCACTTCTCAGAAATCACACCAGCAGGCCCCAGCCTGTCACTTCTGCTTTAAGGCAAAGGAGGTGCTGTTCTGTGCTCTCAGGAAATGCATACACTACCCCTTCCACTTGCCAGCTTGTAATAAGGAATAGCTACTCAACACTCTGGGACCTTTGGTTGTTTTGATTGCTCTGTTATCATGATCTGGGCATCCTGACTTTCATTTTCCTGGCAGATTGATAGGTCTCTGAGTCTTTACAGCTATTTGGGGATCGCAGTGAGGCCCTTGACAAGGATATGTGGAGAGGGAGGGTTCCAAGTTATTCCCAAAGTACAGTAGGGATTCAACCTTGCAGACACAAAGCAGGAGCTTTGCAACATGTGGGGCTGGGTCACTGGGAGCTGGGCTGTCTGGGGAGAGGCCTGGCAAAGGACTGGGGACACTGAGAGTCAAGAGAAGAGGAAGAGATGTAGGATGTTTATACAGGGTGATTTTGTAAGAGATCAAACCTGACATATTTTTAGGACCCGTATGAAAAATGCAAAACAGCCATCTCTTTTAAGAGCCGTCTTCGAAATTGCAATAAATTCTCCTTGACAGAAACTCAGTCAAGTCCAGCATGTAATCTTCTGCTGTCAAGAAGAGTAATGCCGAGTGCTATACACTCTTCTACTCTATGGGTTAAAAAAGGTGGCTGCTTGCCTGGGAAGCTGGAAGTTAATTTGCCAAAACTGCTTTTCAAGGCTCAGCTTTCTCCCCTTATGGGATCTCCTTTTTATCAGGCTCATGAAAAATGAACACTTTTTAGGGAGGCTCTCTTTGGCCAAGCCCTTCTAACCACTTGTTTTCTACAAAACTGATGTGACAGAATCTAGAATTAGATAAATTGGGGCAGGAACCCTAACTCTGGCAGATATTAGCTATGTGGCCTTGAGCAAGCTGCTCCCTGCATCTAAGCCTCAGTATCTCCCCTGTAAATGGGCATAATAGCTGTGGCTGACCTATAGCCTTGTTAAGATGATCAAGCGAAATAGGCATACGAAAGGCTACACCCACAAATGTGGTATTTCTCAAGTGCTGATAAATGTTAGCTGCTATTTTCGTCATCATCACCACTGTCACTACCATCATGTTTTTCTTCTTCATAACTATTTTTCTTCTCAACCATTTTATTATTTTTTTACAGTGTTTTCCTAATTCAATATCAGAGCCTGGGATCTACAGTCAAGGTTTGGGGGCCAACATGGAGGATGAGTTTGAGAAAAAGAAACCAACTGAGCTTTAATGAGCTTCTGCCTCTCTGCTATTTCCCTGAGTAGTCTCCCTCCTATGTGCATGTGTGTGTGTGTGCACGCGTGCAGGTGGGCATGTGCCTTCCCCTATTTTATTTAAAAAACTCTATTCCTATTTAATCACACAACAAATATCTTTGGAGAGCTACTGTAGGTCATCCCTATAAGAACATAAATATCACAGATATCTACCAATTTTAAAGATAAGAATTCTTTTATGACTGCCTGTCTTTCTCCAACCACTGGTCATTTATCTGCTCCTCTTCACAGCAAAACTTCCAGAAGACATATTTGCTGTCTGCACGTGGTCATAGAATTTTTCCTTCCAACGTAGGCTTCCATCGCTTTCACCACTCTTTCTACCTTTGTCAAAGCAGTGACCCATAAGTTGACAAATTCGCTGGCCACCCCCTGCCTGTGGCACTTCACTTGCATTCAGCTGGGTTGAGCCCTCTCTTGTCAAATGCCAGCATCTTCTGGTCTTCATGCACTCGGTGTTCCTAAGGCTTCCTTCCTCTACTTGCTGAGGCCATCAGTTTTTCAAGCTGTAGTGCCCCAGGGCCTCTCCCAGGCTGCTCTCCCTTCTCAATCTATACTCTCCCTCAGGTCACCCAGTCCACTGGATTTACAGTGCATCTGTGCCACCTTGAAGTCCAACCGTTATCTCAAGCTTTAACCTCCTTCCCTGACTTATATAGAAATTCCTATTACATGCCATCTCTTCTTACATGTCTTTTTCTCAGTATGCCTAAGGAGAAATTTCACCATAACATACCCTCATTTAAAGTCCATCAGTGTTCTTCAAAATCTGGTCCCTGCCTCATTCTCCAAGCCTCACTCTCAATATGTCCTGACCCTGGTTACCCATAATACTCACCCTATGCTGCACAACCGTGTAGCTCATTCAGTATTGTGTGCTATTTTAAACCACCTGCCTGTTTCTCTTATGCATTTCCCTTTTTACTGAATCCATTTCCCCCTGTTGTTTGTCCAGCCTCACTCCCCAATTGATAAAGACACTATTCAGACACTAATTAATCATAACACTTAAATGCCTCTCCTTGCTGCTCCCATGGCATCTTGGTCACTTGTCCAGCACTGATCACTTTTTCTTGTATTGTGGTTTCTTTCCCTCACTGGGATGTGGGCATCTCAAGAGTAGAAGCTGCAACCTGAAGTTGTAGAGTCCTAGCACCTGTGATAGCATCTTGCGAATAACAGCAGTGGAGTTAGCAACAACAATGAAGGTTTACAGTTTACTAGGTATCAAGTAGTATGTTTCTATAAACAAACTCTGTTGTTAGATAGAAATATTCCTGATTCTTTTAAAATGTTTATTTATTATTTTTATTTTACTTCAGAGAGAGAGAGATTTTCTCACCAACTGATACACTCCCAAAATGACTACAACAGCCAGGGCTGGCCCAGGACAAAGCCAGGATCCTGGAACTCCATCCAGGTCTCCCATGGGGGTGTCAGGAACCCAGGCTCTTGGATCATCACCCATGTTTCCCAGGTTAATGTTAGCTGGAAGCTGGAATCAGAAGCGGAGCCAAGACTCAAATCCAAATCTGCTGCACCCAGTGCCCTTATTCTTGAAGTTCCTTCCATGCTATCAGAGCAAATGGTCCAGTATGTTATCCCTCTCTTCTGACCGAACAGTTCAGGAGGGAAAATGAGGCAGATGTACCTCAGCTCTTCTGCTTTAGCTCTCTCCTAGGAATGAGTTGTCTTCAAAGAGCACTTGCTTCTCCATGCCAACAAAGCCCTTTGGCTGTGTGGATCTGTCTTCGTTATCCTGGTGTTGTACTATGTATCCCACTTGTCTGATTTTCCAGTAAGGGTGTTGTTTCCAAATGATATCTTTCATCCTATTTTTCATTAGGTTTTGGGTTCATTTAGGAGACAATGGAGGCTTTTTATTGATCAAGTTCTTAGTCCATTTCCTGTTGATATAACAAAATATCTAAGACTGGATAATTTATAAATAGAATGGTAAATCCAGGAGCATGGTGCCAGCTTTTGCTAGGCACCTGGTGAGGGCTTCACACTGCACCATAACATGCCAGAGGGTATCACATAGTGAGACAGAGCAACTGTGCTGGATCGGGCCCCTCTTTTGGTAGCATCACTACTGCCTATCATGGGAAACCTGTCCTCATGACCTCATCTTATCCCAGTTGCCTCCCAAAGCCACATTAACATGAGTTTGGGAAGTTTCCAACACATGAATTTTGAGGATATATAGTTAAGCCATAGCTGATGTCCACTCAAAGGATCCCACACATTCAAGTCAATTATTGACCCACATACTAGGTTCTCAGTAAATGTTGGTTTAACTAAAATGAAGTCTGCACATTTATGAGTCAAAAGGTAGATAGATTAAGCTGTGGTAAAATAGTAACATATAATTTCATCACTTAACACATTTATTTCTCGCTCATACCACAGGTTCAATATATTTTAGCTGGACAGACTATTCCCCAGGATTGCAAGCTTCCAATATTAAGGAGGCACCACAAGGAGTGATGATCATCTTGTGATGATGTCATCCCAGTGCATGACTTCAGGGCACTCAGCAAGACAAGAGGAAGTGGAAGCTTGCACTGTCCTGTATTGTTTCCAAGCAGAAGCACCACTTCCATTCACAGCCACCTGGCAAGGGAAAGTATTACAGCTCTGGCCCTGTTCACGGAAACCTGGGAAATGAAGCAGAGCATGTGAGTGTACAGTAAGCCTTACTGTCTCTGCCACAGAGCACATGAGCACCACATACACAATATTTATTTATATTCTTGCTTATTATCTTTAAATTTGTTTTACTGTTTAGTTAGTTTGGAACAGAGTCAGTGTAATTTGTAGATGCAATTCTAGGAACATAATGAGAACCCTCCCTCACCTTCTCTCTCTCCCACCATCTCTCCTTCCCCCTTTCTTTGGGTTTTTTCTTCTAGTTTTTTATATGACACATTTTGAAATCACATTACAGTAAAAAGGCTTAATGCTTTACAGAATAAGAAGTTTTACAAGTATAAAGCATAAAGTCCTTAGTTGAGTGGAAATATAGACAACGGCTATAAACAACAATTGAATGGGAAAATGATCATTTCACCCATACGCAGTGAATTTTGAATAATCACAGATCATTAAAATTATAGTAGTATAGCATTCTTAATCATTGCTTTGACAAAGGTATAAAAGGAAGCTTTACAAGACTGCATTTGCAGCAATACTGATACAGATTCACTCTTTCCTCCTTCCTTTTTTCTTTTCTTCCTTTCTTTCTTTCTTTCTTTCTTTCTTTCTTTCTTTCTTTCTTTCTTTCTTTCTTTCTTTCCTCCTTCCTTCCTTCCTTCCTTCCTTCCTTCCATCCTTCCTTCCTTCCTTCCTTCCTTCCTAATTTTAGCTTTCACGTATAAGGGAGAACATGTGGTATTTGTCTTTCTGGGTCTGGCTTACTTCACTCAGCATTATGTCCTGCAGTTGTGTCCATTTTGCTGCAAATGGTCGAACTTCTTTCTTTTTTATAGCTGAATAATAGTCTGCTGTGTATATGTGCCACATTTTCTTTGCCCATTCATCTGATGATGGACACCTTGGTTGGTTCCAAATTTTGGCTATTGTGAACAGCGTTGTTAAAAACATGGTGGTGCAGGTATCTCTTGGATACACTGTGATCAAGTCTTTTGAGTACATACAAAATAGTGGGATTGCTGGAAAATGTGGCAAGTTTCTTTTTTAGTTTTTTCAAGAAATGGCTACATCGTTTTCCACAGTGGCTGCACTAATTTACATTCCTACCAACAGGGTGTAAGTGTTCTTCTTTGTCCACATCCTGCTCAGCATTTGTTACTCTGTGTTTTGGATTTTAGCCATTCTGACAGGGGTGAGTTGGTATCTCATTGTGGTTTTGATTTTCATTTCCCTGATGCCTAGTGATGATGAGCATATTTTCATATATTTGTTGGCCATTTGTATTTCTTCTCTTGAGAACTGTCTATTGAGTCTCTATTGAGTTCCTTTGCCCATTTCTCAACTGGATTGGTTGTTTTTTGTTGTTGAGTTTTTTAAGTTACTGATATAATCAGAATATTAATCCTATCTCCAATGGGTGGTGCAACACAACATTTAGAATCATGGAACACTTGACCCAAGTTCATGATGAATCTCTTAGTTCTTCCATATTGCTGTAACAAAACATTTGAGAGTGGATAATTTATACATAATAGAAATTTATCTTCTTATAGTTCTAAAGAAAGAGAAGCCCATGATCAAGGTGCCAGCAGGTTATGTGTCAAGTGAGGACCCTCTTGCTGCATCCTCATGACAGGAGGCAGAAGGGCAAAAAGGGGACAAGTGCTGTGTCATCAAGTGGCAGGTGAACAGAAGAGAGAATGCCTACTCCTTCGAACCACTTTATGAGGCCTGTAATCCCACCTTCATGATTTAGTCATTTCCCAAAGGTTCCACCACTTTATACTACTGCATAGGACATTAAGTTCCAATATATGAATGATGGAGGATGCATTCCAATCACAGCAGTAAGTGCAATGTGTGCTGAGTGACATCAGACCAATAAAAAGAGTACTATCAGAGATGGTGCATGGGAAAATGTCAAGCCAGTGCAACCAGGGGATCCCTCCCCACTTCTCAATCCCAACACAGGTTCCATACTTACAAAATGAAGATAGTGTTTCCTGATTCATATATCACTGTGAAGATTAAGTAAGATAAAATACAGAGTACCAAGCTTAGTATCTCACTTTTGGTTAAATTTTCAGGAAATATTGCTTCCTATCCTTTTGTTGACTTCTAGATAACACAACCCTTTTGATTTTTGGAAAACCCCTGTAGCTTTTATAACTCTATAGTTCTATAAAAGCTACAGAGGTTTTCCAAAATATCATTGCTCAGAATAAAGGAATTTTTTTAACTATCGAGGAATTACAAGTTCTTTCATATCATAGGAGTCTTTCTTACCACTTTATTTGGAACAAAGAACTGTTTGTCAAGATCTATTAGCCTGAAATGTACTCAGTGTTGATTTTCAAAATACTGGAGGTCATGTGACAACATTGGGTTTTTAAAAGAAAAATGAACTTAACAAAGATTTTAAAATTATTTCTTAAGCAGGATGAGGGTATTTAGGTTTTATAGGAAGAAGCATTGTTTATAATTTTTTAAGTGGGGCTGGCGCTGTGGCATAGCGGGTAAAGCTGCCGCCTGCAGCACCGGCATTCCATGTGGGCACTGGTTCCAGTCCCAGCTGCTCTACTTCCAGTACAGCTCTCTGCTATGGCCTGGGAAAGCAGTAGAAGATGGTCCAAGTCCTTGGGCCCCTGCACCCACGTGGGAGACCTGGAAGAAGCTCCTGGCTCCTGGATTCAGATCATCGCAGCTCCAGCCATTACAGCCAACTGGGGAGTGAACCAGTGGATGGAAGACCTCTTTCTCTCTCTGCCTCTCCTTTCCTCTCTATGTAACTCTTACTTTCAAATAAATAAATAAATCTTTAAAAAATAATTTTAAGAAATATTTTACAATGAGTTTAAAAATAAATCTAAATAAAGGGAAATGAAATAATGATCATGGATAACCCTTGAAGACACAGTGCTAAGTGAAAGAAGCCAGACACAAAGAACACATTATGTAACTATATTTATATAAAATAACTAGAATAGGCAAGTCCATAGAGATCTAAACAATATTGGCAATTGTGCAGGGCTGGAGTGTTTGGAAGAATTATGCAACGACTGTTAATAGGTATGGGATTTATTTGGGAGGTGATAAAATATTCTAAAATTGAGTGTGATTGTAGCTTCACAGCTCTATGAATTCATTAAAACCCTTAACTTGTACAATTTAAATGTGTGAACCTTATGGTATGTGAATTATATCTAAATCAAGTTATAAAAATTATTTAGTGTTACCTATTTAAATATTACACATAAATAATGAAACAAAATTATGAAAATTGATATTGATGGCTTGTATTAAAACTTACAGTGATGCTATTGACCCAAAAAGCTTTGAATCCCAAATAATTTAGATGGAAATGGAGTTGATTTGCTTTAGGTGTCTCTCAGATGACTCACAAGTTAGATCTAGAAATGATCAAAAAGTGGTGAGTTAAATAAAGTTCTTTCATGAAATGTCACAGTAGAAAAAATATTTTAATGAATATATAGTTTCTATATTGTTCATATTATACTGTTTTATACATATTAATGTTACATAACAAAATTAATAATTTAAATGTTGTAGGTAGATATTTGACCAAAAATATTTTGATCAAGAATCCGTAAAATTTATTTAATCAGGTTGTCTAAAAATTTTGGTGATATCTTCACATTAGAAAAATGGAGTTTCAAATGAAAATAATAACAATTTAGGATCCCGAAATTATGAGGGAGAATGAGGGAGAGCCCTAATAATACTGTAGAATCCTGCTAGTCTTAAGATTTGGACCATGCCCAGGTTTAAGCCTGAGGTAGAGGGAGAATTTCTTAGGAAAAAAGACTTATTATTTGAGGAAGAGAGAGAGAGAGAGAGAGAGAGAGATTTATGTTCTATCTGGTGAGAGAGAGAGAGAGAGAGAGAGATTTGTTCTATCTGGAGAGAGAGAGAGATTGATTGATTGATTGATGTTCTATCTGGTTTGCTTCCCAAATGACTGCAACAGCCCAGATTGGGACAAGCAGAAGCCAGGAGCCAGAAACTCTCTTACTTGGGTAGCAGGGACCCAAGCAATTGAGCCATTATTTGCTTATCTGCTTCCTTCGTAGGCTTGTTAACAGGAAGCTTGATAGAAGTAGAGCAGTTGAAACTCTAAAATAGAATGCCAGCCTCACAAATGGTAGGTTACCTGATGGACTACAATGCTGGTTCCGAGGAAACATTTCTTAAAAATGGAAAATGTTTTATCCAAAGGTTAAATCAGTAAGTGATGTAAACAGGCATTATTAAAACCCAGGTCATCAAAAAATATATAGAGGTGGTCATCTTGCCCAGTGGTCCGACTCCAGCTGAGATGCCTACATCCTATACCAGAGTACCTGGGTTGGATTCCAAGCCCCAGCTCTCAATTCTAATTCCTACTAATTAAAATTTTGGGAGGCAGCAGATGATAGTTCAAGAAATTGACTTCTTGCCACCCACATGGGAGACTGGAATTGAATTCCTGGCTTCTGACTTTGGCCCAGCTTATCTCCAGCAATGCAGACATTCAAAGAGTGAACCAGAGAATGGGAGTATGCATTCAGTAACCCCCTCCTCCTCTCCCTCTCTTCCTCTCTCTCTTTTTCTCCTTCTCCCTCTCTAATAAACAAATGCATTACACATATGGCACAATTTCTTTAAGAAGGAAACGTGGATGAACCTTGAGGGCATAATGCTAAATGAAATAGCCAGACACAGAAAGATAAACACTTATTTAAGATTCCATGCAGTGACTCATACATTATTTATAAAAGTTGAACTCACAAAACCAGAGAGTATAACAGTAGTTGTCAAAGTCTGTGGATGAGGGAAATGGGGAGATGTTGATCGAAGGGTGCAAACTTTCAGTTGTGAGATGAGTAAGTTTTGGTGATCTCACGGATGGCATGAGTGTCAATGATGGCTGACTAGCTTGATAGTGGAAAGCATTACTGACACACTATTGTATTATACATCTTGAATATATTCGGTCCCTGTTTCTCAATTAAATATTTTAAAATTTAAAAGACGTATTAGACATGTGAATACTACACATAAAGTATTAAACTCTTCCAATGATGTAATTGTCAAGTGAAGACTGAATGATGAAACATCTGTTAACAATTCTCTAGCCCCATGTTTTGAAACTGCAAGTTGCAACACATTAGTGAAACATGAAATCAATTTAGTGGGCACCCAAACAGCACTAGCATATATTATATCTTGTGTTTTTGTGTCTTAAATCACATACAGACACACACATGCATACTCATAATCAGAATACAGTTAGTAGAAGACAATGTAATAAAACTGACAATTTCACTTAACAAAAAACAGAATAAAAGGGCAACTATCAATATAGATAAAGGTAAATACTGTGAAGTTTTTCAGAGATGTATGTGTGTGCAGGCATGTGTGCATGTATGTGCCTGGTTGTGGAATACAGTTTCTTCCTTACTAGACTTTGCATATTAAAAATCTTTGAAACTCATTTTAGTAGAAGGAGCTTTTACAGTGGGTATGAAGTTGGATGTGATGACCCCTAAGTTTCCATCCAACTCTTGGTTAATAATTCTGGAATTCTCAGAACAGAAGAAGAAAAAACGCTGTCCTCCCTGAGACCAAGGAGATGGCGTGTTGTTCAGCATTGCTGAACACACACGAGACCCCGGCCATCCAGTAATTGTAAGCACATTGCCCAAGTATTCACCAGCTCCAGGGAAAAGTCCATGGAGAAGTAAAACCCAGAAACTCTTCCATTTCAGTGGTTAAATCACAAATCCAATGACTCTAAATGATCAACCTATTTAAATTTCTAGACAGAGCAGCTTTGTAATCAGTGAACATCTAATCCTCAGTTCTTCATAGTGACCGTCATTTGTGCTAATAAAATTCTCAGTATTAGGCCTCTTACTACCAGTAATATTTCCCACAAGGCATGGGGTCTGTAGCGCATCAACACAACTGGAGACCAAACACAGTCTGACCACAGACCACTGGAACACCTCTTAAAAATTCCAAGACAACTTTTAAAAAATGAAGTAGAAACGTTTTTCCTCTTAAAGGATGAAGTATCACCACTTGGCAAGCAGCTTATGAGTGTATGTTATTGTAAACATACTTTTTTGGAATAAAGTGGCTGAAACTGAAAAAGCTGGCTAGATTAATAACTCTTCAATGCTTCTGCTCACAAATGCAATGACCCAACTTAAAATAAGTTAACATTTACCGGGTATAAACTACATGCCAGGTGCAGTGATGAGTGCCATGGGTTGGTCCTGCTAGGAAAGTCTCAAGGATGTACAATTTAATCATGGTAATGAACTGTACCCAAGTAACAATTATGGAGGGCAGACTTTGCTAGGGACAAATTAACTTTTTTTTAAAAAAGATTTTATTTATTTATCTGAGAGTCAGAGTTAACACACAGAGACAGACAGAAAGGTCTTCTGTTTGCTGGTTCATTCCCCAAATGGCCACAATAGCCAGAGCTGGGCCGATCCAAAGCCAGGAGACAGGAGCCTCCCACATGGGTGCAGGGGCTCAGGCACTTGGGCCATCTTCCACTGCTTTCCCAGGCCATAAACAAAGAGCTAGATCAAAAGAGGAACAGCTGGGACACCAATTGGTGCCCATTTGGGATGCTGGCGCCATAGGCAGGGGCCTAACCTACTGCGCCACAGAGCCAGTCCCACTAATTTAACTTTTCTGAGCAAAAAACTTTTCAGATGAAGTGAAAACCACAGACTCCCTAACTAGAAAAATGCACACACTCACACACACACATATATTCGCTTATAATGTAATTATTGTGCATTCTAGGTTTCAAACACTTAAGAGAAGTTAAATAAAAGCCTTGTGGAAATGTAAAGAAATTATTTACAAGAGAAATTCCCTTAACTAACCTCCTTTTAACCAACACACTGGCTTAACTAGTGCCTTTCATTTTCTTTTATGAAAATAGCAGCTGATGCCAAGGTATGCTGAGTGTTCCCTGCTCAGAGGCCATTTTCTTGATGTACTTCTGCTCTTGTCCTTTGAATATTGCAATGACCCAGGGTCAGTAGTGTTTGCTCCTGTCTTAATCTGTTTGGGCTGCCATATAAATATGGATTGGAAGCTTAAACAACAGAAGGTAATTTTCTCAAACTCAGGAAGCTAGAAGTCCAATATCAAGGTTCAGACCAATTAGTTTTGGTTGTGAGCTCTCCTCCTGATTTGAAGAGAAGGGAGGGGAGGGGAAGGAGAAGAGGAGAGGAGAAGAGAGAGGACAGGAAGGGAGGGGAAGGAAGGGGTGGGGAGGAGAGGGGTAAGGAGGGGAGGGGAGGGGAGGAGAGAGGAAGGGAGAGGAAGGGAGGAGAGGGGTAAGGAGGGGAGGGGAGGGAAGGGAGGAGAGGAGGGGGGAGGGGAGAGGAGGGGAGGGAGGAGAGAGCAGAGGGGAGAAGAGAGGAGAGGAGGGGAGGGGAGGGGAGAGGAGATACTCTGGTGTCTCTTCAGGACACTAACTCTATTGGATCAAGGCTCCACCTTTAATGCAATCTTTAACCTTCATCCTTTTCCAAATACAGCTACTCTGGGAATTAGGGTTTCAATATATGAATTTGGGGCAGGATGACACAAATATTCAGCCACTAACAACTCCCAAGCCTAGTTCACATTTGCAGTTACACAGTTTTCTCAAAAGAATGTAAATCAATGTAAAACAGGTATAAGCTCTGTGGTAGGCAGGGTAACCACATTTTCATCCCCAAAACCAAAATTGGTTAAATAACATGACAAAAGGGAATTAAGGGTGCAGATGGAATTAAGATTACCTATCAGCTGCCTTTAAACAGGAGTATTGACATTAATTTTCCAGGTAGGAAAAAGTGAAAAAAAAAAAAAAGCTTAAAATAAGAGAACCAGAGAGATGGCAGCATGAGAAGGCATCAGCCTAACATTGACTTTGAAGATAGATGAAGAATGCTCTAACACGAAAAGGAAGATGACAACAAGGAAAAGGGTTCCCCTTAGAGCTTCCACAAAGTAAGGCAGCCCAACCTTGACTTCAGTCCAGGGGGAACTGACGCTAACCTCCAGATTTGTAATGTAACATATAGTGTTTTTAAGTCATAAAATTTGTACTGTTTTGTTACAGTAATAATTGAAAAAATTAAGCTGCAAGATATTTCAATTATATATAAACTAAATAACATGTATGGAAAGTCTTGATGACATGTTGAGACCAGTTAAACATTTGCTGACATATTAGATATCTGTACAGATATACATAATATATTCATATATACAAATAGGAGATAGATGTCATGAGTGATAGATAAGATATAATATAGATGCTATTGATTGATAAAAGTAATAGATGATAATAGAGATGATAGATGATATGTAGGTGATAAATGGTAGACGATAGATAGATAGATACATACATACATACATACGTAGATACATACATACATAGATATCCTATTTATTTGAGGGACTAGTTCACACAATTAAGGAGGTTGAGAAGTCCCATTGTCTGTTGTCTGCAAGTTGGAAACCCAGAAAAGCTGGACTCAGATTTTGAAGGGCGGAGAACTAAGGAAATCAATGGTGAAGTTCTAGTCAGAGGCCTGGAGATGATGAAATGAAATGTCCCAGCTCAAACAGGCAGTCAGGAAACCAAACGGGGACCTTCTTCCTTCCTTAACCTTTTACCCTATTCAGTTCCTCCAAGGATTGCCTGATACCCACCTACACCAGGGAAGGTGATCTACTCTACCGAGTCTACTGGTTCAATACTAATCTCATTGAGACACCCTCAGAGATACATCCTGAAATGATGCTTAACCTGAGCACCCTGTGGCACAGACATTCATGCATAAAATTAAATGTCACACTTACTTAAAAAGGAAAAGCCTACTCCAATAGGACTCACATTCAAAGAATAGCCCTACACACACACACAAAAAAAACCTATGGATATATATTAATATATTTTAGGCTAAATAAAATGAACAAGAATTAATGCTGTGTGTGTGTGTGTGTCCTCACTTTAGCATATTTTACTTGCTTAAATAGCAAGCTATCCACTCTGATTGTGTTTACTATCTAACACAAAATGAGGAAGCCACAATACTCATAGGATTGTGTAGTACAAACCATCAGTGAGCTGAACGAAGGTTCTGTGTGTTTCTTTGATGAGACTTTGTGAGTCCATCAATTCAGTAGGTAATCATGTTACTTGCAGAGTGCCTGGTAATTTGCTGAGCACAATGGGTATAGAGAAATAACTATATAAATGGCTTCTTTCCCTGTGGAGGTGTCTCTCTGAGAATTAATTATGGGGGAGAGCATGTTGCAAGGGCCAGAAAGAAGGCAGGGGTCTTGGCCTTACAGACAAGTGTGGGAAGGTATAAGGCTTGCTAAGAAACATCAGTCTGGGGTCAGGCATTGTGGCATAGCATCTTAAGCCACTGGTTGAGACACTGACATCCCATATCACTGTGTCTGGGATCAAATCTCACCTCCACTTCTGATCCAGCTTCCCATTAATGTGACTGGAAGACAGCAGATGATGGCTCAAGTACTTGGGTCCCTACTAACCATGTGGGACACCAGATGGGGCTCCTTGCTCCTGGCCCAGCTCTGGCTATTGCAGGTATTTGAAGAGTGAACCAGAATTTAGAAGACCTCTGTCTCTCCTTTCTTTCTGTTACCCTGCCTTTCAAATACATAAAACTTATAGAGTAAAAAAGAAAGACTTAAATACCAATCTGATAATAGTGGGAGTTATAGAAAGACAGAAGCAAGAACTTTTATTTCTCTGGAAACATTTTGTTGTAGCCACCTACAGACTGATTATAGCTAGTTCAAAGTTGAGGACAATTCCTCCTGGGATTTGCATATCAAAAAGCTTTGGAGACTGAAAGATACAGAATTAGGTTGCTAATAAGCGAATGAGCAGATGCATCTTTATTAAATGCTAGAAGTCCTCTCTTGGTGTACATTCATGGACATTTCCTTTTAATTTAAAAGCATTGATCACATTGTTTCTACGTTCAAATAGTCTCATGACATTTATGCCTCACCTAATTGTGCAAACTAAAACTCTTACAAAGTATGACCAGAGGGAAACAGTATATTATAATAGGACATTTTCTGGTTAATGATGGTTGGTCTGATGTACTCATTAGCTTGTGTTCTCCTTTGAAGCTCTACTAAAACTGAAATAACTGAATTTTTAAGGGGTAAACCCATAAAGGCAAAGAGAATGAAAGAAGAGATATCTCAATAATGTTTTAAAAGATGAAGATAACTAAGACTGGTAACTGGCTTAACAGACTCAAAAATATTCAGTTCTTAGAAGGCAGTGGGGAAAGGCAAGAGGCAATGAAATTTACATCACAGAAAATGGAAATTGTCAAAACAATTCAAGAACTGACAGCACAATTTCCTTCTGGAAGGGAGGAAAGACAGAACTAAAAACAGGGCTAATTGAAAATTTACTTAAAGAACTCTCATAAGCTCTCCTTCATCACTGCACCAGTATTCACCTGTAGGAGGAGTCCCCCCCCCCCCTTTTTTTTTTTTGACAGGCAGAGTGGACAGTGAGAGAGAGAGACAGAGAGAAAGGTTTTCCTTTGCCGTTGGTTCACCCTCCAATGGCCGCCGTGGTTGGCGCGCTGCGACCGGCACACCGCGCTGATCCGAAGCCAGGAGCCAGGTGCTTCTCCTGGTCTCCCATGGGGTGCAGGGCCCAAGCACTTGGGCCATCCTCTACTGCACTCCAGGGCCACAACAGAGAGCTGGCCTGGAAGAGGGGCAACCGGGACAGAATCCGGTGCCCCGACCTGGACTAGAACCCGGTGTGCTGGCGCTGCAAGGTGGAGCATTAGCCTAGTGAGCCACGGTGCTGGCCTCGGGAGGAGCCCCTTAAGGAGGTAAAATGAAGGCTCCATGATACCAGAAATAAATGATATCATATAGAGAACTGGGATATTAAAGTGGTTATACCAAATATTGAAATTCTCAATCAACCTATCCCTTCAACACTAAAACACTGAGTATTTTCCCCCAGAGGAATCTTATCAGCTCAAGATGAAAAAAACATTAGTCAATAATAAACTGACATTTGGAATTTTCCAGAAAAAAAGTGTACTCAGATAACCATTCGATGACATACACAGGGAACTCTCTCTCTCCTCTCTCTCTCTCTCTCCATGTGTGTGTGTGCGTGTGTGTGTGTCTATTTCTCAGTCTCTCTCTCTCTCTCTCCTAGTCTCTGTGTCTCTATTTCTCTCTCTCTCAAATATGAATTATTATTTTTAAATAAAAGAAAACTTGAAAGAACACTAATGGCCAAAACTATAATAATTTGAGCAAAACTAAAAAAAACAATAAGTATTGGATTATAATCCAAAGAATAAGAAAAAAATCCATGAGCCCAAACTAAAATAGTTAAGTGAGTGCATAAACCAGTTAGTGAAAGAGAAGGGGAAAATGTTCCTGATTGAAAAATTCCAAATAATATTTGAAGAAGGAATGTGGGAAATAGAAAATCACTATTAGTATATCACAGAAATATTTGCTACAGTCAAGACCTACCCGTGAATGCTAAAATAATGGGATCAACTTTAAAGAGAAATAGGGTATTTGGATAACATACAGATTTTTCCTCTACAATATTTATTAAAAATTAAGTTTAATGACCCAATTCTTTTTGATTAAGTATGGAAAGGAAAAAGGTAGCTTTACAATGCAACCTTGAATTTTTTTTTTTTATTAAACTTTTATTTAATGAATATAAATTTCCAAAGTATAGCTTGTGGGTTACAATGGCTTCCCCCCTCCCATAACTTCCCTCCCGCCCGCAACCCTCCCCCCTCCCGCTCCCTTTCCCCTTCCATTCATGTAAAGATTCATTTTCAATTCTCTTTGTATACAGAAGATCAATTTAGTATATATTAGGTAAAGGTTTCAACATTTTGCCCATATAGCAACATCGAGTGAAAAAACTACCATTGGATTACTAATTATAGCATTAAATAGCAATGTACAGCACATTAAAGACAGAGATCCTACATAATTTTTTTTTTCAAAATAATTAATTTTCTATGCCATTTCCATTTTAACACCAGGTTGTTTTTTTTTTTTTTCATTTCCAATTCTCTTTATATACAGAAGATCACTTCAGTATATAATTAGCAAAGACCTCATCAGTCTGCGCCCACACAGAAACGCAAAGTATAAAAATACTGTTTCAGTACCAGTCATAGCATCACTTGGCTTTAGACGACACATTAGGGACAGATCCCGCATGGGGTGTAAGTACACAGTGACTCCTGTTGCTGACTTAACAATTTGACACTCCTGTTCATGGCGTCAGTAATCTCCCTAGGCTCTAGTCATGAGTTGCCAGGGCTATGGAAGCCTTTAGAGTTCGCTGACTTTGGTCTTATTCAGATAGGGTCATAGTCAAAGTGGAGGTTCTCTCCTCCCTTCGGAGAAGGGTATCTCCTTCTTTGATGGCCCCGTTCTTTCCACTGGGATCTCACTCACAGAGATCATTCATTTAGGTCTTTTTTTTTTTTTTCCCATGATATCTTGGCTTTCCATGCCTGCTATACTCTCATGGGCTCTTCAGCCAGATCTGAATGCCTTGAGGGCTGATTCTGAGGCCGGAGTGTTGTTTAGGACATCTGCCATCCTATGAGTCTGCTGTGTATCCCACTTCCCATGTTGGATCTTTCTCTCCCTTTTTGATTCTATCAGTTAGTATTAGCAGATACTTGTCTTGTTTGTGTGATCTCTTTGACTCTTAGACCTATCAGAGCTATCAATTGTGAGCTGAAATTGATCACTTGGACTAGTGTGATGGCATTGGTACATGCCATCTTGATGGAATTGTGTTGGAATCCCCTGGCACATTTCTAACTCCACCATTTGCGGCCAGTCCGATTGAGCATGTTCCAAATTGTTCATCTCCTCCCTCTCTTTTTCCACTCTTAGATTTAACAGGGATCACTTTTCAGTTAAAATTTAAACACCTAAGAATAATTGTGTGTTAATTACTGAGTTCAACCAATAGTACTAGAACAACAACAACAACAACAAATACTAAAAAGGATAAAGTATTACATTGTACATCTAAAGTCAGGACAGGAGCTGATCAGTTCATTGTGCAACCTTGAATTAACGCCATTAGTGGTTAGGTTACGTTGATGATGGATACCATGATGACAGTGGGCACAGCATTCTGAAACAGTCCTGTCCAAGTCCATAACCCAGAATACAAATACTTCAGCTGACATCTGGGATCCAAACAAGAGGGGCTGGCATTGTGGCTTAGAATGGAAAGCCATTGCCTGTGAAGCCGGCATCCCATGTAGGTGCTGGTTTGTGTCCTTGCTGCTCCACTTCCAATCCAGCTCTCTGCTAATGGCCGAGGAAAAGCAGTGGAGGATGGTCCAAGTGGTTGGGCTCCTGCCACCCAGGTTCAGAGACCTGGATAAAGCTCCTGGCTGCTGGGATCAGCCCTAATCATTGCGGCCACCTGGGGAGTGAACCAGCAGATGAAAGATCTCCCTCTGTCTCTGTAACTCTTTCAGTTAAATAAATAAATCTTTAAAAAAAAAAAAGCTGGACCAGAATGAAATAAACTGAATTTTCTTCAGACATGATGTTTGGAACTTCTTAAAAGCCAGGAGTTTTTCCTATATTCTCTGAGTCTTGCTGGCGAGAGACAAGGAGACCTCTGTCTAAGCTGACCGACGCGGTCCAATGATTGAGTGTGCTCCTATAGTCAGAAAAATCTCACCTGGCATGATCTAAAAACAACCAAAGCCAATTATATTGGAAAAAGCCTAAGGATCAAAGCTGGGGAAGCTGGGTTCAAAAAAGGAAATCCAACCTACAGGCAAGAAACAAAACCACAGGCCAGCCAGGGAGCAGGAAGCACCTGGGAAGCCAGGAGCTTGGGCTCACATTTGCTGCTGCCTGGAGGTGTTGGGTTGGCTGGAAGTTCAGATTGGGGAAGACGTGTGAACTACAGAGAGATGCACTGACAAAGATGGAAGCCTGCCATGCAGCTCCTCCACTGAAGTGAGGTCACAGTGTGTGCTCTCTGCATCACCAAATCCTTCAGTCTTCCTGCTTTCGTAGAACAGCTCCTCAAAATCATCTTCCACATCGCTCAACTCTGCCGTTTCTTAGCTTCACATGTCACCACGGTCTTAGCATTTACGGGCTGTATTTTTCAGCTGCATGTTAATGTGGTACTTTTCAGTGAATAATCTGAAAGTCTTTGAAATGGGCAGAGAAAATTCGTGGATGTCCAGTCTAATATAACCTTATGGATTATCTCTGCATTTCGCTGGCTTTGAGCTCTTTGATATTCTGGAAGTTGCAGAGAACTGATAATCACACAAATGATTCTTGCTCAGAGAAATGCAATTGAATGTGTCATGGAATGCAATTGACCATTGCTTTAAGTACTGACCAGTTTTCAACTATTAAGAAAATGATCTCAGTATTCCTGATCATCTCATAGTATCATTCAAAAAATGCTTGTTGAATCAATGAAGCTTAAAATATAAACCATAAGAACCCACCAACTAAAGTGCATCATTCTTACCGGTAGGATTGAGTTGGTGAACACTGTTCACCTCCCAGCCACTGGGTGACGCTGTTCACAATGACTCCAGGCTCAAGCACACTCTATTGCTCACTGTGCTGTGTTTTACAACAAAGGGCACCTCCACTGCTTGTATTTTTCCTCCAGTCTTTGAGAGACCTCACATGGATGGAATCTTTGATCTCCAGTTGAACAAAGGCATTGGGCCACCTGAAGAGAAACTGTAGAGTTACAGTAGGACTATCTCTCTGTAGAATATGGCACAACAGTTGAGAGGTGGATAGATGGATGATAGAGAACTCATTCAGGATCTACAAAGTTCATTTCCTTAAAACACTCCCACATGTGTTGGTACACTCATTAAATAAAGTGAACGCGGTAATATGCCCAATCTTTAAGAGAGGGTTGGGGTTATGGAAAATGTTTCTTTTACAGGTGATATACTTCTGCAATGTCTCTATAATATGTATGTTATCTATAATAGTCACCTGCGATGGCTCAATGCTATCTATAATAGTCACTTGTTACTGTTGTAACACTAAAAAGAAGAACTACACAGATTTAAACCAGGGGAAGAAAGGCAGTTGATTCAGGCCACTATAACAAATGGCCATCAGTGGGGTGTCTGATCAACAACAGAGATTTGTTTCTCAGTGTTCTGGAAGCCCAAGAACAAGCGGCCAGCAGATTGCACTGTCGGGGAAGCACATCTCTCAGTTCCTAGGTGGCGCCTGCTTACTGTGTCCACACGTGGTGGAAGGTGGCTCTCTGGGACCTCTTCCATGAGGGCACTAATCCTACTGGTGAGGGCTTCGTCCTCCTGCTCTAGTCACCCCAGTGCCCCGCCTCCTGATGCTATCATGTTGAGTTAGATTCCACATAGGAGCTTCCAGGAGACAGAAACACTTGCAGCATGGCAGGGCCCCAAGATGCAGGACCCAAGATAGCTCCCCTGGGTGTATGATTCATTTTTAGGACAGGATAGCATCCTCATCCGGAACAAAGAGATCCTAGGAATGGGGTCAGCCCTATTAGCTCCAAACACAGAAGGACACAGCATCTTCTTTATGGTGGACTTCAAAGTCCTCTGACAGAAACACACCTGGAAAAAAAAATGGGCCAAAATGGATCAATTAGAATGCCCCTACTGTTTGCCAGCTGGCTTGCAGCTGACAAAGCGCCTAATGCCAGGAGCAGCTCATCAGAGGCATCTTCATACCACTTACAAATCTCAAGATGCTTTCTAAGTTTGTATGCACGCCAGTGTCGAGCCAACTTGCTTCTTTTTAAAAGCATCGACTGGGTGCCCAGTCTTCTAGTAGTTTCGTTTACATGCCCACTCACTTTGCTTATTGATGAACCTCATTTAGTGGATGCTGTTTTCCTCTTTTCACCTGAGAAAGCAGACGTTCAGGGGCAACGGGGAACTCACTGCAAGACCAGACAGCAACAGAAACTACCTGGTGAACAGCCACATCCACAGGAAATTATAATGCGGGAATGTGTGTAACAGTGAAATAGGGTGTTCGGCCCAGGTCCACAGCGATAATCAGACTCTCGGGTCTGGTTCCATGGGATCTCTCCAGGCTGTGAGACCAGAGTTCTTGGCTATTTGGATCTACTATTCATTACATACGATGAGCATGCTGCTTCCCTACTGAAGTGCAGAGGGCCCTGAGGTCCACATACAAACTTCCAGAGAAACGCTCCCAAGGTTCTAAGACTGATAAGTAGCCAGGTTTCATATGAGCTTGATCCAATACAATAACCACAAATGCCCCAAGAGCCTTCTACTAAAGTGGCAAGAAGAGGCTACGCCATCGTTCTGACTTATAGGAAGTTATCCTCATATTCTAGCCTCTGTCCTCTTACGACCATTCTATTTTGGGTTTGAAGTGTGTGTTCACCACACTGATACTTGAATTTTAATACTCCAGTGATGTCATTGAATGCTGGCGATGTATTTCACCTTTGAGATAAGAGTGAGGTTGTATTTCTTTACTACCACGAGGGGGCAGCAACGTGCATGTAACGCCACGGTGTGGCTGCCTGCTCTGCTCCTCTGGTTTGGGAGGAATCTGTGGTCCTTGGACCTGTGCTTCTCAGCTTTGAAACAATGGTAATGTAATCATTCCAGGTCTGCTCTGGAAACCGTCAGAGCTAATGCGTTGCAGATCAAAACGTACCGGCTGTGCGAATGTGCACCCAAATCAGTCTTTGCAGGATGCAGGTTCTGCTCACTCAGCCATGGGGTCACTAAGCTTTACTGAGGACCTACTGTGTACAGCGCAGGCCAGGCCCCAATCCAGTGCAGAATCGGACATTAAATGCTCACGCCTGATCTAGAACCTTGCTCCTCCTCGTTTCTTCTGTCCCTCTTAAGTACTGATTTGTTTGTTTTTTATCTTATTTTTGGTTTGTCCATACTGCTAGAAGTCAACTCCTTGGCAGCTGGGCATTGTATCTGTTTTGTTCATTGGTGTATTCCCCCAGCCATGGGAACAGTCCCTGGCACATAATAAGGGCTCCATATATATTTGCTGAAAGGCCAACTGTAAAGTTATGGAGACACAGAGGTGGGCGGGTCTGGCTTCCTCTGACTCGGTAGTGCTAACTTGTTCACTTATTCATTTTACCTTCCTTCCAGCAGTGGAGGAGCAGGGTGCCCCAAAACAATAGCAAATTACACCATACTAGCATTAGAGGGAACTTGAACATCATTCAGGTTCTTTACACAGAGGGCGACATTGAGCCGAAGTGAAGGAGAGGTTTGTCCAAGGCTCTGTAGATCTCAGGGAGGGTCAGAATTCCACGCCAGAGCTCCTGACGCCAGCCCTCTTAAGTCACCATGTCCTGCTGCCTTTTTTCATTTTCTTCAAAGGTTCCCTCCTAGAACAAAGCACTGCATATGCTGGTGACCTGATCCGCTGAACATTTAGTTGGTGATTGGCAGAGACAAACCTTGGTCATTTGCTTTCAGGGTCCCCAGATCAAGCCCCAGGGAGGCACCTCCTGCTCAGCACCTCAGCCGGTGCTGAGTTCCCACTGTCTACTCCCTGCATGCTGAGCGGCGTTTCCTCCCCAAGCACGTGCTGTTATTCCCAGCTTACCACACAAAGGTTGGAGTCACGCATGCACTGCCCATCCAGGCCTGAAGCAGAACCTCAGAACTGTTCTCAGACTCTGCCCCCAAGCTGCTGGGATTCCTTGGCAGCCTCTGAGATAAGAACTCTTGTTCTCCCCACGTGGGCTTGTGGTCACTGAGGTCAAGGGAAAGTCTAGATGCTTGCCTAAGGCCAACACGCTAGGAGTCCAGAAGTCTACAATCTGTGTCATCACTGTGCTCCGTCTCCCTGCAGAAAAAGCAAAGGCTCAGCACTGTGCAGTCACTGGCACAAGGTCACACAGCATGCACCATCTGGCTTCACATTTGTCCACGGTTTCCGCTCAACATCAGGCTGCAGGTTCAGGTCAGAAAACACCTCTGTTAGAAAGCCATAGGGCTGCAACTCAGCAGAAGAGAACACATAGTGATGATGCAAAAGCAACTCCCACGTTTCCCTCCTGGATCTAATTCCCTCTCATTTGGCACCATCTGCCAATCACTTTCTGGACTGCCACACAGAGCACTTGAAGAGCTTCCAGTCCCTGGCCTTGGGACAGCCCTTGGCAGGGGACAGGACTGTTTCTACCCCTCCATCCAGGCATTGAGATGCTGGGCCTGCCCTGGGCGTGGGGACATTCCAAGTTGACTACTCCAGTCTAAACTGGACAGTGACCTTGAGTAACCTCACACAACTTGGAAGTAGTGTTTACGAGAATGAAGCTGGTTCTCTCCGTTATCCCGTCGGACTGATCTGGGCTCCAGGCCCCTTGACAGTCATCAGCAGAACACAGTCTAACAAGATAGGCAGGAAGTGATTCTTTTGCTGGCCGGAGGTGTTTTTGCTGATTGAACTTTTACGTCTGGTATGGAACAAATGAGCAGAAAGGGCATGGTTTTCTAATTCTAGACCCTTGGTTCATCTGCACATGTTGTGAAACCAGGACACACTGGGGCATCTCAGAGTCTCTTCCCAGTGGTGTAAAATAGCTGGCGACAAGAGTTCTGGAGTCCAATGGACCAGTGGTAACCACATTGGCCAGTCTGTCGCCCACGGCAGAGGAAAAGGCTGATGACAACATGAGGGGTCAGGGTAAAGTCATTTCCTTCCTTGTATTCTCTTTTTGTTGATATCTCTTAAAGAAATGACAGGAACCACCTTGGAAATACCTTGATGTTTCTCATTCGTATTCTGGGGACAGAAGCAGGTGGGTCGCTCAGAACCAAGGGGCTGGAGTACAGGAGGTCACTGGCTAGTCAGCAGCAGCATCTTACCTCTCAAGGGTTGGATGTGAAGCATTTGGCCCTCTCCCCAGGGCAGAAACCGATCTCTTCTTTCCTACTTGCTGGGGCCTCTTGTGAAGTCCTTCTCCATGGGAAAACTTTAATTTGCAAAGTCACAAGTTAAATCCTCTGCCACATAGTCCAGATGGGGAAAAGAGACAATAGTTTTGCCACCATAATCCTTGACCTACAGGGATGATGCAGGCAGCTTCTCCCCTCCCTAAGATGCTATTTTCCTATTGGGTTGTTTTACTTCTATGAATGTAGACCAGATTATTAGACATCAAAGTCAATCAGTTGTCTCCACAGAGAAAGCCCCCTTCAACTCTGAACACACACACATACATATGCAAATATGTACACACACAAACACACACACCACTGGAGACATATTTAAGGGAAATGCTTGCTTCTAAATACACATTTCTTGGCAGGACTACATTTCACAGTCAAATTTCTCCCATGAGCAGCAGCAGCATCCAGGATGGTGACCCAGAGCCTCCAAGTCCTGGGCAGATGGGTGTAGAGTGTTCTTCAGGAGGTCCCAGGTCTGTGTCTTGACACAACAGAGGTTTACTTCTTGGTGTGTCACATTTCAATGACAGTCAGCAGCTAAGGAGACTTCTATTTCATTCAAAGATCTAGTGATAACCATTTAGGGGCTTGGGCTTCTTCATCTACTGGGTCCTTCATCCCCCAGGGGCCTCAGCATCCTCACTGGATCATATCCTGCATCCAAACAGAAAACAAAGGAAGAGAGAGAGCAGCAAGGTTTGCCTGGGAGATTTCTGGGACCAGGACTTTGGGGGACTTGTTTTTCTTGTGTGCACTTTCTACTGAACAGGATGCTGTCATGTGGCCACCTAACTGCCAGAGAGGCTGAGAAATGCAGTCTAGCTATGAACCTAATCTGTGTCCCTAGTTCCTGGAGCACAGCTCCTAAAACCCTTGGAATTTTGAGAATGATAAGCATGTCTCGTTTTCATGCTAATGAGAGGACTGGGGGTTGGGAGCCCCTTGGCAGCTTCAGGCTGGGGGCCTGTTCCCCAGAAAGACCAAGGCAAAATTGGAAGGTTGGAACTTACAGCGTCAGCCTCTGAGGAAGGCAGGGAGACCAGAGAATGATTTCATCAGCCATGCCCGAAGGTAGAGCCCTGGGAAGGGCTTGGAATCCCCCTACCTTGCCCTGTGCATCTCTGCTATTGGCTGTTATGGGGCCGTATTCTTTCTACTAAGCCAAGACACACATGTAAAGTGTTTCCTTGAGTTTTGTGAGCTGTTCAGCAAATGATCAAACCTGCAGTGGAGGCCATGAAAACCTTACACATGTTGGTCCATTTCCCAGTGCTCTAATAAAATGCATGAGGCTGGGTCGTTTGCAAAGAAAAGCCATTTATTCAACTCACAATTCTGAGGTCCGAGCACAAGTCATTGGCTTCTGCTCAGCTCAGGTGAAAGCCTCCTGGAGCATGGCATCACAATGGCAGGATCACACGGGGGAGACAGGAAGCCAGGAATCAGGCACCAGTCTTGCTCTTTCTGTGATAATCCATTCTTGGGACAACTCATTCATCCTTTCTGAGGGTGGCACCCTGGAACCACCTTCTGTCTCTTAAAGGTTCCAGTACTTCTTACATCGCCACCTTGCAGACCAAGTTTTCAGTATGTGTACCCTTTGGGAGATAAGTCACAACCAAACCACAGCACCCAGTTTAGAGCCTGCTGGTCAGAAGTACACGTGGCCCAGGACTTGTGGGCAGTGTCAGCAATGGGAGCAGTCTTATGAGATTAACCCTTAACCTATGGAATTATGCTAGCCCTGAGTGGTTAGTGACGGGATTGAATTGAAATATAGGACACCTCACTGGTGTCCAGAGAATAGAAACCCCGTCCATTTGGTATCACAGTGTTGTAAGACCAGCTTGGTACCCAAAAGACAAAAGGAAATAGGAACGGCAGGACATAACAGTGCAGTTGCTGCTGAAGGTACAGGAGAGCTACAGCCAGAGGAGAGGCATCTTCTCAGGACAGGCTAGCTATGGGCTTTTTATTGTTGAGAACATTTTGAAAGTCAAAATTCTTTAACCAGAAAACCACCATCCTTTCATAAAGATTTTAAGGAAACAGGAGTTAGGGATGAAGTGAAAGTCAGGAATCGTAGAAAACTGAAAGATAAAGAGAGACCCATTATGCGAGTTACTGGGAGATTTTGTAAAGTTTGCTTTTCATATGGCACCTAACAGGGCATGTTTAGAGAGATTGTCTCCCAGAGCTCAGAGAAGCAGTGTGGGAATGCAAACTCCGTGGAGGACAATGTCAAGGCTGCATTGTAGAAGTCAAAGCCATCACTGGTTCCAACAGAAAACAGGAGCCAGGAACAGAACATTTAGTCCAAAGGGGTAAGGAGCCAGAAAAACACAGAATATAAGTAGGGTTGAAGGCAGTGAATCAGAGAAGCCAAGGACTCTGGCGTGAACACGTCTCTCCCTCATTCTCTGAGTGTTGTTAACAACTTCCGTGTGCCAGTTTCCATGTTGGAAAGCATGATAATGAGGGGAATCCTTGGGGTGGACACTAGCCACATGGTGTGCAGTGGGCTTGACTAAGTCCAGGTTCAAGGAGAAAGGAAAGACACGTTCACCACTTGAGGCAAAGTGCACTCCTTCCAGTGTTGTTTTCCTTCTTTTTAGCACTCCAAGGTCATCTCATGGCCAGCCCACATCATGGGAACACTGAACTGGGGAATTTTAGAGTTGAAAGAGGTCTTGTAAATCACTTAGTCTGTTTTTCCCCTTTTGCCAGAGGAAAGGAAATCTATGACATGTGGGTTCCCCTGGGACTGTGAGAACTGAGCCTCAGACTCCCTTTCACACCCAGATCAGGCGGTCCACCCTGCTTCCCTTGGTGTAGCCTGAGAGCTGTTAGAATCACGATGGCGTCTATGTGTGAGGACCTGGCAAAAAATCAAATACAGCAGCAAAGGCAGAGGCTCTGAAGGAGGGGGTCTCAGGCGTGTTTGCCTGATAACAAGAAGTATCACCAAAGACTCTGTCAGAGTCACGACTTTGCACAGGGGCCACCACAACCTTACACGGGTACAATTCTGCAAGAACATCTGTCCACCAACTGCCAGTTTAATCTGTGACTGATGCCTACATTAGTTAGTTAGTTAGTTAGCTAGTTAGCTCATTTATTTGAGAGGGAGAAAGACAGACAAATGGATAGACTACATAGAGCACCCATATGCTGGTTCACTCCCCAAATGTTCACAATGTCCATGGTTGGACAGACCAAAGCCAGAAGTCAGAAACCCAATCTAGGCCTCCAACATGGGTTTCAAGAACCCCAGAATTTGAGCTGTCAGCTGCCACTTCCCAGGGTGCACAGTAGCATGATGCTAGAATTGGGAGCAGAGCTTGCACTCAAATCCAGGCACTCTGATACGGAGCGTGGACATCCCAACCAGCATCCTAACTGCTGGAACAAATATCCATCCACGGCGTGTTTCTTTGCAGTCAAGGGTAACTGTTTCAAAATGACTTAGGTAGTCTTTGTCATTTTTGTCTTTGAAAATTTCTCCTTTCCTCAACCTCCTTGAATGCACGCATACTATACCACGGTCTATGCATTCCCATTGCAATGTTCCACTAGTCCCAAATAAATACGAACACTTTTAGAGAGTGTCTCTCCGTATTATTTAGGTTGACAGTAGCATAGTGATGGTTAAAACTATTTCATTTGGCCGGCGCCGTGGCTCAACAGGCTAATCCTCCGCCTTGCGGCGCCGGCACACCGGGTTCTAGTCCCGGTCGGGGCACCGGATTCTGTCCCGGTTGCCCCTCTTCCAGGCCAGCTCTCTGCTGTGGCCAGGGAGTGCAGTGGAGGATGGCCCAAGTGTTTGGGCTCTGCACCCCATGGGAGACCAGGAGAAGCACCTGGCTCCTGCCATCCGAACAGCGCGGTGCGCCGGCCGCAGCGCGCTACCGCGGCGGCCATTAGAGGGTGAACCAACGGCAAAGGAAGACCTTTCTCTCTGTCTCTCTCTCTCTCACTGTCCACTCTGCCTGTCAACAATAAAAAAAAATAAAAAAAAAAAAAACTATTTCATTTAGCAAGCACTATTGTACTCTCACTTAGAAGAGGCACTCACGTTCCCTGATAATTGACCCTTATATTGCTATGATGCCTTCTACTCCAACTAAGCCACTACTGCTGTTCCACTGAATTTCCAGAGTCTTGGTTCTGCTCCCTGGAGCTCTTACAGAATGTGTTTGATCCTGCCTCCATATGAATATGTGTAATTATATTAAATACTTGCTGCACCCATTAGAATCTCAGCAAGACAGAGAGCACATTGAGATGAAGTCATCAAGAAACACTTAACATAGAACACATTTCCAAAAGTTTGGATGGGGTTAAAATGAAACAATGTTATGGTGCATTAACCAGAGCTAGCCACAAAGTGGAGCCATTACCACCTCTCGCAATCTGAAGGGGCAAGAGGAGGGCACCATTCGCTTTAGGAGAGAGTCCAGACAGAATCAGTAGTTTCAGTAGAAAGATTCAGCCTACAGTTGCAGCCTGGGGACTCACCTGGGAAGGGACAAAGGGAAGAAAACAGCTTTTCCTCTCTGCCCATAAATCTCCTGTCTGTACTTCCCATTGGCTGACCCTCCCCTTCTGTGGACATAACACTAAAGTTGGGACCTTAAGTCCAAGGAGCCAGTCAAGTGGACAATGGGATTGCAAAGAACCCAGGTGAAGCCAACGACACAAGCAGTTCTTCAGCTATGTGTTCCTTGAACTTGCTCTGAATTTCTCTGAAATATACATATGTTATCTCCTAGGGATCACCTCCCAGAAGCATTCAAATGGAACAGAAGTGCCCTGGTGAAACAAATCCTCTCCCCAACAAGTGCCCAGATAGAACAGACAGAATGGAGTCAACCAGGAGACCTTCTGCCAACCCTGGCGTGGCCTCACTGGCAGATGAGGTTGCCCAGGTCACTAGGGCTCCCTTTGTCCTAATTTACTAACTGAAAAAAATGAAGATTTTTGTCTTCATTTTGTTGGCTTTCAATATCCTTTCCAGTTCTAAAATCTACTGTTATCCATGGGTTCTATTCATCTTTTTAAAGATGATTTTCAAATTCTACCTTCTGCTAAGTGAATGCCCAAGAGCCACTCAAATGCTCTTTAGATCTTCAGAGGAGCGAGCTCTGTGCTGAGCACTAGCTGAACTCCACGCACAATTCTACAGGGATTGAGTAATATTTTTTGGTATTTGGCCAAAGAATAAACACAGAGCTGTAAAACTACGAAAAGAGGCTCTGTGATGGGCTTAGGGTTTTAGGAATAGCAGCACGTTTCACAGGAACAGAGACTGTGTGGCTCATCTCTCTGACACATTTCCAGAGCTCATTCCCCTTCCAGCAGCCCTGCTCTGCCTAAAGATTCCTAGGGCAAGTGCTGAGAAAGCTTATGACGTGGCTGGTACACACTGACTTCAATGAACGTCTCCTCAACCACAACTTGAAAATCTGTCTCCTGGATGTTCTGTCAGATTCCCCTTCATTCAGGGCTGGGTCCTAAAGAATCGATGCCTTCCAGAAATTAATGGCTATGCTCCCTCCTCCTTCCAGATCGTCATTCACATGCTCCATTTGGTCATCCTGGAACATTGCTCTCCTCCTTCATCCAAACTCCCAGCTGCTCGCAAGGCAGACCAAGACTGCGGGTCTCGGTTGAAATGTCTCTCCCGCAGGGCAGCCTCCACTCATTCTCTCAATTAAACTGGATTCCTTCTTGTCTTTCACACTTCATAGCAGTCTCTCCCGACCTTCTTGCTTTATTTCCTGTCTCCCCAATGCAATTCACTGCTCTAGAAGAGGAGAAAACAGACCCCCTGGCTTGCCAAGCAATAACGGAAATTATTTCAGCCTCAGTGACAGATTTTGAGAAAATTTGAGTGTTGCTGAGACTCTGTTGTTCACAGACTAAAGGAGAGTTTACTCTTACTACAGAGAATGATGTAAATGACATATTAAGGGCATAAGGTGTCATCGAATGTCTGTCTCTCATCAGTGAGAATACATTAAACACAGCGATGAGAAGCACAGACTGTGTCTTGCCTGCCGCTAGTTATTTCCTATGCATCACATATTGCAAACCAGGTGTATTTGTTAAATCACAACAGCAAGTTACTGGGGCCAGCATTGTGGCACAGCGGGTTAAGCCTGAGACACGGGCATTCCATTTCAAAACACCAGTTTGAGTCCCGGCTGCTCTGCTTCTGATCCTGCTCCCTGCTAATGCCCCTGGGAAAGCAACAGAAGATGGTCCAAGAACTTGGGCTCCTGACACCCATGTTGGAGACCCAGATGGAGTTTCTGGCTCTTGGCTTTAGACTGGCCCAGCCCTAGTTGTTGCAGCCATTTGGGGAGTATACCAGCAAAGGGTAGAATGAACTCTCTCTCTCTTTCTCTCTTCCCCTCACTCTTTCTTTCAAATTAATAAAATAATTTTTTAATCTTTTTTTGAACGTAAGTTACTGAGGCATATAAGCTACATGACCCAGTTTCTGTGAGAAATGGATTATCCACACGCATATACCCACAGAGAGAAAGGAAGACCACAGGTTTTATAGATGTGTAGTAGTAGAATACAGAAATGTTTAGAATCCCATCATAAAATGAGTTATATAAATCCATCAGCACTTTTTAATTTTTAATTTTTATTTTATTTTATTTTTTTTTTTGACAGGCAGAGTGGATAGTGAGAGAGAGACAGAGAGAAAGGTCTTCCTTTTTGCCATTGGTTCACCCTCCTGCGCATCGTGCTGATCCGAAGCCAGGAGCCAGGCACTTCTCCTGGTCTCCCATGCAGGTGCAGGGCCCAAGGACTTGGGCCATCCTCCACTGCCTTCCCGGGCCATAGCAGAGAGCTGGCCTGGAAGAAGGGGAAACTGGGACAGAATCCGGCGCCCCAACCGGGACTAGAACCCGGTGTGTCGGCGCCGCAAGGCAGAGGATTAGCCTTTTAAGCCATGGCACCGGCCCATCAGCACTTTTTAAAAACTGTCAGAATTCGAAGAACTTAGAGGTCTAAGTGAATGTTTGCCATGTTTACGCTGCTGCAGGGGTCCCCATTCGGCTCTGAACCCCAGGCCTTGGGTGCAGAATCTCAGGGGTGATCACTGTTCATCCAAGATTCACTCATTTTCAATTGTTTTTATTTTTATATCCTCAAACAATGCCAACAAGACTTCCATTTAGCAGAGGTATTCTAATGGGAGCACCTTTCTCAGAATCAGCATCTGTGGAACTAGATATTAAATGCAATGAAGTGTGAAGACCACAAAGTCACCTGAGATGACACTGAGCTGTGAGTTTGGGGTGAGGAATGCATGAAAGGAAACAATGGCTGGCCAAAATCATCAAACAGCCAGGAAACGAAAATGAAAAACTGGAGAAAGAAGTCTGGTAACTGGGCTACAGGATCTGCATTGCAAAGATTTCCTCCAGCTAGAGGGTTACAGGCTTATGTACTGCAAACACAGCTTTCTATGTAACTTTTATGAAAGGATCTGCTTTGAAGTTTGTTGTTTTTAAATTAAGTGAGCTAATTTTAAAAATCCATCCCTCAAGTCAAATTGAAATATACAGATAAAACCTGGGGTGTTAAACACCAAAACATTACATTTGTTGAGTTTTATTTTAGAGGTAATATAAAGTTGTAAGTGGCTTGTATTATCTTTGTTATACTTATGTATTACTATTTATTGACTGTAAGTAAATAAATGAAGCATTGCATAATCTGTTTTTAAGGAAGAACGGATGCCAGAGGCAGCAGACTGTGGAAGCCAGCAACTCTGCGTCCCCTGGCACGGTTCTTCCATGCCAATGTGTCATTGGCTGACACAGCACAGATGTGGCCCCAGCATCCTGTTGTTGGAAACGCTCTCATCACCACCAGGAGTCGTATTCATTACACACATCATGAAAGGGGGCCCAGAAGCAGGGAGAAATGGGAGAAGGAGAAATTTAGATACCTAAGGGCTGTGAACAGCTGTGAGTTAACACCACTTCCTACAGTGAAGACCAGAATGTCTGAGAAGACATCTTTTTTTCTTCAACTATATAAAAAAGAGAGAGTCCCTTTCCAAGAGCTCTGTCTGTGATAAGTCCATGGTTAAGACTTCCGCACTGGTGTCCATCTCTGATGTTAGGGTCTGAATTATCCCTTTGTCTGAATTTGTAACCACTGTCTCTGGGTCATCGTCTAACCAGTAAGACTGAATAGACCAACTGCTCATTAGGAGAACATTTGTATTTCTGGAGAGATATAGTCCTCTAGGGACTTTTCAATAATGAAGAAGAAAAGTCAAAGAAAAAGAATTTTGCATTCCCTTCCCCCAAAAACCCCTCACAAATTTAATGTTTTCATGCCAAATTTCTTCTGTATAATTTTATTTGATTTGAGGAATAGAGTTCTAAAATTATCTCACTTAATTTTAAAATAACCAACTTTAAAGCAGCTTCTTCCATCAAAATATTAAGTATCAGAGGATATGTTATGGGCAGATACAGTGGGCATAGGATTTTAGCTTCACTACAACTCCTAGACCTGGGCTGACTTCATTCACTCATTTGTATGTACATTAATTTATTAGGAGAATTTACTCAGTGCCTTTACGTCTGAGGCACTGTGTTAGATTCCAGAGAAATAGAAATGATTCATCTGATTATGATGCATATCGGACTTCAAAACTCTGTACATCCTATGTTTTTTTAAAATGCATGGCTCCTATTTGCAATTCCAGACTACGAGGTATTAAATGGACATCTGCTCTGGTTGAAGCTGTGTTGGTAGGTCTGCAGTGCAACCCCTTCAATTTCCTTTGACTCCCAACGATGCTACTGCATCTCTTTCCAGGCATCTCCATGTGACATGGATGAACTGAAAGGCCATTGCTCCACAATGCCTACTGCCTTTATGTATCATTCAATCAGATATTCCATGTTCTGTCTCCCCTAAGGATTGGTCTTCTCAGAAACTAAAGAATCAGAAGGCAAATGCTAGCAGCTTTGGAGTAACCTTTATTTTTTTCAGGAGGCTGATGAGAATGTCAGTGAGCACCTAGCCAACAAAAATATGCTGTATAGTCTGGCATGGAAAATTGACCTAGATGTTTATACTTATCTCAGCATCTGGCACATAGATGTACTACATACTTTTGCTGAGTAAGTGAATAGGAGCCATCATGACCGCCTTTCCATCTGGTATGGAGCAGCTTGCCGTAGCAGCCATGACAATTAGCCAACAGAACCCAGACCACAGAAAGCAGAGTACAGTGCCAGCTCAGATGCTGTGCTTCAGAACCCACTCTAGTATCTGCATCAAGGTTTTGTCTCAGTTGAGTAGCTCCTGGCAATTACTGAGTATGGTGGAGATACCAAGGAAACTAAGAGCCCTCTCTGATGGGCAGTTTTGCTGCAAGGACTAACCAGTGGCTAGGTTGAATCCTCCTTTGACCTCATGCTGGGAACCTATGATGGCTAACCTCTACTCCCTTCCTCCCTCAGTTGAATCAGATTTGCATCATGTTCTGATGACCTGTTAGCCTTTCCTAGCTCCCTCCATATTTTCTCAATAAAATCCTTGCAATTTTAACCCCATCTTGTCATGTACTTCTTGGAGGATCTAGCATAACACTCACTATCAACTCATCCCATTTTCAAATTAAATTGTTTGTTGGCTGCCTATGAAGCTTATGAGAATCCAGCATGAGCCCAGTGGGATCAACATCTATGGGGCTAGTTTGGAGTGGGAGGATCTTTGGGCCAAGTTGATAAGGGCAGGGTGTTCACTCAGGGCAGTTGAAGGGAAGCCAGAGTTGTACCTGGGAGAGTAGAACAAGTACTGCATCTGAATATAAACCTATCATATGATCTAACCATCCCACTCCGGGAATTTACCCAAACCAAAAGAAATCAGCATTTGAAAGAGTGATCTATACTGCCAAGTTTATAGCAGCTCAATTCACAATAGCTAAGATATGAAATAAACCCAGATGTCCATTAATTACTGACTGGATAAAGAAATTATGGTACATATACACTATGGAGTACTACTCAGCTGTAAAAAAAAAAAAAATGAAATCTTGTCTTTTGCAACAAGATGGATGCAACTGGAGACCATTATACCTATTGAAATAAGCCAGTCTCAAAAAGTCAGGTATCATGTTTTCTCTGCTCCATGGTAACTAACAGAGTACCTAAAATGTAATGTATTGGAGTGAAATGGACATTCTGAAATTCAGTGTTCACAGCCTTTGTCTTTTCCATTGAGGGACAGGGTTCTTTTTTTTTTTTCATACTATTTACTGAACTCTTTTACTTAGTATACAGGTAAATATACAATCATCAAGTAAACTGAAAATAGATCTTTATAAAAATAAAGAGTGAGAATGTGAGTGGGAGGAGGAAGAAGGGTTGGAGCATGAGCAGGAGGGGCAGTTTAACTATGTTCCTAAATCTGTATTTATAAAACACATGGCTTGTATCAGGCCAGCTGATTCTCAGGATGGAGATTGATACAATTGTTCTCATTCTACTGACCACAACTTGGCATTCCCAGAGCACTCATTAACTGGTCATGACAAAAGAGACTTCTCAGTGGGAGCACTGAGTTTTAAATCCAGGTAATTTAAATCTAAGCCTAGCACCCTTTGTTCTTAACTCCTCTGCAGACCCTGTTCTAAGGCATTCTTCAAAATCCTTCAGTTGACATAAGAAAACTATAGGCAAATTGTAATGGAGTACAATTAAAATATAAAATACACATATAGAAATTATTTTATGTACATTTATTAGTATTTGTATTTCTAGTGCTAAGGGAAGGATTCAGAATTAATGTTGGTTATATTTTATATACCATAAGGAGCAGGGATGATGCTGTTAGTATATTTTAAAATTTTCTTGGACTTACTAAATATCTGCTCTTAATGGCAATTAGAATATCAATGTGTCATACTTACTGGATGATGGAACAGTTTTAAAAGCTAATGAAATTTCAGCTGGCACCATGGCCCGCTAGGCTAATCCTCTGCCTGCGGTGCCAGCACTCTGGGTTCTAGTCCTGGTTGGGATGCCAGTTCTGTCCCGCTTGCTCCTCTTCCAGTCCAGCTCTCTGTTGTGGCCCGAGAAGGCAGTGGAGGATGGCCCAAGTGCTTGGGCCTTGCATCTGCATGGGAGACCAGGAGGAAGCACCTGGCTCCTGGCTTCAGATCAGCACAGCACGCTGGCCTTAGCAGCCATTTGGGTGATGAACCAACAGAAGAAAGACCTTTCTCTCTGTCTCTCTCTCTCTCTGTCCAACTCTGCCTGTCAAAAAAAAAAAAAAAAAAAAGCTAATGAAATTGCATCAACATTCCTTGGCTTCCCAGTTTCTGAAAGTCTCTTACATATTAGACCCATCCCAATTGTTGACATGATAAACTATTAGACTTTCATGTACCTGAATTCCTACATTTACTCTAGGTCTTCTACCAAGTCGACAAGATTCTCTGATGTCTTTGCCAATGTTCTTGAAACATGTAGTCCATTAACTGTAAAAGTCAGCTTTTCATCACTATAAAAAATACCTAAGACAAGATGTTTATGAATGAAGGAGGTATATTTCGGCTTACACTTTTAGAAGTCTGCAACCCGAGATCAGGAGGCCCCACGGGTTTAGCCTCTGATGAGGGTGGTGGATGAGAATCTGCAGAGGAGGGATCACGTGGTAAGCCAGGAAGCAAAGAGCAGCTAGGTCAGATTTGACTTTCATAATAAACCCTTTCATGAGAACCACCTTCTAGGGACACACCCACAGTGACCTAAGTACCTCCCACTGGGACCACCTACCTCCTAGACACCATAATTGGGTCAAGCCTCCACCTTCTTTGGACCATTATTTTATGACTTTAGGACTTAAAGTTCTCATGACTTGAGGATTCAAATCATCTTCAAACCACAGCAGATGCACTAATGGTAGAATGTCTCACTGACACAGTACAATTTCTCACTAATGCTCTCTTCCAAAGTTCTCAAACAAGTTATTATTAAGGATTTCTTGAGTTACTCTGAAAAGATGTGTTAATTTACTTTAGCGTGGGTTTTCACTAGGATTTTTTTAAGAAGCATTGTATATTTGCATGTGCTTTGTCTTCATGCACATTTCCTGAAGAGAAATTTATATATATATATTAATTTATATTAAATATATATATATATTTAATGGTGGAGTAGGAGGTGGGGAGGATGCCTATATCCCATAACAGAAGGACCCAAAAATAGCAACAGTCATAAAGAGGCACGAATTAGAAAATAGTATAATCCATGTGCGAACAGCAGCTGTAATAGGACAATTTTAAAGGAACTTTAAAATAAGTAAAGCATACTTAAAATAAATATGAAGAACATAAGAATAAAATATAAGAATTACTGAAATAAGTAAGCAGCTGATTTGAAAATGAGCCCCCAAAAGTTAGAATTATAGTACCTGAGACAAAAACTCCTTAAGCAGTGGATTAGAGACAATTAAAAAGAGACTAAAAAAACTGTAGAATAAATATGAATAGAGCAGAAAGTAGAACAAAGAGATAACGAGAAAGTAAAGTAAAGTAAAACTATGAAGTTAAGAGTTATGAAGAAGAGGAAGACAGAATTGAATAGCTATTATCCAACAGAAGTCCCACAGTTGAGAATGAGGCAAGGACAGCAAGATTAAAAGAAATATCAGAATATTTTCCAAAGTTTAAAAATGAATTGAATCGGCCAGCACCGCGGCTCAATAGGATAATCCTCCTCCTGTGGTGCCGGTACCCCGGGTTCTAGTCCCGGTTGGGGGCCGGATTCTGTCCCGGTTGCCCCTCTTCCAGGCCAGCTCTCTGCTGTGGCCCGGGAGTGCAGTGGAGGATGGCCCAGGTCCTTGGGCCCTGCACCCCATGGGAGACCAGGAGAAGCACCTGGCTCCTGCCTACGGATCAGTGCGATGTGCTGGCCACAGTGCACCGGCCGTGGCGGCCATTGGAGGGTGAACCAATGGCAAAGGAAGACCTTTCTCTCTCTCTCTCTCACTGTCTAACTCTGCCTGTCAAAAAAAAAAAAAAAAAAAAAAGAATTGAATCTTCAAATGGAAAAAAAGAAAAGTATAGCAAAAAATACTCCTGAGAAGGATAAGCATAACTATATCCACAATTAAACCAGACAATATTGAAATTACGTAACATCAAACATAAAATAAAAATCTTCAAAGTGGCATAATAACAAACTGACACCTTCTCAGAAACAATATCAGAGAAGTTCGAACAGCTTCTCCCAAGTGCTGAAGGAGGAGAAAATTTTTCCAATCTAGCTTTTATTCAGGAGTAAGAATAAAATTAAGATAGCTTCAGACTAAACTGCCCACTGCAAGACTTATGAAAGAATTATATTCAGTGTATCAGTTTTGAATATTTTTCTGTAATTTTAGAATATCTAACAGAAAAAGTATACATATAGATTGGTTTTATTTTCTAATGACAAGCCTAAAAGTTGACTGAGTCATTGATTCACCTGCTTGTTCATTCATTCAACAGATATTTACTGAGAACCTGCCAGATATCATCTGTGTGCATACCATATGGATCTTCCATTCTATATTTTTAAACCTTATCTTTATACTTTCATGCCCCTGACTTTGCTCCACTGTTTCTTCTTTTCTTTCATGGTACCTATTTATATCAGTATAATTATATTATCTATCATTATGTCTATTGCCTAATATCTGTCTGTAAATGTATTTAAATCTGGGGGCCTGCACTGTTGCACAGTGGGTTAACGCCCTGGCCTGAAACTCTGGCATCCCATATGGGTGCCAGTTGGAGACCTGGCTGCTCCACTTCCTGTCCAGCTCTCTGCTATAGCCCAGGAAAGCAATAGAAGATGGTCCAAGTCCTTGGGCCCCTGCACCCACGTGGGAGACACAGAAGAAGCTCCTGGCTCCTGGCTCTTGGCTCCTGGCTTTGAATCGGCACAGCTCCAGCCATTGAGGCCATCTGGGGAGTGAACCATCGGATGGAAGACCTCTCTCTGCCTCTCCTCTCTCTGTGTAACTCTTTCAAATAAATAAATAAATCTTTAAAAAAATTTAAATCCATGCACAAGTGGGAGTCTTCAAAAAGTTCGTGGAAATGCATATCATGAAGAAAACTGCATGAATTTTAAAAATTTTTGCACCCAAGTAAATTTCTTTTAATTGCATTTTCTGTGAATATTTTGAAGCACCCTTCAAATGAATTAATATGTTAGTTAATCAAATTGCATAAATAAATTGTTGTGCAGACAAAAATAAATAAATCACCAAGTTAAATTTATTATATCAGAACTAGATGTGCTGGGATTTTCTTGGTCTGTTTCCTGGGTCTATTATCTCATGGTGACAAACTCATGGTTTTGGCTCTAGACATCAGAATTTGATTCAAGGCAATAAAAAGAAGGGGACAAGCAGAGTAGATTCTGCAAGTCTGTCTTGTTGCTTGCTGTCCAGAATAGTGTCAAATTATTCTTGTAGCTATTAGGACAGCTAAGAAATCAACTACCTTACTGCTACAGTTTCTGTAATGGAGGCAGTCACAGAAAACGGGGTTGGTTTGGAACTTGAGTTAAGCTATGTCATCCACATTAAATAAGAAGCAATTTGAGGGCTGGCACTGTAGTGCAGAGGGTAAAGCCATCACCTGCAATGCCATTATCCCAAATGAGCAACGATTTGTGTCCTGGCTGCTCCACTTCCAGTCCAGTTCTCTTCTATAGCCTGGAAAAGCAGTAGAGGATGGCCCAAGTCCTTGGGCCCCTGCACCCACATGGGAGACCTTCAAGAAACTCCTTGCTCTTGTCTTCAGATTGGCCCAGCTCTGGCCATTGTGGCCAATTGGGGAGTGAACCAGCAGATGGAAGACCTCTGTCTCTGTCTCTCTCTCTCTTTCTCTCTGCCCCTCCTTCTCTCTCTGTATAAGTGTGACTTTCAAATAAATAAGTAATAAATAATTCTTTAAAAAGAAGCAATTTGAACTCAGAAGGAAGTAGACAGCCATAAAAACTATAAAAATAATAATAGAAATATCATATCTTAGAAAGGAAAACAGGAACTTCTTGTTTTATATGATTTCTCCAAGCTCATTTATTTCACTATAATTCAGTCTGAAGGAGGAGATGATGAGGGGGTGTGGAGAGGGAATGAGAAAAGAAGCAGAGCTCCATCTGTGATATCAGGGCCTGGCCTAACTCACACAACAGCTGGAAAAGTGGTTTCTTCTCAAACCTCTTTCCCCCTCAAACTTGAGCTCATTCCCCATAGGCCCTTAATTAGGCAGAGGCAGAGGAATCCTTCCTCCCAGGTCGAGATAAGACTGTTTTCCTTGTGTGTCAGCAGTACAGCAGTCTTCAAACTCCATGATAAGAAGGAACTGGTCGTTGGGAGGGGAGACAGAGTACATTTGGCCAGACAGCTGGAGTTGACACCATTCTCCTAGGGGTTGCCGAGAGACTGTGGGCTGTGGTTTGGCATCATTCCTGAGTGTAGAAGCTATAACTGTCATTTTAGTTTTACTTTTAATGATTGTTTAGAAATATATATAGATAGATATAGATATGCATACAACCTTGCGGCCAGTCATATGTGTGGGACCTAAGGACAGGTCTATTGATGTCCCCATCTACCCACATGTCATGAAAATGTTACTTTCTTCACAGTCTGTTTTTAAAAGAAAGGAGTCTGAGATGTGTCCTGCCAGGAGGAGAGTGGTGTTTGACATCTGGAAGCCTCAGACTGGGCACAGGCTCTGCTCAAACCACTTCTCTGGGTTTGTTCCAGTGGGCTCTCCCTGGCTGATGTGATTCTGGCCATTGAAGGGAAGGATGGGAAGGAAGAAAAGATCAACATCCTAATTGGGATGGGTCTGTTTGAAATAAGTCTATTCTAGGACTCATAAAAATGCATGGACAAGAGAGAGAGCCCACATCAAAGCCATACCGAGAGAAGATAGAGACAGACAGAGGTTGGCTTTGGCTGCCCACCAGGTATCAGCCAACAAGCTGTGGCCACACTGGCAGTGGCCATTTCAGTGGTCTTTCATTTGAAAAACTGGGTCTAGGTAATTTCCTAATTGGCCCTAATTTCTCTCTTCAAGCCATTAAACAGGGAGATGCTCTGTAGCCCAGGACATTGGGATCTCTTTGTCTACATCATGGGAGGCATGCTATAGTGGGGACTCCAGGTTCCCTGCTGCTCTGTCCAGAGTCCACCCCTTCTCCAATGGGATTTGGGCAGGCAGGGTCTGTCTCTGCCCTACTGCACTTTCTGCTCATGCAGTTTACTGCTGTTTTTCCATTGAATCCCTCTCCTCAAGCTGGGAAAAGATGAGATACAACAGTAGAGTGTAGTGGTGAGAGGGGCAAGGTTTGAAACAAGGGAGCTCTGATTTTAAGCCTCATTTCTGAATATTTCTTTATTTTATAAATGAAGATAAGCTCCAGGTTGTGGCATTGTGATGAAAACTACAAATAATGTATGTAATGTTCTTGGTACAGTGCCTGGCATACATCAGGTACTTCATAAATTGCTCCTATCTATTCTTATACTTAGTTTATTGGGCTACACTGCTTCCTCAATAGATTCTCTCTCTCTCTCTCTCTCTCTCTCTCTCTCTCTCTCTCTCTCTCTCACACACACACACACACACACACTCACACACACACACACTGCTAGTACTGAATTTCTAGATCATATTCTGTGTGCACTGTGTACATATTGGCTATCTTGCCCCTTGAGTGGCTGCCAGATTTTATGCCACAGAAAGTGGGGCTTGTTTGAACATGCAGTTCTAAACCATGCTGAAGACCCCAACCCTGTATGATTTGCCCATTAGTTTCACCATAAGGAAAAAATTAGGTAATAGTAGTCTGGGTTTATGACCTTGCTTCTGCCAACACTGTATGTTATCTTTTTATAGCAAATACCGGAAGGATCTTCCAAAAGTTCACGGGAAACTTCCATTATCTTTTTACTTCATTTTCCATGAACTTTCTCAAGTACCCCCACACAATCTGGTGTGCATAAACCAAGGACATTACACACAGTTCCTCATTTAAAGATCCCTGCGGGGGAGAATGGTGTTGTCTTCCTCCATAAGGGAGGAAGGAAGAGTTCATTAAAGTGTGAGAGAAAGGGCTTAGCAGCAACTCCATGTCTCCACCCCCAATAGTGGACACCAGTCTCTCTGATCTTCTTCTATTTGGTAAGTTTACAGGGGTCCTTCGGCATTTCCTGAGAGCAAGAGCTTCTTAGACTCTGCCCGGGATAGAACATCGTAGGAATCCAGGTGGTTAGAGATTCACATCATATTTCTTCAATTCAGTCTTATCAATAGTAAAACTAAAGTCTTGATCTCTGCCTCTGAGATTCTTACAACTGTGTCTCAAGGGGTCCAAGACACATTGAGCATGACAGATGTGTTATTTAATAATCTCCTTAAGCCCTAGCCACAGGTATTCCCGTTCCCATTTTAATATGTGAAGAATCCAAGGCTCAGTGAAGTTAAGTAATTTCCCAGGTTTGCAAAGAGAGGGGGCTCAAAGGATGGAATTGAGGTCAGGACCCTTTGTCTGCAAAGCCTTGGCCCATCCTGTACACTAGACTGGTGCCCTCAGGAAGTACATGTCCCATCCTTGTGTTCACTTGGATTCAACTTGCTAGAGAACTTGAATTTCCCCCTCTTGCTCTTCATTTTCATATCTTAAAAATCAAGACTCAGAAAAGTCCTCCCTTCACCACCATCTGATCAGACTCTTAAATATCTCAGTACAAATCAGGTTGACCCTGAAATGCAACTAGAAAATCATTGGAGCATCAGATATAGCATGAGCTTTGGGGCCAGAGGCCTGGTTTTGAGTCTCAGCCACCATGTTTATGAGCTAACTGCGAGTATTGGGCATGGCACTTAACATTTCTGAACCTCAGATTGTTATCTGAAAATGTAGGGGTCATACTATCCTGATTGTAGCTATGATAGAAATTGTTTTGGAAAATGTCAAACTCTATACAAAAAAGTTCATCATTAGCATTGATGAGGTAGTATTCTTTTACCATTAATAAGATCATAGCTTCCTGTGAAATCTAGATGAAAATTATCAAGAAATGTGGTCTTATAGATGGTAACTTAGTGACTCAGAGAACTTCGTGGAAACTCAATAATTCACATCAAACACTGTTAAAGGCAAGTGCTGTTAGAGAGTCTGGCTCCTTAGACCATGTTGAGAATTTTGCCCTGGGCATTGAGTGTTAGCTAGAAAGGAACATACTTTCTAAGCCCCACAGCTTCTAAATATCTCCCTAAAATGCTAACCATATGCCACTAAGTAACATGTGATTTCAATGTCATGCAAATTTATGTTACGATTTAAAAGTTCTGAGTGTTAAAAAGAGCTTAATATAAAGATAGAATGTTGAAGATACTAGTTGCTCTTTTTCATTCTAGCACCTTTAGCAGATTGGACATAGCTTTTATCATCAACTTTTTGATACCTCTTAGAAAATGTATCTTCTTGATTACACATAATTTTCCCAAATATAATAAATCACATTCTCTATTTCAGTATTTATAGTTGATTACCATTGTTTTTAGTATTCATTTTCTATGATTTTCTTGGGAACACTGAGTTAGTGAATACTGAACTAATGTTTTCAAAGGAAAGAAAAGATTATGTTCTTGCAAGCCTCTGACTATATTTTTGCAAACCAATAAGTACACACCTTTGTTTTGTGTGTTGCTCTTTAAAGATAGATAGATAGATAGGTAGGTAGATAGTAGATAGTAGATAGTAGATAGATGGATAGATAGGTGATTTGTTAACTCTGCACTCACATCCAGCAGCACTACAACTCATACTTGAATGAACTATATAGCACATGCATTTTCTCCAAAAGTCACATCACAGCCTTCTTGGGTTTAAGAGCACTAGACGGCACTTCAGTGCTGTGCTTGAAGTCCATTTTAAACAGCAAAATCACCGCAAAACACAAAGGTGTGAAAAAATATTAGTACTAAACAGACCTTGCATTGCCACCATTTCCCCAGAAACCCAGCTGCACTGCATGCTCCAGAACGAGAACCCTGCCCACGTGGAATCAGCACCTCCATGTGTTCCTGAAACCTGCCTCCCTGGCTCTGAAGCCAGACCCAACGCCACTGTGCAGCCCAATCAACCTGCACTCCTGTGTTTTCCCCCACCAAAACTCAACCTATAAAGCTGGAAAGAGGTGACTGTCCCTTCAAACATGCAGACACTGAAGCAAGACTAGACTAATGATAAAAGACTATATACAAGAAGCACAAAAAATCAGGAAAGCATGAGACTACCTAAAGAAAACAATAATTTCCCAGTAAACAGTCCCAAACAAATAAAAATTTACAGATTTCCTGATAAGGAATTAAAAATAAAGACAAAATCCCAGGTATGGTGGAAAGAATCACTATGTTCCTAAAGTTGTATTTATGAAATACAGGAAGCTTATATTCCTTAAATAAAAGGTTTCTGGGTTGGGGAGACAATCCTCAACTTACAGTGCTTCAATGTAACCAATTGTTGACTTCACAATAATGCAAAAGTAATATAAATTCAGTACAAACCATACTCAAAGTTTGAATTTCCATCTTTTCTTGAGCTAGTGATATGTGCTATGCTGTTCTCTTACAATGCTGGGAAGCAACAGTGGGCCACAATTCTTAGTCTACCACATGATCACAGGGTAAACAACAGATATAGTATGGTACATTATGTCTCTAACCCATAATATTCAGCAAGTCAGATGTACTAAATGTATTTTCAGCTTCATATATTGTCAACTTACGATGGGTTTTGCAGGACAAAACCACATCATTACTAGAGGAACATCTGTAATTGTGTTCATAAAGCTCAATGATCTACAACAGAACATAAATGACAACTCAATATATTGGGAAAATAATACATGAACAAAATGAAAGCCTCAAGAAAGAAATATAATTTTTTAAAAATCATAAAATTGAAAATCTGAAGCTGAAGATTACAGTGAGTAAAACAAAAATTCAATAGAGAGCTCCAGCAATAGACTTGATCAGACAGAAGAGAATTAGCAAACTTGAAGACAAGTCATTTGAAATTATCCAAAGGGAAAAAAGGAATAGAAAAGGTCTGTCAAATTTATAGGATGTAATCAAGTAAGCTAATATAATATATTATAAATATATATAATATATACATGTAGACACAAAAAACACACATTATGGAAGTTCAAAAAGAGAAAGAAGAGCGAGCTTTTTTGGCTTGTTATAGTAATTTCCTTTTTTTTAAATTTTATTTAAGGTATACAAATTTCATGTATTCATTTATACAGATTCAGGAACATAGTGAATCTAACACACATACAGAACTTCCCACTCAACAAAAGATACATATTCTTAAGTGATCATGAAACATTCACCAGACCATATTAAATGTTATATCATGAAAAAAGTCTCACTAAATTTAAGAAAATCAAAATTATTTAAAATATCTTTTTCTCACCACAATAAAATGAAGCTAGAAAATAATAACAGTGAGAATAGGGGAATTTCATAAATATACGAAATTTAAACAACAGACTTATTCAACCACTGGGTCAAAGAGTTCATAAAGGAATTTTTAAAATATCTTCAAACAAGTGGAAACGAAACCACAACATACCAAAAGGTATGGGATACAGCTTAAGTAGAACTAAGCAGAAGGTTCAGAGTTATATAAGAGTTATATATGCCTATATGTTAAAATAAAACAAATCTCAAGTAAATAATCTAACTTTACACACTGAGGATGTAGAAAAAGAAGAATGACTAAGTTCAATGTTAGTAATACAAAAATAAGCAAATCAAGTAGCAAAACAATAGGAAAAGGGTCCAGGGCTGTGATGCAGTGGGTTAAGCCACAGTCTGCAGTGCCAGCGTCCTATACGGGTACTGGTTCGAGCCCTGGCTGCTCTGCTTCCAATCCAGTTCCCTGCTTCTGTGCCAGGGAAAGCAGTGGAGGAAAGCCCAAGTCCTTGGACCCCTTGACCCAAGTGGGAGACCCAGAAGAAATTCCTGGCTCCTGGCTTTGGCCTGGCCCAGTCCCAGTCATTGCAGCCATCTGGGGAGTGAACCAATGGATGGAAGGTCTTTCTCTGTCTCTCCTTTTCTCTCTCTCCATAACTCTATCTTTCAAATGAATAAGTAAATCTTTTTAAAAAAAAATAGAAAAAGCTAAAAAGAAAAGTTGGTTTTATGAAAATATAATCAAGTGAAAACCTTTAGTTAGTCAAACTAAATAAAACAGATGACTCAAATAAAAATCAGAAATGAAAGAGGAGACATTACAAATAGTGACTCAGAAATAAAAAGGTTCATTTAATATTATTATGTACAATTATATGCCAACAAATTGGATAACCCAGAAGTAAATAAATTTCTAACAACATTTGTTCTACCAAAACTTAATCAAAAATATATATATATAAAGACTGAGCAGACCAATAATGTGTGAGGAGATTTAGTTAGTAATCACAAACCTCCTGAAAAAGAAATACCAAGGACCACATGGGTTCATGAGTTAATTCTACTAAACATCAATAAAGAATCAATGTCAATAATTTGTGCACTCTTTCAAAAACTAAAAGGAAACACAATACTCCCAAATTTATTTTATGAGTTATATGAGTTTATCAAAGCCAGACAAAATATACACAAGAAACCTATGTACCAACATCCCAGATGAACATAGATACAAAAATTTTCACTAAAAGACTATTAAAACACTTTCAGCCACACACTCAAATAATTGTACATCATGAACAAGTGGGATTTGTTTCTGGGATATAAGAGTGCTTCAACATACATAAATTAGTCTGTGTGATACATTAATGGAACGAAAGGTAAAAATCACATAACCCTTTCAACTGATTCAGGAAAAAGGATTTGACAAAATTCTATGTTCCCTTATGATAAAAAAAAATCAACAAAACAATACAGAAGTAATTTACCTCAGCACAATAAAGGCTATAATATGAAAAACCCACAGCTGACATCACAGTTTAGTGGGCCAAGACTGGTCCTAACCCAAAGCCAAGAGCCAGGAACTCAATCCAAATCAACCACAGACATGGCACAAACCCAACTACCTGAATCACCACTTCTGTTTCCCAGGATCTGCAACATCGGGAGGCCACAGTCGGCAGTCAGAGGCTGGTGTAAAACCCAGGCACTCTAATATGGGACGTAGGCATCTTAGCCTTTGTCTTAACTGCCTGGTCAAACGCTTGCCCTTCTCCACATTTTTGTGAGCTTTTTCTCTAGAAACGCTCTTGATTTTATAGTCGATATTGAAGAAAAGCCCCCTAAACTCTGGCAAGAGCAAGGGCTAAAACATGTTGAAATATACCAGAGCAATCTGTTCTTAGCAAGATTTGCCATCAAGAGAACATCTGAATTTGTATCAGTTGTACACCCAACTCCAGTCACTATAGTCATGCTGTGTCAGCTAAGGGGGTTGAGTTGAGACACTGAGGGAACATTTGTGAAGTTCACAACCCAAAGGCTAAAACTGAGACCTAATCATAGAATTATAGAACTTTCCCCTCCCTGCTGCATCATTAAAGATATATTTACAGCTGTTCCTTTTATTCAGTTCATCTCCTGTGGCTTGGAAGAGAAAAAAATTACAAGATAAACTAAAAGGCAAAAAGGAAAATCTGAAGAGATAGAAAAGGAATGTTTGACTTACCAGACCAGGGATTTAGAACAATTCATATACCAAGAAACCTAATGGACAAAGTAGAAAATATGAAAAAACAGATGGGAATTGGAAGAGAGATTTGGAAATCCTAAGAAAGAATTTAAAAAAGCTAAAGATAAAAAATTTTGTAACACAATTGGATAATGACTGTAGTGGGCTAATTAGTAGAATAGATAGATCTGAGAAAAGACCTCTGAGCTTGAACCTTAGAAACCTCCAAGACTAAAAGTAAAGAGAGCAAAGACTGAACAAAATAGAAGAGAATGTCAAAGAACTATAGGGCTACTACAAAAGGTGTAACAAACAGTGTGATGGGAATACTAGAAGAAGAAGGAAAAAAAGAACAGAATAAATATTTGAAATAGAGTAACTCAGAATTGCTGCAATATTTTTGCCGGATGTTGAAGATCCAAGAATCTCAGATAATACTAAGAGAACAAATATCAAACAATAAGACAAACAAAGAGCAAAAACAAAAATCTTCACAGAGATAACATCATGTTGAAAGGAGAAGATAAAACACAGGGAAAAAGTCCTGAGAGAAGCTAAAGAAGAAAGGCCTCATCTATGGAAGAATTATATGGAACTTCTCAGAAATCATAAAAGCAGGAAGAGAGTGAATAAAATATTTAAAGTGTTGAAGAGGAATAAAAGCACCAACAGATAATTCTACATCCTGTGATACTATCTGTCAATAAATAAGGTGAAATAAACATTCTCAGAAAACAAATATTAAGAAAGTTTATTTCCAGTAGACCCGTCTTGTAAAAAAATGTTAAAGCAAGTTCTTTGGAGACAGGTGTTTGCCTCAGCAATTAAGAAGCTCACACCTGTGTCAGAGTTCCTGGGTCTGAGTTACCATTTCACTTCTGATCCAGTTTCCTGCTAATGGACATTCAGGAAGGCAGCTGATAATGACTTGAGGTCATGGATCCCCTGCCATCCATTAGACTCTGATGATGTTCCAGGCTCCAGGCTTCAGGTTGGCCCAGTTGTTGTGGGCATTTGGAGAATGACTCAGCAGATGAAAGATTCTCTCTCTCTCTCTCTCTCTCTCTCTCTCTCTCTCTCTCTCCCACCTTAAAATATTTTTGAAAGGAATTTTGTTAGGAAGAAAGAAATAATATTTCAGAAACAATTATTCATAAAGAAAGGAAGCATAAATAAGTAAAGGTAAAATAAAAAAACGTTTTTTATATTTTAACTTTTATTTATTAATTTTCACTTTACTTGAAAGGTATAGAAACAAACAAGAAGAGACAGATATCTTCCATCCACTGATTCACTCAGTAATGCCTTCTCAGCCATGGTTGAACCTGGCTGACGCTATGAGCCCAGAACTCTGTGTAGGTCCCCCATATGGGTTGCAGAGACCCAAGTACATGAGCCATTTCCTGCTGCCAGTCAGGATATGCATTAGCAGGAAGCTGTCTCAGAAGTGCAGGGACCGGGACGCAGGCCAGGTTCTCCTGTATAGGATGCAGGCATCCCGAGTGCCAGCTTGACCACCATACCAGGAGACCTCCCCTATTTTCTTATACTTAATTGATATACATATAGGAGTTTATTAAAATAATACATGAAATAATGTATTTATTTTTGTTTATAAGAATGACATCAATAATGCAGATAGTAGGTAGAAAATATCATTTTTTTTGCTATTATTAGTTACTCATACAACCTGTGATGTTGTTTTGAAATTAGACTTGTATTACTTGTATATGTACATTATAAAATCTATGGCAACCACTAAAAGAAGTTTACAAGGAAGTATAACTAACATGCTAAGCAAACAGAGAAAAGTGTCATAAGTCATACAAAATATTCAATTAAAATAATAAGTGACAGCAAAGAGCAGAATACAAAGGTAAATACAAATAACAAGAACAATTAATAAAAACAGTAAAACTATTGTAGATATTAACCCAATTATATCAATAATCATTTTGAACACTGATGATCTAAATACAAAAACTAAGAAACCAAAATTATCAAAGTTGATAAAAAACTTTGTTTTTATGTTAAATTAACAAATAATATTGAACATATTTACTATATTTAAAAAAAGTAAGACCCAACTATGTGTTGTCTACATGAAACCCACTTTACTTATAAAGGCAGAAATGGATCACAAGTACATGTGTGGAGAAAAATATACCATGACAACACTAATCTAAATAAAGCAGGAGTAGCTATATTAATTTCAGATAGGGCAGACTTCAAAGCAAAAAAGTTATAAAGGCTAAAGAGGACATTACACAATAATGAATAGCTCAATTCCCCAAGAATAATAATAATCCTTAGTGTATATTCACTTAGCAACAGACAATCAGACTAATAAAGCAAAACCTATAGAATTATAAAGAGAAATAGATGGGGGCAGGCATTGTATAACAGTGCGTTCGGCATCTGCTTGTGATGCCCGCAGCCCATATCAGACATATCAGACTGGTGGAGTTTGACTGCTGCCTCCACTTCTAGTCCAGCTTCCTGCTAATGTGCACCCTGGCAAGCAAGAGGTGGTGGCCCAAGTCCGGGAGTCCCTGCCATCTACGTGGGAGACCCAGATGGGGTTCCTGGCTCCTGATCCTAGCTGAATCAGCAGATGAAAGATTTTCTCTCTCTCTCTCTCTCTCTGCATCTCTGATTTTCAAATAAATAAAAATAAATAAATTTTTAGAAAGAATAAACAGATTAATGTACCTTATATTTGGACATTTCAATGCACTTGAATCAGAAATGGACTTGCAATATTTTCTCATTCTGTCAATTGTCTCTTCACTCTTTTAATTGGTTCTTTAATATGCAAATTTTTAGTTTGATGTAATCCCTTTATTTGGTTTTGCTTTTGCTAGCTGTGCTTATGAGGTCTTATCAAAAAACTTGTTGCCTACACCAATATTTTAAGCGTTTGACCTGTAATATCTTCTAGCAATTTCATATTTTAGGACTTACACTTAGGCCTTTGATTCATCTTAATTTTAATTTTGTATTGGGTAGGAGGTACAGCTCTCATTTCCTTTTTCTACATAGGCATATTCAGTTTTGCCAATACTATTTATTAAAGATACCGTCTTTCTCCAATGTACATCTTGATACCTTTGTAAAAATTCAATTTGCTGTATTAATGTGGATTAATGTGCTGTATTAATGTGGGTTCTCTCTTCTATTCCATTGATATATGTGTAGAGTTTTATTCCAATTACAACATGTTTTAATTATTATAGCTTTGTAATATGCCACTAGATATTGCTATTCTTCCAGATTTATTATTTATTTATTTCAGTATCACTTTGACTATTCTGGGTCTTTTGTCTTTTATTATGTTTTTTCCTATTTCTATAGAAAATAAAATCCTGGTGTTTTGATTGAAAAAAAAAAAGAAATGGACTTGCAGAGCAAGCAGAAAATCATTATGGTCATAGCTGAACTTAACAGCAGCATCAATCAGCTCTACATAACTGGTATCTACGGATACTTCATCCAACAACAGCAGAATGCACATTACTCTTAAGTTCAGATGGAATATTCACTAAAATAGAACACATATTACCCTATGAGAACAATACATTTAAAAATATGAAAATAACTATAGATCCCATGGTCACTGAAACCATACTAAAGGAATACCAAGAAAAATTCTAGACCTACAAATTTTACAATCTAGATGAAACAGAACAATTTTTTGAAAGACACAAATTTCCAAAACCTACAAAGGAAAAAATAGACAATCTTAGTAAATGTGCATCTATTAAAGAAATTGAATCAATAATTAATAAAATCTCAAAACAGAAAACATCAGGCCTGGGTGGATTCACTGGTGAATTCAACTATACGTTAGAGAAAAAATTATTCAGTTCTCTATCTTCTCTTTCAGAAGATAAAAACAGAGGGAATAATTCCTAACTCATTCTATGAGAGTAAAAGTACCCTAATATCAAACAAGAGAAAGGTATTATAAGAAAAGAAAACTACAAGGCAATATATCTCATGAATGCAGATACAAAAATTTTCAAAAAAATTAACATAGAATCTAATAGTTTATAAAAAGAATACATGCCATAATCAAATAGATTTATTCCAGGTATACAAAGCTGGTTTAACAATCCAAATGGATTAAAATAATCCTTCACATTAAAATGCTATAAAATTAAATTATCATATCAATTGTTACAGAAAATTTTAACAAAATCCCTCACCCATTTATGGTAAAAATTCTCAGTAGACTAAGACTACAGGGAAATCCCCTCAACTAGGTAAAGAATATCTGCAAAAGAATCTGTAACTAGCTTTAATCATAAAAGTAAGAAATTAGAAGCTTTCCCATGAACATCAGGAAGAAGGCAAGGATATCCCTTCCCGCCATTCCTTTACCACATCATACTGGAAGCCTTAGCTGTTATAACATGACAAGAAAATGAATAAAATTTATACTGTCTGATAGGAAGAAACTAAATAGTTTTTATTCACAGATAACATGATTCTTCCCATATAAAATTTGAAGGGATCAACCAAAAATCTAGAACTCATCAGCAATCATAGCAAGGTTGTAAGATAAAAGGTTACTGCACAAAAGTCAATTACTTTCTTATGAACAACAAATAAGTGGAATTTGAAGTTAAAAATGCAATGCCATTTGTATTACCCTTCTTGATGAAAAACTTGGATATAAATCTAACAAAAAGTGTACAATATCTATATGAGGAAAACTACAAAACTGATGAAAGAAATCAAACTAAATAAATAGGTATTCCATGTTCATGGACAGGAAGCCTAAACGTTGTCAAGATGTCAACTCTTCCCAATTCTATCTACAGATTCAAGGCAATACGAATCAAAACCCCAGAAAGTTAGTTTATAAACTGATTCTAGAATTTATGGTGTAGCAAAAGACTCAGATTAGCCCATTCAGTAATCAAGAAGTACAGAATTGAAAGACTGACATAGTAAACTTCAAAACATACTATAGCAACAATAATTAAGGCATGAGATATTGTCAAAAGAGTAGACAATCAGATCAGTGAACCAGAATAGAGAGCCCGGAAATATAATCACATAAATATAGTCAACTTATCTTTGACAAAGGCATAAAGCCAGTGCAAGAGAAAAGAGAAGTTTTCAGAACAAATAGTGCTGGAACAACTAGATATCCACATGTCAAACAAATGGACCTCGACACAAACCATCCACCCTCCATAAAAATTAATTCAAATGTGTCACAGACTTAAATATAAAATACAAAACATTAAACTTCCAGAATATACCATAGAAGAAAACCTGGATGACTTTATGTATAATAACGAATTTACAGATACAAAAAGGCATGACATAAGAAAGACATAATTAATTAATAAGTTGGACTTTATTAAAATTAAAAACTTTCTGCCCTTCAAATGCCAGAAGAATGAGAATAAGCTTACCAATGGGAGAAAATATGGACTAAAAATAAACTCCTATTTTATGAAGGATTGATATTAAAAACACACAAAGGACTCTTAAAACTCAGTAAGAAAACAAGCAGCCTGATTGGAAAATGGACCAAAGACTTCAACAGATTCCTCATCAAGGAAAATATAAGGATAACAATAAGCATATGAAAAGATGTGCCACTTCATGTACCATCAGAGGAATACAAATTAAAACAATGAGAAACCCCTACGTACCTATCATAACAGTCAAAGTCCAGAACACTAACAATACCAAATGCTGACAAACATGTGGAGTAACAGAAGTTATCTTTTATTTCTGACAGGAATACAAGATAATATAGCCACTTTGGAAAACAGTTTGGTAGTTTTCTACAAAACTAAACATGCTCTCATCATACAATCCATCAATCACATTCCTTGATATCCACCAAAAGGATCTGTAGATCTATGTGCACACAAAAACCTGTACATGTGTGCTTATACCTGCTTTATTTGTAATTACCAAAACATGGAAGCAACCAAGATGCCTCCAGTAGTAAAATAGATAAATAAAAAGTTGTACACCCAGAAAAAGGAATATTAGTACCAAAAAGAAATGAGCTTTCAAGCCATGAAAAGCATGGAGGGATCTTTTTAAAATTAATTAATTTATGTTAAAGGTAGAGTTACACAGAGAAAGGAAGAGACAGAGAGAGAGAAAGAGAGAAATGTCTTCAATTTACTTTTTCACTCTCCCAAATAGCCAAAGTGAGGAGTCAGGAGTTTCTTCCGTATCTCCCATGTGGGTGCAGGAATTGAAACACTTGGCCATTCTCCACTGTTTTCCCAGGCACGTTAGTAGGAAGATGGATCAGATGCCACTGCTGGCATCACAGGCAGTGGCTTGACCTGTTATACCACAATGCCTACACCATATGAAGGAATCTAAAATACATGCCATTTAGTGAAGATGCTAATCTGAAAAGACTATACGACTCCAACTACATGCAATTCTGGAAAAAAATACAATAAAAAGACCAGTGGTTTCCAGAAATTGAATGCTGGGTGAATGAATAGAGTTACAGGATTTGGGGGACAGTGAAATACTCTATATGATACTATACTGTAGGATACATACCATTATACATTTGTAGAAATCTATAAAATGTACAATATGCAAGTAAACTCCAATATAAACCATGGATTTGGCATGGTCATGGTGTGTCAATATAGGTTCATCACATCTACTGTAACAAATCCACTGTTCTGGTGAGGAGTTGATAATGTAGGACATTGTGTGTGTGAGTGGCAGAAGCATATGGTGAATCTCTGTAACATCCTCTCGATTTTTCAATATCCTAAAACTGCTCTAAAAATTTTTTTTGGAAAAGGATCTTATAGACATTCTTCCAGAGAAAACATACCAATAGCCAACTGGCATATCAAAAGGTACTCAACAACACTAGTCATCAGGGAAATGAAAATCAAAACCATGATGAGATGCTACCTTACACCTGTTAGAATGGTTTTTATCAAAACCAGAGATGAGAACATGTGTTGGTGAGGTTGTGATGCATACCCCTGTGCACCCTTAGTGGGAATGTAAATCGGTACAATCAATAAGGAAAGTAGTATAGAGGTCCTTCAAAAAATTAAAAGTATAGCAACCATATGATCCAGTAATCCCACTTCTGGATAAAGATCAAAATGAAATGAAATCTATATCCTAAAGAGACTATCTGCAGTTCCATGTTATTGCAGCATTGTTTATAATAGCTAAGATAGGGAAATGATCTAAATGTCCATTAATGGACAAGCAGAGAAAGAAAATGCAGTAATGAGGTATAAGAATGTAACACAATATAACAATGGAATATTATTCAGTCTTAAAAAGAAGGAACTCCTGGGCAGCGCAGTGGCTCACTTGGCTAATCCTCCGCCTGCGGCGCCAGCACACTGGAATCTAGTCCAGGTTGGGGCCCCAGATTCTGCCCCAGTTGCTTCTCTTCCAGTCCAGCTCTCTGCTGTGGCCCGGGAAGGCAGTGAAGGATGGCCCAAGTCCTTGGGCCCTGCACCCGCAAGGGAGACCAGGAGGAAGCACCTGGCTCCTGGCTTCGGATCAGCACAGCGCGACGGCTGTGGCAGCCATTTGGGGGGTGAACCAACAGAAAGAAGACCTCTCTCTGCCTCTCTCTCTCTCACTGTCTAACTCTGCCTGTCAAAAAAAAAAAAAAGAAGAAGGAACTCCTGTTATTTGTGACAACATGAGTAGACGTAATTCTAAGTGAAATAAGCCAGACATGGAAAGATAAATACAACTGCTGCATGATGTCACTTATATGTGCAATTCAAAATTGTCAAACTAGGGTGGGAAGAAAGGAGGGAAGAAGGAACCAGAAAAGGAAGGAGGGACGATGTAAGAGCTACCCCCGTGGATCTCTTCATCTTGGAGGATGACAGTCAGTTACCAGAAAGAAGCACCCGGATAACAAAGGAGCTTCAAAAAGTTTGTGGAAGTTGCACATTTTTAAAAAAATTGAAAGAGAAACAGAGAAGTGGGAAAGAGAGCTCTTTCCTATGTTTGTTCACTTGTCAAATGTCAGCAACAGCTGGGGCTGGGCCAGGCCAAAACCCGCAGCCTAGAACTCCTTTAGGATCTCCCATGTGAGTGGCAAGGAACCATGGAACTGAGCCATTATCTGCTGCCTCCCGGGGTGTGCAATAGCAGGGAACTGGATGGCACCTCTACATGGGATGTAGGTGTCCTAGTAACGGCTTAACCCTCTGTGCCGCAACTCTCACTCCTGCACATTACTTTTAATTCCACTTTCCATAAATGTTTGCAGGCCTCTCGTAATTGTATAAAATGTCTAAATTGTACATTTTCCCCCACTAATTTTCTCTCCATTATGAGGCACAAATACCCCCAATAATTTTTTATGAATAACTATTTTTGTGGTCACATAGTATAAAGTAAGTTGTGCTAAATCAATTTTGGGTGGGCCAGCATGTTTTAAGAGATGGCTTATGGCAGGAAAAGTGAATTTTGTGTCAAAGCCAAGTTCTTGAAAAGGTGCTACGTGGCTGTGAACAGGCGATTTATGTCTGTGTCTGAGACACACCATTGTCTGGTCCTGAAGCAAATGCTCTTAATGAGTTCATTTCTGTTCTTCTATTCCATTTCTGTTCTTAATGATTCTTCCCAGCTCCCGAGGCAATCCCTGCACACCTCTCTCCAGATTCCCCGTGAGCAACAGATCTTCACTGTGTATGGGGAAGATTGATTCATTTTGAAAGATCTTTCTTGAGTATGCCTGCTTGGTTTTGCAAACAGGTAAGTTTTATTTCATTGTTTCAAAAAATATGAGTCTACACACAAAAAAGAGCACATAGCAGTCAACTTCCATATTTTTGTCTCTGTGATTCTGATTCCCATCATCATACCTTTTTTTATGCTGGGTTTATAAGGTCTCCTCACGTTACTGAGTTGACATAGCTAAAATCATAAATTATATTCCTTTTGGTTCAGCAACACTTAAATCAGGAAAACATTGTCTGTGGAGCCAAATTGTATTCACTGTTTGACCAGATGATTTGGAGTAGATTAAAAGAATCTTAGGACATTTCAATGTCTAACTCCTGGGGAAGAAAAGTCAGAGTTTTTGTCCCAGCAGTTTGTAAGGACTGGTGTATTCAGATCATACTCCCAATGGGACACTGATCATGTGGAGTTGTCAATATATGCCTGATCACCTACCATTGCCTGAGAAAAATAAAAACAAATTATCCATCCAGTTATTTCCCCTGTAAGCAGATAACAGTACGTGGTACGCAGTGAGGAGACAGTTTAGTAAGTGAAATAAGCAAGAACCAATCAAGTTTTCCTAATCAGAGCCTAAGGCTTTTTTTTAAAAAAAGATTTTATTTATTTATTTGAAAGTTAGAGTTACAGACAGTGAGAACGAGAGACAAAGATTTTCCGTCTGCTTGTTCACTCCCCAAATGGCCACAATGGCCAGAGCTGTGCCAATCTGAAGCCAGGAGCCAGGAGCTTCCTCCAGTCTCCCACACCAGTGCAGGAGCCCAAGGACTTGGGCCATCTTTTACTGCTTTCCCAGGCCACAGCAGAGAGCTGGATCGGAAGAAGAGCAGCCAGGACTAGAACCAGCGCCTTCATGGGATGCTGGCATAGCAGGCAGAGGATTAACCTACTGCACCACAGTGCCAGCCCCCTAAAACTTTAATAGTTAATATTCTGAGTGATTCATATGATTCCTGAGCTGTTCTTCTCCTTGATTCTTCACCCTTCATCTCTTTTGTTATTTTCAGACTTTTAAACTCTCTCAGATGTGACACTGGAAACCTCTTCTTCAGCCCCAACCTTCATTTATTTCTAAGAAATCAACAGTTTTGGTAGATTTTTGCCTACTTCAACTTCTAGCCACTTCTGGAAAGTGTCAGAACCCACTACCCTATCCCAAAAATATCCACCTCCCCCTCCACACCTGGACCTGGATGTCTCCAGACTTGGAGAATGAGACCAAATAGAAACAACATGAGAAAAAGAGTCGGGGGCTCCAAAAAGATCTGCAATAGGTAAGACAACAGCACCCACCTACCCAACCCCACCTCTGCAGATGAGCAAAAGGGATCTGCCCAGAAGGTGAGTAAAGCAATCTCCCACATGGTTGACAGTACCTCCTGAGTATGCCAACTACTGGCTCCCAACAGGCCTTGGCATCTCCCGACTCAGGGAGAGAACACCTCTAAGAGAGGTCAGCCATCACATCACGGAGTTGGTCTTCCTGAACCATGGAGCTGTACTTTGTGGAGATGGATAACCTGCCTCCTCACCCACATCTGTGCATCAGGATTGCTTGGTGAAGGAAGTAAGGTCAGCATGCTCAGTGCCAAGGACATGGCTCTGCACTGAGTCAGCACATTTCTCTGTGTCCCCACCAAACACCCAAGGAGAGAGATACCAGAGAGTATAAGCCCTCTCCTGGAGTACATGGCTCTTCCTACCAGACTTTCTGAACATCGTACCCACTATTTGATCTCCCGTTGCTTTTTCAGAGTGACTATGGTAAAAGCAATGCATTCCAAGTCTAGCACTATGAGCTAAGAGGCTCTTGAATGCCCTTTAAAAACCAAAAATTCAGCTTAATAATTGTGATAGCTAATATGCTCTGTGGGTGTTGGACACTCCACAGAAACAGGAGGGGCCCTATTCAGCCAAAGTTTGCTCTCGATGATGCCACACATGTACAAGGAGGGTATGGAAAGGCTGATTGCCTGCATTGTGAGGCTTTCTGGCGAAGTGTAGAACAAGTCTCCCAAGCTGGTCTGCACAGGGTTTGAGAGAGCAGAAAAAGAGACTGGCAGGCAGCTTTTATTATACCTGGGAGGTAGGGCCAGGTAAGGGTTTCGGGAACCTCTGTAGTTTGAATCAACCACTAGCTCCAAAGAAGCGACCATTAGGCTTATTAATAGCTCTGTCTGATGTGAGACATAATAAAGGGAGGGATGAAGTTTAAAAGCTCTCAACAACCAAATAGCAACCTCTTTTTTGCACTGTGGTGGGTCCTAAGAACTAAGGACTTTGCATGTGTTATCTCACTGGAGTCTGTTCTCTGCTCTATAAAGTAGCTGATTAATCCCATTTCACAGCTGAGGAAGTTGACACCCAGGGACACAGAGACTTCTCAAGGTCCAATAGCTAGTTAGTTAAGAGCCAGGAATTTGACCTGTATCTGTCTAATGACAAAGTCTATACATTGATGTTTGCTTTGACCAGACAGCAGGGACAGGCTAATTCAGCCTGATGACCAGTAGGGAGACAGAATTCATGGCCAACCACCTTCAGGTTAGACCACCAATTCATGTCCTTGTTAGTATATACGCTGGGTGTAGCAACCATGTTTTTAGTATGAACTTGGCAGGGCAGGTACAGAGCTTGGGCAGAGAAATCACATGGCTAAACTTCAGGACACATTCTATACAAGTCAGACCCATCCCTAAGGAAATCACTCCACCCTCCCTACTCTCTAGACCCTTCATATGCAGAGTAAGTTAAAGCAAAATGCTTGGAGCATGAGCCACAGACCCACAGACCAAGCATAAAACCCAATACAAGATATGCTAGTAGATGGTCTCACAATTTTCTAAGCAACTAAATACAATTTCTTCAGTGAATTGGATAAATAGAAAGCAGGTTACATTTTGCCAAAGAAATGATAGAGTGTGTTGTTTTATTTTTTTCTCGATATTTTAAAAGGAATGACATGTAATATTCTTGGCCTGCAATTTTATGGAAATTCATGCAGCAGTTCCTCTCCTCTCATAAGCTATTTCCTTCCTGACAGGCTTAAGTGGATGAGCAATTGCATCCCTGCTGTCTTTTCAAGGGTCTTAGAGAAAAGCATCTTGGAACAAATACTGTGATCTTAGAATGTTGTCTGTTCAGATCAATTGTAAAGACTTAAATTCAAACTCTTGCAAACCTTTATTCAAAAAATACAAGGCTCCTTAATCTACTATTCAGATCAAAGCATAATGGTAGCTGGTTACCACAGCTCACTTTCCAGAAGTTATCTGACCCATTAGGAGAGCAATGGGACCCTCAGAGCCACAGGACTGGTGACTGGGACTTCCTTGGTTGATAATGCCTTGTGGTGCTAAACATCTGCGGCAATGACAGATGGTGTTTCAGAGAACTTGGTTAGCCCTCAATTTGTACATCAAGACCATGATGAAAACACATAATTACACCACACCCTCTTCAGACCAACAAAGCACCATCACCCAAGAGCACTCATGTATGCAGACATTCTGTCTAAGAGGTGGCACTGTGCCAGTGAGAGAGTTCATGCCTCCCATTACCTGGGATGCCTGTGCAGGCAAGAGCCCTGAGACACAGGACTCAGGACAGGCAGATGTTGGGACAGCAAGAAAGGACGGTGTGTGTGTGTGTGTGTGTGTGTGTGTGAGAGAGAGAGAGAGGGAGAGAGAGAGGGAGAGAGAGAGAGACAGCGAGAGAGACACAGAGAAAGAGATGTTGATTCTAGCTTTGTCATCCATGACAAGTCACACAGACTAATTTTCTTTTTTTTAACTTTTATTTAATAAATTTAAATTTCCAAAGTACAGCTTCTGAATTATAGTGGCTTTCCCCCCATAACCTCCTGCCCACCCACAGCCATCCCATCTCTCACTCCCTCTCCCATCCCATTCACATCAAGATTCACTTTCAATTATCTTTATATACAGAATAAGGTCAATCTAGTAATATACTAAGTAAAGATTTCAACAGTTTGCACCCACACAGAAACACAAAGTATAAAGTACTGTTTGAGTACTAGTTATGCCGCTAATTCACATAGTACAACAGACTAATTTTCTCATGATGCTTTGTGCCTTGGCAGCTCCTTGGCATGAGCCTAACTTTGCTGAAATGGAAAAATTAGGCTCAAGCAACCAATCCAGGCTGTCAGCAATGACTGATGGCTTAGAAAGGATTTTGTATTATCCAGGTTACTGTTGTAATTGAATAAAAGCGAGAGGTGGGGATGGCGTCATTGGGGACACCGAACTCCCTTTGGCAAGTGAGCACCAAACAACAGATTAAGCTAGACTTGTTTAAAGAGCTCAAGATAACTTAAATCCATAAAACAGCATAATAGTAATGATTCAGTGCCTGGACCAAGGCCTTACACCTGGTAGGTACTTTGTAAATGTTTGTTGTATAAATGAGGGATTATCAACTCTTTTTTCTTTATATCATACAGTGTCCCAAGATCATAAAGTATTTTCAGATTTAAACTAATTGGTCTTTAACTGCATCCTATGGGGTACTGAAAACAGCCTAAGAAATCCTTTCCTTTTTATAGCTGTTGAACCAGAGATATGGGGAATTTAAGGGATTTGGTAGAAATACTCAATCAATCATGAGTGAGGTCAAAAGAAAACACATATAAAACTTCCCGCCTCCATCCAGAGAGTATTCTGATTCCCTCACTGTTTCCATCAACCTCCTGCTTGAAGACACTCTGGGGTGTAACCGTGCCAGTAAGACCCTTGGCTTTCAAACAGGTCCAGAGCGAACCATCTCTTCGCCTATTTATTAATGATGGTACCCATAGTGTTTCCTTTCTCATAAGCTAATTATCCTCCCATGCCTTCTCTGTATGTGGTTCCCTAATAAAAGAACCTTTGAAACCGGCAACTTACACTGCGTTCTAGGCTCAGACAACTTCCAGTCATTCTAGCAACTTCTAGCTGCTAGCCAGCAGCCTGGCCCAGGAATGTTGATCTCTCGCTCCCTGCCAAAGCCTGAAGATTGCAGATAAACAGAAACAAAGCAGGAAAAGAACTATGGGCTCCAAGAAGAGAAATAACAGTTATGACATCAGGACCCACCTGTCCAACTTCACCTTCTGTGGATAAGCAAAAGGGATCTGTTAAGGGAGTGATCCAAGTAGGCACCATGGCTGAAATAACCCAGTGCCCCTGAAGGTGCCGCTGGTGCCTCAAGGGTCCTGGGCATCTCCAGATTCATATCCTATGCTTCCACATAGGGGCTGGTCATTATGATCTTGGATTTGTTTTTCTGAACGATGTGCTTGGTGATGCTGAACAACCCACTCCATCTCATCTGTATTTGGGGTGTGTGCCACATCCAGATTAAGTGAAGATTGACAATCTGTGTTTTAAAATGAAAGCAGCCAATGTGTTTGGCATTTAAGTCTAATACTTGGAAAGGAAAAGGAATCAGGAGGTGAAGAGGTCTTCTTGATTGCTATAGCAACATTAACTATTCTGCATTTCACATCATTTCCTTTTCAATGGCTAAAGTGATGGTTGAGCAATTGGGATTGTGCCAAATAATTGTTCCACATTGAGAATTTAAGAAACTCTAAACAAAATAGACATTTTTAGAAATTCTTTGGTTCAAATACATGTTGGTATTACGTGCATGTTGGTATTAAGCCTGAATTTCTTCATCTGAAAGGTGATCTTTCAGGTTAAAGATTAAGGTAAGGTCTGAAGCCTCCTGCAGCACCTACCACTTCCATTTCTCACTCCTGAGCACCTGAATTCTTTCTCCTCTGACTGCTCTGAGAGATGTACTCCTGATAATACTTCCCAAAAGGCTGTGTGAGGTTAACCAGGTCAGCAGCCTCTCTGGGCCTCATTCCCCTTCTCCATAAGGAGCTGGTGGGGCTGACTAACCTCTGAGATTTCTGTGGGCTGTGCTGTGTTTTGGTGGGTGCCATTGTAAGCCCAGCATCAGCTGCTGCTGCTTCTCATTTCTATCCCTGTCTCTCCACGCATGAGGTATGGCAGCTTTTTTTCTGCTACAGTGGTTTTATGGTGCCTCTTCTGTCTAGAAGGCACAAGAAGGGACCATGCTAGCACCTCTTCTTAATTTGTGCCCACGCAGGAGCTCCAGCTGGAACTGTGGGGGAAGACACCCTGGGCACCAGCTTCTATGTCAGTCAGTCTTTAATCCCAGGCGCTCCAAGGGATGAGAAGGAAGTTATATTGCTAGCACACCACATGCAGAAGGCCACGAGCCTATTATTTCATTCACTATGGCAAACATGACAAGTATTTACTATCCACAGACTGTCTGGGGCCACAGAGCAGATCTGCAACTTTCTAGCTGTGCAATCTTTAGTAAGCTACCTAGTCTCTCTGTGTCTTGGGGCCTTAGTTCATAAATAAGCACAGGAAGAGACTTTCCTGAATAGATGTACAGTGCTTCCAGTAGCACCTGGCACACAGTAAGCAGATCTATTGCTTTTTATCCATTATTGTTGTTTTTCAGTTGTTCAGTGTCAGAGACCTTGCTGTTTCCTACCCATCAACTGTGAAAGTCACAGCTCCTATTCTCAGAGAACTCACAGTCTTACAAGGGAGACATACCTTTGTGTGCCATTGGTCTTCTGGTCAGTTCCAGCATCCTCTCATGTGTCAAGCAGTCTGTTGAGTGCTCAGGACACAATGATGGAGACAACATGGCCCCTGACTGTATGGAGTCAGTCTGCACCAATTTTATTATAAAGGGTCAAGTGCTACCTGTGTGACTTTGAGCAAGTTAATTCATCTCAGCAACCTTCCATCTTGTCTTTTGCAGATGGCACTAACTGTCCAGGCTTTGTGAGCTTTGGGTGAACTACTAAACATGAAGCTCTGACACAGGATAAGCACAAATAGAAATGCCAGCACTCCTACTGGCTATGTAAAGCAAAGGATGGCAAACTCCCTGGAGCAGAGCAGACCCCAGGTGCCATAGAAACACCAAGGAGAGGCATCCAACCCTCACGGGGGTGGGAAGAGGCTTTGATGATGGTTTCTGCTGGAGGCAACCCCACCCCCACCCATGGGTGGCATTTAAAGAACAAGCAAGGACTGACTGGGTGTGGTGTGGGAGAACATTCCAAGTAGAGAAAACATGCAAACCAAAAAACACAGTGTAGGCCAAGTTCTCTACAGAAATTTTTCCTCTTGGGGCTACCTGCAAGTGGAAACAGCTCTCCTGCCTGGTTCAGGTCAAAGGAAGTTGAATCTGAAGTTGGAAACATGGATCTTGCATTAATTGCCCATGAGAGAACAGTCAAGCTTCAAATGCAGAGCTAAATCTCCCAGATTTGTTTATGACAGGGGAACTTAGTGGTAAGGATGGAATGTCTGTCCCTGAAGTGACACCATCCCTTGCCACCTGCGTCTGATATGAAATTTGACATGAAATAGAGAACTACCTTGGCAAAGCTAAACTTGACTGGTCCAAAGTTGAGCTAAATCATCCTGCTCCATACTGTTTCTCAGGAGAACAAAATTAGCACAGCTAGGACACACAGCATGAGGAAGGTCGGAACATGCTCCACCTAAGAAATTAGCACAGTTTAAAATTCTGGCAACCTCTCCCCGAGCCCAGGAGAATCATAAGGAGAGACTACCTTGCCAAAAATAATTGCGTTTTGTAGACATCCCCTGCAGGGGGGCAAGTCTTCTGTTCAACAAAGTTTAGGACACTTCTGAAAAGAGAAAGTAAGTTTTCTGCAACAAACGACCCCAGGAAACAAAGTCAGTCCTCAGGCTCCTAGCCTCTGTAGCTCTGAACTAGAAGTCACACGGCTCTGCTGTCTGAAAATATTTCACATCTTTTGGTATAGGGAGAGTAGTCAGACACCAATGGGGATACAAGCCTTTGTCCTCCAGAGGCTTACTGTATAACGTGGAGGGGAAGATGAAAACAAGAGCCAAACTGAATGTTCTGCTGCCTCTTTCTCAGCTTTAAGGATGCCCTGGTTTCCATAAACAGATGCTGTGATTATGTACCCACAGGAGAGCTTTGTTCAGTTTGCTTCTTTAAGTACTAATCTTTGCATCTTCTTTCTCCCTGGTTCTTAAATTCAACTACAAGATATAGGGCTACCTAGGGAAACCCTAGGCAGCTGTCTTCCTTGGAGGTAGCTCTATATGAGTGAAAACCGTTAGTCCCTGTTGCACAAGAGCTTACAGAGAAAACTTTAGAATGTGCATAGTCTTCAGCCAAAGCTTTGCCTTGAACTTGGTCCACTTTGCTAGCGTCACCCCCACTCTTGAATTTGTAAATGTTGGGATTGCCCCAGACTCAGTCCTAGGCACTTTTCTGAACCTTCCTTGCCTTCTCTCTTCAGATAACAATCATTCATCTCCACAACGTCAGCAGCTCTGTGTTTTTCATGTCCATACCTGTCAGTGAGGGCTGGGATATACTGCAGTCTCTCCAAACTTCCAGGGCCTAAAAACATAGACTCCTTTATCTTTTTTTAAGATGTATTTATTGATTTGAAAGTTAGAGTTAAAGAGAGAGAAAGAGAGACAGAGAGAGATCTTCCATCCACTGATTCACTCCCCAGATGGTTGCAAAGGCCAAGACTGGGCCAGGCCAAAGTCAGGAGCCAGGAGCTTCTTTCATGTCTTGCACAAGGGTAGTAGGGGCCCAAGCACTTGGGCCATCTTCCACTGCTCTCCCAGGCAGGGAGCTATATCAGAAGTGGAGCAGCCAGGACATAAATTAGCATTCATATGGGACGCTTGCCTTGCAGACGGTGGCTGACACCAGACTCAAATCTTTTGCACAAAGTATATTGGGGGTCTGAATGTCTCTCTGGGCCAGCTATCCTCCATGTTATGGTTTTATATTTCTCCTCTACATCAGGATGAATTTTCACGATTGCTATAGTAGGAGGAAATGGGGTAGATGAAGTCTCACAACTAGCTGATTTGCCTGGAAATGGCATGCATAACTTCCAGTCATATTTGACTGACCCAGTGAGATCATATAATCCTACAATATTCTCGCCTTGCCATACTCACCAAACACCACTCACTCCTCTGATTTCTATTATGTCAGACTGAAGGTCTCCAAAAAAATGGCTGCATCTGCCCTGAGGATTTCCCAAAGTTTGGTTGATTGTTGCTGTACTGATCCTCCAAAGATCCATATTTCCCTGTTCTCACTCCCTTGTGCCCTGTCTCATTGACTTTGAACTTCACTCTATGATTTGCTTTGGCCATAGGAACATAGAGAATGTAATAGAGCATATTCTTTCTTCCTTCCTTCGTTTCTTTCTTTCTTTTTCTTTCTTTCATTCTTTCTTTCTATCTCTCTTTCTCTCTCTCTCTTTCTTTCTTTTTCTCTTTCTTTTGAAAGTGAAACAGAGAGAGAGAGAGAGAGAGAGAGATTTTCCATCTGCTGTCTTACCCCTCAAATGCCCACAATAGCTAGGGCTGAGCCATGCCAAAGCCAGAAGCCCAGAACTACATCCAGGTCTCCTACATGATTGTTAGGAATTCAGGTACTTTAGCCATCACCAGCTACCTGCCAGAGCATGCGTTAGCAGGGAGCTGGTTTGGAAGCAAAGCATGAACTCAAGCCTAGGCACTCTGCTGTGGGATGTGGGTGTTCTCAAAGCAGTATCCCAACCAAGAGAAGTAAATATCCACCCCTCAAGCAGATACTGCTCACTGGGGCTTACTCTCTCTTGCTGCTCTTTGGAACCCGGAGACACCCATATGAAGAAACTGAACAAGCCTACTGGAGGGTGAGACAGCACTGAAGCAGAGGGGAGGCATCCCGGTGAGGACCTCCATGTCAAACATCCTGCCAAGCACTGAATTGGGCCACCCTAAGCCCTCTATCCCTGCTGGGATGTCAGCTGACCATGGAGACCAGCCAAGTTAATCCTGAGCAGAAAATCAGCCAACTGACCCAAAGAAGTGTGAGAAATAATATATGTAAGTTATATGTAGTATTTGGTTTTACTGCAAAACTACCTGATGCACAGGAACTGTCTTATTGAGAAGTTCTCTTCTCCAAGCTTTAAACTTCTCAGACTCCCTTATTAGCCTTCAAACTTTGGATGAAATGTCAACATTTTTAGACCCTAGTGATAATGACAGAGTGATTTACACAAAATTGTCGGCAACTGTATTTGGCTGATAGCTCCTGGTTGACTGGGGGGGTCTCACATGGTTTTCATTAAAGCCTTTACATTGGCCTGGACAACAATCATTGTTATCCCCACTGCACAGTTCACCTCTATTCCCTGTATTTAGCAAAGCCACTGTGGTTCTAGATACTTACTTTACAGCTTCCCTGCCAGGTCCTGCCAGGTCCACAACTCTAAGGTGTTCACTTTGTTTTAATCAATGTTTCTGAGTATCTACATCTGATAGGCTGAGCACTGACCATTTAAAGATGAGTAAGTCATAGTTCCTATCCAAAGGATCTTCAAGAAGCTCATGTAAAATGGGTGTTATGAAAAAAGTCCACACAGATCTGTAAAAAAATGCCCCAAAATAAACTTACCCTTTAGTCCATTTTTCCATGAATGTTTTGAAGTACCCTCATACTTCAAAGTCTACAGCAATGGGGCAACAAGTGAATAAGTAGAATGAAGAAAACCAGACACTGGTAACAGAAGTGTGAGGAGGGACAAACAGCACAGAGGGGGAGAAGCTGTCAGAGATGAAGGAAAGGAAGGAGGTGGCCAGGCAACTTCTATCAAACCAGGACTTCTGGGAAGAAGTGGCAGAGCTTCATCCTAAAGGATGGGAGATGGACAGACCAGGAAAAGGGCATTTCAGCTGGGTGAAAGAGCATCTGTTAGTCAAAAATGCAAACCATAAAGGGTGTGGGTGGCAAGGGCAGGACGAGACCCAAGAAGCTGCATGTTACTGGAAGGTAAGTGGAATGGGCTGAGCAGACAGGGGCAGACGAAGTCAGGATGGCTGTGGGGGACTATTCCCTGCTTCCTGCATTTGTTCTATATCTTTCTGCTCTGCTCCAACACCTGCCCAACCCATCTCCCACCTGCACATCCCCCACATGAACAGTTTTCCCAGTCATCAGTGACTTAATCATGAACTCTCCCCTTCCACCTCTCTACTTTTATTTTATTTTTAAAATTTATTACATATTTGAGAGGTAGAGAGAGACAGGCAGAGACAGACACACATAGAGAGAGAACCATCCTCTAATACACTCCCACATGTCTACAATGCCCAAGACTAGACTAGGCCAAAGGTAATCATGTAATGCAGGTCTCTAATATAGGTGATACAAATTCAATTACTTAAATTATCATGGTTGTATTCATTGGGCTGGAGTCAAAGCCCCATATTTGGGGAGCAGGGGGTATCTGAAGAGCAGCAAGGAGGAAAGAAGACTACAGTCAAACATAGTTGACCTTGAAATATAAGCTGAGATGTTTACATCTTAGCCTGAAGACAATAAAAAGTCTATGAAGACTTTTCCTACTGTGTTATGCTGGGCAGTAGGGACTGGGGTCATAAGTTACACTGACATAGATTGCATAACACTGGGTTAAAGGAACCTGGTGCTACAATAAGCACAAGACAAAGGAAGAGTAGAAGAATGATAGTGCAGTAGACTTTTTGTGTCAACTCTCATGTGTTCTATGTTCAACAATTCAATATGATATTTAAATACATTGTTTCATTTCATCTCATTAGCCCTAATAATACCCATGTGAGCTAGAAATGATTACTCCCAGTTTTCAGTCAGGGGCAGAGGCTCTGAGAGACTTGATGACTTGAGGAAGGTCACACAGCTGGTGAGTGATGGAACTGAGGCTCTAGATGATTCTCATTCTACAATACCACAAGCACAACTCACTGAGTGGGTGTCACTTGCAATCAACACCCACACAGTCACAGAAATAGCAACAGGAGACCCACCCCTATCAGGGGCTCCACATAGCCTCTAAATTAGATGGGCTCTTCCTTCTCTATCACTTTAAACGGAAATCTGAGCTCGGTTGGCCTCCCACCTGCAGCTCCTTGTCAAAATGACTTTCATTTCCATATTCTCTTCATTTGCATTTCAATCTATTTCTGTCATTAGTTTTCAATTCCAAAGTGACCACAACACCTCCTTTGCCAAGGCCTCCTCTCTCCTTCTGCACTTTGGTTATTATGATTTAGTGATTGGGGTCTCCCTGATGATGGAGGCAGGGAAGGGGATGTCTTTTGAAAACTCCCTTACTGAGCCAAAAGCTGCTCTCTCTCTCCCAGGGTGCACTCTTCCCCTTACACATGCAGCCATCTCTCATCCTATCCAATGTGGTTTGTCTCTCAGGCATCCTCTGTCCTCCTCCACACCCATCTGCAGGCAACTCAGAAGTGTGGCTTCCCCACCCACGCTGGAGTGCTCTTACCTAGCTCTCTGGACCCAGGTCTCTCAATCTTGCTGTGGCTGTAAATGTCCAATCCCTCTATTTCTTTCAAGTCCATCTGTCTGTTTCCTCTCACATCTGGGCTTCCACCATTTCCTCCCAGTGTCTGTTTATGATTTTAAAACACTCTGGTGTTATTAATCAAGAAGGAGGAGGAATAATACTCCCCTGCGACTCAAAGATTTCCACACCTTAACCCCCAATCTCATGAATCTGTGAGCTAATATGGTAACAGAGATTTCAGATGTGGTTAAATTGGGTGCCTTGACCTAGCATGCTGATCCTGGACCTTCTGGAGTGGCCCAGTGTCATCAAAGGGGTTCTTGAATGTGATGTCTGTGAGAAGAGCTCAACCTGCAGGTGCTGCTTTTGACCTTTGAAAATGAATAAATAGACGTACAGGCGATGAATGCAGACAATGTCCAGGAACCAGGAAAGGCGAGAGAATGGCTTCCCTCCTGGAGCCTCCAGAATGGAACACAGCTCTGCCAACGCTTTAGTTTTAATCTATGAGTTCTATGTTGGCTTGCTGAGCTCCAGGACTTATAGAATAACAAATGTATGCTTTTTAAGCCACTGTGCTTATGGTTGTTTGTCCTAGCTTTAGAGAACCAATATGTTCTTTCATTAAGTCTTCTCAGAGACCAAAATGAATGCCTAACTTAAA